>NC_064924.1:399674950-400299950 GCF_023897955.1 Schistocerca gregaria | reverse complement strand
CACAATTGCTAGGTCTGTCCAAGGCTTGTTCGTCAACAACGGTTCTTTGGTAAGAGCGCGATGGGACCTTATTCCAGGGCCCTGTAATCTTCTGAAAGCAGTTCTCGATGAGCCCGGAAAATGTGAACTTTAGTTCCCGGATGATTGACAGAGGAGCATTCTGGGCCGTCTTGGCTAGTTCTTCATCTGGCCGAGTGGTTCTAGGCGGTTCAGTCTGGAACCGTGCGAACGCTGCAGTTGCAGGTTCGAATCCTGCCTCGGGCATAGATGTGTGTGATGTCCTTAGGTTAGTTAGGTTTAAGTAGTTGTAAGTTCTAGGGGACTGGTGACCTCAGGTGTTAAGTCCCAAACTGCTCAGAGCCATTTCAGCCTTTTTTTTTTTCTTCATTTTGTCTTTGTGTAGAAACTCGTGGTTTTCCAGGTATTGGACGCCTCGCTACCTCACCATTGTCTCTAAATCGTCTAATCCATCTTCTTGCTGTGGAATCATCAACACAATGACGACGTCCTGCCTCAGATGCACTAACACCGTTTTCAAAGAAAGCAATTATTCGCTAGCGAACGTTCACATTAGCCATTTGGAAGCAGACTATGATGTGCGCCAAACAGCTGATACGTTTCTCTTAGCTGAAAACTATAGAGACACCAGGTGGCGGTCGAAGTAATTACAAATAAATACATCTATTTTCAATATTTTTAATATGGCCATCTATCTGTTTTTATGTATATAAACTGAAGCGGCAGGTGAAAACTCGTATAAAAACCGGAAAGCGAATCCTGTTCTCCAGCTTGGTCCTGCTCTATGTACATAAAATCATAGCTGCATGAGTCCATTAAAGTCTCTGAAACTGGGTCATTTCATTTGCATAAGTTCCTGCTCCTGGATTTCAGGCTGGATACCCATTTAAGTTCGATGCTGAGGTGCTATTCCAGAGCATGGAGAGCATCGACCATTTTACTAGTGTGTAAGTGTGAATTTAAAGTAGACTGTGGCGGCAGTTAGAATTTCGATCAGGGAGGGAGGCATACCAGGGTAATCCATGCAGTCATGTGAACTGATGTGCCAAGGTGGATTAGTGGCTAACGCACCTGCCTAGTAAGCAGAAGACCTGGGTTCATATGCCCGTCTTGCTACAAATTTTCACTCGCCACTTCAGTCTACAAACTTCAGATCATATACGTATGAGGCCAGTAAAGTCTCTGAAATTGTGTTATTTCATTTGTATTTGTCTGTTCGTTTAAAGATTGGGCTGTTATAAAATGAAATCTTTTGAAAGAATGTGGAATCTGTAAAACGCCTACGACCGCACAATTTGTAGCGAATTAACGTTTAACATAATACTTGCACAGGTGTAAATAAAACAACGACAGTTGACTTCAGCTAGATTCGAACGCTCGTCCTTTACGTTCGTAAGCCCTTAACTTATTCATTCAGCCAGTGAAACAGATTTGAAAGGCTCCTCGTTGTAGTACTTCTATCTACATGGAGTTCTTAGATTTCAACGGTTTCTACGTTCTCAAAGAATGATTTTCAAAAGAAATGATACGATGAGTTAAATTGCAATGAATCTCAACGTATCTGGTACCCTTACTATTATAATGGTTCTGTTTGACGATGTAAACACCAAGCTGAAGCTCCGCAGACCACCAGTGTTGTGAAAATTGGCACTTCTGAACTTTGGCATACACAATGCTCTGTGCATTGTAAATTACTTGGGCCGGCAATCTTTTTGCTTCTCATTGTACGTTGCGAGGGCAGCGAAGGGTACCAAATATGCACCCGAATAAATCCACAGTCCAGAGGTACAGTCCGTAATTTTGACTGGTCTTAGTTGCAATTAATACAGAAGTTAGTAACTTTTACCAAGATGACATTTTCAGTGAACGGCAACCCTTTGTGATAAGTTTAAATTGTCCTCCATGCATGAACACACCAGAGAGGTGCCAGAGTAGAAGTTCTGGCCGTTAGAAGAACACAGTGCCTGGCAACCTAACGTTACTTAGGAGCCTGCCCATCATCCAGAATCACGATGGAAACTTTCAGTTGCTATGACATGTGAACGACCAACACCTGTATGCGGGCACTAAGGTAATCTGCCACTTTCCACTGCGATGTGACAGCATTTGACACACTCCCTCTCTCGGTCACCTTCAATTACATATTTTATATCTTCGTTCTGTTCATTTTCTCTGATTGCTCATGAGATATTTCTTGATTGAGCGAGTGTTGTCTCTCGATCCAGTAACAATTATTTTGTATCCAGGAACTTTTGCAAACTATTTCAGCAGCTTTCCATTATCTTATTCAGTCATGTGAGATTCATTATTAACGTATATGTGGGTGTTTATCAAATTACTCATATTTAATTGTGTCTGTAGACGACTCTTAAGTAGGGTTGTGCTATCCCCCTCCGTCCTTAATCTATCATCATGCCCTATCTACTGCACTGTGACCTAAAGGCAAGGTGGATTCATACCTGTAGTAGGGAATGAAGCCGATGCTTTACGCACGACCAGGGCAGGAGTATGGTAGAGGGTGCTCGTTCCCA
This sequence comes from Schistocerca gregaria, assembly GCF_023897955.1. NCBI lineage: Eukaryota > Metazoa > Arthropoda > Insecta > Orthoptera > Acrididae > Schistocerca > Schistocerca gregaria. The sequence goes on along the minus strand of NC_064924.1, from coordinate 400,297,401 downwards.
AACTACACATGTGGGATAGCAGTTTCACCTGACTAGGGAAATTGTTGCGACGATTCCATAGTGAATAATAAAGGATTTGGAAGAGCAGCTGAACTGAACGGTATAGACTATATCTTTAAAAAGACATTATTGGATGAATATCAATAAAACTAATGCAGGAGTAATGGAATGTAGTCGAATTGAAATCAGGTTATGCAGAGGGAATTAGAATATGGAACGAGATACTAAGCTCTTGGAGTCTGTGAGGATTATTTCAGTACACTTGAGCCTTCAGTTTGCTCTACAGGGCGAGAAATCAGGTGATCGAGTTGCCCAGGAGACTGCACTGTCTCTATTGCTAATACTCTCCTAATCGAACACCTCTTGCACTCGTGAGAAAGTTTTTATGGAGGTGTGTGCTGTTGCTCTGTCTTGCTGAAAGACTCATACAGTTGCTTATCTTCTGTGAGTTGGTTCACATACTGGTTAGCATTAACAGCCGTGCGGTTCTGGCGCTGCAGTCCGGAACCGCGGGACTGCTACGGTCGCAGGTTCGAATCCTGCCTCGGGCATGGGTGTGTGTGTGATGTCCTTAGGTTAAGTAGGTTTAAGTAGTTCTAAGTTCTAGGGACTGATGACCGTAGCTGTTAAGTCCCATAGTGCTCAGAGCCATTTGAAGCATTTGAGCATTAACAGTTTGGTCAAAGAATCGTGTTACGATTCGACACAAGAATGGTACAAGTGGCTCTGAGCACTATGGGACTTAACAACTGTGGTTATCAGTCCCCTAAAATTTAGAACTACTTAAACCTAACTAACCTAAGGAAATCACACAACACCCAGTCATCACGAGGCATCGACACAAGACATTGTGCATCAAACACCAATCTTGGGATTATGCAACGCCTCTTCAAGGTATTAATGGGGATTTTCCGATGCATTACGGCTCGTGTTCTGTGAGTTAACAAACGCTGAAATGCTGCATCAGGCACCAACTAGAGAAATGAAAAGTAAGGATCCTAAAATCCTTATTGCACTTCACTCTTAACCATCTTCCAGATGCTGTACAACACGATATTTGTAAGGACACACAGATGTAGGTCATTTTTGATAATGTTGGTGTACTACGATCTCTCGATTCCAGCTCGCGCAGATAAACAACGTTGAGATTGATGGCTCTAGATCTTCCACCATAATCGAGTCCATCAACATGAGGTGGCAAATATGAGGTAGCCAAGGAGGTGGAAACGTGGGTTCTACTATGCCAAGACTGCTTGGTAGCTACAAAAGGAAAACACAAGTAACTAGCAGGAGTACACAATAAGAAAGTATTTATTACTTAACTTTGCTGTATTCCATGATCAGCTGGTTGACAATTATAGAATACGAGACTAGACTAAGCGTCTGTAGAATGACATAACTTACAAGTCACAAATCTTGCACTGACAAATTAATCTCTCGTAAATTTGAATGTTGAATGCAGTTAATTTGATGACTAACTTGTAACGAAGCCACAAAGACTTGATGGCAACAATGACTGAGCTGCAGACGAAGACTAACATCGGCGCTGGCCTACCACAGAGAGCGGCTACGAACTGTAGACTGGCGCAACTTCACTACTCTGCTGCTACACTTGAAGTGGCCTAGCGGCGCCTCGCGGCGAACGTAAGGAATGCGACTGGCTGTGTACTCTTTGGCTAACACAGCCCGTTCTTCTGTTCCGTTTATAGAGAGAATCGCATACGATGGATCGATCTCTCAGGCGGCAGTGTGGTCGTATGACTGACGGCATCATAGAGATATGGTTCTCCTTTGTTTTAAGCTTTCCTTCACTCGAGTAATGCTTTCTGGTGTTCGAATTCTTTTCGGATAGTTGCGGTATGTATTCGCTACAGAGCCCGTTTCACGTCATTTTGCCACTATACAGTTTGTGCTGGAGGTTTTTGCCAAAACATTTCCAGTCTTAAACTATTCCATCCCAGAACACTTGACAACGAACACGCGCTTTTTGTAGTGAGTATTATTTTGTGTCGTGTTCAACTAATTACTAAATACGTCTGTTCCTGACTCTCCCCCAGACATAACGACACAGCGACTTACTCGGAGAAGTGTGAGGTGCGCATGCTAAGAAATGTGACAGCAACCGATTGGTGCATCGGTTTCTAGTATTTTCTGTGATAGTCAGCTCTTCTTTTCATTAACAAAGCTCAATTCCGCTCCAGTTTCATGAAAACTTTCGGCATACCTAAAAATGAGGATTTTTCTATTTCGACAGCAAATTAATTCTTTATTTGGGGTGATATAAATTACAAACTGGAAATAGCAACAACAACATTGGCGACAAAAAAATTTTAACTTTGAATGTAAATTGTCAGGACATCATTTCTGAAGATTACTGGGTGGCTATAATTAAAGAGCAGCTACTCCCGGAGGTCCAGTGACGGCTTTACTTATCGTATAGCAGCGAAACGTGACAGATACGCTGATGCGCTACGGCGGAACCGATTCAATTTGAAAAAACAAAAAAAAAGTTAGTTACAATTTCGGCCACCAGGTGCTAATCTGGCGCTGTACAGCATCTCATGGACGTCTCCAGTGCTCGTACGGAACAAATTTTGTTGGCGGCCGTTAATAATAAAATCAGCTTTATGCCTTTCTCACTTGTTTAACCTTTTCTGACCCTTCCTAATCCATTATACATGGAAACATTTCCGTTCACCTCTCTTGCATTCGGAGCGCCATATTTGTACCTGGTATTCCAACATAAACCGGTTCCGTATCAATGCATTAGAATATCTGCCAAGTGTTGCTGCTATACGATAATTACATCCCACACAGGACTTCTTTGAGTAGATAAACTTTAATTATAACTACTCGGTATTTGTCAGGAGTCTAGTTTTGTACAGTAGTGGAAGATGGGCACTAACAGTAAGGGTTCTGAATTGAACTGGGGAATGAAAAGAACTTTATGGCACAATCTGATTATAAGAAAGGATCGGTTGATGAAATTAAATGTCGTGTGGCTAGGGCCTCCCGTCGGGAAGACTGGCCACCTGGTGCAAGTCTTTTGAGTTGACGCCACTTCGGCGACTTGCGCATCGATGGTTGATGGGGACGTTTCCTGATGGTTCCAGTAATTTTTAGACATGGAGAGAATTTCAAGGTAGAGACTAGCGTGGAGAACTGCAACAAACAAGTCCTTAGACTGAAGACGACAACAACAATACCAACAACAGTGGAATCAAAGTAGCAGGCTGCCTAGTATTCTTTGCATGCTGACATGCCTGTACGCATTTAGCAACTGAAGCAGCACGAGGGATGCCGTGACGTCATCGCGATAGTGTGTCGCCGCATTGTCGGCCTGGCAAGAGCGTCGCAGCCGAAGCACGCCGCACTTGTAAGGCTGGCGCGGAATATAATGAGCCACCGGCAGGCTGGCGCGCTAATAGCGTGCGACCTCAGGCCTCGCTGGGGATTAATTAATTCTGTATGGCGCAGCCGACGCTCAAGCGGTCTCCAGTCGACGCAGCCCTTGACGGGACGCGTCCAGTGCAGATCCGGTCGCGAAACTTCCATCCTGCCAGTTCCCAAGACTAACTGCGGGAAGCGTGCGGAGTCGCTGGCTTCACACTCTAAACAGTTTAATCTTTTTCCCCCTAATAAGCCCCTTGAAACACCCAAATTTGGCCGAAATACTAAATTTCATTTTCCTTTAAATATTTCTTTGAGGAAGTGAAGTTTTCAACCGATGAAACAACCGAATTCTCGCATGAATAACACATCGAAATAAATGACCTTAGGATAGAAAATCAATTGAAATTGCCAAACAGAAAGAAGGCAACTGGACCTGGTGCTACACCTATACGATTCTACGCAGAGTTAGCGAAAGATACCGCTCTTCTTCTAGCACCGGTGTACCGTAGGTAGCTGGTGACTGAAAGACACGAGTAAGTCATTTCCGTTCCCACAAAGGGTCGCCGTACAAATGCACAAACGATATACCAGGTGTAGAAGTATGAAACCGGAATTTCCCTATAGATGGTGTAGCTGTCACTGTAGTGCCCGTGAGACCGCGTCAGCAGCGCCATCTGCTTCCTGTAACGGCTGACGAGAATGTCAACACACAGTAACCCCATTTCCATATAACAGTACCTGCTTCGAAACCGTAAACATGTCGAATTCTGTGCCCACAAACTACGATTTGCAAACAGCATTGGTTTTATGTTATCATTTGAAGAAAACTGCTGAAAAATCCCATCGAACGTTGTCGAAGCTTTTGACGAACATGCTCTTGGGAAAACACAGTGTATCGAGTGGTTCAATAACTTCAAAAGTGGTGATTTTGACGTGAGAAACGACGAGCACGGGAAACCACCGAAAAAATTTGAAGACAAAGAATTGCAGGCCTTAGGGATGAAGATGATACTCGGACTCAACAGGATCTCGCGTAACACTTGAGTGTGGCGAAGAAAGCCGTTTCTCTTCGGCTCAAAGCTATGGGGAAGATGCAGAAAGTGGGAAAATGGGTTCTGCATGAACAGAATGACAGACAGAAAGCAACTCGAAAGACCACTTGTGAAATGCCACTCGCCAGATACAAAAGAAAGTCGTTTCTCAATTGAATAGTGACAGCGGATCAAAAGTGAATCCTAAGCGTCGGAAATCATGGGTGAATCCAGGCAAACCATCGACATCCACTGAAAGACGAAATCGCTTTGGAAAGAAGACAATGTTCTGTGTTTGGTGGGATCAGAAGGGTGTCATCTATTACGATCTGATAAAACCTGATGAAAGCAGAAGCACTAATCGTTATTAACAGCAAAAGATCGATTTAAATCGACCATTACGTGGAAAACGACAGGAATATGGAAAAAGGCAACACAAGGTCATATTGTTCCATGATAACGCCCCATATCACGCAGCAAACGGGTCAGGGAAACGATCGATGAGTTCGTTTTGGAAATACTAGGGCATACGGCTTGTTCTCCAGACTTGGCTCCGTCCGATTATCTATTTGCATCACTGGGACACGCTCTCACTTAACAACGCTTCAGTTCGTATTAAACTGTATGAAAATCGCTCGCCTACTGGTTCACTTCAACAGAAGAACTGGTTTCTTGGCGTGGCATTCACAGCCTGCTGGAGAGGAGGAATTAATGTATGAATAGCAGTGGAGGTTATTTTGAATAAAATATTGTTTATCAGTTTCAAACAACAGACGAGTAATTATTGCAACCAAATTCCGGCTTCGAACTTCTACATCTGGTACACAAATCGTTGACGTCAGTCTGCTGTAGACTTTCAAAAACACGTTTTAAGTTCGCTTGTTATCTTATTTATCGTGTCCGAAAATCTCCTCTGCAGAAATTGACATGGCTTTTGCTACCAACGATCTCGTGAAACGTAGCTCAGTCTTTTCGTCGACTAAACTCATAAGGCAGTAGATACAGAATTTAGGTTGATGCTAAATTCTGTGACCTCCAAAACGGACAGTTTCGCAGTGTTACATAATGAATAAAATAGGAGCGTACAGAATACCGGAGCAGATTTTTGAATGTAATGAAGAGTTCCTAGCAAAGAGAACTCCGTCATTCATAACGGAGAGAAATATTTAGACTTGAAAGCAATTTCTGGCATACCACAAAGAAGTGTTATAGGAGCATTACTTTGCACGGCATACAACGTGATTCATAGAGAAAGAACAGGTTTCAGTTGTTTATTACAAACTACGAAAGATAGAAACACATTGCGCTTATCACTGGCTAGCGGAATATTCAAAGTTTTATGCTCGCACAGACGCCTATACTGCACACTAAAAACGAGAGCTGTGCGTTGCTTGAGAGTCATCCAAACGGCAGTCCATTCCGCATACGGATCATATCCCTGATTATTGAATCGACAGTTTGAGCAACTCGATTTCTCGCTCTTGAAGAGTAGCTGCCATCGATGGGACAAAGACTGTGTTTTATGTACCCACACAGAAAAAAAATTGCAAGGTGTGACGTCTGCTGACCTGGAAGGCCATATGCAATGAAGAAGATCTTTTTGTCCGCCTCTTCCAAACCTTCGTTGTGAGATAGTGTTGTTAAGATAACGCTGCACATGAATGTGAAAGTGAGAAGGGTGGCGTCATCCTGCATAAAAACGGAAAGTGGAGGGTGCAACCAATTTTGTATCATTCCAGGTATGACATTCCTGTCACAGTTTCCTCCGCAAAAAGGAATGGTTTATAAACTTTGTGTATAGAAACAGAACAAAACACATTGAGTTTCGGGGTGTCTTTTTCATGTTCGAAGACGACGCCTGCATTTTGTGAAACCCAAATTGTTACATGATGGCGGTATACTTTAACCTTTAGATGGAACGTCTATTCGTCCGAAAAAATGAGTCGTTCGGGAAAAGTGTGCTTTGCCACATCCTGAAGAACTGAAATGCAAAATTCATACCTTCTGTTGTGGTTGTCGCAACGCAATTGCTGCAGTTACTGCAACTTGTATGGCTTCATATGCAGGTGTCGTTTCAGAGCACACCACGCCGTTGTTTTTTGACGATGTTGGAGTTTCTGGCTTGCCCGCTGTGTGACCGGAACTCGGACACGCTCGACATTTTCATCTTAACGGGCGTGGCTGGCCAGTGCTCTTTCCTTTGGAAATGCAACTAGCTTCAAAGAATTTTGTATGCCAGTCATAAATATGTTTTGTCAGAGGCGACTTCTTGCTGAATCGACGGCGGAACGCACACCGCACTTGAAGAATGGATTGACATCGAGCAATTCCAACACGCAAACTGATTTCTCTTGTAGTGTAGCCGCCGTGTTGCTACGAACAGCAGCGCAGCCGTATCAAGAGTTTGAACCTTCCTAGTGGAAGTAAGTCACTTAGAACACTGCCCCCAAATTAATACAGCGAGGACCTGTCGGTCATTGGGGCATTAGAATGTTTCACTCTCTTCTCCACCACCGCAATGCCTCCACCCCTGTTCCCGCCGCCACCACTGTCCCACATGCGAATAGCAGCCACCGCTGCCAACGCCAAATGCGCGTGACCCTGCAGACCTGGCTTTCACTGTGATTACATCCCTGTAGAAACATTTCTTTTGGCTCCCGCCAGATTAGTGGGCCAATGCTTCTAGAACTCAAATGGGAATCCTGAAGGGAAGATGTTCTTTTCGAGGAACACTATTGAGGACCAACAGTTGAAGCTGACTCCAGAAGGGTTCTAGTGTCGCCAACATACATTTCACGCAAGGAATACAAACATAAGACATGACAAATTTGCGCTCTTGTGGAGGCATATAAACAATCATTCTCTCCCTAGCTCTATTTGTGGGTGGAATAGGAAAGGAAATGATCGGTAGTGGTACAGAGTAGCCTCCTCCACACACGGTACCATAGCTTGCGAGGTATGCATACAGTTGAACGTAAATTTAGTTACCTATTAACGTATCAGCCCATCCATTTATAGGCATGCAAAAGTCACACAAGAATGTTATCTCTTATTTATCGAGAAAACAAAAGTTGCCTCCTCTGCTGCTGATCGTCTCTAGTTAGAAACTTTTATTAGCTTCTAATTTTCTCAATCAAGTCACTTCACGACACGTGTGGGAGATTGATAATATGATTACCCACAATACTTAGAAGAAACGAAATTGAGCTCACCTCTCAATTCCCCTTTCGTCAGGGTATCGCTTACTTGCTCTATTCTCTCAAAGCCCCTGTTATCGATATACAGCATTTGAATCCACCTGATTTCGATGTGTACGAGATGTCTCCCGCCATATCACAGCCCCCTGCCAATTCTCTCGATATCCGATCACACTCCAACAGCACTGTTCCATTAGTTAGAAGACTGTCTATAACTCCACCCTTCACGGACTAGGTAGAAGGCTATCACAATGATACAGGACTATATCGTACAGGAGGAAATTCAGAACCATACAGAGTATATGTGGACTACACAAATAAATTCAGAAACGTAAACGTACAATTCATTGATACTGAATGACTGTCTATAATTATCTCCTCTGTACATGTCCTAATTTTCTTTATCATATTTCTATGGTTACTACGCTACAAATACGACAGTTTCACAGTGTTAGTTGCCAGCACAAAGCCTATCCCTCCTCGATATCTTCATAATATTCAACGGACTAAAACTGCGAACTATATAACCTTTACTAAATTCACCTGGTAAAGGGCTCGATGAGAGTTTACCGCCTTTCTCTCTTCCGATATGTCGAAAACAAATATCATATGGTTGTTGACATCGAGAATATGTGGTGATCCCATTAGATATACATGTATTGGTCTATTGGACAAAGTGGCCAGTGATGGAAGTCACTTCCACAGACCTGTTTAAAGTTTTGTCATCTGTACTGGAGGAAGACACATCCCACACTATCAACCACAATAGAGGGACCCTGTGTTGTTTCATAATCAGTTAGATACATTGCTTTTTGCTATAAGACATCTAATCAGTATATCACTGCAGCTTTATACACACGATACATTTTGTTTTCCTAGCTTGACTTTGAGATTTGGGCCATTGGCTCTCACGGAAAGCTGGACATCGCTTGGTGTAAGGTAAGCCGCTTCCACAACACACAAGATGGTTGAAATACAAGATAGAGGTTGCGTTCCTTATTCACAAAAATGTGGAAGACATCCCAGCACGTGGAAACCGGAAGAGTCTGCAGCATTGTGGAGCGTTTCCAAACAGCTGTCCAAAGGTGATGACTTCTACTTTAATCTCATCTTCCACTGTGACTTGGTGTTTCGCTTTCGAACACACCAAAAGCATTGATTCCTCACACTGGTGGTGCACCCTGTTTCGGTGTCCTAGGTAGTGGTCATCCTGACCTCCGAATCTTTGAACACTGCGTTTTTCATTTTTATGGCTTACAATGCATAACCAGATGTGGGACACGGACATAAGCCCATAGATCATGAGTAGTTTGCACCATCAGTAGTCAGTGCTACTGGTGGATGAATGGAATGATTTTAATACACCCAGGCAAGCATGTATGTATCCCAGTTCCTCGAGATTTTGTCATATTTTGATCAGTTTTACCTATTTTCCACATTTTTCTTAATTTTACCATAATTTCAACGCATTGGGGGTTGAGGCATCACAGGGGTAAAGAAGAGAGTGAAACATTCTATTGCCCCCATAGACCGACAGGTCGCAGCAGTATTAATTCGGGGGCATTATTCTAATTGACTTACTTCCACGAGCATGATAAGGCAACCAACAGACAGAACGTAATTACTGTTGGATATCTTCAGCTATTAGACGATGGTGACCACCCATTTTAGTATTGGAGGAATTTACAACCTAGCCTGTCGGAAGCCACTCGAGATGTCACAGAAGCATCTGTAATGATTACCTGGTGGGTGTAATATGACTCCAGGAAAAAAATTACCATGAAAAGGTACTCTTATGATCAATTTAATTAATTAGTCATTTAATTTGATATCAATGACGTGCTGCTGGGTGGGTGGAAGGGAGTGCAAGATCGCCATGGATATGATTCGTGAGTTGGAGCAGTAATGAGGCGGTTTTTAGCTGTAGCGAGATATTTGCATGAAATTTCAGTCTCACACCTACACTGACTATCGTAGTTAAACAATCAGTTATATTACCGAATTTATAATTTACAACTCCTCTAGGCTGCTACCTTAAGAAACTTCATAGGTAACGAAGCATATGGATACTTTAAGAGAATCTGAAAGGGAAGAGGCATCATGTAATAGATGTAGAACCAAACATTGTGCCTGTGGAATATAACCTCAGATGTGTGACTGGATTAGTCATTTCCTGTCAGAAAGGTCACAGTACGTAGTAACAGACGGAAAGTCATCGGATAAAACAGAAGTAATATCCGGTGCTCCCCAAGGGATTGTTGTAAGCCCTCTATTGTTCCTGATCTTTATTAACGACATAGGAGACAATCTGAGAAGCCGTCTTAGATTGTTTGCAAATGATGCTGTCATTTACCATCTTGTAAAGTCATCAGACGACCAAAACGAATTAAAAAATGATTTAGATAAGGTAGCTATATGGTTCGAAAATGGCAATTGACCCTGAACAAAGATAAGGGTGAAGTTATTCACATGAGTACTAAGACAAATCCGCTAAATTTCGATTACGCCATAAGTCACACAAATCTGAAGGCTGGAAATTCAACTAAATACTTAGGGATAACAATTACAAATAACCTGAATTGGAATGATCACATAGATAATGTTGTATAGCAAACCAAAGACTGCGATTCAATGGCAGAACACTTAGAAGGTGCAACAGGTCTACCAAAGAGACTGCTTACACCACGCTTGTCCGCCCTATTCTGGAGTACTGCTGTGCGGTGTGGGATCTGCTTCAGGTGGGACTGACGGGCGGATGACATCGAAAAAGTGCAAAGGAGGGCAGCTCGTTTTGTATTTCCCCGAAATAGGGGGAGATAGTGCCACAGATATGAAACGTGAATTGCAGTGGCAATCATTAAAACAAAGGCGATTTTCTTGCGATGGGATCTTCCATTGAAATTTCAATCGCCAGTTCTCGCCTCCAATTGTGAAAACATTCTGTTGGCGCTCACCTACATAGAAAGAAATGATCATCACGGTAAAATAAGAGAAATCAGGGCCCACACAGGAAAATGGTAGAGAGACAGCTTGATGGTGGTTTATTGAACCCTCTGCCAGGCACTTTGTTGTGAATAGCAGAGTAATCACGTAGATGTAGATGTAGATGCAGATGCTCTTATCTCTCCATCATGAGTCAAAAATGAGTTTAATTTTCCACTTCCGTGATGCAGGATGTAACAGATATTAAGCCAATAAGAACAGATTTTCTTTTCCCCCGGTGAGGGAATACGTACAGGAAATGTACCCTGTGCCATACAATTGTATACGATTTCCGCAAGTAGTAACGATACTTTAGTAATGTGAGAACATGTGAGTACTACGATTTATTCTGTCTTCGAAAATAGCTCTTATGAAAGGGAGGACTCTGCATTTCATGTTATAAATTCTACGTGTATAGGACAAAACAGCATCCCTGTCTCTGATTAGGTAAGGTGAATTTTTAACCAGGGAGAGTCTATGTTACGTTTGAAATTTCGGTTAAAACTACACATCCAAGTCACAGATGCTTCTCTCACAGTGCGCTGTACGAAACAGTAGGGATAGTCATGAGGGTTTGGCGACCAGAAACTATGGCTTAGCCTGGTGTGACTGTTGGGTGTAAAGAAACCATCGACCTATCGGATCTTACCCACAGCTACGGGGACAAGTCCGAGTCGCGGCGCCCTCTGGGTGGCTGAATAGCGAATTAACCAGTAACCCTCATTGAGTGACGACAGAGACGGGTGTGTTTGTTGCTTGAGAAAATCCACTGTGGTGAGTGTTTACAAATGACTATTGGCTCTGAGCACTATCGGACGTAACATTTATTGTCATCAGTCCCCTAGAACTTACAACTACTTAAACCTAACTAACCTAAGGACATCACACAACACCCAGTCATCACGAGGCAGAGAAAATCCCTGACCCCGCCGGGAATCGAACCCAGGAACCCGGCGCGGGAAGCGAGAACGCTACCGCACGACCACGAGATGCGGACAAATGACTATTATTCACACACATAAATTGATCGGTTTACTGCTTGACAGGCACGGCGACAGTCTCTCTGGCCTCTGAGTGCCTGGTATGGCTGCAGATGTGCGTGCAACTGCAGCTGTTGCTGGCGTGAGTGTGGGTCTCAAGGCATCTCCCAGCCAGTGCTGCACTGGCCCGTGGCAGTCAGCAGAAGAGCACGTGCTTTGCGATTGCAAGTGCGTGACATCTGAAGATATTTTTTGTCAGATATATTTAGCATAAAGTGGAAATGTTGTGGTGGAGATGTGTGTTTAAGTTCTCAAACATTGGTACATACAAGACGTTGGATATAGTTAGTGCTACGATCTGTTTGTGACAGAAAATTTAATTATTCGGTTTGCAAAAGTGTTTACATGTGACTCCTGTTATTTTTAAACAATTAACTTGATAGGGTAGTGCAAAATGACTATTTCCTTCCATTTCCGATATCGCTATTGCGCTAGCTCTCCCTTTGTCCTAGCATTATTCAATAGGAACACAGTATTCTGACGAAAGGTGAAAACCTCCACCTTTGTGTTTGAACACGGTTCATGCATGTGTTCACGCAAACAGGAAGTAATCACTTGAGAGGGACAGAAACAGAAAGCGTGTCTGGAATTTCCTGATCAAAGGAATACCATCGCCTGGTGCTTTCATTTGGGGGCCATGAGAACAAGTGGAAGTCTATTGATCAGGTAGGTACATCACATTTGTATACAAGTTTGAGGTGCGGTGTTACAACTGGAAGTGGCCACTTCAGAGAGAGTAGATGTGGTTCCCAGGTATTGTACATCAATGTATGCTGACTTCTGGTCTGTGGTCAGTGATCAGTGATATTTAGTAGACATTATGTCAGTAAAATTGGGGATGCAAAGGGGTTGTTAGTGGAGGAGGCCTGTCCCCCACAAACATTAAATAAAGAAAATGCAAACTGACCTGAGAAATATGTCATTGACACTGATTTAAATTCTGTGTCCCGAGATCCTTCCTCTCCAGCACAGACAGTCTTTTTCCTGGCAATTTCCCTGTTGGTGAGGAAAGAGTCGAATTTGTGGAGGGAAGGGAGGACCATGGGATTTCCCAGGAGGGGAAAAGAGGTTCAGAACTGAACTGGGAAAGGGGTGATAATCAAAAAAGTGTCCCTTTTCCCATGGGGTGGGGGAGGAGGAGGAGGGTGTAAACATTTGAGGGAAGGAAACCACTTAGCTGAACAATGGGTTAAAGGACCCCTGGGATGAGGAGGGGGGTTACGTGAAAAATCACTCAGCAGAACAGTAAGTTAAGGGGACAGGGATCGGTCATCCAATTGATCAAATTAACTAATTAGCATATACATTTGTTATCAATACTGTTCCAGGATCGGCTTTGTCCCACTACTACTGTAACTGAGAACTGTCCTGCCTGGACAGAGGCTTGTTGGTGCACAGTGTCCATAGCTCCATATAGCATACTCCGAGTACTGACGTGCGTATGAAGTCAATACAGCTGAAACAGGGATTCAATGAACCATGCAACACTGTTCCATGATCAGCTGATGATGTTCGCTGTCCCATGCCATTTGTTGATCGCTGTGTCATGGAGTCTGCAAAATGACGCGATTCGGTCCATAAGTTCTTAAGTCTGTATTGGTCTTTGTGCATTCCAGATGAAAATTGGTCCCTGATGCCCCCTTTCGTAAGGACTAACGGACCACTGATCGCCACGTATGGCTCTACGGACGTGATGTGACGACCGATCGTCAAATATTTGTGATCGTCTTCTGTAGAAGTTTACATGTGTGATAAAATTGTTTGCCTCGTGATGACTGGGTGTTGTGTGCTGTCCTTAGGTTAGTTACGTTTAAGTAGTTCTAAGTTCTAGGGGACTGTTGACCATAGATGTTAAGTCCCATAGTGCTCAGAGCCATTTGAACCATCTGATAAAATTGTCTGTGATGTTAGCGTTACACTGACGAATCTCAGTCTCGGGGACCAGAATCCTTGTGTAATTCCAATATGCTATAGGCCATGCGCCTTAAACCAAATATCATTGCACGTTCGAAGTCGACTGACTGCTACCGTGCATTAATAATTACGGTGAAAAGTTCAGATTCCCCGGTGGGAGTTCGCACGTTGGTTGTGTATTTGCACTGAAAAATTTTCATTCCACAGCCGTCACGCCCATAGAGATATGAGGATTTCTGTTCTGTCGCACATGCTACCATGTTTACTACACACCTCTCTGTAGCAGATAGCACAGACTGTCGTCATATTCCCCGATGGTACACCACGTTCGTCGCCTTAATAGCCACCATATAATGTCAGCGGCCGGTGAGGTTCCCCTACGATGATTCTAACTTACAAAACAATGCAATGTATCAGAGCGAGAAGTCAACTACAGAGATGCACCTAAGGTCTTGAATAAACGCAGATAGGTAAAACTATCGAAGCAACGAACTTCTGTAGAATAACCGTTTCACGGAAACTATAAAAGTTGTTCCTTGTGTCCCTTCAGCTGTGAGAAAAAAAACCATAAGAACAATGAAAAGATGAAGAAACTGTTTAAAAACAGAAATCGAAAACTGGGATACAGGAGAAATTTACACATAATGTGTGTACATAACAAATTGCGAACATAGAAAAGTTGCGCAAGAAAGTTAATCAGAGTGCAGATTCTGGAGAGAGATCGTTGGCTTAATTCGTATTAGATGCCCACAAAAAATGTCTATTTCATGCAGAACAATTACTCCCCCCCCCCCCTCCTCCCATGGCTTCGCACTGCCAGCGGTAAGTATCTACGGCCAGACGACGTATCTGGCGTAGCGGTAATAAATTAGACACACACACACACACACACACACACACACACACACACACACACACATCCTCGTCGTGAATCAGTCTGTCTATTGCTGGAAACAGAATCAGAATTCCCGCAGTATCTCCAGAGACAAGGCTTCACATGCAGACAGGAAAACACAACACGGGACTTTAATTCATAATCTATATAGACAGAGATATGGATATGTATAGATTATTCTTTCTGGAGTTGCGGCAGTTGTTTATTGCCTTTCTCGCTAGATGCCGCCTCTTCTGCCGTTCACCAGCTCGTAGTTGCATCATTGTCATGAAAAGTCACTCCAAACGTTAATTACGTGTTGGACAGGTAACAATACGAGTACATATGAAGGGCATATTTCAATAGTGGTAGAAGTCCATTTTTGTTCATTCTGAGATACAGAGTCCTAAAGTTAAATGAGCGCTGAAATATTTGCAGTTGAGATACCAGAAATATTCCAGTACATATACTTAAATATTTCTAGTATCTTAACTGCAGATTTTTCAGCGCTCATTTAACTTTGGACTCTGTATCTTAGAATGAACAAAAATGGACTTGTACCACTATTGAAATAAGCCCTTCATATATTACACATCATCATTATAAATATAAATTGTGCAGACAAACCTTCCTCATGAATCAATGTACCTGTTACTGGAAACAGTATCCACATCTCTACAACAGTCCCTGAGATTAGTCTTCACATACAGAGAGGTAAATGCGGTGGGTAACTACAATTTATAATCTGCATAAATTTTTTGTGTTGCTGACTCGTTTGTGCTCAGGAACCTTAGACGCATGCTATTACACCCTGGTCGTATATGCGGCCCATATTGTACTAAGGTGCCACTTTCTCTGGCCGGTCGAGTATCACCTGGGACAGCTTCGTTACTAGCGTATCACGACGCAGATATCTGCAATACCTATTCCCTGGCGCCTCGAAAGGTTACAATAAAGCTTCATATGAAATTTAGTTTGACTTAAGGTCGTTGCCCGTTACATGTTTTGAAGGACAACATTTTCACCACTGATGGCACATATTTATTGTAAATCCCACAACTGCAATATCGACTTCAAGACATTATCAAGTGGTTTAAATACAGAAACGCAGCAACTGCCAACGTCGCTGAAAAGAAATAAAATGGATGTCAGATCGTATGGCTCTTGTCAGCGTTCGTCATACACACCATTAGTACATAAATGATGGAAATGCTTCTCGAGGAGCTGGCTTCTTGGTGTCTGAAACATGAAATTTTTTATGAGCTTTTAAGCTCATCATTATCATTTCTGCTATCTGCTAGTGGCTCAAAAAGTAGAGGAATATGTGAAAACATTAAAGTTAAAAAGCAGTTCAAAAATAATCATTTAATTTGAAAATAAAGAAATCTTCAAAATTCTTATTGCTGTATAGGGCTATTAAACCTGTACTTGACATTTGTCTTTGAGTTAACTGAAGTTTATTACTTTCCCTGATTTCATTTCCTTATTACAACCAAAGCTGGAACTCTGCTGGTCCTTTCTCAAAGTGCCGGTTGTTTACCCAGAGAAACTCTGCAGTTGAGTTGTTGACTTTGGCATTCACAAGCAGAGAAAAGCTGACCCGCCATTGTTCCACTGACATCAATCACCGTTTGGTTACTCCTGCTGATCGACGCACATTGTTTGAATTGCGAGGTCGATAGGGCTGTCCTTCACCTGTACCCGGGTGCTGCCTGAAGAGTGCTCACCTCAGTCGCAGTAGTAACAAACAAACCGGAAATAAAAATCGTGCCTAGGTTTCAGAAGATAAAAAAATGATTTCAATATGAAAACATTGGAAAAGTATTTCAATTGAAATTGGGAAATATTCTTTCCGCTATAGATTTTTACGACTACTTTTACCCAGAATAATTCCAGTTTGCACTTTCATTGCTGTCATCTGCTTACCACTACGGCATAAGACATGTCAGTGCTATGTATGGAGGATATTAGCTTCCGAGATACTTAATACTGGATTGTTCAGCAGCAAGTAGTACACCATCCATTACATCACAAGTGGAAGGCGATTGACCTATTCATAGATGACGAACAGGCCACTTTTCTGCCAAACAGCGATTCACCTGCTAAATACAGTTCTCTCCAAATTTCATATACGCGACCTTCCCTCCGAATTTCGAATACTAATTATTTCAAGAGGACATCTTATACTCTTACTGATGTAAGCAAAATGCAACAGATATAGAGAATGAAGGCGACTTACATTTTTCAAAGTTGACAGTGTTTCTCATTCTTGTTAAACATCCATTGTTAAATATGTGTCTTTAAATTTATCCGTTAACTAACTGGACTTCATAAAAGCGAAGTTTAACATTAATTTCACTTTTGTCTGTTATCGATTTTGTTTGCATGCATATTTTTCAACTTTCAATCACTCACTATTACATTTTTTTATATCAAAGCCAAAGACAGCACTGGGTATTAAGGTTAATCTTTTCACTATGTGTCAGTCTCGTTTACGAAATAATTTTTATTTTAATCTTGTAATATTATTTTTAAATTTTTTCTGGATACTTGGAAGGTACAAAATTAAAACATACTAATTATTTCACAAATAAGTCGGCAATAGTTGGATTCGACGTTATGTGATACTATAACTGGTTTACTTGATTCTAGTAAGATTACTGCAGTCTTAAAAGACGAAACATACCATAAATTCGTAGTGTTGTCAACAATATTTTCGTTGTAAACTTCTGGTTGAGAATTGAAATGTTAAATCACATATTCCGTCTACCATTTTAATTGACGACCTATATACATTTAGAAACAGAGATTCAAATGATTTGATTAGGTTGCCTCGGTAATTAAACATTTTACAGGCAGCAGTTGTATAAAAAATTGTTATAAACAGACTTAAGACTAAAGGTATTACGAGTATAATATGTTAGCTAGTTAGTTAATTAGTTGTATGTTCTATACATCATTTGAACGATTTATTTTATCGAAATGGTGTTACCAGCACCGTTTTATTTATCTTCACGACGCGTTTCGAGGGTTTAAGCCTCCAACATCAGGTGGATTTTCATTACTTAGTATCACATTTGTGTGTGTGTTGTGTTACGACTTTTTGGGGAACTTGTGGCATTGTCTTCAGTGGTCACAGGTTCCTGTCGCTGTCATAACTCATCACATGTATACTGTCATATTTGTATACATGTATACTGAGCATGTATGCTAAACTGATCAGCTTCGTGTGATCGTTCCAACTGTTTATTGACTGGTTACAGTTGCGGTTCTTTGGCCAGCAGGTCGCGATTTATGTACTTATGCTGGCAACTAGTGAGAAAAACGATATGTAAGTGAACGAGTAGTGCAAACTATGTGAAAGTTTACGCTCTTATGTTGTATATGTGGAGTAGGCAGCAGCACATGTAGTGCTGAATTTATTTAAATATTTTTTATTTATTTACGTTTTATGGCCTTCATTGGAGCAGTCTAGCCAACTTTATACAAAGAAATTTCCCGCTTCCTGTCAGCCCAATACTTCTTCGTTCTGTCGGATCTCATCCCTCTTTCTTCATCGGAAATCACCCTTCCTGTTGTCTGTTTGTTGATTCTCGTTTGCAGTCTGGTTTGTATGTCTGTGAGTTTATTGATTTTGTCAGTTTTGTTTCTTAGGTCTCCAAGGTAATCTGTAGCTCATCCATATCTTCCTTGATTTCTGTAATCCACTTAATGTTGCACTTACTATTCCACAATTTTTCTATTATTCTCCTGATGATCCTGTTCTCTGTTGTTATGATTAGATGTCCGAAAAATTGAATGCGTTTCTTCCTGATTGTACTCATTAACGGTTCTATTTCCTTGTAGAATGTTCCATTTGTGCTACTCCCCAGTGTCCATCTTTCTGGTACGATTTGTTGATGAATGTTCTGATGATTCATCTCTCTATTTTGAGTATTTTGTTTATTTGTGCAGTGTTAGTAGTTTTGAAGATGGTTTCACTTGAGTATGTTATTTCTGGTTGAGTGACTGTTTTGTAGTGTTTTAATTTTCTTGTCATTGACAGGCTCGTTTCGTTGTAAGTGTTCTCAGTGATACATTGTGCTCTAGTTCAAATGGCTCTGAGCACCATGGGACTTAACTTCTGAGGTCATCAGTACCCTAGAACTTAGAACTACTTAAACCTAACTAACCAAAGGACAGCACACACATCCATGACCGAGGCAGGATTCGTGCCTGCGACCGTAGTCGCGCGGTTCCAGACTGTAGCACCTAGAACCGCTCGTCCACCCCAGCTGACTGTGCTCTAGTCAATTTGTTTATTCAGTTACGCCATGTTGGCTTTTCATTGAGGCTATATGTTATGATTTATCCTAGATGTTTAAATTTATCTACGATTTTCATTTCTTGGTTTCCTAAGGCAATTATGTTTGTGAGTGGTGGGTCGGTTAACATGATGATTAATTTTTCAAAGGATATTCCAAGACCAATTTTCTGTGCTATTTCCTGTAGTAAGATAACTTGTTGTTTGGTTTCCTGAATACTATTGGACAAGAGAGGAAGGTCACAGCAAATCCTAGATAATTTAAACTTATGTTGTCTTTCAGTCTTTCAATTTGTATGTTCTTTGGGTTAATCTTGTACCATTCCCTCATTATGTATTCTAAAGCACGTATGAACAGCAGGGGTGCCAAGCAATCTTCTTGTCTTAAGCCTGTTTTTATGATGAATGGCTCAGGGAGTTCACCCCTAAACTTGATTTTTAATACAGGTTTGGTTAAGGTGAGTTCTATCAATTTGATTAATTTTGTATGGAGCAAGAAATTTATTAAGATTTTTAACATTTAAGGTCTATGGGTAAAGTCATATGCTTTCTTGTAATAAGCTATGGCTAATTTTAAAGTGATCTGTTCCACGCAGACTCTCAAAGGTCTGAAGCCTTCATGGTATTCATATAATTCTTCCTCTAGTAGCTCTTTGATCTTCTTGTGTAGGATTCTGGAGAAAATTTTGTATGTGGAATCTAAGAGAGAGATACCTCTGTAATTGTCTGGATTGCTTATATCTCCGTTTTTGTGGAGTGGGTGGATTATGGCTTTGGTCCAATGTTTGGGAATCTCTTCTGTTATCCAGATTTTTGTTAGGGCTATGTGTAAGGATGTTGGAAACGTATCACTGCATATTTCCACATTTCTGCAAAAACTTGGTTTTCTCATCATTCCTTATAATTTTTCATCTCTCTGAGTGTCATTTTCACCTCTTGGATTGTTGGAGGATTTATGAGATCAGGGGGAGTCTTGATGGGTGTGTCTGTATTAATTGCTGAAAGTTCTTGGGTTTCTTCACAATTCAGAAGTTTACTAAATGCTTTTTCCATGATTTCGGCATTTTCCTTGTCATTATGTGCCATTTTTCCATCTTCCCTTTTCAGCATTAACGTTGGAGGGGCGAATTTTTGTAATTGTCTTCCAAACATTTTGTAAAACTCTGAATTAGTTTTTTGGTAATTTTCTTCTATTGAGTCGATTTGATCTTTCTGCGATTGTTTCTTGGTTTGCCTGATAATTTCTGTGAACTTTCTCGTGATAATGTTGAGGTTGGTTGCATTTTCTTCTGTTTCGTGTGTTTGAAATTTTATACATTCTGATGGGTGAAAGAATCACCGTTAGCTACAGTTAGATTTTTGAGATTTAGAGAAGAATTTTTTTGTGTTAGTCATAGGGTTGTAAACATAAGAGAACACTTAAAAACAACTTTGTAATGCAGAGGCAAAATTTCCATCTAATTTCTGATTAAACTACAATGTTTAATTTTAGTAGCTACCTGTATAAAAACAACTAGTTCATACCGTTTTTGAGCATGGCTACACTCCGTCTTACTCCTAATGCATTCAAGAGGGGAAGAGTGGAAGTTACCGCTGTAAAGCACAACATTAACTCGAGTATAAGTTATGTTTAATCTGGTGTAAAAATTGTACATCAGAGTTTTACGGAATAAATTTTAAATGAGAGATAAATTTTCAGTGAGAGGAGAAGAGGTGTTTTGTCTCTTGTGAGCACTCTGGCTTGAGATTACGAAATTAATTATGTACAACAAGAATATGCAACGTAACAGTAAGCATTATAGCAAGTTTCTCCATTCAACGACATATTCCTTGTTTCTAGGCGCAAACTGTAGGCGCATACGCGATTATCAGATCGTTTTGGATAAGGAAACCTTGTCATAGAAGAATAGGGGACTTACTAAATGTTTAATCTACATGGACATACAGTTACCCAGAGTCGATTTCGTAAGACTTACGGACTAAAGAATAAAATTATTCATTTTTCTTGATTTTATTTACCAATACCGAAGAAACGAAATCTTGATCTTCTAGCTACTTTAGTTAACTGGAATTTGGTGATTATGAACCATATGGCGGTAATATATATTATCTAAGTGGCAGAAATTGTATTAAATAGCAATGAAAAGCGTTCTATTCTCATGTAGGGAATAAGAAGTTGCCGTCTACGTGAAGAGCTATGAAGAAGGAAATGGGCTTCAGATTATACGAGTTTTGATGTCATAATTTCGTGTTCTAAGGCACATCGCCAATAACCAGCATACAAGCGTGTATACCCTGCGAACACTATTTAAGTGTATTTGCTAGTATTTCTTTCATTCGATGCCTGTGAGAGAATTTAAGTGAACTTCTGAAGCTTTCGACGTTTTTCCAAAATACCACATACATTTCTATCATATTTGTAGCTATATTAGTGTTCTCTTTACGTGACTGTTGTGTAAATTAACTGGCAAACTTGTAATTAAACTGTCGTATTCCCACGTTCTTGTACGCGAAACATTTTCAGGTAGACTAGATGAAATTGCTAATTCGTTATGGGATGTGCTTTGTCTGAAAATAAACAATTTGATAGTTCTGGCCAAGCCGTGATTTGCTGCCACTTCCAAAGACATTACTGTCATTCTGTCGAGTGTCAGCCCAAAGACTGTCGCACAACTTATACCTTCGACTAATCTCCTTGCCTTCGACTGACTCATGCATGCATCTCTGGGGAATTTCGTTTCGAATAAAAACACTCTAAGTAATGAAACGAGGCGAAAGAGCACCAATGTTTTACTTTTAACGTTTCATCATCAGCTCTATAATTTCAAAATGATTCCAAGCTCCTAAGATAAAATGGTTCAAATGGCTCTGAGGTCATCAGTCTTCTATCACTTAGAACTACTTAAACCTAGCTAATCTAAGGACCTCACACACACATCCTGGGATAAAGATGAGCAGGAAAATCAGTAGTCCTTTGTATCAGAAACACTCTCAACAAGCGCACACAAAAAGTTACTTAAACCATTCGAAAATTTCAGGATCATTTACGTTTGGAACAGGCGTCCAGTTTTTTAATCACCGCAAACCCTCAACGGATAGTCAGGTTACAAGATTTTTGAAATGCCTATACGAAAGCAAAGTGAGTTCTCCGCATGTCAGTAAATAATATATTACATATTTTGAAATGCACTTAATTTTCGATACAAATTCGTTTAAAGTTTTTATGTCGTTAGATATTGGTGTAGGTGGTACAGAGATGACGCAAAATTGGGCCAGTAGCGAGGATGTTCTGACAGTTTCTGCTTCAGCTCTTTCATTTTCCTTTGCTAAAGCGCCTTTGTTGTGGAGGCAAATAATTTGTTCTTCTTTTTTACAACCAGTCTTTTTCTCACCAGTTTCCACGCATTTGGGAAAAGGTAAAGGAACAATAGGCTTATCAAAAATCCATTTCCCGTGACAGAAGAGTTGATTGTAAACTTTCGATCGGAGTAATCAGCTTCGGCTTTTTTATGCAAGGCCTTTGTCTTAAATCTAGTGGTTTGACTGCTATCTCATTTCTGGCTTGAAATTGTACATCCACCTTCCAGCTGCAACAAGAAATCGGTACACAAAATCGTCTGGAGTCTTTTTTCAGTGCCCCAAATTTCGGCGAAAACTGCATATTCGGAGTATCTGTTAGGAAGCACTTAACGAACGCGATGTGTACCCTCAGTAGTCTGTATCCTGAAGTACATATTTATCTTCGTCGTTGACTGTATTTAGTGATTAACGTGTATTTATTTACTCACATGATTATCTGATTTAAATTCTAAGGCATTTTCGACTGGACCGTAATCGATCGACCGTGAGTAAATTTGTACACATTCGTCAACAAATACAGGCAGGGTAAAAGATAAGTGTGTACATTTAAAGAACATTTGCTTTAGAACCAGAAAATGTAAAAACATATTGATTTGTATCTCTGTCTTCTTAGGGTTTCATTTATATCATAGTACTTAATACACATATTTCCATATGTCTGTGACACGGAACACATTTAAAATGAGGGCGGTCTCGGTAAAATTCAGCTCATACTTCTTTACTTTGGAAAATGGAGTAAGATATTCCTTACACGTCTCCGCTGAGCCTTTTAAGCGAAACAAACAACATTATGACGACACAATACCCCAAATAGAATGAAACACATACAACTACGTTGTTGCACTACAGGTAACAAAATAACAAACACAAGATGTCTTTTTTATCAACGTCCCTCTCGCATACAGAGAAGCGCCGGTCCTCTCGCATACAGAGAAACTTTTTCTTACACTTGCATGGGGAAAGCAGAGTAGCGTAAATAATCCATTAAGCAAAGAAGAATTATTCCTTAAATCTGCTTTGATTTGCACTATGTATTTTTATGGTGTGCCACATATTTCGGATGATAGTACTAATCATAATATTGACAAAGTATACACTAACAAAAATAAAACGACGATACGGCAGTATTGCACGGTGGACCCCACCTGGGGTTGAAATTTCCTGAAAGAATAAAACTGTGTCGGACCGAGACTCAGGCACTGTGGTTTTGCCTTTCCCGGGCAAATGCTCTACCAACTGAGCTATCCCAGCACGACTCTCACACCGTCCTCACAGCTTTGCTTCCACCAGTACCTTATTTCCTACCTTCCAAACTTCACACAAGCTCTCCTCCGAACCTTGCAAGTCTCGCACTGCTTAAAGAAACGATGAGTTTCTCTGAAGTTTGGAAGGTAGGAGACGAGGTAGAGGGGGATGTAAAGCTATGAGGACGGATCGTGAGCCGTGACTGTAGCTCAGAAGCACTTGCCTGCGAAAGGCAAACTACCTGTTTTGGAGTATCGGTCCGGCACACAGGATTGTTCATATAGCGCACACTCGACAGCAGAGTGAAAATTTCATTCAGTGCCCGTCTGCGGTTGTTTCTCCTCATGGTGTCAGACTTTCTGTTTCACGACTCCTCGGCGGCTTGTGCGTCATTGTGTAGAAGATGAGATGAAATGATTAGGACAACACAAACACACAGTCCTTGAGGGTAGAAAATACCCGGCCTGACCAGGAATCGAAACTGACACCTCGCGATCTAGAGACTGCGATGCTATCCAGTAGCGTGCGATCTGCGAACTGCACTAACAAAGCTTTCAGTTTTCTTTATCTCTCTCTCTCTCTCTCTCTCTCTTTCATAAAACCGCAGTTATGCAACTGAACACGAAAGAAAACGATACATTCCGATAGTTAATGTTCGCTTTTCGTTTGGAAAGTTAAATGCGAATAATAAGTCCCTCTCCAACCATTCAGGAAACTTCGTGATGTGCTCATAAGGAAGAACAAAACGTTCTTATCACTCAATATTCCATTAATGAGTTTTAGGTTATGATTGTATGTTTGCAACTGAATAAAGGCTTTTTCCCTAGACGTGTTTCGACTCAGTTTATTGAATCATTATCAGTGACCTAAAATTCAAATACATTTTAATTTTTATTCAGCCCTTTGTACGTGTAAGTTGCACGCAGTTCTGACCTAGGCATCTTTTGCTCAATATACACTCCTGGAAATGGAAAAAAGAACACATCGACACCGGTGTGTCAGACCCACCATACTTGCTCCGGACACTGCGAGAGGGCTGTACAAGCAATGATCACACGCACGGCACAGCGGACACACCAGGAACCGCGGTGTTGGCCGTCGAATGGCGCTAGCTGCGCAGCATTTGTGCACCGCCGCCGTCAGTGTCAGCCAGTTTGCCGTGGCATACGGAGCTCCATCGCAGTCTTTAACACTGGTAGCATGCCGCGTCAGCGTGGACGTGAACCGTATGTGCAGTTGACGGACTTTGAGCGAGGGCGTATAGTGGGCATGCGGGAGGCCGGGTGGACGTACCGCCGAATTGCTCAACACGTGGGGCGTGAGGTCTCCACAGTACATCGATGTTGTCGTCAGTGGTCGGCGGAAGGTGCACGTGCCCGTCGACCTGGGACCGGACCGTAGCGACGCACGGATGCACGCCAAGACCGTAGGATCCTACGCAGTGCCGTAGGGGACCGCACCGCCACTTCCACACAAATTAGGGACACTGTTGCTCCTGGGGTATCGGCGAGGACCATTCGCAACCGTCTCCATGAAGCTGGGCTACGGTCCCGCACACCGTTAGGCCGTCTTCCGCTCACGCCCCAACATCGTGCAGCCCGCCTCCAGTGGTGTCGCGACGGGCGTGAATGGAGGGACGAATGGAGACGTGTCGTCTTCAGCGATGAGAGTCGCTTCTGCCTTGGTGCCAATGATGGTCGTATGCGAGTTTGGCGCCGTGCAGGTGAGCGCCACAATCAGGACTACATACGACCAAGGCACACAGGGCCAACACCCGGCATCATGGTGTGGGGAGCGATCT
The DNA here is from genome assembly GCF_023897955.1 of Schistocerca gregaria. NCBI lineage: Eukaryota > Metazoa > Arthropoda > Insecta > Orthoptera > Acrididae > Schistocerca > Schistocerca gregaria. Next base: position 400,272,261 of record NC_064924.1, on the reverse strand, counting down.
CCTACACTGGTCGTACACCTCTGGTGATCGTCGAGGGGACACTGAATAGTGCAGGGTACATCCAAACCGTCATCGAACCCATCGTTCTGCCATTCCTAGACCGACAAGGGAACTTGCTGTTCCAACAGGACAATGCACGTCCGCATGTATCCCGTGCCACCCAACGTGCTCTAGAAGGTGTAAGTCAACTACCCTGGCCAGCAAGATCTCCGGATCTGTCCCCCATTGAGCATGTTTGGGACTGGATGAAGCGTCGTCTCACGCGGTCTGCACGTCCAGCACGAACGCTGGTCCAACTGAGGCGCCAGGTGGAAATGGCATGGCAAGCCGTTCCACAGGACTACATCCAGCATCTCTACGATCGTCTCCATGGGAGAATAGCAGCCTGCATTGCTGCGAAAGGTGGATATACACTGTACTAGTGCCGACATTGTGCATGCCCTGTTGCCTGTGTCTATGTGCCTGTGGTTGTGTCAGTGTGATCATGTGATGTATCTGACCCCAGGAATGTGTCAATAAAGTTTCCCCTTCCTGGGACAATGAATTCACGGTGTTCTTATTTCAATTTCCAGGAGTGTATGTTCAAAATGGTTCAAATGGCTCTACGCACTATGGGACTTAACTGCTTTGGTCATCAGTCCCCGAAACTTAGAACTACCTAAACCTGACTAACCTAAGGGCATTACACACGTCCATGCCCGAGGCAGGATTCGTACCTGCGGCCGTCGCAGCAGCGCGGTTCTGGACTGAAGGACTTAGAACCGCACGGCCACGGCGGCCGGCCTAATATTTATTTTCTTACTTATTGTATGTGCTGATGTTGTTGTAAATGTGCTCTTGCTGTACTACAGGTGAAGCTGTTCTTTTCCCTGCAGCACTAAAAACAATTTTTGTGCAACAGAGGATGCAAACTGCATTCACATTTTCCCACCACGTTAACCTCGTTAGCATTACATAGTGTTGCCAGCTGAGGAATGTATTTTGTAATCTCTACAGTCAAAAGTTATATTTGTGTTTTTGTGTGTTTGTTTGTGTGTGTGTGTGTGTGTGTGTGTGTATGCTCTTTGTTCAGGTTTAGTAGTGAGTTGTTAATGTGAGTCTGATCAATTATCAGTTGCTTGCTTCCAGCTATGGCGTTTTTAATATGATACGTTTCTTGGCCTTGCTTTATGTTTGGGATATGATGGTTGTATTGTTTTAAATCTCATACTTTGCTACAAATTCTTTTTAGTGTGACAGACAGAACAACAGCGTTACCATAAGTACTGCAAGAACACATGTAGATTTTTATTAACAAAAGCAGAACATGTAAGTCGAAAGTGCTACATGCAAATGAAATTATAGTCGACTCTCACAGATGATGTCTTGATAAACCAAGGCGAAACATCACTAGCAAAGTAAATGTTGCCTTCACTCAGTTGCATAAAGATCGTCCTTAGGTAAAAATCATTAGTGTGATATTAATAGCAACTGCGGAATGGCAGGTCAACAATATTAAAAATGACCACTCAAGTTATTTCAATTAGCAGGGGTTTCGTGGCAGTCAAAATAGTCGAACTCAAGTAACTGACAACGATCATTCATTGCTAGCTGTGTACCGTTACCCCGTGACTTTCTGCACTTGTCATCAATTGGTAAAAGTATAACAGCGAAGCGTCTTATAAATGCTGTGATTGATGCGACGAACTGTTCGTAACTCCCCAGACGCTGCCTCCTCCGCCAGCAGGCGGTCTGTACTTGACCCTTCTCCAGTCACGTGGCACACGTCTTCTCGAGGGGTCACCGTGCCAAGTGGTCCACTGCCCACTGGTCAACCACAAGCTATTTCTGTCTTGAGGAGCGCTGTCGGAAAGGATGATAGGCATACTCCTCTCCTTCCCTACCACTGCACGGCCAGCGAATAAACCCAGCATTTCCTTCCACGGTATTCTCTTTTCGTGACCATAGAGGTCAGACGACGATCACAAAGAGGGTGTTTTTCAGACTGTCGATGAAATCAGTGATGGTATGAAAACTCTGGTCGTCAAATCGCTCTTTATTCAACATGCCAGATAACACTCACTGCAAAAATGTGAAGCTTCCAGAAGAGAAGGGGAGTGGGTATATGATGTTATTTCAGTGATTACAACACACAGTCAAACATTCAGTGATCGTGCCACTATGAGCCTATGTTTCAGTATGACGTTCCATCACTTGTGCCCTAGATGCACGCACCTGTTCGTTGTCATAAAGCCGTTGGATCCTCTCCTGAGGCAAGTTGGCCTACAACTGTTGTAAATGGTCCTTGAGATCATGGATACTGGTTCTGTGGTGGAGATGAAGTTGAAGGTGGTTGCATATTTAAAAGGGACGGGAGTGGGGATCTGGCCGACCACGTGTGTACCTCTTCATTAAGCAGACAGTTCACAGATATAAGTACCCCAGATGAGCATTGTACTATTGGAAAATGGCACCATTACACTGTTGCAGAATAGGTAACACATTACGGCGCACGGTGTCTAGGACGTAGCGTTGTGCCGCCAGATTTCCCGCAGCCACTAGCAGTTGTTATCTGTAGATTCTCCCCACGCCATGACACCAGAGGCAACACCGATATGGGTTTCGAAAACATTTGAATAATGGACCCCTTCCGAGCGGCCGACATACAAATCTACGATAATCATCCAGTGAAGTGCAGAACCGCGATTCATTGCGAATCGTGCATCTGGCATGGATGTGTGTGATGTCCTTAGGTTAGTTAGGTTTAAGTAGTTCTAAGTTCTAGGGGACTTATGACCTCAGATGTTAAGTCCCATAGTGCTCAGAGCCTTTTAAATTTGAAGTCCAGACTTTCATGCAACGGCAACACTCAAATGCAACCTTTTACGTTATGGTGTGAATGGCAGCCTAAGTGTAGGACGGTTTCCCTAGTCCGGCTGCTGCCAACAGTGCGAGATAACAGAAAGGTGCAGGGTGTCATTTACTTGTTCTCGGTTGGCAGGAGCAGATGTGATGTTGTTATGCTGTGCTTGGTGCACATCACTTCGATCATCTCTCGCGGTGGTGCTGCGTAGTCGACCGGAAGCTTGAAGACATATATATCTGTCCTCATGTTGACACAGTTAGTGCAACATCAGGCCACTGTCACATACGAATGCCCCACAAAACTGGATATTGCACCATTCGGCCAACAGGCCAGATGGAGACCTACAACCCAACTCAGTCAGGTTCTGATACTGCTGTCTCACACGATTATGCGGTGTCTCCGTCTCCTTCACTGTGGTCACTGTCCTCCTCCATAGCTGAGTTGTCAGTGTGGCAGAATTCCATGCGAGGGGCCCTCCATAGCTGAGTTGTCAGTGTGGCAGAATTCCATGCGAGGGGCCCGGGTTCATTTCCCGGCTGGGTGGGAGATTTTCTGCGCTCGGTAACCGAGTGCTGTGTTATCTTCATCATCACATCATCCTCAACGAAGTCGCCGAAATGGTGTCAGCTAAAAAGACTTGCACCAGGCGACCAGTCTACTCAACGGGAGGGCCTAGTCACATGACATTTCATTTCACTGTACTCACTAAATATCTGAGACTTTTCACTCCTTTTGTACCCTGTCTGGCCTCGTAAATAAGCTAAACACGGACAGCACTAATGCTAAATGGTGGTTGCTCTTCCTGTCACAGAGAATTCCAATTCTTAACTATTTACACGCTCGCGCATCATACGTACATATAAGAGGGTGTATTGACATTCAGCCATGTCTTCTGGATGCTTCCCTTCTTTTGTTTTTATTATGAAACTAAAATATAATGAAGGTTCATAAAAAAGGAAACAGGAGCATGATATTGGCACACGTTTCACTGTTATTGCTGATAATCTGCCCACATTTACTTGTTTGTGAGTCGTTAAGCCTCAAACGGAATAATATCCAGTTGTCTTAATTCAGCCCGCGACGCCTAATAACCATCGAAATAAAGCAAGAGTAGACGCGAAGCTTATACTCTTTTCAGGCAAAACTTTCTGGCAGTGTCTTAGCTCGAAGCTACCTCAGTCGCTCATACCTAGATCTTTTGCATATTGAACGTATTCGTTACTGAAGAATGTTCCACGAGATTCGACGAGCGTCTCGTTACTGTCTGAAATATTTCGTTACTCGCGTATTTGCTTCCGCGCTCGCAATTCGTGCCCGACTCGGACCGACTCGGTAACTAGCGGACTCTGCCTTAAGCCGATTTTCCAGAAGAACCGTCACTCAGTGGAAGAGGACTGAAAATAAGTGAAAACGTTTCTCGACTTACCCGTAGATGCTCGAATGTTTCTGATAAAAAAAAAAAAAAACGACGGTCAAATTTTTCGAGGTACCTTATGTGCCTTTTAGCGAGGATACCTTCAGGTGAGGCGAGGCCACAGCAGCTAGCGTCCAGGCTTTCGAGCCCCATGTTCGAAACACGAGGATTCAAAATGGTTCAAATGGCTCTAATCAATATGGGACTTAACATCTGAGATCATCAGTCCTCTAGACTTAGAACTACTTCAACCTGATTAACCTAAGGACATCACACACACCCATGCTCGAAGCAGGATTCGAACCTGCGATCGCAGCAGCTGCGCAGTTCCGGACTGAAGCGCCTAGAACCGCTCGGCCACAGCGGCCGGCCACGATGATTATTTTTATTTTTATTTTTCAGTTATCTACCCATGTCCGTAGGAGACTACTGCACCAATGTTTCCCAATGTATATTGAAATAACGTTGCCCTTATTCGTCTACTAATTGGATGTCTGGTAAATTAATTTAAAAAGAACTGGAAAAAACAATAAATAAGAAAATTATTTGAAATTGTTTTCGGTGAAATTCCTGTAGCGTATCTTCATTCATAAACAATTTGAAAGCCTCCGTTTGCAGTAAAGTGATTTGTTAAATGTGGATTGCTCCAAAATTATTGTAAACGCATGAAGTCTTCAGCAATATTAAGACTCTTCTTTGCCGAGTGAGATTCATACGAAGAAATGTCACTGTGGCACTGTGGCTTGTGACATTCGAAATTTTTATGTTTCGAATGTTTCTGTGATGAACATCATCCAAGAGAATGCGCTAAATCTTCAGGTAAAATACGCGTAAGAGAAAATATAAGAATTAATATATTAAGTGATTATGAGAATTTAAAGAGGACCTTAATCCCTGAAAATACGACACACTCGTATGTATTGTATAATAAATGTATGATACTTACTGTGAAACTCAGTTATATTTTTACGATTGAAATAACGCCCTCGTATTCCCTATCTATATAACGAACATTCGTATAGTAACTTTCGACGGACATGGGTAAATAAATGAGAAAGTATAATAATATAAAGGAAGTAAAAACAATAACCAGCTTTGGAACTCAGGGAGCCAAAGTGAAAGCCCCCGACGCTAGCCACAGCGCCACGATTACGTCTGATATCTCGCGCGCTAAAAGGCATCCAAACGAGGTTAAAAACTTTGACCTTCGTTTTCTCAGAAAACAAGTGTTCGTTTATTTTGACTCCTTTTCCACTGAGCGAAGTTTCTGGGAAATCAGGTTATGTTCGCAATGTAAACGTTTCGTTAGTCGCGTGTCTTCTTTCAATTGCGTCGTCCTCACTCGGTAGTTTTCGTATTCCTCGAATTTCTAACTCTCAGAGGAGCAAGTCATTATTGACAACGAGTACCGTTAAATTTATCACCCACCATGTTTTCTTTCCTAAATGTAAATCATATACTGCATAGATAGAGACGGCAGTATTCGTAATAGTGCAGTTCCTTCTTTTCGCACGCTACGGTTTCCGACGTACGGCGAATTTCCGGCATTTCGGTAGTCCACAGCGTTAAACGCGGGTTTCAGCAGGGCTACAGCAAATGGCCGGGACACGGCTCTGCTGTCCGGCGACCATTTGAAGGGCTTATTTCAATAGTGATTCAAGTATATATACTTGAATATTTCTGGTATAAACTTCAGATTTTTCAGTGCTCTTTTAGCTTTAGGGCTCTGTATCTCACAATGAACAAAAATGGACTTTTACCACTATTGAAATAAGCCCTTCATATGTACCCGTCTCATGCCACTGCAGAGGCGTCCGCCCCCATAGCTGAGAGGACAGCGCGTATGACTGCAACGCAGCGGGCCGAGCTTCGGTTCCCAGGCGGATAGGAGATTTTCTTCGCTGGGAGACGGCATGTTGTATTATCGTTATCGTCGACACGCAAGTCGCCCATTGTGGCGTCACCTGAATAGACTTGCAACTCGGCGGCCGAACTTGGCAGGTGGGGACTCCCGTCCACCAGTGCCAGACGATCATTTCACTTCATTTCACCACAGAGACCGGCTGTCTTACGGCAGCACTGCTGTCTTTGCCGGTAGTGGTTACGTGAGCTAGTGGCGTGGCAACTCAGGAAGGCATTATTCTATTAAGACAGCGAGCTCATCTACTGCAAGGTCAGCTATTGCCATTAATAGCAGTGCAGGCATGATGACTGTTATGTAGTTTGTAGAAGAGAAGAATCTGTTCAGGGAATGTAACCCATACGATAGCACATTCACGAGCACGCTTTTACCAACAACTTGTTACGTTGGTAAAAAATTACGTAGAGTGGCTACAACAGTAACGACGTTCAACAACGAATACATGGTAATTATGAAGTCTATGAAACATTTTACAAATGACTAAACATAACAACAAATGACACAGCATGTGAAAGACGAATTTTCAAAGGTTTTTTATGTGGTTCCGGCTAATTAGTATGGAAAACCGCCGGCAGAAGCGCCATCGACCATTGTTGGGAAAAATGCCGGCGAACCATGCAGGAAAAATTCTGTGTGCTAGAATTTCTCCGGTTCCAATCGCTAGTGAATGCGCAAAGAGCTCTCGGTGTCAGGTTCAAATGGCTCAGAGCACTATGGGACTTAACATCTGGAGTCAGGAGTCCCCTAGACTTAGAACTACTTAAACCTAACTAACCTACGGACAAATCACACATCCATACCCGAGGCAGGATCCGAACCTGCGACCGTAGCAGCAGCGCGGTTCCGGACTGAAGCGTCTATAACCGCTCGACCACAGAGGCCGGCTTAGTGGAAGGTTTCTGAAAACACTACCAGTTTACAACAGCATAGTGAAGTGTTAGAATAAATTCGAGGACATTTTTCTTCGTTCGGGGACTGGGTGTTATGTTGTCCTTATCTCCCTACTGTCGTGGGAGGAAAATTACCTGCGGGGCGTTGCATGACAAGCCTCAGTCTACGTAACGTCGTACGAGCGTTCGGCTTGGCCATTGAATATTCTGTATTGTCAAACCACCCTGTCGTAGAATGAGATTTTCACTCTGCAGCGGAGTATGCGCTGATATGAAACTTCCTGGCACATTAAAACTGTGTGACGGACCGAGACTCGAACTCGGGACCTTTGATTTTCGCAGGCAAGTGCAAGTGGTAGAGCACTTGCCCGCGAAAGGCAAAGGTCCCGAGTTCTAGTCTCGGTCCGTCACACAGTTTTAACACACTGTCATATCTTCCACTGTTGAGATGGCTGTATCTCCACATACCGAAAGGCAATTTTTACAAGAAAAAACAAAATTGTAAATCCTGCAAGCCATATTCCATAACGAAAAACTGCCCAGTTCTGCATTGCTTTGCAAAGTCATCGTGAAGCAAACTAATCTTCAGTGACTATGTCACTTTTCATCTTCAGAGAAAATTCAGCTGACGCTATAAGCATATACGGGTCACAGAGAATCCGCATGCAACTGTCAAATACTTACAGGATTCGGAGAAAGTTAACATGTATTGTGCCGTGTCCAATTAGACTATAGGCCCTTCTCATTTACTGAGAAAACTGTCAATTGGTTCAGCTATCTCGATATGCTGCAGTTGCGGCACGAGGGATTTCACCTTTCAACAAGAGAGCGTGACTACAAATTTGCGCAATTGTGTAAGAGTGTACATTAATGAGACATTGCCATATTGATGAGTAGTGCTTTCTGCAATCGCCGACCTGGAGTAGCGCTGCTAGAGTGCCTCCTTCCCCTCCCCTCCCCTCCCGTCCCCACCCCTCCGATCCCCCTCGCACCCACGCTCACTACACGTCTTTTGATTTATTTTTGTGGAGTTATGTCAAGCAAAGCGCTTATGTTTCACTAAGTCACAGAATCTCGGAGATTTGCGACACCGCATCGTAGCAGCTGTTCTTACTACGTGACTCCCTGTGTGATGGGTCGGCTATGGGCAGAATTGGACTGTGTGGTGTGTCACGAACGGCTGACTCACAAAATATTTACAAACACTAAAACAAGTCTCTGAGAATTTGCCCAATTACGTACTGTATCATATGTTACGTTGCTCTTGGCCATTTGTCTGTACTTTTTAATGGGCATGTGTCTCGACAACTCCGAACACAAACGGCTCAAACTTTAACCGTTGCTGTTTCTTGCAGAAGCAGGGCAACACTGACGTAGTCCGTTGTGTGCAGCTGCCGAAATATGTCGCTCACATACGTAGGTTATGCAATTCCTTCTCTGATCAAGGCCCTGAGAAACTAGCGGCAGCGGCGTTGTCTGTCGTAACGCGAACGCCATAGTATCACGTGGATGAGGTCTGCAGTCTCATTTGGGTGGACTTCGCATTACGGATACTGCTGAACTTTTCTTCTTATAAAGATGAGAAGGGTAACAGCTGTGACCTAGTCGGATACGTGATATTGTAGTTAAAAACGTTCAACAGCCAAGATCGCATAAATATTTCTTTACTTAAAACAACCAGTTTCAACAGAGTTTGTTGTCATCTTCAGGTCTTGAAAAAGCTTTTCTTATGAAACATGTTCATTTTGCGTTGAACCTGAAGCCAAGTTGTAATGTGGATAAAAATCGGCACATTATAAAAGATGTACCATAACTAATATGTATAAGGACACGGACATTTGCACAAGGTGCTTGCTGTGTGTGTGCATACAGGGTGCTACAAAAAGGTACAGCCAAACTTTCAGGAAACATTCCTCACACACAAATAAAGAAAAGATGTTACGTGGACATGTGTCCGGAAACGCTTAGTTTCCATATTAGAGCTGATTTTAGTTCTACATCTAAATCTACATTTATACTCCGCAAGCCACCCAACGGGGTGTGGCGGAGGGCACTTTACGTGCCACTGTCATTACCTCCTTCTTCTGTTCCAGTTGCGTATGGTTCACGGGAAGAACGACTGTCTGAAAGCCTCCGTGCGCGTTCGAATCTCTCTAATTTTACATTCGTGATATCCTCGGGAGGTATAAGTAGAGGGAAGCAATATATTCGATACCTCGTCCAGAAACGCACCCTCTCGAAACCTGGCGAGCAAGCTACACCGCGATGCAGAGCGCCTCTCTTGCAGAGTCTGCCACTTGAGTTTGCTAAACATCTCCGTAACGCTATCACGGTTACCAAATAACCCTGCGACGAAACGAGCCGCTCTTCTTTGGATCTTCTCTATCTCCTCCGTCAACCCAACCTGGTACGGATCCTACATTGATGAGCAATAGTCAAGTATAGGTCGAACGAGTATTTTGTAAGCCACCTCCTTTTTCTGATGGACTACATATTCTAAGGACTCTCCCAATAAATCTCAACCTGTTACCCACCTTACCAACAATTAATTTTACATGATCATTCGACTTCAAATCGTTCCGCGCGCATACTCCCAGATATTTTACAGTAGTAGCTTCTACCAGTGTTTGATCCGCTGTCATACAATAAAGGATCCTCCTTTCTATGTACACTCCTGGAAACTGAAATAAGAACACCGTGAATTCATTGTCCCAGGCAGGGGAAACTTTATTGACACATTCCTGGGGTAAGATACACCGCATGATCACACTGACAGAACCACAGGCACATAGACACAGGCAACAGAGCATTCACAATGTCGGCACTAGTACAGTGTATATCCACCTTTCGCTGCATTGCAGGCTGCTATTCTCCCATGGAGACGATCGTAGAGGTGCTGGATGTAGTCCTGTGGAACGGCTTGCCATGCCATTTTCACCTGGCGCCTCAGTTGGACCAGCGTTCGTGCTGGACGTGCAGACCGCGTGAGACGACGCTTCATCCAGTCCCAAACATGCTCAATGGGGGACAGATCCGGAGATCTTGCTGGCCAGGGTAGTTGAATTACACCTTCTAGAACACGTTGGGTGACACGGGATACATGCGGACGTCCATTGTCCTGTTGGAACAGCAAGTTCACTTGCCGGTCTAGGAATGCTAGAACGATGGGTTCGATGACGGTTTGGATGTACCGTGCACTATTCAGTGTCCCCTCGACGATCACCACAGGTGTACGGCCAGTGTAGGAGATCACTCCCCACACCATGATGCCGGGTGTTGGCCCTGTGTGCCTCGGTCGTATGCAGTCCTGATTGTGGCGCTCACCTGCACGGCGCCAAACACGCAAACGACCATCATTGGCACCAAGGCAGAAGCGACTCTCATCGCTGAAGACGACACGTCTCCATTCGTCCCTCCATTCACGCCTGTCGCGACACCACTGGAGGCGGGCTGCACAATGTTGGGGCGTGAGCGGAAGACGGCCTAACGGTGTGCGGGACCGTAGCCCAGCTTCATGGAGACGGTTGCGAATGGTCCTCGCCGATACCCCAGGAGCAACAGTGTCCCTAATTTGCTGGGAAGTGGCGGTGCGGTCCCCTACGGCACTGCGTAGGATCCTACGGTCTTGGCGTGCATCCGTGCGTCGCTACGGTCCGGTCCCAGGTCGACGGGCACGTGCACCTTCCGCCGACCACTGACGACAACATCGATGTACTGTGGAGACCTCACGCCCCACGTGTTGAACAATTCGGCGGTACGTCCACCCGGCCTCCCGCATGCCCACTATACGCCCTCGCTCAAAGTCCGTCAACTGCACATACGGTTCACGTCCACGCTGACGCGGCATGCTACCAGTGTTAAAGACTGCGATGGAGCTCTGTATGCCACGGCAAACTGGCTGACACTGACGGCGGCGGTGCACAAATGCTGCGCAGCTAGCGCCATTCGACGGCCAACACCGCGGTTCCTGGTGTGTCCGCTGTGCCGTGCGTGTGATCATTGCTTGTACAGCCCTCTCGCAGTGTCCGGAGCAAGTATGGTGGGTCTGACACACCGGTGTCAATGTGTTCTTTTTTCCATTTCCAGGAGTGTATTTGCAATACATTACATTTGTCTATGTTAAGGGTCAGTTGCCACTCCCTGCACCAAGTGCCTATCCGCTGCAGATCTTCCTGCGTTTCGCTACAATTTTCTAATGCTGCAACGTCTCTGTATACTACAGCATCATCCGCGAAAAGCCGCATGGAACTTCCGGCTCTATCTCCTAGGTCATTTGTATATATTGTGAAAAGCAATGGTCCCCTAACACTCCCCTGTGGCACGCCAGAGTTTACTTTAACGTGTGTAGACGTCTCTCCATTGCTAACAATATGCTGTATTCTGTTTGCGAAAAACTCTTCAATCCAGCCACACAGCTGGTCTGATATTCCGTAGGCTCTTACTTTGTTTATCAGGCGACAGTGCGGAACTGTATCGAACGCCTTCCGGAAGTCGAGGAAAATAGCATCTACCTGGGAGCCTGTACCTAATATTTTCTGGGTCTCATGAACAAATAAAGCGAGTTGGGTCTCACACGATCGCTGTTTCCGGAATCCATGTTGATTCCTACAGAGTAGATTCTGGGTTTCCAAAAGCGACATGATACTCGAGCAAAAATCATGTTCTAAAATTCTACAACAGATCGACGTCAGAGATATAGGTCTATAGTTTTGCGCATCTTCTCGACGACCCTTCTTGAAGAATGGGACTACCTGTGATGTTTCCAATCATTTGGTACCTTCCGTTCCTCTAAGGACTTGTGGTACACGGCTGTTAGAAGGGGAGCAAGTTCTTTCGCGTACTCTGTAGAATCGAATTGGTATCCAGTCAGGTCCAGTGGACTTTCTTCTGTTGAGTGATTCCAGTTGCTTTTCTATTCCTTGGACACTTATTTCGATGTCAGCCAGTTTTTCGTTTGTGCGAAGATTTTGAGAAGGAATTGCAGTTCGGTCTTCCTCTGTGAAACAGCTTTGGAAAAAGGTGTTTAGTATTTCAGCTTTACGCGCGTCATCCTTTGTTTCAGTGCCTTCATCATCCCGGAGTGTCTAGATATGCTGTTTCGAGCATATTACTAATTTAATGTAAGACCATAACTTCCTAGTTTCGTCCACCTGCGCTCAATGGAGCACGTTATCATGATTTCATACGGGATTCTCTACCTGTGCTGCTAGAACATGTGCCTTTGCAAGTACGACACAACATGTGGTTCATGCACGATGGAGCTCCTGCACATTTCAGTCGAAGTGTTCGTACGCTTCTCAACAACAGATTCGGTGACCGATGGATTGGTAGAGGCGGACCAATTCCATGGCCTCCACGCTCTCCTGACCTCAACCCTCTTGACTTTCCTTTATAGGGGCATTTGAAAGCTATTGTCTACGCAACACCCGTACCAAATGTAGAGACTCTTCGTGCACGTATTGTGGACGGCTGTGATACAATACGCCATTCTCCAGGGCTGCATCAGCTCATCAGGGATTCCATACGACGGAGGACATTATGAACATTTCGTCTAACAAAGTGTTTGAAGTCACGCTGGTACGTTCTGTTGCTGTGCGTTTCCATTCCATGATTAATGTTATTTGAAGAGAAGTAATAAAATGAGCTCTAACATGGAAAATAAGCGTTTCCGGACACATGTCCACATAACATATTTTCTTTCTTTGTGTGTGAGAAATGTTTCCTGAAAGTTTGGCCGTACCTTTTTGTAACACCGTGTATATAATAAACCGGTTGTATTAAGTAAAGAAATTGCTACGCGATCTTTGCTGTTGAATGCATTTAGCAAGTAAAACAGATCGCTCCTTCATTCTTCTCAAAATGAGAAAATTCAATCGTTATTTTAGTGGTATTACGTCTAAATAGCTTGATTTGGGAGAACCATGTTTGTTTTGCAAAATGTTCGCCTGTATTGCGGCGTAATGTCTTTCTTTGGACTTCTGTGAGATCTGTCACCTCAGTATTCATTCTTGAAGGACTTGTTTATTCACTCCAGCAACAAAATCTGTATCTGCAAGGCATCAATGACTTCCTTATTGTATAGTGCATGAAACTTTTCTGTTCCGATCGTTTCGTCCAGAGCTGCGCCAGACATTTCCAGATGTACTAACTCGGCAGCGCTGAAGACGTCCAGTGCAACTCTGGACGAAACAGGAACTGAAAATTTTCATGAACCACGGCCATAGAACAGGTAGATTTAGCAGCAGTTGAGACCCAGTCGTGAAAGCCGTCACTGTATTATCAAAAAGCAGATTGCCTCACGCCGTTGCTAACGATGTCGTGTACGGTACGCTAACCATTGTGCTACCTGCCGCAGTCTCTTTTAGGCCAAGGATGTGTGCCCCTAAGAGAAAAGTCGGGAGTTGTTCTCTAGGCGCCCGTGGCGGGTCGCCATTGGGTCAGCCGTTTCACTGCGGCCCACGCAACGCGGTGGCTTTAACGTCCGTGCGTGCGAGTCGCCCATCAGGGACCTCCGCTGTAAAAGTTCACAGTACGTGGCCGCTGCTACACGTCTGGCGCCTTCTAAGGGCTCTGCTGCTGTGCGCTCAGGGCGTCGTCTCGACGCTCACTGAGAGTAATTATGTTAATCACCTCTGTGTTTTACCACTTTGCTGCTACAGACTCGCTCTTCGCATTCCGTGCATTGTTTTGTCCTTCTGTACCAACCTCTTCACCTCAGAACAGCACTTACAAGCTAAGTCCTCAATCATTTGCTGATGTATTCTAATCTCTGTCTTCCTCTGCAGTTTCCTTACTTTTACAACCCCGTCTGGTACTGTGGAAATTATTCCCTGATGTCCTAACTGGTGTCTTACCATGCTGTCTCTTCCTCTTGTCAGTTTTTTTTCTATATATTCTTCCCCTCGCCAATTCTGCGGAGAACCTCCTCGTTCCTTACTTTATCAGTCCACCTAATTATCAACATTCTTCTGCAGCACCGCATCTCAAATGTTTCGATTCTGATCTTTTCCAGTTTTCCTACAGTCTATGTTCCACTCGCTTACAGTGCTTTGCTCGAAATGTACATTCTCACAAATTTCTTCCTCAAATTAAGGCCTATGTTTGATACTAGTTGACTTCTCTTGGTCATGTCTTTTTTGCCAGTACAAGACTGCTTTTGATGTTCTCTTTGCTCCGTCGGTCACGGGTTATTTTTCTGCCTCGAGAGCAGAATTCCTTAACTTCATCTACTTCGTGATCACCAATCCTGATGTTAAGCTTCTCACTGTTCTTATTTCTGATACTTCATATTACTTCCGTCTTTCTTCGATTTACTCTCAGTCCGTATTCTGCACTCATTAAACTGCTCAGTCCAATCAGCAGATCCTGTAATTCTTCTTCACTTTCACTCAGAGTATTAATGTCATCAATGAAACTTATCATTGATATCCTTCCACCGTGAATTTTAATTCCTCTGTTGTATCTTTCTTACATTTCCGTCATTCCTTCTCAGATGTATAGATTGAAGAGAAGGGAGAAAGACTACACCGCTTCTTAGACCAGTCAAATGATGGAGCCTGTTCTGAGACTCGGCGTTCCGACTGATATGAAATACTTGAAAAAAAAAATAGATATTTGCCCATCTTATGTTGTGAGATCTTCACTCGACACATAAAAGAATTTATTTTCGTTGTTCATCATACTTGATGCGCTGCATCAAATTAAGTAAAACATGGCACGAAGTTATAGATAGTTCGCAGAGTAGGAATGCATTGCGTGAACTTTACATGTGGTTGATTTTAGCTCACACACTGCAGTGAGTAAAGTGGAAATATGATATCTAAATTCTATTTAAAATCGAGAGCAGAGTGATGTCTCACTTCCTTATTGAGTTACTGGAATTTATATCCGATGGCAGGTTGCGCGCGACGCGTCCATTCACATCACTGCGCTTCGCGAATCATGTGGTCATAAAAATCGTCACATCTCATAAACGATTCAAGACATCAAAATGAGGTTTTTTTTACACGTGGCACATATGTTGTGTGATAAATACTCGCTGGCCGGTGTGTCCGAGCGATTCTAGGCGCTTCAGTCTGGAACCGCGCGACCGTTACGGCCGCAGGCTCGAATCCTGCCTCGGGCACGGATGTGTGTGATGTCCTTTGATGTTAGTTAGTTTTAAGTAGTTTTAAGTTCTAGGGGACTGATGACCTCAGATGTTAAGTCCCATATTGCTCAGAGCCATATGAACCATCTCATGAATACTCGAAACGTTTTTATTCATCGGGATATGGAAGTAAATCGTCCACAGTAGTGAGAGATTGGCAACTCAGGACGCATCCAAACGTCCACAGCACTGAAGGAAAAGCCAAGCGGCGCACATATACACGTCCACAACACCTGGGAACGGCGTAGCAGGACGTGTATACAAGCCCACGGCAGCGAAAGGGCTAATTTCTTTGTTTATTCGTACACAACACTACGAAGTTAACGTTTGTGTCAAAACGATTCCTAAACATGGTGACGCATTTTGTACTAGGTGTCGCGACAGATCTCTAGCTGCCTCGATCTTGTTGCCTTAGGCCACGAGGTGCGGTAGTTCGTGAGTTGATTCGAGGGAGGGAAGAAAACAGTGAAATCATCGGTCCCATCGGATTAGAGAAGGATGGGGGGAAAAAAGCCGGCCGTGCCCTTTTAAAGGAACCAGACCGGCATTTGCATTAAGTGATTTAGAGAAATCACGGAAAACCTAAATCAGTATGGTCGGAAGCGAGTTTGAAACATCGTCCGTCCGAATTCGAGTCCAGTGTACTAAACAATGAGCCACCAAGCTCGGTTACGAGGTGGGCAGTGTAAAATTTCTGTCTTTAGTAATGACTGACATCTAATTCTACCGCCAAGTCGAGGGCGACTTTTTCCACCCTTTACAAACCCTAGAAACTGATAAACGAGAGGGTACAGAACAATAAGGTCTAATGAACCTATGTCCAGAAATTCATGGTTTGCATGCTAGAGACCATTTATTCAGTCATACATTGTTACAGAGACTGCGGACTAACACGAGCTTATACATGTGATGTGTGATATGTGTACCCAATGCGGAAATTCTACCTCTAGTAAGCCCTACACACGCTGTAAGTGGCAAGGGTAACAACAATTGTCATGGAGAATGTTCCACTCGGTCGTCTGGCTTACTCTGTACTAGCGGGTCAACTGCCAGGAACTGACACGGTAGTCGCCTTCCGCAGTGTTAATCACATTTTCTACATCTACGTGATTACTCATATTCACAATAAAGTGCCTGGCCGAGGGTTCAATAAACCATCTTCAAGCTGTCTCTCTACCGTTCCACTCTCGAACGACACGCGGGAAAAACGAGCACTATCTCCCCTAATTCGCGATAATACAAAACGAGCTACGCTTTTTTGTACTTTTACGATGTCATCCGTCAGTCCCACCTGATGCGGATCCCATACCGCACAGCAATACTCCAGAATAGGGCGGACAAGCGTAGTGTAAGCAGTCTCTCTGGGAGACCTGTTGCACCTTCTGAGTGTTCTGCCGATGAATTGCAGTCTTTGGTTTGCTCTACCCACAATATTATCTATGTGATCGTTCAAATTTAGGTTATTTGTAATGTTAATCCCTAAGTATTTAGCTGATTTTGACAGCCTTCGTATTTGTGTGACTTATCGCAGTAATCTAAATTTAATTGATTTCTTTTAGTACTCATGTGAATAACTTCACACTTTTCTTTATTCAGGGTCAATTGCCACATTTCGCACCATACAGATATCTTATCGAAATCATTTTTCAATTTGTTTTGATCTCCTGATGACTTCACAAGACGGTAAATGACAGCATCATCTGCTAACAATCTAAGACGGCTACTCAGATTGTCTCCTATGTCGTTAATATAGATCAGGAACAATAGAGGGCCTATAACACTTCCTGGGGTACGCCGGATATTACTTTTGTTTCACTCGATAACTTTCCGTCTATTACTACGAACTCTGACCTTTCTGACAGGAAATCACAAATACAGTCGCACAACTGAGGCGATACTCCGTAGGACGCAGTTTGGTTGGAAGACGCTAGTGAGGAATGGTGTCTAAAGCTTTCTGGAAATCTAAAAATATGAAATCAATTTGACATTCCTGTCGATAGTACTTGTTTCTTCACGAGTATAAAGAGCAAGTCGTGTTTCACAAGAACGGTATTTTCTGAATCCGTGCTGATTATATGTCAATAAATCGTTTTCTTCGAGGTAATTCATAATGTTCGAACACAGTATATGTTCGAAAACCCTACTGCAAATCGACGTTAGTGATGTAGGCCTGTAATTCAGCGGATTACTCCTACTTTCATTTTTGGGTATTGGTGTGACTTGAGCAACTTTCCATGCTTTATGCACAGATCTTTCTGTGAGCGAGTGGGTGTATATAATTGCCAAATATGGAGCTATTTATCAGCATACTCTGAGAGGAACATGACTGGTATACAATCTGGACCGGAGGCCTTGCCCTTATTAAGTGATTTAAGCTGCTTTGTTACACCGATGATATCTGCTTCTATGTTTCTCATCTTGGCAGTTGTTCTTGATTGGAATGCAGGAATATTTACTTCGTCTTCTTTGGTGAAGGAATTTCGGGAAACCTTATTTAATAACTCTGCTTTAGTGGCACTGTCATTAGTGACTTCACCGTTGTTATCGCGCAGTGAAAATATTGATTGCGTCTTGCCACTGGTGTGCTGTATGTATGACCAGAATCTCTTTGGGTTTTCCGCCAGATTTCGAGACAGAATTTCATCATGGAAATTATTAAAAGCATCTCGCATTGAAGTACGCGCTTTATTTCGAACTTCTGTAAAACTTTGCCAATCTTGGGGATTTTGCGTTCTTTTAAATTTGGCATGCTTTTTTTGCAGCTTCTGCAACAACGATGTGACCTGTTTTGTGTATCATCGAGGATCAGTACGACACTTATTAATTTGTGTGGTATATATCTCTCAATTGCTATTCATTCTATCTCTCTGAAAACATTCCACAACTTTTCTGCACTTACATTTTCAGATCTGAAGGAGTGAATACTGTCTCTTAAAAAGACGTCAAGAGCATTTTTATCAGCTTTTTTTTAAATAGATATACTTTGTGTTTGTTTTTGATGGTTGTAGTTGTTACGGTATGCAGCCTAGCAGCAACTGCCTTATGGTCGCTAATCCATGTATTCGTTACAACACACTATTTGTCCAGGATTATTTGTTGCTAAAAGTCAAGTATGCTTTCGATACCATTTACGCTTCGAGTGGTCTCAGAAACAAATTATTCAAAATAATTTTCTGAGAAAGCATTCAGTATAATTTCGGACGATGCTTTATGCCTGCAGCCGGCTTTAAAAGTATAATTTTTCCAGCGTATCGAGGGTAGATTGAAGTCACCAGCGACTATAATTGTATGAGGTGGGTACTTATTTGAAATGAGACTCAAGTTTTCTTTGAACTGTTGAGCAACTATGTCTTCTGAGTCGGGGTGGCGGTAAAACGATCCATTAATAGCTTAGTCCGATTGTTAAGTATAATCTCTACCCATACTATTTCACATAAACGATCTGATTCAATCTCGCTTGAAGGTAAACTACCTCTGATAGCAATAAGTACTCCACCACCAACCGTATTTAATCTATCCTTTCTGAACACTGTTAGATCGTTTGAAAACATTTCGTCTGAACTTATTTCCGGCTTTAGCCAGCCAGCTCTGTACCTACAACTATTTAAGCTTCAGTACTTTGTATTAGGGCTTGGAGCTCTGGTTCATTCACAACACAGCTACGACAATGTACAACTACAATACCAATCGTTTCTACAACTACCTTACTGTGTTTTACCTGCCCACTTTTAGACGGAGCCCCTTCTGTGGTTCCCCGATACCCTCTAACCTAAAAAACCGCTCAGTCCCTTCCACACAGCCCCCGCTACCCGTGTAGCCGTTTCCTGTCGAATCTGCTGTCCGAACTTTTCGGGCACGTCCTTCATGATTTCCTGCTTCCTGCAATGGCCCTGTCGCCGACAAACAGCGAAACACTGTGGCAAACATTGAATGCTGTGGTTCTAGGTGTCCTGATTCAACTTTGCTGCCTGCCGCCCTTTGACATTTTCCTTTCCGTAAGTAAACACCAGTTCAGTAAGCTCTCGATTCGAATACGGAACCATTGGGTACAACGCTGTATCACATGCACTACAATGTGAGTCAGCAAGAGAAGTGAATCGGACACAACATTACCAATTATTATGGCATGACGTATGAGGAACAGTACCTCCCTCTAGTCTAGGAGGAAAGCATGCATATTGTAACTGTCACTGCATGGCACAGCGCATTTTTGACCACAGTCAGTCTCTTTAGCAATTTATGAATTGAATAAATTATCTCTAGCGTGAAAATCATGCATTTCCCAACGTAAGTTCATTAGACGTTTTTTGTTCTGTATCCTCTCATCGATCAGTTCCTCGAAATTGTACCCGGTGAAAAAAAAAATCACCGTATGTACACTCCGTAAGTCATTTTACAATGCATGAGCGAGGGTACATTATATCAGTATTATTAATTTTCATCCCATGCGCGTACATTACTAAGATATGTGTAAGCGACTTTCGATATGCCCCTTTAACATGGCCTAACCTCCGTTATAATTGTGGCACTACGTGAGATACACGATGATGACGGGATAATGATTACATGGTTTTCTTCAAATGCAGTTTCTCTAAATTCACTCAATAGGGTTTTCAAAAAACTACGTTGTTTTTCTTCAAATAGTTCCCACTTACTTTTCCCAAGCATGTTCGTATAGGGCAGTGGTAGACAAACCGCGTCTCGCGAGTCGTGAGCGGTTCCGTGGTCCTTTAAGTGTGACTCTTCCGGAAAACACCACAGGCGGTGGGGCACCTACATTTCCAGAAAGAAATATCTTTTCACCGTGTTCTACAACGTATTACTTGCTCACATCGGTGATTGCCAGCCGTCATCGCAATATAATTTCATGACTGCCTCACAATATAACTCTATCAATGAACAATATCGTTATTAAATTTGAGAAAGATTTATTCGGCATACCTATAGTTTAACTGAACCTTAAAACTCAAAGTAATGTTTATTAAGTTAATTTTAGGAAGCATTGTGGAGTGAGAGAATATATTGTGCTGAGAATTGATGAAGGTATGTTGAAGTGGTTTGCACATACAGGGAGTATAAACCAAAAAGAGACGAAAGAAGTATACAGGACGAGCGTTGATGGGAGAACTGAAAGGGATCGACCACAACGAACGTTCCACAATCAGAGCACTCCTAGCGAAGGCCAGTTTAGGAGATCGTAGTTCAGTTAATAACAATGAACCTACCTCCATAGTGGACGTTTAAAAATTTGGCTCTCAGAACGAAATTTCAGTCGTTGTACTGTTCATATACGGTTCTTGTTATAACCAGGAATAACCTCTTCAGTCTGGTTTATTAAATCAAAAAACACTTTTTAACAATTATGTTAGCCATGCGTTACCCAGGCTCACACTCAGAAGCAATGCATAATTAAAGTTTGGTTATACCAATGTCCAAATGTTAATGGTGGGGTGCACGTCCCGTAATTATTCCCAAGTCCAGTGAAGTTCAGTCCCTCCAAGCGAAGTCGCAAGATTTCCGCCGAGCAGCCAGGTAACCTCGAGTGGTGTGGCGCGTCATCCACAAGCTGCTGGAACACGGCGTACGGCTGGGGTCGCTGTTTTCCAGGGAGAACCAATCGCAATGTTTCCTGGCGTAGCCAATTGCTGTATGCTGACAAACGCGCGCGCGCGAAGGCGGCCAGCTATGTTAGCCGCGAGCCGCCTGGAGAAGTGCGGCCAGCGATGTATTTGGCGGCCGCGTACTGGAGCGCGTTGTTTGGTGTTTGTTAGAAGTGGTGTATACCACAGTTCTCTTGACCGATGAGTTTGGCGACCACTGGTATAGGGTATACTGACCTGTTACCACCACAGCATCGCGTCTCTGATTTCGAAGCCTGCTGTCGTACCTACTTGACAGGATCTCCAAATACTGGAACAATGTTTTAGAACTGGTCGCACTGTCGTCCCATATGCTGTTCCCTTGCTCTGCCTTTTCCCAGAACTCTTCCAACACTTTTAAGTCTTCCCTCATACTGATTTTACGTGATGGTCCCGTTTCATACAACGTTTTAGTATTAGCAATATATGCTTTTAAATCCTCCTATTTTCTATTTAAATTTAAACTGAGTGAATAACTGTTGTTTCAATATTTATTACTTTCTTGAACAAAATTGTGTCAAGTGAATGAACAATAACTCAATCTCACCGGTAATGATGAAAATCTTCGGTAGAAGGCATGACTTCCATGGTACAACAGAAAATGTAAAAAGATACGGCGCATGTACTAAAGTAATGAGAAAGTAAGACCAACACATTCGATCATTCTAATAAATTCTCGTCCGCAGCTCGTGGTCGTGCGATAGCGTTCTCGCTTCCCGCGCCCGGGTTCCTGGATTCGATTCCCGGCGGGGTCAGGGATTTTCTCTGCATCGTGATGACTGGGTGTTGTGTGATGTCCTTAGGTTAGTTAGGTTTAAGTAGTTCCAAGTTCTAGGGGACTGATGACCATAGATGTTAAGTCCCATAGTGCTCAGTCATTTGAACCATTTGAATACATTCTTAAGGTGTGAATGCATTCTCGCTTGTAGACAGAATGTGTGCGATGCAATTGTAGACTGCACTTTATACGGCCTAAAATTATTCGTAAAATAAATGAATCGCAAAAGGCATTCTAAATATATTCATGATAGCAGCACGGGTGTCGGACTTCCCTACAGCTCAAATCTATCTTTGTATTTGTTGTAACGTGCATGCGAGGAAAAAGTTATATCTGCAGATGGCAGTTTATCATTATCGGCTCCGCGTGTCGGATCATACTCAGTGAATTGTGCTCGTATCAACTACGACGTTAGGCAAAAGATAAGTGAGCACATGGGAGTTGAACATTAACTCCAAATTGGCAGACCATCATATAATTTACGACTGTCGTTGGTACCAATTCGCGGTTCCCGCCAGTCCGATATTGTCAGTATACGGTGTAAAACAATATATTTTGTATTTTGTATGTGACATGCTATTGGAAACTTAAAAGTTTTAATTAACTAGTGCGTTAACTACAAATTATGACTTACTGTGAATAAAATATGGAGTAGTAAAATGCTACATCACCCCCCCCCCCTCCTTCTTTCCATTGTTCTAGGGTTAAAGACGTAATAATTTTTAAGTTACTCCTCAGTAAAAAAAAAAAAGAAAAAGAGAGAAATCGGAATAACTTACGGATATTATCCAATGATCAGACGAAACTTGAGTAGTAAGGTTACATACACTGTCTAGTCGTGGAATACCTCCAAATATCATGTCGAACCTCCTTTTGCCCGACGCAGTGCAGCAGTTCGAGGTGTAATGGACTCAACAAGTCGCTGAAAGCGCCCTTCAGATATATTGAGCCATGCTGCCTCTATAACCGTACATAATTGCGAAAGTGTTGGTGGTGCAGGATTTTGTTAGCAAACTGGCCTCTCGATTATGACCAATAAGTGTTCTACGGTGGCCAATCCACGGGCTCGATCTCTTCAGAATGTTCTTCAAACTGCTAGCGAAGAATTATGGTCCAGTGACGTGGTACAGTGTCGTCCATAAAAGTTCCATCGTTGTTTGGCAACATGAAGTCCATAAATGGCTGAATATGGTTTCCAGGTAGCAGAATACAACCACTTTCGGTCAATGACCGGTTCGGTTGGACACGATGATCCAGTCCATTCCATGTAAACGCATCCCACACCTTCATGGAGCCACCACCAGATTGCACAGTGCCTTGTTGACAACTTGGACCCATGGGTTCGTGGTGTCTGCGCCACACTCGAAACCTACCATCAGCTCTTACTAATTGAAATCGGGACTCATTTGATCATACCACCGTTTTCAAGTCGTCTAGGGTCCAACTAATATGGTCACGAACCCAGGAAAGACGCTGCAAGCGATTTCGTGCCGTTAGCAAAGGAATTTGCGTCAGTCCTCTGCTGCCACAGCCCATTAACACCAAATTTCGGCGCACTGTCCTAACGGATATGTTCGTAGTACGCCCCATACTGATTTCTGCGGTTATTGCAGGCAATGTTGCTTGTCTGTTAGCACTGACAATCTACAGAAACGCCGATGTTCTCGGTCGTTAAGTGAAGGCCGTCGGCCACTGTGCTGTCCATGGTGGCTGGTAATGGCTGAAATTTGGTATCCTCGGCACCCTCTTGACACTGTGTATCAAGGAACATTGAATTCCTTAACGATTTCCGAAATGGAATGTCCCATGAACCTAGCTCCTACTAACATTCCGCGTTCAACGTGTGTCACTCGCGTCTTGCGGCCATAATCAAGCCGGAAATCTTTTCACATGAATCACCTGCATGCAAATGTCAGCCAATGCACTGCCCTTTTATACCTTGTGTATGCGGTACCACCGCTATCTGGATATATGCATAGAGCTATTCCGTTACTTTTGTCACTTCGGTATATGTCTTGCAAGTAGGATAGTACCAGGTATTATCAAAAGCAGAACAAAGAGGAGCCCAAAATAACCTCAGATTCCTTGATAATATCAAATAAATGTGAAAGTTACGTAAATTATGACCTATATCCACCACTGACCTACTTTTACACCGTCCGGCTGGCCATGCTGACTCATATTTTAACCGCTCATGCTTATTGCTGGTCACCTAAGGCCTCGCTCGAAGTACAGGACACAGATATGTTCTTATCACGCATCCTAGCAAACTGGAACAGAGTGCAGAAAGTTTTTGGACCTTGCTAACAACTTATAATTTTCGTAATGGTATTTCATATGAAAGACGCTTTCTAACAGACTGCTTTCAACTTACAGGAAGTGGTGCGCTCAAGATACTCACCACTCATCAAGTAAGCAAGTACTACCCAGTTTTTTTCTGTTTGTTGTAGGTATTACCTAACCCTTATCCACATTTGCCATTAATTTTTCCGAGTGAGTCTTACGTGGTTGTGACAACATAGGGGCATTTACACCTGGGCTTCCATGGGACCTGTGGTTTTAATTGAAAGCACAAAGACAGCTGTCGATTATGTGAAGATTATCTGAACTAACTGCATCGCATTATTCTTGACGTCTTCCCCGATGACTAAGGTATTTTTCAGTAGCCTGACTGTCCGTGTCACAAGTCCTGAATCATACTAAAGTGGTTCACCGCATGTCGTGTAAACTGATCGATAAATGAGCATATTCTTCAACAAGCGGCCATGGTAGTCAAATGGGTAAACACTTCGGGATACGCACGTGGAACTTTTCTTATACCAGTCCCTTCAGGAATTCCTTATGTTCACTCAGCCTAATATTAACTGAGTACCGAATATGTTGCCCAGAGCTAAAAGGCAGCCCTCCTTTTCTCAGTACTGCGACAAGGGACGACTGCACTTTGGCTGCAGTCCGAAAACGCCTCAGTCAAGGTATTGCGCCACAGACTTTACCTTTAACTTTCTATTCTCCTAACAATACGGTGCTAAGTGGCAGGTGAGTTCAGGCACTAAACTAAAATATTCACATTATTTTGGGGGAGAAGATATTTAGGTTTCTCATTGCTTTATTAAAGCACTTCAGATAATTCCAGATGGGTCCGAAAACGAAGCCACAGCCGATTTCCTTACCCATCCCGTAACTTTTAAACCTTGATGCTTAGAATTCCGAACGTCTCACACAACGAATAGCACTGTGCCTCGTAAATTGTGGCTTCTACAAGTCTTTGGTATTTCCATAAAGGTTAATTCAATAAATTTATGTATTCAAAGCCACACTATTTTTTTCAACAAAATTATAAAAATCGTCTAATTACATAGAAATTTGTCTTTATTACTTGCTGATTAGTTTAGAAACTTTTCAGTCCATTTTCTTATCATCTTCACAAGCCATACAGCGACATACATTGCAAGTGAACCCTGGCTACATAACGTGGGTATGTATGGCTGTGTGTAACATTTTATTTACAAAACGAGCGTACTGTGCTGCTTGCTGGAAGTAAGTAAGTATTTTTTTTATTATTCTGATAGATGGATAGATCTGTATCTGAAACCAATATCCAATCACTATACACCCAAAAACTAGAAAAATAACTTGTCTGCACAGGAGATGCCAATTATTTCCCGATTTGTGTGCGGAATCAACATTCTGATGACTGGAGCCGGATGGGTTTAAATCTCTAGGGAGCACGCCAGTAAGTCATCAACAGACGTTAAACCGGTTATATGCCGATGTTATCAGAAAGATGTTCTACAGCTTAAAAAAAAAGTATCACTAGTAAGTAAGCACATATAATGTACGACATAAAAGAAATTAACCAGAGAACCTTGCAAAAATTTATAGTTTCAAATTATGACAATATTTGGAATACTTGTAGTCATTGGCATAAGAGTAGTTGTGGGAATAAAAAGAAAACATTTTTAAAAATGAACCGAACGACGTGAAATAATAATCATGAGTTTATGATAATCGTTGTATATACACTGAAGAGCCAAAGAAACTAGTACACCCGCATAATATACTGTAGCGCCACAGCGAGAAAGCAGAAGTGCCGCAACACTACGTGGCTGGAGGGAATTGACACCATGAATCCTGCAAGGCTCCCATAAATCCGTAAGAGTACGAAGCGGTGGAGATCTCTTCTGAATAGCACGTTGCAGGGCATCCCAGATATGCTCAATAATGGCAGCGGAAGTGTTTAAACTCAGAAGAGTGTTTCTGGAGACACTCTGCAGCAATTCTGGACGTGTGAGGTGACTCATTGTTCTTCTGGAATTGCCCAAGTCAATCGGAATGCACTATGGATACGGATGGATGCAGGTGACCAGACAAGATGTTTTCGTACGTGTCACCTGTCAAAGTCGTACCTAGACGTATCAGGGATCCCATATGACTCTTACTGCACACACCCCACACCATTACAGCACCATTACAGAGCCTCCAGCAGCTTGAACAGTCCCTTGCTAACATGCAGGGTCCATAGATTCATGAGGCTGTCTCCATACCCGTACTCGTCCACCCGCTTGATGCAATTTGAATGAGATTCATCCGACCAGGCGACAAATTTTCAGTCATCAACACCCATATGTCGGTGTTGGAGGGTCCAGGCGAAGCATAAAACTTTGTCATCGAGGGTAGACGAGTGGGCTTTCGGCCCCGAAAGCCCATTTAGATGATGTTTCATTGAATGGTTCGCACGCTGACACTTGTTGACGCCCCAGCATTGAAATCTGCAGCAATTTTCGGAAGGGTTGCACTTCTGTCACGTTGAACGATTCTTTTCAGTCGTTGTTGGTCCAATTCTTGGACGATCTTTTTCCGGCATCAGCGATGTCGGAGATTTGATGTTTTACCAAATTCCTGATATTCAGAGTAGTGATGATGATGATGAGGTCCCATTCTCAGAGGAGCGTAGGGGACGACGCAGGAGACCCGCACCGCTGTACTAGGCAAGGTCCACGAGGACGTGGTTTGCCATTGCCTTCCTTCGACCGTAATGGGAATGAATAATGACTATGAAGACGACACAATAACACACAGTCAGCACGAGGCAGGAAAAAGCCCTATCCACGCCGGGAATCGAACCCGGGACCCCGTGCGTGCGAAGCGAGAACGCTGCCGCAAGACAACGAGATATTCAGGTTACACTCGTGAAATCGCCGTACTGGAAAGTCCCCACTTCGCCGCTACCTCGGAGATGCTGTGTCCTATCGCTCGTCCGCTGAGCATAACACCACCTTCAAATTCACTTAAATCATGATAACCTTGTAACCTCACTTATCGACCTTAATGACAGTGAAAAATTAAACCACGTGTACCTAATGGAAATTTGGGAAAAGCAATCGTCACCGAAGTTTATTTGTCGGTAAAGAGGGAGAAAAGGGTTACATCTAAATGGAAGGAAAAATGCAAATGAAACTGCTGGAAATTAATTTTGAAAATGGATAAAGTTAATAAAGAAAGTAAATGTGCGGCCGTTACGTTAACAATTAACTAGCGGTAATTAGATATTTGAGATTTGGGGAAAATTACGGTCGCCAATCCTATGGACAATTACTATAGCAACTGAAAAAGAAAGGTTATTGCACATATAATTAGCACTAGAAGCGTGGCAACTAAAGGTTTACACGTGTAGTGTGAAAACTGAATGTTTGTCTGAAGTAATAAATTTCGCTACACTCTGACTTCATTTAGCAAAAGAATTAATAAAACCGGAAAACTGAAAGTTAATTTAGTGACTGAAATTAATAGTGACCTTTGTTTCTGAAGCACATCTAAATTCAGTAAAATACGGTTAGTCTTGGGCTACCTCAACAATCATTTCAAAAGCTACTTGAATCTACGCAATTTAGAAATAAAAGATTTAACTTTGAACTTGAATAAAATGATTCTGGACAATTAACAATAGTAAAATTTAGTACGTACCAAGCTGAGCTGCAGTTACAGGTAAGCTAAAATATGGTAACAAAACTCGCACTCTTAATTTGTGATTGTGTAATCTAAATATTGTAGCCAGCTATGAATACCTTAACTGAACTTTGAAATCAAAGCAGTGAAATGGAATGATATTACTTTAATGCTGGCGTTTGAATTTCAACGACACTCGGGATCATTTCGGAAAAGGAAGGGACCCTGCTTGGTAATCAATTGGGACAATGAGCAACAAAGGTTCATGCTAAGTTGCTGTATTTTTGTCATGCAACAGTTTTAAAAGCTGAGGACTGCCATACAGTTCTAAAATTTTACGTGCTTCCAGTCTTCCTTGTTGGTTGATTGAAGGTTTGAAGTCGTCGCTCAAGGAGGCGGCGACAGTCACTCATTGTCGGCCGTCGCTGTTGCAGAATCTGGATGTTGGCGCGCCTCCTTCTCGACACGGTCACCAGGCGAAACGGGCTCTTGATGTGCGCCAGCTTATGCTTCCCGTCCGCGACACCGTGCCAGAAACTACCATACCAAGTCGAGCGCAATTACATGCTGCCAAACCCCGAAAACGCGGCAACTCGCAGGAGCGTCACGCAACACACCTGCTCAACCGCCTCACTCCAGTCAGACTCTGCTCTGCCCGCGCTCCACGCGGTGGCGTTAACACTACCAAGACCCTAAACACTTCGGTTCTCCACACGACCTATCGATGTAGTCGTTCGATAGCATAGTTTTCCCTAGGCAAGACCCAGCGTAAAAATACAAATAATATTTACAAAAGAAAACAATTATACATCGACATAAATAGTAAAACAATTACAATATATGAAGACACAGAAATGTCATATTTTCATGTAACAAAATAAGGAAAAAAATTATAGTACAATTGATGGAAATAGGAGGATATGTATTTCTGGCGTTACAACCTGCCATTACAGCAGCATTAATCGATCTAACAACTGCGCCAGACAATTTTTGGCTTGTATAGGCGTTGTCGACCGTATTCTGCCTGTTTACATATCTCTGTATTTGAATAGGCATACCTATATCAATTTCTTTGGCGCCTCAGTGTACATTTCCATGCGTTAAAAAAAGTGTTTTGCAATCGCGATGTTTGCCCCGGACTATACGGTGGGCAGAGGTCAGAGACCGTCAGTAGGGCCACGTACCCTGTAGCTTTAACACCACAACAATTTTCATTTATGTTCAGCCCATCGTAGCAATAGGTAAATGACAACTCAAGGCGACGAAGACAAATATGTTTGAAATTTAGGAAATTTTATTAGTTTAGAAAAGTCAGCTCGTACAACGGGCAGAGATAATGGACTACCGCAGTTGCCACGGTTATTATCTATGACAATGCTGTATACAAAGTTATCTGGTTATTAAGTACTTTAAAACAAATAAAATGAATAAAATGGTGTATGTACGAGGGCTATTCGAGAAGTAAGGTGAAATGGAAACGACGTGGAAAATCCGATGAAGCTTTTCGCAGATGTATTGGGCAGAATCACTAGGATGCCTACAGTTCGCGTCACGACGCTTTTTTCGTTATGAGCACACGCTGACACATAAAAATGCCTAGAAACAATAGCGTCTCCCACCAAGTATGGTGATCCTGCGTGTTTAGCCTGATTTCATGCAGTCCCACCTAACGTACCTGCCACGCATTTTCTTCTCGTTAACAATTCTCGGCCGCACACTACAGGCACAATGAGGAAGTCCGTGCAGCGTTATCGATGGGAAGTGTTTGGCTATCATCCTAAAGTCCAGACTTCGGTGTCTGTGACGTTTATCTTTGTTCACATGAACCACCGACTACGAAGACAACATCTTGGCACAGACAACGAACTGCACGCCAGCGTACGGAAGTGGCAGAAATCACTCTTTTATGGAGATGGTATTGGAAATTTGGTATAGAAATGTCGAAGTCGGAGCGGCGAGTATGTGGACAAATGGCTGGAAGTATACCAAATAGTTTCAATTTTCACTGTAGTTTCCATTTCGCGACCTTTCGGACATTACTTCCCGAATACCTTTCGTAATAAGATATGAAAATGGAGTCTCTTATTCGTGCTTAATAATACAGTTTCATAAAATATGAGTGAAGCTGGCCATCCATTATACCCTTTTCCCAATGATAGTTAATTCTCTTTTAAGTTAAAATTTTCCACAAGTAGAAAAAATCGGTATGCAGTGTCAAAATCCGATTGAAAACCTTTCTAACGGTACCTGTATGATTAGTAAGCCTTGATAAAAAGGAATGTTGACTTGGTATATGTTTATAAACCAAGGAATACTATTCTGATAATCACTCGGCAAAAGAAGTGATAGATTAGTCGTATAACTGTTATAGTACCGACGAATAGTTAATATGGCAGCGGAAGGAACAACTAAGTGAATATTTGTATGTTTGGATATGTTTCAGACACTTATTGAAGAAGTCTCACATTGCTGTCCCCACCACATGTATATAACCAAGTTCAGCCACAAGCTATAGTCTCTGAAATTGTGATCTTGACGAGAAACCTTGCAGCTTTGCTCTCTGTCCTTAGCTGTTCTGCTGGAAGTAAGCATTCGTGTGTTGCTGAAGAGATTGAAAGAAGCGTGTGATGTACGCTAGCTGTAGGGCGAGAAATATGTAGCCTACTTGGTTTTCTTCCAACCTTCCCCCCAAGCCCGCGCCTGGGTTGACATGAGAGATTCAGCTGCCCTCAGCAGAGTACGTAATTCAGTCACAGAATGGCGTGTGCGGCAGCCCGTGACGCGCCCCAGCCGGGGACAGGCGGGATATTGGCAGCTGGGTAGCCCCTGTTCAGTCCACACACATCCCGTCTCCGGCTGCTTTCCCTTTACGACAGCACTGTAGCTCAGTGGGCTGCCGGTTCGGTCTCCTTGAAGTTTATGTCAGTAGCACAATTGATAGTCTCCACGGACATAAACATTACGACAGTAACTTAAATAGTTAGAGCCACCGAGAGAGGTGACACAGTCGTTAAACACTGGTCTCACGAGAGGAACAGTGTTCGAACAGCCCACCAGCTATCAAGATTTAGTCTTTTTGTGGTTTCTGTTCCCGACTTAAGGCGGAAGCTGGAGTGGTTCCTATAAAGAGGATACGGCCGAATTACTGTTCCGCCATTGTCAAATCAGAAATATTACGGACTGCCTAGTAACCTCGTAGCTGGCGAGACTTTCGACCCTAATCTGCCGAAATTTATTTAGCTGCATGATAACATTCTTGTGAACATTCACTTTATAGGTTATTTTTTTTGCAATGTAATACTTATTAATGGTTCAAACGCACTTCGCGTTTTATATTAAAGGCATCTTCAGTGAACTGTTCCTGGAAAATACAGTTTTACTGCCGATGCTGACTGCCGCTCACTGTTGCGTACCGTCGTGAGTACTCTACATTACTATTCCACGGGTCCGTTTACTAATATTTAAACAAATCTCCAACAAATCGTGGCGAAGTTTTCATTTGCAGCATAACACCTTTTAATAAACAAGTAAACTAAAATTCATTTGTAACTTTACACCCTCGATCTCGGACTTGAGCTCTCTACCGTATTTCAGATATTGCCTTTGACTCAAATATAACCATCTAGAGGCCGATCGCAAACTGATGGAGCACATTCTTTCTTTAAATTAAGGATCATAAACATTATTTGCAGAGCTATTTAACTGCAGCATTAATTGAAGGTATTTGATGGAGTCTAAATGACTGATTAAGGTGTTTTCCACTGAGGTTACAATTGTCGTGGGATAGCGATATGCGCACATAGAGATGGTAATATCGCGTACACAAGGTATAAAAGGGCAGTGCATGAGTGGAGCTGTCGATTGCACTCAAGTGATTCATGTGAAAAGATTTCCGACATGGATATGGCCGTGCAATAGGAATTAACAGACTTTGAACATGGAATAACAGTTGAAACTAGGCGCTTGGGACATCCCACTTCGGAAATCGTTAGGGAATTCAGTATTCCGGGATCTACAGTGTAATGAGTGTACCAAGAATACTGCGTTTCTGGCATTACCTCTTACTACGGACGAGTCAGTGACCGGTGGCCTTCACTTAACGACCGAGAGCAGCAGAGTTTGTGCAGAGTTGTGAGTGCTAACAGAAAAGCAACACTGGGTCAAATAACAGCAGAAATCAGACTGGGACGGACGACGAATGTATCTGCCAGGACAGCGGCGAAATTTGGTGTTAATGGGCAGTGGCAGCAGAATAACGACGCAAGTGCCTTTGCTGACGGAACGACATCGCTTGCTGCGCCTCTCCTGGACTCGTGATGGTATCGGTTTGACCCCAAAGAAGTGGAAAACCATGGCCTTGTCGGGTGAGTACCGATTTCGCTTGGTGAGAGCTGATGGAGGGTTCGACTGTAGTGTAGGCCTCATGAAGCCATGGATCCAAGTTGTCAACAAGGCACTGCCAAGTTGGTGGTGGCTCCATAATGCTGTGCCTATGTTTATGTGGAATGGAGTAGGTCCTCTGGTCCAGCCGACCGATCACTGAGTGCAAATGATTATGTTCGACTACCTGGAGACCATTTTCAGTCATTCATTGGCTTCATGTTCTCAAGCAACGGGAGAAATTTTCTGAATGACAATGCGCTATGTCACTGGGGCACAATTGATCGCGACTGATTTGAAGAACATTCTCGACAATTCGAGCGAATGATTTCGCCACCAGGTCATCGGAAGCTAACCCCAACGAACATTTATGAGGCATAATCGAGACCTCTGTTCACGCACAACGTTCTGCACTGGGAGCCCTTCGCAATTATGGACAACTATAGAGGCAGTAAGGCTATAGTATTTCCGCAGCGGACTGCCAACGACATGTTGAGTCCATGGCATGTCGAAGGGCAAAGTGAGGTCCGACACGATATTAGGAGGTATCCCATGATTTTTGTCACTTCACTGCACAGTTACACATATATTGTTTATTTGGTAAACAACGTAATCCCCCTTTGCGGCTGAAAATATTGACAAAGCAACACAATCTGCCAGCCATCACACATGTTGCTTCACTAAAATCCCATTAAATAAAAGGCACTCCGTCTTCAGGTCACAAGTGGCCTACCGGGACCACCCTACCGCCGTGTCATCCTCAGTGGAGGATGCGGATAGGAGGGGCATGGGGTCAGCGCACTACTCTCCCGGTCGTTACGATGGTATTCTTGACCGAAGCCGCTACTGTTCGGTCGAGTAGCTCCTCAATTGGCATCACGAGGCTGAGTGCACCCCGAAAAATGGCGACAGCGTTTAACTTCGGTGATCTTACGGGAACCGGTGTATCCACTGCAACAAGGCCGTTGCCCAACATCCCATTAAATGAAGAATAAATTTCATTTCCTTAAGTTGTAATATCACTATCTCACAGTGCCATTGCACCAAGACAAGAGAAACGTCGGACCTCACACAGCGACCGCCCGAGATAGGGATGTGTGGGCATTCTGCAACAACGTGGGCGATTGGCTGGCAGATGACCTCAGCTCGCTTAAGAATGGACATCTTGCGAATACCGTACCAGACAATGAGAAATGTGCCAATAATTCTTGTACCTCAGAAGGCACTAAAATGGAGCATAGACAAAAAAGCTCCAAGAAGCACACGTGGAGGCGTGTTTAAGTACTGGGTGGCTGCATCAGTTTAGTCCCGCCATGAAAAGCGAAAAATGTGCCACTAATTCACGGAGCCCTGCAGGCACCGAGACGGTGCGTAGACACAAAGCGCCAAGTATTCGCACAGGGAGGAGTGTGAACCTATGGAACTGTGCTGAAAAAAGTGGCATTATATCATTAACGCTGGCAGATTCTACGCGAATCACAAACGTAAGGCTGTCCAGGCTACACACAGAGACAGACATTGTGAAGAAATGATTTGTGGCTGCCTCCAAAGCAACCAAGGAATGCAGGAAAACATCGGAACAATCTGTGTCCACCCCGGGGAACAGTCTCGGCAGTGAACTGGTTAGGAAGATGCCACTTCACGAGCCACACTCCAGCCCACGTAAGACATAAAATCTCCACCCTGCGTTGGGAGACGTGGTCACGAAATGGCGATCAGTCATTGGGTAAATCGGCCGAGAGAGTTCTAATTTTAAATAAAATTTATTGTAACACCAAGATTGAATAAAAAGTAATGCCTCCACCTTCGCTAACTGTGTTTGAATGAGAATATTTCCTAAATCAATCGGAGAAATAATACTTAGGATGTGATATTTAATTACCAATATTCGCTGTTACACTCGATCACCAGCACGTTGTATACATTTCTGCCAACGATGAACAAGTATTCTGAAGCCGTCATGGAAAAAGTCGACACTCTGTGTCCGCAACCACAGTCTCTCTCACCGTCATCATCAGAAGCATAATGATGTCCCCACAAATCGTCTTTCATTATCGGGAACGGATGGAAGTCCGGCGGTGCTAAATCTGGACTGTATGGAGGATATCGTACGGTGGTGAGATTCAGTCTGTGAAGTTCTGCTGTGGTGACACATGAAATGTATGGTTTGGCATTGTCATGCTGCAGGAAAACATATCCCTTTTCCTTTCGGACCCTTGTTAACAGCCGTTTCAGAGTTCGCAGCGCTGTGATGTAACGCTCTGAATTTACTGTTGTTCCACTATCCAGAAAATGAACATTGATTACACCATCTGCGTCCCAGAACACTATTGCCATGATTTTTTCAGCTGAGGGCTGCATCTTGAATTTCTTTTCTGGGGCGAGTCTTTCTGTCGATATTCGATAGACCGACGTTTCGTCTCCGGGTCGTAATGGTGTACCCACGTTTCGTCTCCTGTCACAACTGAATGGAGAAAGGCGTCACCCTCATTCTTCTTGGCAAATTTAAAGTCTGTGCGCTTTCATTTCAGGAGTCAGCATCCGAGGTAGACATCGTGTACACTCTTCCGACAGCCAAGTAAAGCACTAATGTGACGCACACGTTCTTGTGAAATGCCTATTGTCCTTCTAATTTCTCTGAGTGATACTACGATCATCCTGAATCAATCTGTAAACATTTTGCTTCTGAAACTCGGTGGTTGCCGCCACACGACGTCCAACTCTGTTTGTCACCTTGGTCAGACGTTCCCGCCTCAACTCCTTTAATTTTACTCGCCCAACGACGCACAGTACTTACATCAACACAATGAGGTGACACCTTCTGCTGTCAAGAATTCAATGAATGTACGTTGCTTAAATCGCATTGACCGAACGTCAAAGCAGGGTTTCATACTTTACACTGTAACAACACAACCGTTCAATTGTAAGGCTTCCCGTCAACTAGAGCTGTAGAGAAGAGGCTACGAAACAAGCCAGTTCCTGCCGCATAACAATGCTGCCAATTGTTGAAGAGGTACTAAGGTGGAGGCATCACTTTTCAGTCAACCCCCGTAATAGCAAACATTTCACGTTTTAGTTCTCTAATTAATCTGTTCCATTCGCTTATCAATTCCTTAATGTTATAACCATTTGCTATTTGATTTCACTGTATCATCATAGTAAGCAAGTATTTGCTCCCAGGGCGAGTCGACCTCATTAGCAATCTGTTCGTCATTTCGTTCCAGAAATGAGATTTTCGAATTCAGTGCAAGGTATTCATCTTTCCGTAGCGATACCTGATGAAAACATTACAGTTCACAACATAAATTGCTCCACAAAACATCTATATACCATATTGACTTCTATAATTTACGACTTTTGAGTATGTGGCTGTACACCACCAGACACTAAGAATATCAGCTAATCTGAACTGCGTCCCCACACGAAGACTTCACTATACCACCTCCGAGCAATGAAGTCCTCACACAAACATCTTCTCACACAGGCGGCAAAACTGTGCGACAGGAGGCTGCTACAACATTGTCCTGCACGTAGATTTCAATATTTCAAACTAGGGACCCCCCCCCATACTCAAAGCATCTTCAGGTTCCATTCTCACAATTTCCTGTTAGAGTTTCACTTTACCTACTGAAATTCAAGCAAGTCAGGGGCTATAGCCACCAGTTAAACTGTAACCATATTGGCCACAAATTTAAAAATGAGGCAATTCGCTGCACGATTTGTTAATGATAACATGCAGAACTCACTCCTAAATCTCTTTTACACTATTCTCGTCATTTTTACGCGAGACATGCATTGGTGGAGTTATAATGGCCCCACAGTCTTCTTCGAACACAGGGTCTAGAAATTTAGCCAAGAAGGTTTTGCGAAAGCTATGTAGTCTTTATTCTATGGATTCCCGTTTCAGTTCCTTGAGTATTTCTATTAGGGTTCCGTATGGGATATACCGCCCTGTTACGATCCTTGCAGCGCGTCTCTGGATTCAGCATGCCTTCTTGATAAGGACTACAAACACGGGATCAATATTCTGGAACTGGTCCAACTAGCGTTTCGTATGTGATTACCTTCACAAATGTACTACATTTTTCTATAACCTTTTCTGACAAATCTCTCTTCTGTTCGCCTTTCATATTACTGTCTTTACGTGATCTTTCCATTTCACATCGCTTTTTGCTATTACCATTAAGTACTTGCATGATGTGACGTGCGCAAGATAGTCCCATCGATACTGCATTCAGATACTATGGAGTTGTTTTTCTCACCTGTAGGAATTACCCTACAATGAGCCATATTTAAAGAGAGCTGCTATTTATTACGGCAGGTGAACGTTTTACTCAAGTCTTTCTGATATTTCTTACGAAGGCAAACGACCGTACTTTCATGCACACAACAGCATCGTGAGCAAACATTTATACAGTGCTGATGATCCTGTCTGCTAAATTGTACGTGTATAATGAAAATATTACAGCGCTTATTACGCTTCATTGGGCTCACACTATGTACGAGGTGCATTCGGTTATTAAAGCAACACATTAATTTCTGAAAGTTGTTTGATTTTATTCAGAATTCCAATATACCACGTTATTCCCCTCTCTTTGGGTACAAAACCCTATTTTTCGACGTAATCTCCGTTCAATGCGACGGCCTTACGCCACCTCACTGAGAGGGTCTGCTTTTCCCCATAGTACCATTCTACTGAACGTCTTCGAAGCAACGTCTTGTTGCATCCATAACCTCCCCAACATCCACTTCCTGCGGATTGCGTCTTTCATTTGGCCAAACAGATGAAAGTCGGAAGGTGGGGGATCCGAACTCAAGGGTGGATGAGGAAGAACAGTCCAATGAAGTTCTGTGAGGTCCTCTGTGGTGCGCAGACTTGTGTGAGGCCTTGCGCTGTCATGGAGAAGTAGTTCGTTGGCATTTTTGTGGCGACGAACACGCTCAAGTAGTTTCGTCAACTTCCTGACGGTAGCACAGAACACTTCCCAGTTTCCTGTTGCACCTTTTTGGAGGATATCAAACAGAACAACCCCTAAGGAGTGCCAGAAGAACGTCGCCCTGACTTTACCGGCTTAGGATGCGGCTTCGAACCGTTTCTTCGGAAGAGAGATGGTGTGGCGTCACTCAATGGAATGCCGTCTTTTTTCTAGTTCGAAGTGATGAACCCTTGTTTTACCGACTGTGACGATGTTCGACAAAAAATTGCCACGATCAGCCTCGTAAAGCGCAAGAAATTCAGCACAGATGATCCTTCGTTACGGTCTTCTGTTCGGCGGCGACGAACCCAGCGGGCACACGCCTTTGAGTAGCCCAATCAGAGGACGAGTGTGTCAGCCCTAACAACAGAGACGTCCAGTTGCGGAGCGGGGTGTGTGATTGTGATTCGTAGACCACCTGGAATGAGAGTGTCCGCACGTTCCAACATTGCAGAGGTCACAGCTGTGTGCAGCCGGCTGGAACGCAGTGTGATATGCAAATAATTAGCTTTTCAGAGCACTCACACAAGGTTGGTGCCGGTGGCGACACCTACAACGTGGTGACATGAGGAAAGTTTCCAACCGATTTCTCATGCGCAAACAGCAGCTGACCGGCGTTGCCTGGTGAAACGTTGTTGTAATGCCTCGTGTAAGGAGGAGAAATGCGTACCATCACGTTTCCGACTTTGATAAAGGTCGGATTGTAGCCTATCGCGATTGCGGTTTGTCGTATCGTGACACTGCTGCTCGCGTTGGTCGAGATCCAATGACTGTTAGCAGAGTATGGAATCGGTGGGTTCAGAAGGGTAATACGGAATGCCGTGCTGGATCCCAACGGCCTCGTATCACTAGCAGTCAAGATGGCAGGCATCTTATCGGTATGGCAGCAACGTCTCGATCCCTGAGTCAACAATGGGGACGTTTGCAAGACAACAACCATCTGCACGAACAGTTCGACGATGTTTGCAGCATCATGGACTATCAGCTCGGAGACCATGGCTGTGGTCACCCTTGACGTTACAATGGGGATGAAATGATGAGGAGGACAGCACAACACCCAGTCCCTGAGAGGAGAAAATCCTCCCCCACCCCCCCAGTCAGGAATCGAACCCGGGCCGCCCGTGCGTCGCAGTCCAACGAGCTGACCGTTCAGCTAATGGGGTGGACTGCTTGGTAATAACGTCTGAGGACAATAAGAACGCAGGTGCCCTAACAATTTTTAGCTATTGCGTGTTTTAACTGACACAAACTATTAAAGCCTGTGACCGAAATGCCACTGGGTAATGCCCGTACAATATCAGTTAACAGTCTTACGATGTTGTAGCTCTGCGGATGACGAAAAATGTAGCCAACGACAATGCTGAGCTGCCACTATTGCTGGTGCCGCTGGTTGAGAACAACGAGTCGTCTTCAGAGCCACGAGTAATTATGGGACACGCAATACTTAGAATTGCAGCTTCCTTCGGCTGTTTACTAATACCGTGCTCTTAATGCTCGCGGGTTAACGAATTAAGTGCGTCTACACTGGTGCGACCATAGCTACACACCGCGTCTGCGGGATCACCCAACAAACACTTTCACACTCTTTCATCACTCAACTTGCTCTACTTTCTCTCTGCTCGCAGCACGACAGACACTCTCCATACACAAAGAGAAACAACGGCAAAGCTAGTGCCATTTCGACGTTGCTA
Source organism: Schistocerca gregaria (assembly GCF_023897955.1). Taxonomy (NCBI): domain Eukaryota; kingdom Metazoa; phylum Arthropoda; class Insecta; order Orthoptera; family Acrididae; genus Schistocerca; species Schistocerca gregaria. Next base: position 400,233,632 of record NC_064924.1, on the reverse strand, counting down.
TCGATACATTAAAATAATGTTCCCTTGGCTATTACCCAGCAATTTACAATATTTACATTATAATTACGATGAGCTATATATATTCACAGATAAATACCCTACTACATCCATTACATATTAAATATAGTTTCTGGAATAAAGTTTACAGATTCAGAATTAGAAGCACAGCAGAAGTTATCAACGGATATTAAACGGCGATAAATTTTGAACGGTTTAGAAGGTATTTTATTTGCATTTTCAGTGTTACACGTTATACACGTCTACATGGGATACTAATAAATGCCGACAGATGGGATACACAACAAATTCCATCGGGGAATAGAGGGGAAGGGGGCGACGACAGATAGAGCTTCCGGCCACCTTCTATCACTAATATTTCCAAATCCAAATAAACATGCAGACCCGCCTCCCCCCCCCCCCCCCCAAAGGCTCGGTATAAAAGCAAGGCAAAGAGGAAACATAATTCACTTATAATTGATGTTTCTTTATTTTCTGAATAAAACTGTATAGATAGCTTAATATAATTCTTTGTTTATTACGTCGTTTCGGCTACGGCCCTTATGACAGCAAAACGTAGAATTTACAAAACAAGATTCAGTGTCAGTATCAATAAAACCAGATTACACAAAGGATTTATTGAGATTGACACTGAATCTTGTTTTACAAATTCTCAGTTTTGATCTAGTGATTGTAGCATCCAAATGGATGTAATAAATATATTTATTAAGCAATTTCGACGGGTTTATTCACAAAATAATAACAATGATATTACACGATCTATGTTCTATATTAATAAATTGATCTTGCTTTTATATACACTCCTGGAAATTGAAATAAGAACACCGTGAATTCATTGTCCCAGGAAGGGGAAACTTTATTGACACATTCCTGGGGTCAGATACATCACATGATCACACTGACAGAACCACAGGCACATAGACACAGGCAACAGAGCATGCACAATGTCGGCACTAGTACAGTGTACATCCACCTTTCGCAGCAATGCAGCCTGCTATTCTCCCATGGAGACGATCGTAGAGATGCTGGATGTAGTCCTGTGGAACGGCTTGCCATGCCATTTCCACCTGGCGCCTCAGTTGGACCAGCGTTCGTGCTGGACGTGCAGACCGCGTGAGACGACGCTTCATCCAGTCCCAAACATGCTCAATGGGGGACAGATCCGGAGATCTTGCTGGCCAGGTTAGTTGACTTACACCTTCTAGAGCACGTTGGGTGGCACGGGATACATGCAGACGTGCATTGTCCTGTTGGAACAGTAAGTTCCCTTGCCGGTCTAGCAATGGTAGAACGATGGGTTCGATGACGGTTTGGATGTACCGTGCACTATTCAGTGTCCCCTCGACGATCACCAGAGGTATACGACCAGTGTAGGAGATCGCTCCCCACACCATGATGCCGGGTGTTGGCCCTGTGTGCCTCGGTCGTATGCACTCCTGATGTGGCGCTCACCTGCACGGCGCCAAACACGCATACGACCATCATTGGCACCAAGGCAGAAGCGACTCTCATCGCTGAAGACGACAAGTCTCCATTCGTCCCTCCATTCACGCCTGTCGCGACACCACTGGAGGCGGGCTGCACGATGTTGGGGCGTGAGCGGAAGACGGCCTAACGGTGTGCGGGACCGTAGCCCAGCTTCATGGAGACGGTTGCGAATGGTCCTCGCCGATACCCCAGGAGCAACAGTGTCCCTAATTTGCTGGGAAGTGGCGGTGCGGTCCCCTACGGCACTCTACGGTCTTGGCGTGCATCCGTGCGTCGCTGCGGTCCGGTCCCAGGTCGAAAGGCACGTGCACCTTCCGCCGACCACTGGCGACAACATCGATGTACTGTGGAGACCTCACGCCCCACGTGTTGAGCAATTCGGCGGTACGTCCACCCGGCCTCCCGCATGCCCACTATACGCCCTCGCTCAAAGTCCGTCAACTGCACATACGGTTCACGTCCACGCTGTCGCGGCATGCTACCAGTGTTAAAGACTGCGATGGAGCTCCGTATGCCACGGCAAACTGGCTGACACTGACGGCGGCGGTGCACAAATGCTGCGCAGCTAGCGCCATTCGACGGCCAACACCGCGGTTCCTGGTGTGTCCGCTGTGCCGTGCGTGTGATCATTGCTTGTACAGCCCTCTCGCAGTGTCCGGAGCAAGTATGGTGGGTCTGACACACCGGTGTCAATGTGTTCTTTTTTCCATTTCCAGGAGTGTAGCTTACTTTCTGTCCAATTTTCCTTGAACAATAGATATGTTTTGAAATGCCTCCTGTTTGAACCAAAAATATTTCCTCTTTTTCCACCTCTACATATTTCATCCCTGAAGTTCCACAGTAATCAGTCGATTCCCTTTTTTTTCTGCCGAACAGCAAGTAATATGAACACAGAATTACGTAATTTTGGAATACATTTCATTATGTTCAAAACGTTTTAACGAAATACATACATATAGAATATGCCATTTCTCATACCGCTGTCTGTTATCTCCAGGAAAACATATATTTCTGTACGTTTTCTCACCTGTTTGTTTCTAACAGAACACGGCACGTCATTCTCAACGGCGAGAAATCTTCGGACATAAAAGTAACTTCAGGCAAAAGGGGAGTATTATAGAACCATATATAGGATGAGTCACCTAACATTACCACTGGAAGCACGTCACAAACCACAACAAACACTGAATAACCAACCCCGCAGACCGAAAGTGAGGACGTATGATGTTCAACAAATACTTATGTTTTTTTTAAATTGAAACCTGTTATTATTTTTAGCGCAACTGAAAAGAGAAGAAAATGCTTAATAAATGCCGTTTCTTACATTGTAAAATTTTAATTGCATCCAGAGTAATTTGTATAACGTAGAGTTGACGCTTGAGTGACTGCTCAGCATTTCAGTCGTGTATCGGAGAGAACCGAATTAGTTAGCGATACAAAAAGAACAGTGATGTAACGTAGGTACAAAAGACACATGAACAGCAAGTTACACCCACATGGTAACAATTTTATCAGTCTTTTTCTCTGAAAAATACTGTACGGCACAAATTTGTTAGAAAAAAATGTACGTTAACACGAGAATGTAGTTAAACTTACAAATTTGCTTTCTGTTTTCAATCACAGAATGTAAAACAGCGTGTCCTGACATTTCAGGCCGTAAATGTTCAAAGTGGTGCCCATCAGTTGCTGCACACATTTGCAAACTACCACATAATGAGTGTCTTACATGACGCAGTGCATCTGGTGTAATGTTGCCACAGGCTGCCTCATTACGATGTTTCATATCGTCTAGGGTTGTAGGCATCACGGTACACGTTCTCCTTCAACGTATCCCACAGAAAGAAATTTAAAGGTGTAAGATCAGGAGAACAGGCTGGCCGATTTATAAGTCCGCCAAGTTCTGTGATACGCCCGTCGAACATTCTCTCAAGCGTCAGCCTAGTTTTCATTGCAGAACTTGCAGGAGCACCATAATGTTGATACCACATACGTCTACGCGTTTGCAGCGGGACGTTTTCTAGCAATGTTGGCAGATCATTTTGTAGAAAGTCGATGTATTTTACAGCTGTTTGGGTGCCTTCAGTGGAGTCAGAACCAATGAGATGTTCGCCAATTACTCCACACCATACGTTTACATTCCACGGTCGCTGTCGCTCTACCTGTCGAAGCCAGAGAGGATTGTCCATGGACCAGTAAGGCATGATTCGTAAATTCACTGTCACGAGGTTTGTGATATCTGCTTCATCGCTAAACAGGCAGAACTGCAACGCATTCTCTGTTAATGCCCACTGGCGGAAATTCACTCGATTATTAAAGTCATCTCCATGTAGTTTCTGATGCAGCGAAACATGATACGGGTGAAATTTGCGACGATGAAGTATGCGCATTACACTACTTTGACTCATTGCACTGCCACTAGCGATGTCACGTGAACTCATGTGTGGGTTCACGGCAACAGCAGCTAACACACCAATCGCACCTGCTTCTCCTATGATGGGTATTTTACGGACCATTTTACGTGTTACGATCATACCTGTTGCACACAGTTGTTTGTAGATGTTTCCAAATGTACGATGCGTTGGATGATCTCTGTCCGGGTACCTTTATGCATGGAACTTGCAGGCTGCAGTTGCATTTTGTCCACGCTCGCCATAGATGAGTATCATCTCTGCCTTTTCACAGTTAGAATAAACGATTTTCAAAGCTCTTACGACACTGTACACACTTTTGTACTTGCGACTTTCTCACGTTCCTACTGAGCGTACTTCTTGTGTGCAGTATACTATCACAGACGTCTGATAATACAGTGTACTACAGTTATTCTGAGTACAAAGACTAATTCAGCAAGCGCTACAAACAGACACTGACACAGCCAAACTCGCAAACATCGTAGTTTTCGTAAACATAGCCCTACGGATCGTGTTTTTTACAACATGCGACTGAACATCTGAGGTTTCAAGCGTCAACTTTACGTTACAAATGGTTCAAATGGCTCTGAGCACTATGGGACTTAACATCTATGGTCATCAGTCCCCTAGAACTTAGAACTGCTTAAACCTAACTAACCTAAGGACATCCAGTCATCACGTTTACGTTACAAATTACTCTGGATGTAATTAACGTTTTACAATGTTACAAAAGGCATCGATTAAGTATTTGTTTCTATTTTCAGTTGTGATAAAAAATAATAACAGGTTTCCATTTAAAAAAACTTAAGTATATGTTGAAAATCAAACTTCCATGCATTTCTCAGTGGTTTTTATTAACCATTTCCACCAGCCCCTCTCCTCACTTTCGGTCTGTGGAATTGGTTTCTCGGTGTTTGTTGTGGTTTGGGAGGTGATTGCAGTGGTAATGTTAGGTGGCTAACTATATATGCTTTTCGTGGATGATGCCGTTGTATACAGAGTATCTGTAATACTAGATAGTTGTAGCGAAACGGAGAAAGACCTGCAGAAGTAAGACGCATGGTGCAGGGATTGGCAATTGACCCTAAACGCAAACGAATGTAACATGTTGCCCCTAAATATGCAGAAGTCCTGTTATTGTATGATCAGGCAATCGCAGAACAAACACTGGAATCAGTCACGTGCATAAACATCTAGGAGTTTGCGCATGGAGTAGTTTAAAGTGGAACGACCACATAAAATTAATCGCAGGAGAAATAGTTTCCAGACAGGTTAATTGGAAGTCTGCACAGGAAATGACCACCATCTCTGACCAGTATTTGAATACTGTTCGTCAGTCTGGTACCGCTACCTGATAGGACCGAAAAAAAAACAGAGAAGATCCAAAGAAGAGCATCAAGTTTCTTCACAATTTTAATGGTAAGCACGAAAGTGTCAGGGAGATCTGAGGCAACTCCAGCGGCAGAAACTACAAGGAAGGCATGCCGCATCACGGTGTGCTTCAGAGTCAAAGTTCTGCGAGTGTAGATTTCCTAGAAGGGTCAACCGCGGTGCCGATTGTTCAGGAAAATCTGGAATTCTCGGGGAATTACATTTTAGAAAAAGCAGGGAAGTTTCAGGGAATTTCATGTATTTCATAAAATCTCAGAGAAATGTGCGTTTTTAGCCTAGCATTGATATTCAATTGAGTTTTATAAATCGCAAATTTTAATATATTTCATATTTTAAAGTGTATTAATTCGGCCTATATGAATATTTATTATTATAAATTATCGAGGTCTAAAATCTGCTGTTAAATTACTGCTTATAGCTGGTGTATAGGTCAGATGAGAGGAAAGAAAAGTCACTGTTGTGGTATTCTGCCCCCACCCACCTGCTCACATTTAATTTATCAGCAGCTTCTTGACACCATCTTCCTCCTTAAACCTGGAATTCTCAGGGCTTTCTCTTTCGAAGTTTGATTAACCATTCTGTCAACGAATATGTTGCTGAAGCTCCACGGAATAATAGGCTGTGCATAGCGGTTAGGGTTGCCACCCACCCCCACATATCGGGACTGTCACTATTACGGACCTCCTTGTCCCGACCTCCAGAAAAGACCAAATTTTGACTCTATTTTGCAAAATACTGTTACGAGCTTGGATCAAGCACTGAAGTAATGCCACCTGTTAGCGCAACATACAAATGTAGCCTCAGTTAATTTGATTTATGGCCGGCCGAGCGGTTCTAAGCGCTACAGTCTGGAACCGCGCGACCGCTACGGTTGTAGGTTCGAATCCTGCCGTGGGCATGGATGTGTGTGATGTCCTTAGGTTAGTTAGGTTTAAGTAGTTCTAAGTTCTACCTCAGCAGTTAAGTCCCATAGTGCTGAGAAACATTTGAACCAATTTGATTTATGTCAACAATTTTATGTTGACAAGATCGTCTCACAGATGGCGTTACAATTTGCTTATCCTGTATCGGCGGTGCGTGCTCCTTCTAGATCTGGCGTCATCGCTGGGGAAAATATTAGACATCTCCAGGTGTACGAGGCTGCATCAATTTAAGCAGCGCCACGCGGAATAATCGGGCTGTTCCCATTTGAACAAAGATCTTATATGACGATTCTTTCAAAACGAGATACGAACGAGTGCAAGTGTTTACTGCTGGCATATATGGCGTGAAGCGTACACTGACGTAAAATTAGTGAAATCAGTCGGTAAAACGAAGCTTTTCCCTGTACTAAAATAATAAAAATTGTTTTGGAAGTCATTCTGATATAAAGAGAAGCGAGTGATTTAGTCAACTTTAGCAAGCGAACGATATTATATTCATTTCGTCCATGTACCCGTAAAAGAAAGAAAACGTAACACGCGGAAAATATCACAGAAATGTTACATGTAGTTGAGTTATTGGTTTAACTTTATTGATACGTTCAATGTCATCACTCCTCGCACACATTATCACAACATTGAAAGCTGACATTGGTAGCGACCGGAAACTATTGAAATTCTGTCCAAAGTCATACAATGTCTGTAAACGTCTATGGAAACATCTACTCCCATCAGCCATTGCTCCGAGAGTCTTCTCAGAGTGAGTGATTAACAGTGGAAAGTGCCCTAAAGTGGACTTCCACCCCTCGACCCTAGAGCGGCCTCGCTGGTCTCTTCGTTCTACATTCTCCTAAACTCTAATGGGCCAGGGTGTAAGTTCTAGTGTGCGCCTAAACAACTCTGTAGCAGAGTGCTCAAGTCACGTGCTTCACGTATTACTTACCAGTTAGCCATTACACTTTCTGACAGTGAATAAAGTTTCTACATTGAGCTATATATATATTTTTTGTTTTGTTTCTCGTATATCTTGGCAGGAAAGCCTTTCAATCTATATATGTTCTTCAGTAGTTAGGTTTAAGGGTAATGTTTATGACCAAACCGTTTCGTTTAGATGGTCGGTTAAAACTTTATTGGGTAAACGAAATGCAGGTCATAGTCACGTAAAGTGTTCTTCCTTCAGTTGCTTCATCAGTCTCACGTTTAAAATCTGCCTCTATTAGTATACACTCTTATTCTCCTGAAATTCTCTTGTGGATTCCAAGAGGATAACGGGGAATGCGAAGTCCGTCTAAAATGACTAAAGTTACTGACGAAGTTGAAAAAAAAAAGATGGGTTAGAAGAAACCCAGTAAACACTTTTATTTTCCAAAAGCAATACGTATGAGATTGCCAAGTATGTAGTATGGTAGCCCTACATCTCAGGAAGCCGCGGAAATAGGCATACCTACAGTTCTGAGTAAATATCTTGAACAAGAACTGCTTTAGTATTGTCTTGCTATGGAAGTATTTTTGTTTGGGCTTTCTCATAATGATTTATGAAGAATGGCAATACAATTGGAAGAGAGAAATAACATCTAACACATTTTCAAAGACGAAATTACTTGGAGAAAGTGGGTTAGTATTTTTCTTAAACAGCCGAAAGCCAGACTGACAGAAAGAAAGTACGCAGGAACATCCTGTATCAGAGCTCTTGGATTGAGCGAAGTAAACACAGAGAAAAATCTATAACTTTCTGAAAGATATTATGTTACATCTACTTTGAAAATGGATTATGTTTTCTCTGATTTAATAAATTTTCAAGTTTTATTTAGTGTTGTTTTGATTACGTTTACAAGGGATCCGATATTGGAAAAAAAATTCTTTCATATATTACACGCTTTTAAAATATAAATTTTCATTATTTCAGCTTTAAAAAAAAATTGAAAACAACAGTTTCAAATCGCATGTCTTTCAGCTTGTCATACAGGTACACCTATGGTTTAAAAAGCAAGTTATATTTCTGACAAAGATACAGCTTGGTGTTTGAAACTCGTCTACAATCGATAGAAATTCTTACAAAAATGTACAATATGTCCACGAAAGACATGTGTTTCAAGAGACCAAAATGACACGCTCGATTTGTCGAACAATGTCGGTACGAACGAATAAAGAGATCACACGGCACAGAAAATTCGTAGGAGAAGGGATAACTTTTAGTATTCCGAATTTCTTGTAATTACAAGAAATATAAAATCCATGCTTGTTCTACAAAAATTGCCTAAGACTAGCATTGATAAACGATCTGGATATCAGTTAGCAAAATCAAGTTACCCTCAATACAACTGCAATGTAGAAGATCTACGTGTTTATTTACATACCTCTGAAATTTATGTCAAGCGTCCGCAGAAAGGTGCAGCCAATATGACGATTGTCTCTTCGGTGCCGCGGATTTGGGGTCCTGAGATGTATGTATGTTGACGGATTACCTTCTGGCTGGTGTCGTGGCTGCGTACTATTACTAGATTTGACGGTTTTCTCAAGATTTTGCTGTCTGGGGATGGAGACATTCACGTTACTCGCCAGTCGCCTTGTCTCAAACTGTTGCTACGCAATGGCATAAGTGGCTGCAGAGACCCCTGCATTGTTGAGAATTGCGTCACGTAGCTGTAATTATGTCTTGCACTCTAAAAGAATACGCGGCAAATAATAACCGTACAATTCAGGAAACTGAGTCACTGGGACGACCGGGGCAGTGCCTTCGAGGATAAGGTGCCTCTAGGGGAAAAACAATTTTAAAAAATTGCAAAATCGATCATTTAGGACAAGTCTTCCGCTGTGCAAAATAACGAAAGATTGTTTCGAAAATTGTTCTGACGTAATGGTATGAGAATCATTTGCTTCTTTACCTAGTTCAAAGATCTACATGCATCAGGCTACGAACATCAGTTACATGAATAAGTATGAGGGGTGTTCAAAAGAAAAGGTACGAGACAACACTGTGAGTATAACTAGGGTCGCCATCGGTCACTATATATCGGGACCATCACCGTTATGGACCTTCATGTCCCAACATCGCGATAAGACCAATTTCGTCCCGATTTCGCAAAATACTGTTACGAGTTTGGCTCAAGTACTGAAGTAACGCCATCTGTTAGCGCAGCATGTAAATGCTGACTCAGTTTTATTGCGTCAACAACTTTATGTTGAGAAGCTCGTCTCACAGACGGCGTTGCATGTTGCCAATGCTCTATCTACGATGCAAGCACCTTAATGATCTAGCGCCATCATTCGTGAAAATACACTCCTGAAAATTGAAATAAGAACACCGTGAATTCATTGTCCCAGGAAGGGGAAACTTTATTGACACATTCCTGGGGTCAGATACATCACATGATCACACTGACAGAACCACAGGCACATAGACACAGGCAACACAGCATGCACAATGTCGGCACTAGTACAGTGTATATCCACCTTTCGCAGCAATGCAGGCTGCTATTCTCCCATGGAGACGATCGTAGAGATGCTGGATGTAGTCCTGTGGAACGGCGTGCCATGCCATTTCCACCTGGAGTCTCAGTTGCACCAGCGTTCGTGCTGGACGTGCAGACCGCGTGAGACGACCCTTCATCCAGTCCCAAACATGCTCAATGGGGGACAGATCCGGAGATGTTGCTGGCCAGGGTAGTTGACTTACACCTTCTAGAGCACGTTGGGTGGCACGGGATACATGCGGACGTGCATTGTCCTGTTGGAACAGCAAGTTCCCTTGCCGGTCTAGGAATGGTAGAACGATGGGTTCGATGACGGTTTGGATGTACCGTGCACTATTCAGTGTCCCCTCGACGATCACCAGAGGTATACGACCAGTGTAGGAGATCGCTCCCCACACCATGATGCCGGGTGTTGGCCCTGTGTGCCTCGGTCGTATGCACTCCTGATGTGGCGCTCACCTGCACGGCGCCAAACACGCATACGACCATCATTGGCACCAAGGCAGAAGCGACTCTCATCGCTGAAGACGACAAGTCTCCATTCGTCCCTCCATTCACGCCTGTCGCGACACCACTGGAGGCGGGCTGCACGATGTTGGGGCGTGAGCGGAAGACGGCCTAACGGTGTGCGGGACCGTAGCCCAGCTTCATGGAGACGGTTGCGAATGGTCCTCGCCGATACCCCAGGAGCAACAGTGTCCCTAATTTGCTGGGAAGTGGCGGTGCGGTCCCCTACGGCACTCTACGGTCTTGGCGTGCATCCGTGCGTCGCTGCGGTCCGGTCCCAGGTCGACGGGCACGTGCACCTTCCGCCGACCACTGGCGACAACATCGATGTACTGTGGAGACCTCACGCCCCACGTGTTGAGCAATTCGGCGGTACGTCCACCCGGCCTCCCGCATGCCCACTATGAGCCCTCGCTCAAAGTCCGTCAACTGCACATACGGTTCACGTCCACGCTGTCGCGGCATGCTACCAGTGTTAAAGACTGCGATGGAGCTCCGTATGCCACGACAAACTGGCTGACACTGACGGCGGCGGTGCACAAATGCTGCGCAGCTAGCGCCATTCGACGGCCAACATCGCGGTTCCTGGTGTGTCCGCTGTGCCGTGCGTGTGATCATTGCTTGTACAGCCCTCTCGCAGTGTCCGGAGCAAGTATGGTGGGTCTGACACACCGGTGTCAATGTGTTCTTTTTTCCATTTCCAGGAGTGTACAAGACTTCTCCAGTAGTACGGGGCTGGAACAATTTAAGCAGCACCGCGTGGAAGAATGGGGCGGTTCCCATTTGAATTGCAATCTGATAAGAGGATTTTTTCTTAACGTAATACCAACAATGAGTGCAAGTTAGTAATGTTAGAAGTGTTTACTACGGGTATATACCACCTGAAGTGTAAAATGACGTGTACTTCGATGACTAAAGTGTTATTGTCGACTGTTTACCGTCATATAAAATTACCATAAGTTATGAATGAAAGAGGAAATATCAGATGATTCATAGAAGAGTGGTCTTTTGTCAAGAAAGGACATACGGATCAGGAAGCGTTGTGTGAGGGTTGTAGTCGTTTCATCTAAGTGACTCTTGGAGGTAAGACAGATGTGAGGTATCACATTTCTAAGAGAATCATACATCGACATCAAAGCCTATTTCTACATTTGTGATTAAAGAAGATACCCAGGAAGAATTGCTCGTTAGTGCTGCAGAACTAACTACAGCTATAAAGTTGTCAAGCATCATCAGTCCTTCAGTTCTCTTGTACGTGCCCTTAAACTAAATGCCGCGGTGTATCCTGACTCCAAAGTCGCCGCAAAGCAGTCTACACCTAGGACCAAAGCTAAGGTGATTGCTCAAAATATCCCCGCACCACACTCTGTGCCAGAATGCATAAAACAGTTGCAATAAGTTTCATTTTACGGAATAGGCACAGATTCATCGAACCACAAGGCTGAAAAGATGTTTCCATTAGTTGTTCAATACTATACTAAAACTGACAGAATCCTACAGAATCTGTTGAAGTTTGATTCGCCGAATAACGAAACATCGGAGAAAGTTGCGAAGTTTTGTCTTCGCACTTTAACACAACTGCAAATTCCATTAGATAAACTAATCGATTTTTGTGGAGTCAATTTCCATACCAACTTTGGGGAGCTTCATCGACATGGCCATCGGAATGCATTTTCCCAAATGAAAGAAGAACTAGGAAAAAATGTAGAAGGAATTTGATGCCCTACACATATTCTCCACAATACAATATCAAACGCTGCTGGAGTCTTAACTGTCGACATTGAGATAATAGTCACGAAAATATTTAATTACTTTTCAATGACAGGATAAGGACAGAGAAGCTAAAAGAGTTCTGCTTATACGTTGATGTCCATCATCAGACTCTTCTACCTCAGTCAAAAAAAAATAAATAAAGATGGCTGTCGTTAATGTCCGCAGCTGAGACATTTTAATTAGATTCTATTAAAACAATTTTTTGATGCCAAAGACAGGTCACCTAAAATTTCAGATTGTTTCAGTAGTCCGAACAGTGATATTTACTATGTTTGCAAAAAATATAAAAGGCATGAAGAAAGATAAACTCTCGATAGTTCAAATAATAAGTATATTAATCTACACTAAAACATGTATGAATGAAAGTATGACTGCCAGTTTTATGGTCATGCAAACGAAGATTGATTTGAACAAATTAAAGAATGAGAATCCTAACCAAGATATAATTAATTTGATTTCGTAATTTGAGGAAGAGACAAGGGCTTCGTATGCCAGAGCATTTGATTACTTAGAGAAACTTGCTGTTTCCTATAATAAATAGCACATAAAAATTTGGATGACGCTATCTGAAACCGAGGTTGGGTAATGATTGAAAACACTATAATATAGGAGACTAAAAGTGGAATGAAGATTTCAGCTGACAATTGTTTTCAAGAATATACATATCATCTGAAGAGCTATTTATAAACTAACCAAGACTCGGAAGAATGGAAGTCTAAACACTCTATGGAAGATAGGTGGATCTACTTTCTGAAGGAAACTGAATGTCTTGAACACAAATGTCAGCTGCTAAAGGAAGGAAATAATAAAGGAAGGAAGGAAATAATAAATCAACACGCTAACTTCTGTTAAGGGAACACTGCTTTCGGCTCTGAAAGAAATGCCTTACGTTTCAAACCGAAATGACACATAACCCCTCAAAGTATCCGATAAAAAATTCAAAATATCCTTGATAACGTGAAAACCACGTAAGGTGCGTTAAAATAAATCATGTGCTCACTGACGAATAAATTACAAATATAATTAACATAGCACTGTTGAAGGTAGAAATTAACAGATGAACAGTAACAATAATATGAATGATATTAACGATGCGCAAAGTAACTCAAACAGCAATAGTCACACACTACACTTTTATTGTTCAAAACATGTTTGGGATTTACTTCTGTGCCCTTCCTGTTTCATTATTAACACATAGTTATCCTTTTCAGCTTTTGTAAGGTGAGCCTTATTTTAAGCTTATACGTTATTCCCCTGGATACTTCTTTTCCTGTTCACTTTAGTTTTCTTATTTACGTTATTTCTGTGTTCCCTTAGGAGGAAAATGACTTCCACTGCTATTGAATCCGTTTCTGGGCCTACAATGAATTTAGAATTAGTATTCCTTTTTTGTTGCTTTTGTTGTAATGTAATTCCTTAGAAGTGTAGAAGTTTTATGTTCCACTAATGACAACTGTTGTGTACAAATCCATGAAGTGGTGTCTAAGTATATATTTGAACGATAAAAAAGAAAAACAAGTATCAACATTTGCTTAGCCGAACATAGGAGGAACAGTCGCTTTGAACAAACTGTTAAGTCTGCCTTAACATGTCGTTCTTTGCAAAGTGGAGACCGTGAAAAATTTTTTCTCGAGGCCAGCATTTTAGAAAAGATATAGCATTACCATGGGCACTTTTGTAGAGACGTAATAGAATTTTATAAACACCATCATAATTTTGATGGAAAAAGTAGTAGTCGACTTTTCACGAAGAGAGTAAAGTTAAAGATCAGTTGTTTTTAATCGAGAATGTTATCACCTGACATAGATGCATTCGGTGTCACCAGACGAGACGAATGGTGGTCCCCTCCATACAACTCACAATGTTCCTATAAATCTGGCACACCTTCAGCTCTTGATACAGTTGACAAGTATATCTCTAAGTGGGTTTACTGGAGGTAGGTAACTTAAAAATCGTTTTACACAATCACCAGGGCCTCTCGGTCTGTAACTTGTTACAGAAGCTAACACGGGCCGTCAAACCCTTCATTGAGTTGTCGCTGGTAGCCGCTGGTGCTGCTAATGTCATTAAATACTCCGGGCAACGTGTTGGAAGTTATAATGCCCACAACGAGTAACAGTATAGCCTCTAGAACGGGCCAGAAGTTTCGATGAGCTTTCGATGTCATCGCTGATCGCTTTATACTGTCGCGTCGCGTTGGGTTAAAGTGGTTTCGCGTGCATGTTTGGCAAGCCCCTACCGCACGTTCAACGTGAATGTTAAATGCTGGTTTCTACGCATGATTTTCAACGCCTTCATTATCGACACTCCCCAACGCGTTTTCGTGTAATGGCTTGAGGATTGAGGATAGAGCACTTTCAGCATCACATCCCGGTACTCATATGCTTCTGTGGCAATTACAGATACCCTCTAACTAACCTAACTAACGATGACCTTGTGATCGATCTAAAAATATGTCAATAATGCCTGCTCCGTAGCTTTGGCCAGGTGCTCCCGCCAAAGGAAACGCATTTGATGTTATACCGCTGTTTACTATGGTTCATTTTAATGAAGTGATGTCGCTGTTGAAATGTATTTTCTCAAAGAATGCCGCAGATATGATTAAAAATTCTTTCATATCAAATTACTGTCAACTGGACGACAAACTGTGAGTGAACTAATGACATGTCTAGGTGAGACTCACTCAATGCAGTTGCAGAGAGTTTTTGTATCGAGTAATTTGAAGAAATAGCCCATCAGAAGGACAAGAAGATACGTTTATGATACTTTCGTTGTATGACCTCATCTAGAAAAAGAATGCTCAGGCTTTGTAACTTAACTGAATCATATTAATTCTAATGTAAAGTAATGAGGAGTAGAGGAAATGAGAAGAGCGAGAAGCTTAACATCAAAATTGGTTTTTCACGTTGTAGGTAAAGCTGAGAAATTCTGCCACCTCAGAAGCAAAAAAACTCATGATAGTCGAAGGAAAGAGGGCGTAAAGGAGACTAGCGAAGACCAACACGGCGTTCCTGACCAAAAGAAATCTACCAGTATCAAACATTGGCCTTAATTTGAGGAAGGAATTTCCGAGAATGTAGTTCTGGAGCACAACATTATAAGGCAGTGAATCATGGACTATCGGAAAACCGGGACAGAAGAGAATGTAAGCACTTGATATGTGGTGCAACAGAAAAATGTTGAAAATTAGGTGGACTGGTAAGGTAAGAAACTGGGAGGTTCTTCGCAGAACCCACGAAGAAAGGAACAAATGGAAAACATTGATAAGAAGTAGTGACAGGGTGACAGGACGTGCGTTAAGACATCAGGGGATAGCTTACATAGTATCAGAGGAAGCTCTAGAGGGTAAAGGCTGTTGGGGAAGACGGAGATTTAAATACTTCCATCAAATAATTGATGACGTAGAGCGGAAGAGCTACTCTGAGATGAAGAGGTTGGCACAAGAGACGGTCCGTGGCGGGCCGCATATAACCATTCAAGAGACTGATGATCTCCGTCTCCCAACCCCGAAAAAAGAAAAGAAAATTTCACAGACGAAAAAGAGAAAGAAGGTCAAATGTAATTTTTGGATGCACAGAACTCAAAAAACCTGAATGAGCGTTAGGGCGCAAATGTACAGAGAGCTCACTCACACAGACAGATACTTTCACAATTACCATGCCAGACAGAAAAGAGGAACCATCAAAACAGTGGTGGAGCGGACTACAAGAGTCTTTGAACAAAAGTATTTGAAAGAAGACTTGATCATTTGAGTACTACTATCAGAAGAATCGGCTACTCTGACGAAGATGTAAATAGGGCCGTAGGTCCGGAATGATCTGTGTCTTCCAGTGCATAGGAACCAGCTAAAGGGAGAGTTATCTCTCGCTTGTAGAAACAGTCACAAATCGCATCAGCAGCGTACTAAGAAGACACGATACTGCCACAGTGTTTAAACCAGCAAGAAAGGTGCGTGAATATTTAAACACTGCAATGGATGTAGGCCCGTCGCTTGCCACAGCAGAAGAATACGGAATCCCTGCACATGCTATCAAGTATACGTAGAAACTACAAAAACAGCCAGTTTAAGGAACGCAATAGCAATTATCATCGTATTGTTTAACGTTATTTTCAGTTGCGGGCTTTTATACACGAAGGCCAATAGTGTATGCCTGCGTAATTTTAAGAGAGATGGAACTACAACACGAATTCCTAATGTCATGTAGTTCGTCTCACAGCAAGGAGGATTTCCTGAAGAATGGCTAGCAGTGAACTATGTGAGGTGTTGCCCTCTTCACATAACAGCAATTTTTCAGTCGAGAGCATCATGTTCTCTTATTTACAGAGAAAATTCGGTTCTTTCTATGTGTGGCAGATGTAATGTAGCTTTTGTTTAAACTTAAAGAGAATATTTAACATTTGTGACAGAAGATAAAAGTGTTAGCTGCGTTAATTCCGGAACATACTTGGTAGAATTTGCTGAAATTCTTGAAAATCTCAATAGAACTAACGACGTAGTTTTTCTCTCAATGAACTGGCCGCAGTGGCAGTATTTAAACAAATTAGTAATCCAGACAGTAATGGCTGTCAACAGTGAATATCCCCGACAGAGAGAGGATGTAAATTTTAACGTAATTAAACTCACGTATCACTTTAACAAACAGAAGTTACATTTTAAATATAACAAGTACATAATATCCAGCAGTGCGGACTTTTTATCAACCGAGAAAAATAAAGCATCCATATATTACAGTCCTCGCAGCTGTGAAACACAAAGAAGAATGATCACAAAGAAGACCATAGTCTCTACATTACAACAGAAACAATTATCCTTAAGTATTCTTTGGTTTGGTCGCATCATAGACGCGATTTCTATATCCATTTGCAGTCCGCCCCGATAGCTGACTATGATACATACGCGAACTTCCTAAGGAGAACCGTCATGTGAACTTCATTTTTCGATGATGCGATTCAGAACATGGAGAAAAGAGAGACAATTTGATCTTTGAAAAACACATACGATCAAATGACGAACTTCACTCTCTGGTCTAGACTTGGATTTCTTCTAAAATGTCAAGGAACCTGTAATTAATTTTAGTTTGTTTTATTACTTCTAAATGTCAGCTGAAAATTATGTACTACTGTGAATGTTATGACCAGTACATTAGGAAGGAAAAAAAGTGGTGAGCGTGGCGGATTGCCGTCCTACGGGCCCGGGTTCGATTCCAGGCTGGGTCGGAGATTTTCTCCGCTCAGGGGCTGCGTGTTGTGATGTCTTCATCCCCATCCGGCGAGCATGTCGTCCATTGTGGCGTCGAATGTAATAAGACCTGCACCAAGGCGGCCGGACCTGCCCCGCAAGGAGCCTCCCAGCCACTGACGCTAAACGCTCATTTCCATTTATCCATTTGCAAATTCCGATAAAATTCCTACTTTCCATGTGTCTGCTTTTTAAGGCATTTTGACAAAATTCGCTTATATTTTTGACTAAATTTTCCAGCAGAAGTTACAAGCATAATTATACAAACTTCCTTGCACATACTACCAAGTATACATAGGAACTACACATAAAAAGTCAAACTTAGGAACACAAGAGCAATTATCATCTGGGAAACACGGATAAATCCACAGTACGATATCACGCATTGGGATTGGGGGATTACTAAATTCGTTTCTCCCATTCTGCGGTTTCATCAGTATCCAATCATTGTCATGCTAGCATCTACAGAAAGGCAACAGAAATTAAAAAGCACAAAAATAGCTTTAATAGAAAAGAAGAAGAAGTGACATTAGACAAGCTGTGGGCCTCAATACTAAATACAGCAAAGAGCGACAACTCTTCCTTGTTACACGCTTTGTAACACACATCGGCAGGACTATCCGATCTATGACGGCGATGTCAGAACATCTCAACCGTTGCGTGGATCGTCATAAACAGTTCAGCTTGCTGAGCTTGTTCCAGATTGAAACTGCTATTTGAATCTCTTTAGCCCCTGATGATGTTTACAGTATCGAGAAACGAAACTTTATGCACAGAAATGTGTATTGGACCACGCCTTATCTCTGATACAGAAAAATCACTAAGTTTGAATGAAGTTTCGGTATAGGATTATCGCACCAAAATGATCTGTGCAGTGCTACATCGCGTCATCATCTGGTTTGACAGACGGTGGACACATGTCACAACACGTAGCGTTCCGCCTGCTGTGACTGCAGAAATACACTCCTGGAAATTGAAATAAGAACACCGTGAATTCATTGTCCCAGGAAGAGGAAACTTTATTGACACATTCCTGGGGTCAGATACATCACATGATCACACTGACAGAACCACAAGCACATAGACACATGCAACACAGCATGCACAATGTCGTCACTAGTACAGTGTATATCCACCTTTCGCAGCAATGCAGGCTGCTATTCTCCCATGGAGACGATCGTAGAGATGCTGGATGTAGTCCTGTGGAACGGCTTGCCATGCCATTTCCACCTGGCGCCTCAGTTGGACCAGCGTTCGTGCTGGACGTGCAGACCGCGTGAGACGACGCTTCATCCAGTCCCAAACATGCTCAATGGGGGACAGATCCGGAGATCTTGCTGGCCAGGGTAGTTGACTTACACCTTCTAGAACACGTTGGGTGGCACGGGATACATGCGGACGTTCATTGTCCTGTTGGAGCAGCAAGTTCCCTTGCCGGTCTAGGAATGGTAGAACGATGGGTTCGATGACGGTTTGGACGTACCGTGCACTATTCAGTGTCCCCTCGACGATCACCAGAGGTGTACGGCCAGTGTAGGAGATCGCTCCCCACACCATGATGCCGGGTGTTGGCCCTGTGTGCCTCGGTCGTATGCAGTCCTGATTGTGGCGCTCACCTGCACGGCGCCAAACACGCATACGACCATCATTGGCACCAAGGCAGAAGCGACTCTCATCGCTGAAGACGACACGTCTCCATTCGTCCTTCCATTCACGCCTGTCGCGACACCACTGGAGGCGGGCTGCACGATGTTGGGGCGTGAGCGGAAGACTGCCTAACGGTGTGCGGGACCGTAGCCCAGCTTCATGGAGACGGTTGCGAGTGGTCCTCGCCGATACCCCAAGAGCAACAGTGTCCCTAATTTGCTGGGAAGTGGCGGTGCGGTCCCCTACGGCACTGCGTAGGATCCTACGGTCTTGGCGTGCATCCGTGCGTCGCTGCGGTCCGGTCCCAGGTCGACGGGCACGTGCACCTTCCGCTGACCACTAGCGACAACATCAATGTACTGTGGAGACCTCACTGAGCAAGTATGGTGGGTCTGACACACCGGTGTCAATGTGTTCTTTCTTTCCATTTGCAGGAGTGTACGTCGAAACCTGCCTTGATTTTTTGCCGGTCATAGTTGACCTGCGGTAAAATTCAGCTTTCGACATAAACTGGAAGTTACCGTAAAATCATTATGAAATGTGACATGTTTCACATGATTTCTGCACTTCAAACTGCCTGGTGTATAGCGCTGAATGCTATAGCTGCGTTCTCTTGTCACCGCTAGTGTTGGATTACGGGGTGAGCGCTGAATTGTCGATTGTAAACGATAATTATATAATTAAATATCCGAAGAGAAATACAAGTCATGTCTTATACATAAAGTTCCTTACAAATTAGTATGGAGTATACACAAATAATTAAAAATATTAATTGTTAATGCAAAGCTTCAAATTAACGTTATCGGTTAACGTGGACATACAGTTAAGGACGAAATCCTACAGCTTGCGACTCACATATTCAGTTCTTTTTAGGCAAAACTGGAACGGAGACAGGAATGAACCCGGCCTAATATCGCTATATTTCGCGAAGTACCACGCACATTCAATCAGATTTTGAATTCTAGGAGAGGAAAACTGATACCGTACTTGTGACTGTAACTAATATTTTCACTTATTTTCATCAATACTGTCCAGGCGACTGCCTGAAAATTGCAGTTCATTATAATTTTTTTTGTCAATGTTCTTTAAAACCGTTTCGACTGGAGGAAAAGTGCTCTGTTTAACAGACAGTATATTCGTCGTACGACGTGAATCTCAAGTGTCTCTACTTCCTTGTCAGAAAAAATTGAAATATTGCAATTAATGGTCCAGAACATCTATGAGATGCATGGCAGAATTTCCTTTCCCATTTTTCCAGACTTCGATGAGTTTACCGCAAGCTTGTCTGTATAGAACATTGTTCTTCTACCACGATATCATACGCCTGTGTGTTTTTCCCCTTTGAATGAAGGCGTCCTTTTAGTTAGTATTTCCTTTTTCAAGAAGGGGCTAATTACAAACATGACATTCACTAAAATTGGCGGTTTTATACTTTTCGATTGTCATCACTTCAGTTTGCATCACTATGTTTTCGGTCCTGTTTCATGATACAAATTTTGTTTTCGTTGACAGGTTTTTTAAGCGGCTACTCCAACTGTGAGTTTGTTCCTTTATCCTTAGTAATACCTAAAGACTAGTCGCCATCGATGGTATCACTGACACTAAATGAAGAGCCCGCATCTCGTGGTCGTGCGGTAGCGTTCCCGCTTCCCACGCCCGGGTTCCCGGGTTCGATTTCCGGCGGGGTCAGGGATTTTCTCTGCCTCGTGATGGCTGGGTGTTGTGTGATGTCCTTAGGTTAGTTAGGTTCAAGTAGTTCTAAGGTTCTAGGGGACTGATGACCGTAGCTGTTAAGTCCCATAGTGCTCAGAGCCATTTGAGCCACTTGAACTAAATGAAGTTAGTTTCACTTTAAAAAATCTGAAAAACAGGCCCGTTTAAAATGGCCTTATATCTCATAGACTCTTACGTCGTTCTGAAATTTAATTTTCCGTCTACACTACTGGAAATGGAAAAAAGAACACATTGACACCGGTGTGTGAGACCCAACATACTTGCTCCGGACACTGAGAGAGGGCTGTACAAGCAATGATCACACGCACGGCACAGCGGACACACCAGGAACCGCGGTGTTGGCCGTCGAATGGCGCTAGCTGCGCAGCATTTGTGCACCGCCGCCGTCAGTGTCAGCCAGTTTGCCGTGGCATACGGAGCTCCATCGCAGTTTTTAACACTGGTAGCATGCCGCGACAGCGTGGACGTGAACCGTATGTGCAGTTGACGGACTTTGAGCGAGGGCGTATAGTGGGCATGCGGGAGGCCGGGTGGACGTACCGCCGAATTGCTCAACACGTGGGGCGTGAGGTCTCCACAGTACATCGATGTTGTCGCCAGTGGTCGGCGGAAGGTGCAATTGCCCGTCGACCTGGGACCGGACCGCAGCGACGCACGGATGCACGCCAAGACCGTAGGATCCTACGCAGTGCCGTAGGGGACCGCACCGCCACTTCCCAGCAAATTAGGGACACTGTTGCTCCTGGGGTATCGGCGAAGACCATTCGCAACCGTCTCCATGAAGCTGGGCTACGGTCCCGCACACCGTTAGGCAGTCTTCCGATCACGCCCCAACATCGTGCAGCCCGCCTCCAGTGGTGTCGCGACAGGCGTGAATGGATGGACGAATGGAGACGTGTCGTCTTCAGCGATGAGAGTCGCTTCTGCCTTGGTGCCAATGATGGTCGTATGCGTGTTTGGCGCCGTGCAGGTGAGCGCCACAATCAGGACTGCATACGACCGAGGCACACAGGGCCAACACCCGGCATCATGGTGTGGGGAGCGATCTCCTACACTGGCCGTACACCTCTGGTGATCGTCGAGGGGACACTGAATAGTGCACGGTACATCCAAACCGTCATCGAACCCATCGTTCTACCATTCCTAGACCGGCAAGGGAACTTGCTGTTCCAACAGGACAATGCACGTCCGCATGTATCCCGTGCCACCCAACGTGCTCTAGAAGGTGTAAGTCAACTACTCTGGCCAGCAAGATCTCCGGATCTGTCCCCCATTGAGCATGTTTGGGACTGGATGAAGCGTCATCTCACGCGGTCTGCACGTCCAGCACGAACGCTGGTCCAACTGAGGCGCCAGGTGGAAATGGCATGGCAAGCCGTTCCACAGGACTACATCCAGCATCTCTACGATCGTCTCCATGGGAGAATAGCAGCCTGCATTGCTGCGAAAGGTGGATATACACTGTACTAGTGCCGACATTGTGCATGCTCTGTTGCCTGTGTCTATGTGCCTGTGGTTCTGTCAGTGTGATCATGTGATGTTCTGACCCCAGGAATGTGTCAATAAAGTTTCCCCTTCCTGGGACAATGAATTCACGGTGTTCGTATTTCAATTTCCAGGAGTGTATATAATTCTCCCTCAGAACGGCCAAAGCGAAATTTCTTTTAAATAGCACTCACACGCAGGCGATTCCTGTAACTGTCGTTCAGCCGATACACCATAGCTTTTCCTTTATCTGAATAGGTAATTTGAGGTCAAGGCATTTAGTTCAGAAATAAGTGATAATTAAATGTGACACTGTCGGTCGAAAATGCTGCATGATAACTTTTTTTCAGTTTTTCCATCTTCAGGGGATCCACAGTGTGCAATATGAAGTGTTACAGTCGTTGCTAACCACATGTCTGCATCATTTAAATGCTCATCTAAAACTTTAAACTTGGTTTGGCACACCCCATAATCATCTCTCTTTTTTTCTGTTGATGGCTTCAGTTGGTAATATGCTCGCTAGTGTCCCAATAACATGCGAGTCGAGCCTGAATGTACACAATATTTTTTTAAACTCTAATTAGGGTCAGAAATATATGTTTCCAAATACAAGAGCACCAACAATATACATTAACTTTCCTTTTTGACAAAACCTTGAACCGATATTCTTCTTCAGTGAGCGCTGTGGCAATACAAAGAGGGGCGTACTTCCCAGATCAGCTATCGAGATGTAACGGTATGCCATCCCTGAGTTGTAAGCGCAAAGCTAGCAAATTGGCGTTTTCGTCATTTCTTAAGTAACCTCCAGTTCATGCCGCAACTGAAATTTAGCATGTGGATTTTAAAGGAGGTCAAATACAATGGCAAAAAAAAGAATAAAAGAAATCGTGGCAGGTTTCGGCTGACAAGTCTGACCATTTCTTTACTAGTACAGGACTTTCGTGTTTCTCCTACACTTTGCCATCTATTATTACGGTAACTACCACCACTCGTATCACTAGTTTAGCTACACGACATCGTGTTCTCGCATGAGTCGACGTTGACGGTAAATTTGTAACTACATCCCTAATCGTCGTCTTTACTGCTATATGTCATGGTACTATGGAATCCGCAGATGACATTGTTGAGTCATCAGCTGACTTTAGGGAACGACACTTTCTAGAACGCATACTTGATATGCCACAGTCATCGTCGGATTTACATTGGGCAGCTGACGACTCAACTTCCGATACACGTTTTAGCGCTGATGTGATTCCAAATGATTGAGGTATGTGAAGATGCTCGCTTGAGTTAGGGTCAGCATTTCTAAGTGCGCTAGTC
This sequence comes from Schistocerca gregaria, assembly GCF_023897955.1. Classification (NCBI taxonomy): domain Eukaryota; kingdom Metazoa; phylum Arthropoda; class Insecta; order Orthoptera; family Acrididae; genus Schistocerca; species Schistocerca gregaria. The sequence continues at coordinate 400,210,228 of NC_064924.1, read as the reverse complement.
TGATCCACGTGGTAGGGGGCTAGACACACAACCACTACTCAAATTAAAGGCCCAGGGTAAGAATGTACCATTGAGAGAACAGGAAATTTCACTGGCGACTAAGATCCTGCAGCGATGTGTTTTATTTTATCGCATGTTTTTAACTTGTAGAACGCCCGTGTATCCATGCCCGTCACCTCGTAACTTCTCCACATATTTCGACAGACATTCTCGGTGCAAAGCAGCCCGTGCAGTGAGGCTCGCACCCGATGGCGATAGCGTAGAGCCTGGAGTTCGCAGTTCGCAGCCAGGCGTCGCCACCATCACCACTGCCACAACTCTGCTTGGGGTATCGACAGTGGAGTAATGCAGTGGTTAGCGTCCAACGGGTATAGAATCCCGACGTGGGCAGAGAAACAGTCATCAGGTACCACTTGAAGATGTCAACAATTCCATCGAAATATCTCGGAGAACTTACGTCGTGACCTGGGCAGCCATCCCAAGATTCTACACTCCCTGTAAATCAGCCGACCAAGATTACGACTGATTAACTTTCTTCTAACTCTGATTGACTCTTGGTCTAGCAGTCATTACAGCCTTTTACGACCGAGCAAAAACTGCACGGGACATTGAATGACAAGGTGGCAGGTTCTACAACTGATTACAATTTGCGAACCAGCTCGTAGAAGTGATTACCAGGAGACAATAAGAAAGCGGACTGAGAACGAGTATTAGAATACCTCTAACTTTGAAAAACAGCATAAGCTGTTTGAGATATGTGATTGTGGTTCCCTTCGAAGCATCCAACACTAGAAACGTAAGCGCTGACAGCGTCGGTGTGGACAGCAGTGATGTTGCTGATGTTAGTGAAAAGTCGTCCTATTATGCTGCCTAGTTCAGCAAGTCATCCTGATCTTTCCGTAGTAACTCGAACTGTTTCTGAATTTGCTGTCATTATTGCAGCTGTTGCAGTTGCTGCATAAGCTACTGCTACTGCAACAGGAAAATTTTTTCTTCCATTATGCACTAATGACAAGGATGTGAAAATGTCATCTCTAGCATGGTCACTGCCGCGAACTAAGTAGCGTGTGGAAACCAAGAACTAAACTTCTGAAACTCTAGTAGGGCATCAACGTTACAACTGAAAGTAACACGAGTTCAAATCAGTACCGCCGAACAAAACCAAATTCGACTTAACCAGTACTGTACAATCAAACTGAGTTACAAAATTAAGCTCCTAGTACAGAAACCGAGGAAAAGCCCGTGCTGTGTCCGCCAGAGAATACAGAATACAGCCATACATAGAAGAGCGCCGGGCTGGCTAGTACCCAGTTGGAATTAAGACCAGCCTCCAACAGATGGTGCAAAACAAGGCAAAGACGAGAATGAGATTTTCACTCTGCAGCGGAGTGTGCGCTGATATGTGCAGAGTTCGAGTCTTGGACGGGCACACAGTTTTAATCTGCCAGGAAGTTTCAAGGCAATACTGTTTTATGCTTCACAGAAATAGTTTTCTAGTAAACATCCATCCGTCAAACGAAGATGTAAGACTACACAAGGATTCACTCAACTGTATACCACACACTATCAACAGTATATCAAGGCACCATCAGGGCCATTTCTACAGTCACCACCAAGAAGATATAAACTGGACCTTCTGGAAGTGATCTTTTATTGTTCATTGGATTCAGCACTGAACGAAAGTGAAAGACGGGTCAGTGCAAGCGAACACTGAACTAGTGCCATACATCATCTTCAGACTGTAGTTAAGTATTTGTAAAATTTATTTATAATTATTTTAAATTGTTTGTTAATGTATGTTGCCATCATTTTGTCATAACTGTTACCTAACCATGTTTGGCCCTGTGACTAGGCCGCGTCGTTCCTGCGTGCAAACAAACCACCTCGTAACACCCTCTACTTTCGGCGGTACACGCTTCTCTTCCTGCTACATATTTATGTTTGACACCAAGGGCGTTTGATCAGTACAAGCTGGATTCGCGACTCGTAGAAACAAAGACTAGACAAGATACGAACTACAGATCCACCCGCCGAACTGGATGTTTTGGCTATCGTCTTTATCGCAACTCCTAGAGTCTTAGCAGACGAAAGCGGAGCTGCTACAGAGAGAATATCGACCCCGCTCTCTAATTCGATTTGTGTATTGTTGGTGTTGAAGGACTTCTGCTAGCTGCGAACTACTTTAAAATTGTTTTGAAACTGAACCAATATCGCAGCAGTAATGTTTCACATATTTTCTATAACACAGACACGTCATGCATTAGTATTTTTTGCATTTTCTGTTGACAAAAGTAATTTTTTCATTATTTGTAGTAATGGTGACTGTTTTTAAGTGCGATTTGTGTATGAAAAACTGTTGGATCTCTTAGTGATTCATACATAGTATCTATAGGTAGAAAAAGAACCAGTTCGAGAACATTTTTGGGCACAAGTGACATACTATTTGGCACCCCTCGTCCCCACCCAACCATTTCCCTCGCACCCTTTCACCCGTATCAGTTTTCGCTACTAATTGTTAAGCGCAGTCTATACGAATCTTGCACTCAGACGCCACTGTCATCTTGGCACCCAAACGGCCTTTACTAACAGTGATAAACCCTGTATAGTAATCTTTCAGTTGCGGCGCTTCTGGCGTCTTTCTCAGCCTGGCGACCCTAGCCAGCCGCCTGTGTCATTCGCGCCTTAAGCGGGCCCTGGATGGCAGTCCGTTACGCAAGAAAATCTGGAGTGAAGGCACTCTGCGTGTAGGCCGTGATTAGTACACCAAACTAAAAGGGGTCAGGGCGTGTACTGGACGCACCAAAAGAGAAAAGGCAACCAGTCATCTCTAGCCTCTTGACTGGCAGCACCATGTATTGGAAGCGAACCTAAGTTATCTACAAATTTATTGGAAATGAGCCACGGATGGACGCGTTACATGCTTACTGTAGCGTGGAATATTCGTAAAATGTTTAATGATGTTTGGATGTCGAAAAAAATTACATTTAATCAGTTTGTATGCATAACTACGTTTGCAAAAAATAAATCAATGTCATCGCCGCTGCAGCTCAACGCATCGTCACCTTCAGGCAATGTACTGTTTGTTTGGACATGTAAAAATACATGATTCAGTACCTTCTTTACTGCGATCTAACATGTTTGTTGAATTTAAGCTTCGTTCGTAAAAAGACAGTTGATCGTAGTGCTAAATTCTTTTCCCAATTCCTGGAGTTATTTGAATGTACATAATGTTACTAAATAACTGTTTGATTTTGTTGATAGTACTACACTGCACAGACACATTAATGCGGCCACCTGTCGAAAGCCTTTTGCAGCGCAGATCTCTGCGAGCCGTGCAGGAAAAAAGTCAGCGAGATTCTGGAAAGTACAGACAGGGATGTGCAGCCATGCCGAATACAGCGCCGTGGGCATCGGCGCTAGGTTCCGCGGTTGAGGATCCATGCCGCGTGCAGCCCGATACAAGTGGTCCCACAGATTTTCGACTGGATTGTAATCCTGGGAGTTTTGTGGCCAGGGTAGTACGGTAACCTCATGCTGGTGCTCTTCTAACCACACACGTACACCGTGAGCTGTGTGACGCTTTACATTGTCCTCCTGGTGGATGTTATTCTGCCGAGCAGAAACAGTGAAATGCCACGAAAATGTTCTCTGGACCATAACCTTCCCTCCTCCGACCTGTGTCCTTCCGATGAGTGTCGCGGGGTGTTCGCTTCAAGACGTCACACAGCGTGCACGTCAACGTCCATCTGTCTCATGGAGCATAAAATGTGATTCAACTGAAAAAGACACCTGTCGCCTTTCAGAGGAAGAACAGCTACGGTATTGGCCTGTGTGTTACAGCCTTCCTCGCTGACGAACTGCAGTCAGCGTGGGTGCCTGGACCAGGCAGCTGCTTGCGAAAGCCCATACCAGCAACGTTCGCTGAACGGTCCTTGAAGAGATCCCTTGGTTCATTTGCTCAGCTTTTTCGCGTCTGGTCGCCTGTACACATCTCCGCAGCTGCCGTTCACCTGGCCCCCGGTGCACCACTGTCGTCTCGGTACCGAGTTTGGATAGTGCCATTTTGCCACGCACGGTATACTTTAGCTACTGTGGCACGCGAATGGTTCACAAACTTAGCCGTTTCGGGAAAGCTATTACCCATGGTCCGAAAGCCAATGATCATGCCCTTTTAGACGTCAGATAAATAGCTCCGTTTCCGCATTACAACAACGACTGTATTATTTTCAGCGTCCCCCCATCCCAACACGTTTCATATACCCTCTAATGTTAATGCTGTCACCTGCCGTCCGTGATTAGTAACTGCCTGTTGACGCCGAGCGTGGGCGGTGGGCACATTATTGTGACTGGACCATGTAAGTGAAGTGTTTAAAATATGACTAAAATCACTAGCCAAATCTAAGAAAGGGTGCATTTCTTATACTGCATAATCTCAGTTCAAAAATTACTCGTTGATGAAAGTAAGAGACAAATAATTCCGTTTTCGTTTTGAAAACATTCTCGAATAAAGAATTGATGTATAGGCTTAAATTTGTGCTGTCGGCTGCTGCTTTAAGAGTATTCCAGGAAAATGTTGCCATGTGTAAATGTTACGACACAGCAGCCTTATCCTGAAGTAGTTTTGCTCATTACTTCAACAGATATCGAAAAGGAATGTCCTTTCAGTGTTAGATAGTTTAGTTTAGAAACCTTATTGTGAGGGATAGGTTTTGTAGTTTCTTAATATCTCACTGCAGTGACCTATAAAGAGAATCTCAGAACTTTAAATTTTATTAACACTTGTGAAAATTATGTGTACCATTTCCATTAACGACACAATTTTTATCTGGCTATGAATAATTACAGTAGTTAATCGAATCCATGTTCAAGAAATGCTTTTTAATCTACACTTTCCTGTATAAAATAATCTTATGTGTTGGCGATGAAACCAATACTTCCATTGCTTAAAATTCATTAGTTGAACGATCACTGTCAAAAATCCAGTAAGAGGGTGACAATAAGTATCTACCTATTAATCGGGGTATTGCATGTCCGTAGGGGGACAACTGACTTTGCATACTTCATGCTTAGTTGGTTAGTTATACACTGTTAGATGGTCAGTTAATGTGGGATATTCAGCTCTTATTCTCATATCAGGTACGTGAAGCAGAAAATCAGATGCGCTAAGTGAGTGACTGAATCGTAGGGCAGTTACTTAATGGAAGTTCCTAGGAGTTGATAATTTAGATCGTTTTTACAGTCATCTGATTTCTTAATTTTATCCGTGTTTGCACATCAAACACAACTCCCACGATAAATTTATTGATCTGCCCACAAACAGCACACACGGTTTTCCACAACGGACCTCACACATAGTACGTGCACTCCATAAAGTGAAATATAGAAGTATGTGCCTAAATGTAGTCTAAAACGTAGAACGTAAACTCTGTCCACAGTCCCAGTCGGGCCTATCGGTACCGACCGACCGCCGTGTCATTGTCTGCCAATGGCGTCACTGGATGTGGTATGGAGGGGCTTGGGGTCAGCGCACCGCTCTCTACATCTGCATCTATATAGATATTCCGCAAGCCATCGTACGATGCGTGGCGGAGGTTACCCTGCAGTCAGTTTCAATTGGTGGTTCTCTAAATTTTCTCACTAGTGTTTTTGGAAAAGAATGTGGCCTTTCCTCCAAGGTTACCCGTTTGAACCCCAAAGTGTCTCAGTAGCACTTCGCGTCGTTCGAAACAACTGGTAACAAATCGAGCACCCCTCCTTTGAATTGCTTCGATGTCTACCTTCAATCCGACAATGCACAGACCCTAAGCAATAATAGTACTCAAGAGTAGCTCTCACCAGCGTCTCCTTTACATGTGAAACACACTTTCCTAAAACTTTCCCAATAAACCACAGTTCTCGCATGCTCGTTCCATTTCATATCGCTTTGCAGCGTTACGCCCAGATATTTAAAAGAGTTGACTGTGTCAAGGAGGACACTAGTATACTGTATCCGAACATCACAGGTTTGTTTTTCCTTCTCATCCGCTTTAACTTACATTTTTCCACATTTAGAGCTAGCTACGCATTCATCACACCAACCAGAAATTGTGTTTACGTCATCTTGTATCGGCCTTAAGTCACTCAACTTCGACACCTTAACGTACATCACAGCACCATCAACAAACAACCGCAGTTTGCTGCACATACTGTTCGCCAAATCATTTACGTATACAGAGAACAACAACGGTCCTAGAACACTTCCCTGGGGCACTCCTGACGATATGAACACTCGCCGTCGAGTGCAACAAACTGGGTTGTACAACTTCAGCAGTCTTCGAGACTCACGTATCTGTGAACTTATTCGATATGATCGTACCTTCGTCAACAGCCTGCAGTGCTTCACTGTGTCAAATGCTTTCCGTAAATCTAGAAATAAGGAATCTGTCAGTTGCCCTTCGTCCGTAATTCGCAGTATATCACGTGAAAAAAGGGCAAGCTGAGTATCACGCGAGTGATAATTTTTAAAACCATGCTGATTCGTGGACATAAGCTCCTCAATCTCAAGAAAGCTATTATATTCGAACTGAGGCTGCAAGCCGTCGTCAGTCCTCATAAGTTGGAGCTGCTACTGTTCGGACAAGTACCTTCTCAACTGTCATCATGAGGCTGAGTTTACGTTTATTCAGTCCTCCCACCGAGGAAAAAAACCTGGCAGTGCCAAGAGTCAAACTCTGGTCCTTCAGATGGCAGTCAGCACTGCTGATTACTCAGCTACGGAGACGGACTAAATATACAACTGATTCGAAACAAAAACTTGTGCTGAACAGTGGAAGGGTAAAAAAAATTAATGCACCTCCTTTTTCATTACTGAGAGGTGCATGAGCCATAAAAACAATATTTTTCACTTTGAGATTAACTGCGTGTTGGTCTTTCCTTGCTTTCTTTCTCTCTCTCTCTCTCTCTCTCTCTCTCTCTCTCTCTCTCTCTCTTTCTCTTTATGCATGATTTGTTCTGTTGCCTCGCGTGGTGAACTCGTGGTGAACTCATTTCTTTTGAACTCATTCATTCTTACTGGTTCATATTTCTAGAGCAACCTTAGTCGTCACCTAACACTGATGCTGTAGTGTCGATCCATGAATACATTACACGGAAATGGAATTCCTTATCAGATTTAAGTATCAGAACCAAATTAATTTTTAGCATTCATTCACGTCAGTACGATATTTAATGCTTCTAAAATAATCCCATAGTTGACAGTTTCTTTGATTCCTCAGAGCTCTCCGTGATATACAGCTACTGCTACAGTTTCTATTCCAGTGTTCGTTCACCTTTACTCTTTAGCTAGAGGTATTTCCTGCCGACTGCTCTCACTCATTTATCCTGTGAAGCCCTGTGCAATCTGACGTTTGTTTGCCCGACTGATTGGAGTTGTCTGACGACAGCTGTCGCTTTGTAACACCAGTAATTGGAAATTGCGCAACTCACACAAGGGACATCGTTTCCTGCTCTAAAGGGAATGTCTATTGCCGTTTATTGAGACAAATCAAGATACGAACACAGTCACATAATGAGAATTGCAAAGCTGTATGTTCTGAGTTTGCCTGTAGAAAGTTCACATCTGTTGTGGTTGTCAACTGTGTGCATTATCACAAACATTAAAGTATCCAAGAGCGGACAACCAGGACTCAAGGCGTAGAGTTAATATCAAAGTAGTTCACGAGTTATTCGGCAGTGATCAGCGGCATATCCAGCTGTCGATGCCTTCTACGAACGATCCGAAACCATGGGGCCGCTGTCTAAATTGTCCTACACAAGGCGGTAAAGGCATGCAGCGCCTCTCTGTTGAAATCAGGCGTATTCCGACAGGGCTACGGCTCACGATAATATACAATGAACAGCCAAAGAAACTGGTACACGTGCCTAATATCGAGTAGGACCCCCGCTGCACGCATAAGTGCCGTAACACGACGTGGTATTGACTCGACTGGTGTCTGAAGTAGTGCTGGAGGGAACTGATATGAATCCTGCGGGCTGTCCATAAATACGGAGGAGTCCGAGGGGGAGTAGATCTCTACTGAACAGGCATCCCAGATATACTTAATAATGTTCATGTCTGGGGAGTTGGTTGGCCAGCGAAAGTGTGTAAACTCAGAAGAGTGTTGCTGAAGTCACTCTGTAGCAATTCTAGACTTTTGGGTGTTGCATTGTCCTGCTGGATTTACCAAGTCCGATAGTATGCACAACGGACATGAATGGATGAAGGTGATCAGACAGAATGTTTACGTACGTGTCACCTGTCAGAGTCATGTCTGGCCGTATCAGGGATCCCATATCACTCCAAATGCACACACCCTACACCATTATAAAGCCTCAACCGGCTTGAACAGTCCCTTGCTGACATGCAGGGTCCATGGATTCATGACGTTGTCTCCATACCCGTACACGTCCATCCGCTCGATACAATATGAAACGAGACTCGTTCGACGAAGCAACATGTTTCCAGTCATCAACAGTTCAACGCTCTTCAGTGTTGACGGGTCCAGGCGAGGTGTAAAGCTTTGTGTCGAAAAGTCATCAAGGATACACGAGTGGGCCTTCGGCTCCGAAAGCACGTATCGATGACACTTGTTGATGGCCCAGCATTGAAATCCGGAGCAATTTGTGGAAGGGTTGCACTTCTGTCACGTTGAACTATTCTCTTCAGTCGTCGTTGGTCCCGCTCTTGCAGGATTTTTTTGCGGCCGCAGCGATGTCGGAGATTTGATGTTTTCCCGGATTCCTGATATTCATGGTACACTCGTGAAATGGTCGTACGGGAAAATCCCCACTTCATCGCTACTTCGGAGATGGTATGTCACATCGCTCGTGCGCCGACTATAACACCACGTTAAAAGTCACTTAAATCTTGATAACCTGCCATTGTAGCAGGAGTGAGTGATGTAACAACTGCCCCAGACACTTGTCTTATATGGGCGTTGCCACCGTAGCGCCGTATTCTGTCTTTTTACATAACTCTGAATTTAAATACGAATGCCTATAACAGTTTCTTTGGCGCTTCAGTGTATATGAGGGCTATTTTTTCCCATTGGTTGCGAAACTAAAACCATACTGAAAATTCGAAGAAGCTCTGCGTGGATGTTTACGGCGTGCCTCTATTATATCCGACTTTTCAGTCGTAAGTGCGCAGTCAACACACAAAGGTGCCTGGAACAGCAGAATTTCCCTCCGAGTGAGGAGTGCATGCAGTCATTAGATTTATTTATGCTGAGAGGTTCCGACTGATTTCATGCAGCCGTCATTACTCAACTGTCAGGCATGACAGCAGAGAGCGGAAATAGTCCAGAAACTTTCAAACAGGACATGGACACGTTCATGACCCAGGCAGACAGAGAAGGATCCAGGTGTCAGCCGATGATATTGTTCAGCAAGTGTATCAGGCGATTCGAGAAAATCGTCTAGGAAGGGCAATTCAGAATACATGAAGAGGGATATTTTCATTGAGCGTTTCCTTTCATGACGATGCCCAGCTGCGGATTGCAGCTACAAAAAAGACGCCCCTACCGTATTTTTGATGGGAAGTGTTCGATCACCCACTATAAAGCGCGGTCTTGGGTCCCTTCTGTGATGATGTAGCCTGCAGATTCCTTGACTTGCACCATCGAGTGGTTGGTTTCCGGGTTCCACATAATAGGTGAGGAGTGCACTACAAACAGGAATCGGCTACACGAGTAGCGGGGGCTGTGTGGAAGGGACTTGGCCGTTTTTTAGGTGGGAGCGTCTCAGGGAACCACAGAAACAGCGTCCATCTAAAAGTGGACAGGTAAAACACAGTAAGTTAGTTGTAGAAACGATCGGCATAGTAGTTATAAATTATCGTAGTTGTGTTGGGAAAGAAACGGAGCTCCAAGCTCTAATAGAAAGCACTGAAACTCAAATAGTTATAGGTACAGAAAGCTGTCTAAATCCATAAATAAGTTCAGCCGAAACTTTTTCAAACGATCTAACAGTGTTCAGAAAGAATAGGTTAAATAAAGCTGATGGTGCAGTATTTATTGCTGTCAGAAGTAGCGTGCCTTGTACTGAAATTAAAGTAGATAGTTCCAACGAAATAGTATGGATAGAGGCTATACTTGACAATTAGACTAAACTACTAATTGGACCGTTTTACCGACCGACCGACTCAGAAGATATAGTTGCTGAACAGTTCAAGGGAAACTTGTGTCTCATTTTAGATAGGTACCCCACTCATACAGTTATAGTCGGTGGTGACTACAATCTACCCTTGATATGCTGGAAAAATTATACGTTTAAGGCCGGCGGCAGCCATAAAACATCATCCAAAATAGTTTTGAATGCTTTCTCAGAAAGTTATTTTGAACAATTAGTTCATGAGCCCACTAGAAGCTCAAATGTTTGAGACAGCAAATAATCCTGGACAAATAGTGGGCATCGTGACGAATATAGGGATTAGTGACCACAAGGCAGTTGCTACTAGGCTGAATGCCGTAACACCTACAACCATCATAAAGAAACGCAAAGTACATCTCTTTAAAAAAGCTGATAAAAATGCTCTTAACACTGTTTTAAGAGACAGTCTTCCCTCCTTCCTATCATGCCATGTTAGCGTAGAAAAGTTGTGGAATGATTTCAAAGAGATAGTATCACCAGCAATTGAGAGATATATACCACATAAATTAGTAAATGATGGTACTGATCCCCCATGGTACACAAAACGGGTCAGATTGCTGTTGTGGAAGCGGTGAAAAAAGCACGCCAAATTTAAAAGAACGCAAAATCTCCAAGACTGGCAATTTTTTACAGTCGTTCGAAATATAACGGGTGCTTCAATGCGAGATGCTTTTAATAATTACCATAACGAAACCCTGCCTTGAAATCTAGCAGAAAATCCAAAGAGATTCTGGTCATACATAAAGCACACCAGCGCCAAGACGCGATCTATGTAAGTAGGCTGTTTAGGTTTTCTTATTGGTAACGCCACGTAGCGATCTGTATGAAAAATCACTGGCTGTGCTGTGTGCAGTCTGTGGCTAGTTTACATTGTTGTCTGCCATTGTAGTGTTGGGCTGTTGGCTGTTAACAACGCGTAGCGTTGCGCAGTTGGAGGTGAGCCGCCAGCAGTGGTGGATGTGGGGAGAGAGATGGCGGAGTTTTGAAATTTGTAAGACTGGATGTCATGAATTGCTATATACATTATGACTTTTGAACACTATTGAGGTAAATACATTGTTTGTTCTCTATCGAAATCTTTCATTTGCTAACTATGCCTATCAGTAGTTAGTGCCTTCAGTAGTTCGAATCTTTTATTTAGTTGGCAGTAGTGTCGCTCGCTGTATTGCAGTAGCTTGAGTAACGAAGATTTTTGTGAGGTAAGTGATTTGTGAAAGGTATAGGTTAATGTTAGTCAGGGCCATTCTTTTGTAGGGATTATTGAAAGTCAGATTTCGTTGCGCTAAAAATATTGTGTGTCAGTTTAAGCACAGTCTTGTATAGTTGTTCAAAGAGGACGTTTCGCCTAGACCAGTCTAGTATAATTGTTCTAAGGGGACGTTTCATATGTCGACCCATAGCCGAGGATACCTCACTGGAATCTTCTGATTTTTTCTTGTAGTTTGTGTAATTAGTGTAGATTTTGTTTATTGTTAGTGCGTAATTGTAGACAGAATCTCCTTTGTAGTTGTAGTCTTTCATTGTTGTACAGTAAAACAGTTGTGGCATGCATGTACATTTGCACCAAGTATTTCGCACCTGTGCTTTCAATTAACTAGATATTATTTTCAGTGCTATGTTAATGTGTTCTCTTATTTTTGCTCTTTTTCTGTGTTGTCGTGTGAAATATTGTGACAACAATGGCGTGTGGAAAACGTAATACTAGGCTCCAAAGTAAACTGAGAAATGACAGTGAAGACGAAAGCAGTGTTTTAGCGCCACTGTGTAATGAATTAATTAATGTTTAAAGTAGTAATTTGGTAATTGTGCATAGGGAAATGGAGCGGGCTGCAAATAATGGTGTAGGCAGTGAAACAATTAGTGAACAGGGAAGCATTATCGATCGATCGGTCGCCAAAAACTCGCCTCAGGAATCCGAAATGACAGGACACACCCTTGCAAATACTGTACATTCAGGTTTTGCGTCCTCATCGTTTTCTCAAATAAGTCAAGACACATTTTCTGCTTGTCAAAATGTGAATGTTGCCGGTGCAAATGCACTGCCGAAAACCATAGAGGAACAGATTCCAGACACTAATACATTATTATTGCAATTAATGCAACAAATGAAACAAAATCAGAGACAAAACAGCAAAATTTAGACACAATGGAACAAAATCACAGACAAACACAGCAAAAGTTTCAAAAGTTAGACACAATGGAACAAAATCAGAGACAAACACAGCAAAAGCTTCAAACGTTAGACATAATGGAACAAAATCATCGGAAGTTAGACACCACACTTGAACAAACACGTGAAGATTTAACTACTGAGTTACATAACATTGAATCTAAATGTCAAAAAATCTGTAATGACGTAAAAACACAAACTTGTGAGCATTTTCAACCTATTTTTTCGCGGCATGAAAATGCATTACAGAATCACGAAGCAGCCTTAAAAGAACTGCACACTATTGTTCGTGAAAATCACGACACCTTGCAAGCTAAAATGGACTCAGTTGCATCCACCGATTCGGTTACGCAAGTTGCAAGAACTCAGGAAAACTTAAAGGACACAGTAGATTCGATTTCAATACAAATGGACACTCTGAAACGTGGTTCAGAAAAACACACTGAGGAAATGTGTTCACTATCGGAGAAAGTAGCCGAACTTTCGGATCAGTTCACTAACTTATCTACAAAGGAAGATGATGATCTGAATGACACAAGACTCGTAGCCTTCACTGACACAGAAGAGTATGAACAAATTAGAAAATTCAAACAAAATCAAAATCAAATCAATACATAGTACAAAACAGGAAACCGGGAAGTACAAGATCAGTTGACGCAGGTAATAGAAAAATTACATATATCAGAGGACACTCGCGCTCCAACGCGGGAAGAGGGACTTAGAAATACGGAAAAGCCACAAAATAATAACACAGGGCATTTCGGAAATTATGAAAGAAATTGGCAAGGTGCACTGAATTTTGAGATGGAACCGCCGACATGACGCAACAATGACCGATATGCGACTCGCCAACACTATGATTCTGACTATAAGCTGTTCATTACTATACGTAAATTTAAAACATTTAAGAATTCTGATAACGACATTCATCCACAAGCATGGCTTCATCAATTCTCTCATTGTTTTCCTCCTAACTGGTCATTGAAGCACAGGTTAGAATTTATGTGTGGCTACTTGGAGAATGAACCAGCTGTAAGAATGCGATCGGTCATTCACGATTGGCACAGTGAAGGAGAATTTTACCATGCCTTCCTCTCAGCATATTGGTCTCAAGCCACACAAGACCGAGTAAAACATGGCATCATAATGATGAAACATTTCGAACAATCTGAATTTTCCAGTCTTGAGAAATATTTTGAAGACATGTTGCACAAGAATCAGTACCTGTCAAACCCATACAGCCCCTCAGAACTCATCCGCATTTGCTTAATCAAATTACCTGAACATTTGCGGCATATTATTTTGCCAAGACGTTGAAAAGACGACATTGAATCTTTCCAGGGACTGTTACAAGAACTGGAAATTGACACTGACAATCGCGGAACGCGAAAATAGGAGCACAACAATTACAGGTCACGTCTGTCACAATTCCGCGATGACAGAAATGATACACGACAAGGCTATTCTTACAACGTAAATCGTGACCAAAAGAGACCCCACCCATATGACAACCGTTGGCAGAGTAGTAACAATTACAGGGAAAGGTCGCCTCTCCGCGGTAATGACTATCACAGAGACAATCAGAGAAACAGACAATATGGCCACCAGAACTATTATTATCACGGGAGACAGAATAACTTCAGAAGCAACGTGATAATTCAGGGAGAAATTCTCCACCACTTAACGGACATGAAAAAAAACTACAGGAACTACCGACATGACGACAGATGTTATAATCGTAACGACAGACTTGAATTGCATCAGAACTGGCGAGAATCAAACAGAGAAGGGCACTCTCGACAAGGTGAATTTGTAGAAGTTAGGTCTCGTAATCCTAATAACGACGCGCGCCAATAAAGAGACAGACCGCAAGATAATTGCGTTCAAGTTGAAACTCTGAGCACTATGAAGAGTAAAGGATTGCACCACTTTTCAGATGTAAAACCGTTTATTGGAAGATAATCTGCTTTTTAACTTTGTCTTTGCCATAAAACATTTCACTTCACATTTCTAGTATGCTTTGTCACACTCAGAAACTGTTAACATGCAAAAATGTTTTGAAGTTAACTATCCAGTCAAGAACCAAGAGAACATATTTAAACAGAAATTACGAATGCATTGTTATAGTGAACAGACGACACAGTGTTATTGTGTGTGTACATTCTTCGTGTTAGTGGCACGATTAGGTAACGACCATAAGGCTCACATACTTAGAACATTTACCAGTACTGCTAATGAGATTTTAATGCAACGTTTTGGTTTACTTTAAAATACATTCTGGATTTAAAGTACTTTCTGTGAGATACCAGATGACACAGTGGTTAATATATGTGACAGCTACACGATTATATCACGACGCTACTAATGAGTGACAATTTACAATGTTTCTTTTGCGGTGTATCTGTTTTATATCTGCACAGTTTTTCTGAATTCTTCTGGAAAGGAAAACATGTTTTAGTTGTAACTTTGTGGTATAGCTACAATGAGACAGCCTTTTCTGTAGCACAACAATACGTTACAGTACAGTACTTACTTCATCACGGCAATAAGCGTAGTAACTACGATATCTATACGCAAAGCATTTCACTTTTGTTTATCATGAGGTAAGTACATTGACTTCTGCGGAACTTAGCTTTCGGAGGATGATAACTACGACACTTCCACAGAGATTATCTTACAACAAGACGCACAGTTTAGCGCTACAGTACACGTATTTGAGTGATTAATTTTGTACTTAAAACATTTATTTTTAAATATATTTGAAGTACAATGATACAAAGTTTTTCCGTGATACATTTCATTCCATTACTGTAATCTGTAACACCTGAGGGTATAATTACATTAATCCTCAGGGGGGTACCATGTGTATGGCAAGCACAAGGAGCCCTAGCTAATGTGGTATTTGCTTATACAACTTTACACATCCGCACCATATTTCTCTAACACAGAATTACACAGCTATCTGATCATTTAACTGAGAGAGACAAATATTTATTTTACTACATCAGTGACAAATGTTTATGTAATTACACGTTTGGATAACTTCACACTTATGAAATTGTATTTTGTCTGTACTTTGTGAACTGTTCATATTTTTTTGGAACCATTGTGATACTATGAGAGCTTTGAATAATATATATTTGGTATGGGATCATGATTTTTAAAGTGCGTTTGAGGTAGATGACACTTTTGACATGAGCAGAGAATTTTTTTTAGGTTTTGAAATTATTGGAGGAAGCTACGACGATTTTGAGATTTGACTGAGGTGTTATGATGTTATTATTACGACGACGATGTGTATTATGCTGCTGAGATATGTTTATGATCAATAAGCTGATGCTATATGAGGAATTTGATTATGCTAAATATCTGTTATGATGAAATATTGAAGAAGTGTCGACGAATATGTATATGTGTAATAAGGTAAGGAATAATGAGTAGTGGTTAGGGACTCTGGTTTGTGAAAAAGGATGTTGGAAACCAAGAATCGTACTTTAAGAGTTATAAAATGTGTGTAAATGCTTAATGTATCACAATGCCGACGAAAATTTTTTGGACACTGTTATATTTACAGGATTTTGTTTCTACACATTTGTAACGCAAATTCTCAACCTGTCAAATTTTTTAATATCAGACTGTCACTGTAGCAGAAACTGCTGTCGTAAATATTTCAGTAAGCAAGGTAAGTGACCTTGACGTAATGCATTTTGGGCGCCCAGCTGAGAGGTAGTCGTCTGACAAAAGAAAGCCATTAGGTGGAGAAAAAAAAAGAGGCCATTATCCTCGCTATTGACATTCCTTTGTAGAAAGCATCGCAAATACGACACGCTCATTACTTGGAAAGGCACTTACAACTGCACACTTGATTATGACAAGTGTCTTTCTACGAGAATTGAGAGAATTTCTACTAACTTATGAAATGCCACATGACTATTGAATGATATTTTTATGCCTTGTACATAGTTGCTTATTTCATTTGATATCTGTTTCCCAGGTGTGTTGCAGCATTGGTTTTATAAAATAAAATTAAATGCATTTGCTAATGTGAAAACTTTCTGTCAACAGATCTATTAAATAATAAATATATGATCCATGTTCTTCGAAAAAGGAGCACTTGGAAAGGAATTAACAATAAGAAGGGATTAATAACAGTAACTGCATACATAATTTTTGTTTTCAACTACTTGTTAATTTTTTTGGTTGAATAAGTTATCGTGATGCATCACTCTAGTGTTAAGATGTG
Organism: Schistocerca gregaria; assembly: GCF_023897955.1. NCBI lineage: Eukaryota > Metazoa > Arthropoda > Insecta > Orthoptera > Acrididae > Schistocerca > Schistocerca gregaria. The sequence goes on along the minus strand of NC_064924.1, from coordinate 400,193,648 downwards.
ACATAGGTATTAAACATGGCCATTTTTACTGTAATATTTTCTCTGCTGGAGCTTTGTCATGTTTAGATATAGGTCATATCATTTGCTGCTGTTTTTGCCAGGCATAATGTTACTGAATTTGTCTTTATATTACTGTGTTAAGCCAGTTTTACTATGGATTTATTTTTCTTCTTTGCTGTGCATTGCCTTATATTAGTTGTAATGTTGCATTTGCTGTGCTAATTTAGATTTGCTGCTGCTTGCTTTGACAATTTCCATTTTTCATCCCTGTTCGTATTAATTGTTTTGTGCTGGTGCATTGCCTCATCCCTTAGTTTAGCATCTGAGCTCAGTAGATTTAAGTTAGCTTAAGAGCGAGTAGACTATATAAGAGATTGAGTTGCTATGCATTGGAAGAAATGCATTGAGAAGTTATACGAAAAAAGTATAGAAAGCAGGTATAGGTAGGATTTTCTTGGAAATAAATGATGAGGTAAGATAATGGAAAATAAATAATGAGGTACAAAATATGTGAACATATAAATACAAAAAAGAATGCTTGGATAGGACTTTTTGGTGGAAACAAATGTTGAAATAAGACGAAAAATCTATGGAACGAAGTTTTGGGTTGGACTGCAATACCAAATGTTACACTGAAAACAAAACATGTCCTGTATTTTTGTGTTATTACACTATGTGAATTTGTGTTTTTCCTGTCTGTATGTGTTTAGCAAATAAGATTTATGTTGTAGAATTTTTCAAATACTAAGTTATTTTCTTTGTAAAGATGTTTAGACATTACTTATTCTGTTCTGTTTTAATGCTCATGTGTGAAATTAATGTTTCGAAAACTATTCTCATTATTTTTATATATTCACTTATGTTATAATTCTTGTAACACTGATGTATCTGTTTATTTCTCTTCTTTTGTAAAGCCTGTACGACTACAAATTTATCTGTATTGCTATGTTCTTTAATAATGTATTCTGTACCTTTGTTATTGTATTCTTATGTTATAAAATTGTAATTGACACCAGTTCATCAAATCAAGTAACTTGTAAGTTACATTTCACTGCACACATTTCTGTATATTTACAATATGTGAGAAGTAGGGACTGATTTGTGTTTGCACATGTGTTAACAATTCAACAAGGGACTGGTTAACAGCATTCCTGGTTCTAAGGACAATTTAAAAAAAAAGACTTTGTGAGTGCACAAGTGGTGATTTATGGACATGCTATATTGTCCGCAAGACTCTTCGATGGTGATTGTGCACCTGCACAGTCGCAACAGATGGTTGCTGGCCATCTCTACAAGGACTACAGTGGGTCTGCACCTTTGGTGACCCACCAATACCATTATTTCTACAAGGTCTGCAGAGGGTCTGCACCTCTGGTGGCCCACCAATACCGTAATCTCTGTTGTGGCCCATTACCTGTCTGCATGTCGAGAGTCAGCACTGTCTTTCCGTTGGGAGGACAACACTACTTCTTCAAGACTGCATTGGAAATCCACTACTTCCATGTGCATTTTCTTTTACTGCTCAGACTTTGAAAAAAAAAAACACTGCAATTTTAATGTGATGAATGATCAGGAGTGTCTTTATGGACTCTGAGAAAATTTTAAATTTTGACCAACAATGTATTAATAAGTGTGTGCATTTGATATCTTTCTTACTGTAATTATGAACATTTTTTTTCAAATCTGTATTGGCCATTGCCCCAAATAATTAGTAAAATTTTTTGTGGGGAGCATGGGGGCTATGTAAGTAGGCTGTTTAGGTTTTCTTATTGGTAACGCCACATAGCGCTCTGTATGAAAAATCACTGGCTGTGCTGTGTGCAGTCTGTGGCTAGTTTACATTGTTGTCTGCCATTGTAGTGTTGGGCTGTTGGCTGTTAACAACGCGTAGCGTTGCGCAGTTGGAGGTGAGCCGCCAATAGTGGTGGATGTGGGGAGAGAGATGGCGGAGTTTTGAAATTTGTAAGACTGGATGTCATGAATTGCTATATACATTATGACTTTTGAACACTATTGAGGTAAATACATTGTTTGTTCTCTATCGAAATCTTTCATTTGCTAACTATGCCTATCAGTAGTTAGTGCCTTCAGTAGTTCGAATCTTTTATTTAGCTGGCAGTAGTGTCGCTCGCTGTATTGCAGTAGCTTGAGTAACGAAGATTTTTGTGAGGTAAGTGATTTGTGAAAGGTATAGGTTAATGTTAGTCAGGGCCATTCTTTTGTAGGGATTATTGAAAGTCAGATTGCGTTGCGCTAAAATTGTTGTGTGTCAGTTTAAGCACAGTCTTGTATAGTTGTTCTAAGGGACGTTTCAAATACCTTTACTGCTCGATAACAACGGTGAAGTCACTGATGACAGTGCTACTAAAGCAGAGTTATTAAACTCGGTTTTCCGAACCTCTTTCACAAAAGAAGACAAAGTAAATATTCCTGAATTCCAATCGAGCAACTGCCAAGATGAGAAACGTAAAAGTAGATATGCTCGGTGTACCAAAGCAGCTTAAATCACTTAATAAAAGCAAGGCCCCAGTCCAGATTGTATACCCGTCAGGTTCCTTTTAGAGTATGCTAATACAATTGCTGCATATTTAGCAACCGTATACAACAGCTCGTTCACAGGAAGTTCCATATACCTAAAGACTGGAAAATTGCTCAAATCACACCAATATCCAAAAATGGAAATAGGGGTAATCAGCTGAATTACAGGCCCATATCACTAAGGTCGATTTGCAGTAGGGTTTTGGAACATATTCCGTATTTGAACATAATGAAGTACCTCGAAAAAAACGATTTGTTGATACATAGTCAACACGGATTCAGAAAATATCGTTCTTACGAAACACAAATAGCTCTGTATAAAGTAATGAGTGGTGTCGGTAGGGAATGTCAAATTGATTCCATACTTTTAGGTTTCCAAAAGGCTTTCGACACCGTTCCTCGCAAGCGTCTTCTAACCAGTCTGCATGCCTAAGGAATACCGCCTTATTTGTGTGACTGGATTCGTGATTTCCTGTCAGAAAGGTCACAGTTCGTAGTAACAGACGCAAAGTTATCGAGTAAAACAGAAGTAATGTACAGCGTTCCCCAAGGAAGTTTTATAGGCCCTCTATTGTTCCTGATCTATATTAACGACTTAGGAGACAATCTTAGTAGCCGTGTTAGACTGTTTGCAGCTGATGCTGTCATTTACCGTCTTGTAAAGTCATATGATGACCAAGACGAATTGTAAAATGATTTAGATAAGATATCTGTATGGTTCGAAAAGTGGCAATTGACGCCAAATAAAGAAAAAGTGTGAAGTTATTCACATGAGTACTATAAGAAATCCACTAAATTTCGATTATGCGATAAGTCACATAAATCCGAAGGCTGTAAATTCAGCTAAATACTCAGGGATTAGAATTACAAATAACTTGGAAAGATCACACAGATAATGTTGTGGGTAGAGCAAAGCAAAGACTTCGATTCATTGGTAGAACACTTAGAAAGTGCAACAGGTCTACTAAAGAGACTGCTTACACGACGCTTGTCCGCCATATCCTGGAGTGTTGCTGTGAGGTGTGGGACTCGCATCAGGTGGGACTGACGGATGACATCGAAAATGTACAAAGAAGGGCGGCTCATTTTGTATTATCGCGAAACACGGGAGATAGTGCCACAGACATGATTCGTGAATTGGAGTGGCAATCATTAAAAACATAGGCATCAGTCACATCAACAAATTTTGAAAGAGAGAACTACAGTTCTTGCAAAAGCCATTGTGGATTTGGGTTTTTCATTGGTCTAGAACAGACAGAATATGACTTTTAGATCCCCATAGCTTCCGAGAATGACTTAATTAATTTCTCTGAATGATCATCAATATGCATATAACAATTCAATCAAAAGAAAATATATTTAACTTGTAATGAAATATACAAATTCGTTGCGACGTGATCAATCACCAGTTTTCTCCTCCGATTGCGAGAACATTCTGTTGGCACCCACTTACATAGGAGAAATGATCACGATAAAATAAGAGAAATCAGGGCTCGCAATAAAAATTTAAGTATTCGTATTTCCCGCGCGCCGTTCGAGAATGGAGTGGTAGAAAGATAGCTCTGCCACCCACTTTGTTGTGAATAGCAGAGTACTCACTTAGATGTAGAATCGTTAGTCTGTAGAGACCCTTATGTCAGTCTCTCTGTTAATCGTGTAAATTAATTGTGTCACGGGGATGCTGTGTGAGTTAAACGCGGTCGGCCAGCAAGGAAATAGTAAAGTACAAGACAGACCAGAGACTGCATTGTATGGCTGAATAGTCTCTGCAGAGAGAGTTTGCAAAATGATTCTTAGTCGATGCTATAGTAGCAACATCGCCATACTCAGCGCGTCACACTACCTATCTCCGGTGATGTAATGTCAAAGGGGGAGCTGCGATGAATACACAACCGTTCAGGTATTCTTTAATGAGTCACTATCACTATCACTATTACCCATTTACTAGACACATGCGGTTAGCGTTGATACTGCAGTTGATAACGTTATCAAAAATTGTGTGTGAATTCCTAAGGGACCAAACTGCTGAGGTCATCGTCCTAGACTTACACACTGCTTAAACTAACTTATGCTAAGAACAACACACACACACACACACACACACACACACACACACACACACACACACACACACACACACACCAATGCCCGAGCAAGGACTCGAGTCTCCGGAGGTAGGGGCCACGCAATCTGTGACATAGCGCCTCAAACCGCTTGGTCACTCCAAGCGGCAATAATGTTATCGTAAAGAGTTTTGTAATAGCAATTTCTGCCACCGAACGTAACATCAACACCAAATGTAGTGAGAAGAGGTAGAAGGCATCGTATTAAGACTCATCTGAGCTTTCCAAGTGACTTATTGTTTTCAACTACAGTGCCCCCGTTTCTCTCGATCTGCGTCACTGGGTCCCCATATGCTGAGGACACTACTTCGCTGTCGGCGAAACGGCTTGGCGCGGGATGGCTGCCTCAGCGACCCGAGCACACAGTGCTGTGAGTCGTCCTTGTACAGCAGCAGAGTTGCATCGTTGTCAGGATGCCGGCAGTTGACTCAGCGGTCTGTGTCCCTGCCGACTCAACGACGCTCGGTGTGGGCCGCGGCCAGTTGCGTGCTTCTCGCCGGTGTAGCTAAGATCGCGGCGGCAAGTAACCGCGACCCGCAGTCCGAATCTGTGACCCTCACATCAGGAAGCCTCCAGCGTGTGTTGGAAGCCAGGATGACTGCCGGCAGTAGCGGGCTGTTGAGTGGCCCACTGCTGGCTGGCTACGGATCCCACGTCGCCCGCAGAGGTTCGAACCAGCGACCCGCCATGGAGTGGAACGCTGGTGCCCCATCTGCTGCTGTGTGTAGCTGATGGTGTGACACACCGCGCTGTCCGGGAGAGCTTCCACACTTGAATCAATCTCGTTAGAAACCTGCACCTATTTATACGCAGCTGTGCGCCTCTGTTTTGCAATACGCGCTGCTCCATGTCACATACTCATAACATACTAGGTTGGCCAATGGTCCCCTTTAGCCTGTGATTTGCGACTTGCAAAACAACTACGTATACTCGTTCAGTAATTTGGTATGCAGAACTCACTGCAATCCGGCCGGCAGCGGGCTGTAGCCTGTGCTCAGAATATTGCACAAAATAACTTTCCCTGTCCTAAACGGTGGTGCCGCTACAGTTTGATCTGGATTGGGTGTTTAATGATGTTAATGTCTGAGCAACGACAGTCCATTTCTCTTAACCGTGTACCTACTCTCGCCTTTGTCTGTGCAAATGCTTTCGTATATAATTATACAGGTGATCGTTTCATCTCACAAACACCAGTCATAAGCGTTAGTAGTAACATATTCATCTTCGGATATTATTATGTCATGATAAATAAATAGAATTTCGGTTAGAACTGTATATTTTAAATTTTGTTAGCTTTTGTTACTAATTTAGAATATGTACTGATGGTTTGACGCCTTTCCCACCATAGTACGATGGTAGTCGCATTCTTGAGTGCCTTCCTATTTGGTTTCTCTAACAGCTCTATATCTACAGCGCTAAGATGCTTCCTAACGATGTCTAGAAATACGTTCCTTTAAATTTCTCATAAAAATCTACCGAATGGAATAAAGTAAAGGAGAATGTTCCATAATGGTGACTTCACGAGATGTTAAATATACACTGATTATAAGATGACCGGACAAAAAATTTGTCACCTCATTGCGCACGCACAGTTGAATCGTTAAGCCTTTACAGAGGGCGCAGCTATAGAGTCACTTGCCCAGCCGTGCGTTCACTACCTCTACGTGAGCTAAAGGAAGAACAATCAGATATTGATGTCTAAAGCAGACGTCGTATGGAAACGTAGATGTGACAGAGTGGCAAAAATGGGCAGCCGTGGGTGGCACCGTCATGGCTATACGATGTATGAAGTAGATGTATTTGTTGGTGTTTGGCGGCAAACTCTTCAGCAGGTCCAGAAGCAGTGGCGTAATACATGAGGCCAACACACACGACGTCAGAATACGGGTGGAGGAAAAGATCCTGGCTGAGAGTGACCGGAGATCCGTTTCACGACTTGAGCAAAAAAAAATCACATACAAGCCTGACAGGAATTGCTTCAGGCACTGAATGAAGGTTTCTTATAACCTGTCAGCGAGAGAACATTGCGGCGGGAACTGCATGGAATGAGCTTCTGGAGTCGGTCACGTCGCGAGAGGCCACTGCTCACACAGGCACATAAAGCTGCGTGTCTCCAACGAGCCAGAAATTATCCAACGTGGACAGTACCTGAATGGTACAACTTAATGCAAACTATCTGTGGTTGGTAACTATCTGCTACGGCGTCGGAGACAAGATTAGGTTTAAAGTGTACTGGAGAGGAAAATATAAGTCGCTAGGCAGTACACATTTGCATGAGTAAGAGGGTGACCCACTATCACTGCATTTGAATATCAGTCACATCAACAAAACATGAAAGGGAGAACTACTTGGAAAAAACATTGCGGATTTGGGTTTTTCATTGACCTAGAACAGAAAAAAACATGGCTTTTAGATCCGCATAGCTTCCGAGAATGTTTATAAATTAATTTCTCTGGATAACCATGAACATGCATGTAACAATTCACTATATCAAAAGAGAATGGCGAATTATACTGCGCAGTAGTGATGGGAATGGGGAATCGTGAATTGAATCTCAGCGATTAGCGTGAACACACACATGTGGTTCATTCACATTTAAATTTTCACCGAATAGATTATCGAATTGAAACAAAACTGGTTCGTGCTAATAATTTACCATAGAACATTTTCTATATGGGAAAGGAACATACTACCATTAAAATAATGGTTTCTGTAGAGAAGCAGTGAGAATGCTAAGAGCATTGCTGGGTTTCTGAGACGAGGAACGTATAGATTATTCGCGAATTCGGACACCAATTCATAAAATCGTTGAGTATAAACGTCCTATTATAAAGCTACGGCATGCTCTGCTACAACTCGTGGACAGAGAGGCAGTACCACATCACTAAGAGCAAAGTTCGAAGTTTCCAAAAATTATTACCTCGCAGCAGACCGGGACTTTGAGCACCTCTTACTATTGGATATGATTAAGTAACCACTACCAAAGGTGACGTTATTCCACTACCGGTAATTAGGATCCTGGCGGATTGTCCACGGGACACGTGACTGAACATCAGTTCACTAATATCAGTCCTGATACAGAAGGTAAATTAGCTCGCTTCGAGGGTATAATTCGAATAAGCACGGCTTTTTCTAGTGGTTTGCCACTCACAAAATATTTCGGACGGTGGTAAACAATTAAGTATTCTTATATTCATTAATACAAAAATGGTTATAAATTGCGAACTCGCGGGAAACGCTTTGATTGACGGTAATTCTTCCGCGAAACTTGTATCACTCCCGGGAGCACAAATGGCGGAGGACCCTTCTTAAACTGTCTTATCGTTTCGACCGTTTCTTGACCGTGCAAGTACCTGATAATCCCGCGGCGGTCGTACTGTTCTGCTCCATACTGCTGCTGTGGTTGCCTGAAATTATAGATAGAAATATGCAAGCGGGTTTATGGGAGCTACTCAACGTCAAGCACAACACTGTACTACGTCTGGTGTGAACATCTGTATTCTGAGACGATAAGGAATCACAGGGTGCACTGCTTACATTCTAAGTCGTAAGTTTTTATGTCAACTTCTAGGTGATTTTCTGTTCACCAAAAGACTTGGACGAGCGTACACGTAACCGAACACGGCGCGGATGATTGTTGATAATGCGAAAGCCGATTAATCGAACGAAAGTTCTTACGCTCGCCACACGTACACAGGTTTCTTTTGGTACCAGTCCCCCTTGACACTAGTAAAAAATTTTAACACTGTTCACAAGGTTAAATTTACGGTTCACAGTTCTCAATTGTACGAGCGTGCGCGTAACCGTCGCGGCTGATTGTTGATGATACGGAAACGCGATGACCGAACGCACGTTCTCACGCTCGCTACAAGACACTGGCACTCGTTTGCACTCTTTTATGGTAACTAATTTTTACTGATTTGCATTAGTTCATTCTGAGAGACCGAACACGGCGCGGATGATTGACACGCAACGAGAGGATACACACATACGTTATCGGCGGCACTGCTCATTTTTTAATTACTTCTTGACGCACTGTCCTCTGATTCATTTGCATATTTTATCACTTTACTGCAATAGCGCTTGTAGCAACACTTCGAATTTCATACAAACAATGCCTTTCACATGCAGAGCTACACACAACACAACGTAACAGTTCCGTGTCCCGTGCTCGACTCTGGAGATGCGGCTGCCCGCAAAGATACTCCACAACTAAGTCAGCGACATGACAATACGCTTACAAACTGAGAAATAGTTTGTAACAATAACCGTTGTGTAAATGTCCTCTTCTTTTGTATATTCGGTACGTGTGGCCCCAACAATCCTCTGCAGAAATAAATCATGCGAATGAACTAAAACTGCTCTAAAGGTGTGGCATGCATATGTCTGAACTCAGAAATATCAGATATTATATATTCACTAAAAGAAAAACGGCGTAAAAAGTTAAGAATCTGAATACCTACGGAACACAGAATCTAAATTGGAGCGCTTCCACGCCTGTCTGTAACTTTGGGAGTACGTGGGCGAGTTATTCGTCCACCTGGGCCTGCTTCTGAGGAGAGATGAACGCTAGCGGGCACACGGCACTGGGTGCGCCGCGGCCATCCTGGCTGATTGAGGGTTTCCGGCGAGTCCAGCAAAGACAATGGGTGCGGCGCTGGAAACGGGTAAATCCCAGAGCTGCGAATTTGGACGGCTGGTGCTCGCATTGCCTTTGTGCAGAATATGCTCCAGGAAATGGAGGAGTGTCAGACAACCTTAAAGACGGCCAAGTTACAGCTCTTTGAGATTCGACAATAGCTCACATAAAGTATAAATGCAAATCTGAATACATGTACGAATTCAGAAAAGCGAGGCGCATCCAGTGACATAGTAATATCTCAATATCTTTAAAACTACAGGAAGTCAACATCTCACAGTGAATAAATATTTTTCACATGATCGTTTGACTTAACAACTTTTAATCGCTTCTACATCTACGTCTCCATCTACATCCATACTCCGCAAGCCACCTGGCGGTGTGTGGCGAAGGGTACCCTGAGTACCTCTATCGGTTCTTCCTTCTATTCCAGTCTCGTATTGTACGTGGAAAGAAGGATTGTCGGTATGCTTCTGTGTGGGCTCTAATCTCTCTGATTTTATCCTCATGGTCTCTTCGCGAGATATACGTAGGAGGGAGCAATATACTGCTTGACTCTTCGGTGAAGGTATTTTCTCGAAACTTTAACAAAAGCCCGTACCGAGCTACTGAGCGTCTCTCCTGCAGAGTCTTCCACTGGAGTTTATCTATCATCTCCGTAACGCTTTCGCGATTACTAAATGATCCTGTAACGAAGCGCGCTGCTCTCCGTTGGATCTTCTCTATCTCTTCTATCAACCCTATCTGGTAAGGATCCCACACTGCTGAGCAGTATTCAAGCAGTGGGCGAACAAGCGTACTGTAACCTACTTCCTTTGTTGTCGGATTGCATTTCCTTAGGATTCTTCCAATGAATCTCAGTCTGGCATCTGCTTTACCGACGATCAACTATATATGATCATTCCATTTTAAATCACTCCTAATGCGTACTCCCAGATAATTTATGGAATTAACTGCTTCCAGTTTCTGACCTGCTATTTTGTAGCTAAATGATAAGGGACTTATCTTTCTATGTATACGCATCACATTACACTTGTCTACATTGAGATTCAATTGCCATTCCGTGCACCATGCGTCAATTCGCTGCAGATTCTCCTGCATTTCAGTACAATTTTCCATTGTTGCAACCTCTCGATACACCACAGAATCATCTGCAAAATCCTCAGTGAACTTCCGATGTCATCCACAAGGTCATTTATGTATATTGTGAATAGCAACGGTCCTATGACACTCCCCTGCGGCACACCTGAAATTACTCTTACTTCGGAAGACTTCTCTCCATTGAGAATGACATGCTGCTTTCTGTTATCTAGGAACTCCTCAGTCCAATCACACAATTGACCTGATAGTCCGTATGCTCTTACTTTGTTCATTAAACGACTGTGGGGAACTGTGTCAAACGCCTTGCGGAAGTCAAGAAACACGGCATCTACCGGTGAACCCGTGTCTAAGGCCCTCTGAGTCTCGTGGACGAATAGCGCGAGCTGGGTTTCACACGACCGTCTTTTTCGAAACCCATGCTGATTCCTAGAGAGTAGATTTCTAGTCTCCAGGAAAGACATTATACTCGAACATAATACGTGTTCCAAAATACTCCAACTAATAGACGTTAGAGATATAGGTCTATAGTTCTGCACATCTGTTCGACGTCCCTTCTTGTAAACGGGGATGACCTGTGCCCTTTTCCAATCCTTTGGAACGCTTCGCTCTTCTAGAGACCTACGGTACACCGCTGCAAGAAGGGGGGGGGGGGGGGGCAAGTTCCTTCGCGTACTCTGTGTAAAATCGAACTGGTATCCCATCAGGACCAGCGGCCTTTGCGATTTCAACAAACGTTGTCCCATATGATAGCATTGGACTACAGCTGTCATCCTTGAAAGCTACGTATCTTTGTCTATTTTATTTCTTGATTTATTATGTCTTTTATATCTTTTTTGTTATGTAAATATTTGTCATGATATCGCATTCTCCATATTTACACAGTAAATGAACACATCATCAGTACCTCTAATATTATTATACTTCTTATTTTATTTAACAAGCAGTTTACTACTTTACCAGCAACTTTATTTAAATGTTGTTTGCAAGTAATATTTAAAAAAAAATGTGCTAATTTAAAAGTGCTCAGTCGCATGTGTTAGCGGACACCACAATTGAAAGTAGTCGCAGAAGACTCTTTTGTCAAGCAGACAAAAATAATTGTTTAAGCAAATTGTGGTAACATTCTGTTGTCATTTAATGTAAGCGCATTTGCGGAAGAATGCTGGTTTATTTAGTAATGAGCATATCTTTAATTATAAGTAGCTATTGTGAATAATCTGAGTGTAAGTGAACGTTTATGATATTTGTTTATTTAGATATTTGTGACTTATTAATCTAGCCTGGGAAGTGGTCATATTGAGTTAAATCATGTCTTTACAGCTTAAGAACTAAGTATTTTCGGTGGGGATGGTCTTCAGTTAATGGAGAAGAAGACAGTAGTGGAGAACTACGGGAGTCAAGTGGAGACGGAGACTTCTCGAGAGACGAACTCAAGCGATCCTGAGTACTTTTACGAGAGCTCTGGAAAGGGGTCATACCTGCCTGTGGTAACGAGCTGTAATCGATTGTGGAGGCGATTGATACCGGGCAGTGAACGCCTGCTACCACACTTTAACTTGTGAAGGGACTTTATAGTTCGAGACGTCTGAATGTGCACCAGAGTAGGACTAACCACTCCCGCTTAATTTGGGGAACTGAGACTAGACAGTTTATGAGTTACTATTCTTCGTATCACGTGCGTTAATTTGTGTATCAGCATGTTGAACGCTGAACTGTTTTGAGCTGATGAATACTTTGCATATTCTGATCACGAAAAGGACTTAGTTTTCACGAGTCTTTGATGACTAAGTAGTTTGGGGATTCTGCTACTGTTCTCGTAACGCTCTCAACGTAACTTTACTGCATTTTATAAGAGTATTTTCTGAGTGTATTAGGATCACTTCCCGTTTATTTGACATGTACTTCCCTGAATAAACATTATTCAACATAAGCATACTTTAGAATAGAACTTTTGTTATTATGTTATTCATTTAATTTTAATCATTTCTGTATATTTTATTAACTCGCAATTCCAGCCAATGCATAGGCTATTTGACTTCCGGATCACAGCTACAGATTATTGCACAACTGGCCATTAAAATTGCTACACAAAGAAGAAATGCAGATGATAAACGGGTATCCATTGAACAAATATATTATACTAGAATTGACGTGATTACATTGTCACGCAATTTGGATGCACAAATCCTGAGAAATCAGTACCCAGAACAACCACCTCTGACCGTAATAATGGCCTTGATACGCCTGGGCATTGAGTCAAACAGAGCATGGATGGGTGTACAGGTACAGCTGCCCATGGAGCTTCAACACGATACCACAGTTCATCAAGAGTAGTGACTGGCGTATTGTGACGAGCCAGTTGCTCGGCCACCATTGAACAGACGTTTTCAATTGGTGAGAGATCTGCAGAATGTGCTGGCCAGGGCAGCAGTCGAACATTTTCTGTATCCAGAAAGGCCCGTACAGGACCTGCAACATGCGGTCGTGCATTATGCTGCTGAAATGCAGCGTTTCGCAGGGATCGAATGAAGGGTAGAACCACGGTCGTAACACATCATATATGTAACGTCCACTGTTCAAAGTGCCGTCAATGCGTACAAGAGGTGACCGAGACGTGTAACCAATGGCACTCCATACCATTTCGCCGGGTGATACGTCAGTATGGTGATGACGAATACACGCTACCAATGTGCGTTCACCGTGATGCCACCAAACACGGATGCGACACTGGATTAATTCAAAAAAATGACGTTTTGCCATTCGTGAACTCAGCTTCGTTGTTGAGTACACCATCGCAGGCGCTCCTGTCTGTGATGCAGCGTCAAGGGTAACCGCAGCCATGTTCTCGGAGCTAATAGTCCATGCTGCTGCAAACGTCGTCGAACTGTTCGTGCAGATGGTTGTTGTCTTGCAAACGTTCCCATCTGTTGACTCAGGGATCGAGACGTGGCTGCACGATCCGTTACAGCCATGAGGATAAGATGCCTGTCATCTCGATACGAGGCCGTTGGGATCCAGGACGGCGTTCCGTAGTACCTTCCGGAACCCACGATTCCATATTCTTTTAACAGTCATTGGATCTCTACCAACGTGAGCAGCCATGTCGCGATACGATAAACCGCAACCGCGATAGTCTACAATCCGACCTTTATCAAAGTCGGAAACGTGATGGTACGCATTTCTCCTCCTTACATGAGGCATCACAACAACGTTTCACCAGGCAACGCCGATAAGCTGCTGTTTGTGGACGAGAAATCGGATGGAAACTCTCCTCATGTCAGCACGTTGTAGGTGTCGCCACCGGCGTCAACTTTGTGTGAATGCTCTGAAAAGCTAATCATTTGCATATCACAGCATCCTCTTCCTGTCGGTTAAATTGAGCGTCTGTAGCACGTCGTCTTCGTGGTGTAGCGATTGTAATGGCCAGTAGTGTATTATTATTTGCACAGAATTAGCTGCAGGGTATGAAAGCTCAACCCAATGAGTACAACGAGTAATTCTTTTTAAACATAGCCGTGCATAACCCACTGCTCATTTTTTAATTACTTCTTGACGCACTGTCCTCTGATTCATTTGCATATTTTATCACTTTACTGCAATAGCGCTTGTAGCAACACTTCGAATTTCATACAAACAATGCCTTTCACATGCAGAGCTACACACAACACAACGTAACAGTTCCGTGTCCCGTGCTCGACTCTGGAGATGCGGCTGCCCGCAAAGATACTCCACAACTAAGTCAGCGACATGACAATACGCTTACAAACTGAGAAATAGTTTGTAACAATAACCGTTGTGTAAATGTCCTCTTCTTTTGTATATTCGGTACGTGTGGCCCCAACAATCCTCTGCAGAAATAAATCATGCGAATGAACTAAAACTGCTCTAAAGGTGTGGCATGCATATGTCTGAACTCAGAAATATCAGATATTATATATTCACTAAAAGAAAAACGGCGTAAAAAGTTAAGAATCTGAATACCTACGGAACACAGAATCTAAATTGGAGCGCTTCCACGCCTGTCTGTAACTTTGGGAGTACGTGGGCGAGTTATTCGTCCACCTGGGCCTGCTTCTGAGGAGAGATGAACGCTAGCGGGCACACGGCACTGGGTGCGCCGCGGCCATCCTGGCTGATTGAGGGTTTCCGGCGAGTCCAGCAAAGACAATGGGTGCGGCGCTGGAAACGGGTAAATCCCAGAGCTGCGAATTTGGACGGCTGGTGCTCGCATTGCCTTTGTGCAGAATATGCTCCAGGAAATGGAGGAGTGTCAGACAACCTTAAAGACGGCCAAGTTACAGCTCTTTGAGATTCGACAATAGCTCACATAAAGTATAAATGCAAATCTGAATACATGTACGAATTCAGAAAAGCGAGGCGCATCCAGTGACATAGTAATATCTCAATATCTTTAAAACTACAGGAAGTCAACATCTCACAGTGAATAAATATTTTTCACATGATCGTTTGACTTAACAACTTTTAATCGCTTCTACATCTACGTCTCCATCTACATCCATACTCCGCAAGCCACCTGGCGGTGTGTGGCGAAGGGTACCCTGAGTACCTCTATCGGTTCTTCCTTCTATTCCAGTCTCGTATTGTACGTGGAAAGAAGGATTGTCGGTATGCTTCTGTGTGGGCTCTAATCTCTCTGATTTTATCCTCATGGTCTCTTCGCGAGATATACGTAGGAGGGAGCAATATACTGCTTGACTCTTCGGTGAAGGTATTTTCTCGAAACTTTAACAAAAGCCCGTACCGAGCTACTGAGCGTCTCTCCTGCAGAGTCTTCCACTGGAGTTTATCTATCATCTCCGTAACGCTTTCGCGATTACTAAATGATCCTGTAACGAAGCGCGCTGCTCTCCGTTGGATCTTCTCTATCTCTTCTATCAACCCTATCTGGTAAGGATCCCACACTGCTGAGCAGTATTCAAGCAGTGGGCGAACAAGCGTACTGTAACCTACTTCCTTTGTTGTCGGATTGCATTTCCTTAGGATTCTTCCAATGAATCTCAGTCTGGCATCTGCTTTACCGACGATCAACTATATATGATCATTCCATTTTAAATCACTCCTAATGCGTACTCCCAGATAATTTATGGAATTAACTGCTTCCAGTTTCTGACCTGCTATTTTGTAGCTAAATGATAAGGGACTTATCTTTCTATGTATACGCATCACATTACACTTGTCTACATTGAGATTCAATTGCCATTCCGTGCACCATGCGTCAATTCGCTGCAGATTCTCCTGCATTTCAGTACAATTTTCCATTGTTGCAACCTCTCGATACACCACAGAATCATCTGCAAAATCCTCAGTGAACTTCCGATGTCATCCACAAGGTCATTTATGTATATTGTGAATAGCAACGGTCCTATGACACTCCCCTGCGGCACACCTGAAATTACTCTTACTTCGGAAGACTTCTCTCCATTGAGAATGACATGCTGCTTTCTGTTATCTAGGAACTCCTCAGTCCAATCACACAATTGACCTGATAGTCCGTATGCTCTTACTTTGTTCATTAAACGACTGTGGGGAACTGTGTCAAACGCCTTGCGGAAGTCAAGAAACACGGCATCTACCGGTGAACCCGTGTCTAAGGCCCTCTGAGTCTCGTGGACGAATAGCGCGAGCTGGGTTTCACACGACCGTCTTTTTCGAAACCCATGCTGATTCCTAGAGAGTAGATTTCTAGTCTCCAGGAAAGACATTATACTCGAACATAATACGTGTTCCAAAATACTCCAACTAATAGACGTTAGAGATATAGGTCTATAGTTCTGCACATCTGTTCGACGTCCCTTCTTGTAAACGGGGATGACCTGTGCCCTTTTCCAATCCTTTGGAACGCTTCGCTCTTCTAGAGACCTACGGTACACCGCTGCAAGAAGGGGGGGGGGGGGGGCAAGTTCCTTCGCGTACTCTGTGTAAAATCGAACTGGTATCCCATCAGGACCAGCGGCCTTTGCGATTTCAACAAACGTTGTCCCATATGATAGCATTGGACTACAGCTGTCATCCTTGAAAGCTACGTATCTTTGTCTATTTTATTTCTTGATTTATTATGTCTTTTATATCTTTTTTGTTATGTAAATATTTGTCATGATATCGCATTCTCCATATTTACACAGTAAATGAACACATCATCAGTACCTCTAATATTATTATACTTCTTATTTTATTTAACAAGCAGTTTACTACTTTACCAGCAACTTTATTTAAATGTTGTTTGCAAGTAATATTTAAAAAAAATGTGCTAATTTAAAAGTGCTCAGTCGCATGTGTTAGCGGACACCACAATTGAAAGTAGTCGCAGAAGACTCTTTTGTCAAGCAGACAAAAATAATTGTTTAAGCAAATTGTGGTAACATTCTGTTGTCATTTAATGTAAGCGCATTTGCGGAAGAATGCTGGTTTATTTAGTAATGAGCATATCTTTAATTATAAGTAGCTATTGTGAATAATCTGAGTGTAAGTGAACGTTTATGATATTTGTTTATTTAGATATTTGTGACTTATTAATCTAGCCTGGGAAGTGGTCATATTGAGTTAAATCATGTCTTTACAGCTTAAGAACTAAGTATTTTCGGTGGGGATGGTCTTCAGTTAATGGAGAAGAAGACAGTAGTGGAGAACTACGGGAGTCAAGTGGAGACGGAGACTTCTCGAGAGACGAACTCAAGCGATCCTGAGTACTTTTACGAGAGCTCTGGAAAGGGGTCATACCTGCCTGTGGTAACGAGCTGTAATCGATTGTGGAGGCGATTGATACCGGGCAGTGAACGCCTGCTACCACACTTTAACTTGTGAAGGGACTTTATAGTTCGAGACGTCTGAATGTGCACCAGAGTAGGACTAACCACTCCCGCTTAATTTGGGGAACTGAGACTAGACAGTTTATGAGTTACTATTCTTCGTATCACGTGCGTTAATTTGTGTATCAGCATGTTGAACGCTGAACTGTTTTGAGCTGATGAATACTTTGCATATTCTGATCACGAAAAGGACTTAGTTTTCACGAGTCTTTGATGACTAAGTAGTTTGGGGATTCTGCTACTGTTCTCGTAACGCTCTCAACGTAACTTTACTGCATTTTATAAGAGTATTTTCTGAGTGTATTAGGATCACTTCCCGTTTATTTGACATGTACTTCCCTGAATAAACATTATTCAACATAAGCATACTTTAGAATAGAACTTTTGTTATTATGTTATTCATTTAATTTTAATCATTTCTGTATATTTTATTAACTCGCAATTCCAGCCAATGCATAGGCTATTTGACTTCCGGATCACAGCTACAGATTATTGCACAACTGGCCATTAAAATTGCTACACAAAGAAGAAATGCAGATGATAAACGGGTATCCATTGAACAAATATATTATACTAGAATTGACGTGATTACATTGTCACGCAATTTGGATGCACAAATCCTGAGAAATCAGTACCCAGAACAACCACCTCTGACCGTAATAATGGCCTTGATACGCCTGGGCATTGAGTCAAACAGAGCATGGATGGGTGTACAGGTACAGCTGCCCATGGAGCTTCAACACGATACCACAGTTCATCAAGAGTAGTGACTGGCGTATTGTGACGAGCCAGTTGCTCGGCCACCATTGAACAGACGTTTTCAATTGGTGAGAGATCTGCAGAATGTGCTGGCCAGGGCAGCAGTCGAACATTTTCTGTATCCAGAAAGGCCCGTACAGGACCTGCAACATGCGGTCGTGCATTATGCTGCTGAAATGCAGCGTTTCGCAGGGATCGAATGAAGGGTAGAACCACGGTCGTAACACATCATATATGTAACGTCCACTGTTCAAAGTGCCGTCAATGCGTACAAGAGGTGACCGAGACGTGTAACCAATGGCACTCCATACCATTTCGCCGGGTGATACGTCAGTATGGTGATGACGAATACACGCTACCAATGTGCGTTCACCGCGATGCCACCAAACACGGATGCGACACTGGATTAATTCGAAAAAATGACGTTTTGCCATTCGTGAACTCAGCTTCGTTGTTGAGTACACCATCGCAGGCGCTCCTGTCTGTGATGCAGCGTCAAGGGTAACCGCAGCCATGTTCTCGGAGCTAATAGTCCATGCTGCTGCAAACGTCGTCGAACTGTTCGTGCAGATGGTTGTTGTCTTGCAAACGTTCCCATCTGTTGACTCAGGGATCGAGACGTGGCTGCACGATCCGTTACAGCCATGAGGATAAGATGCCTGTCATCTCGATACGAGGCCGTTGGGATCCAGGACGGCGTTCCGTAGTACCTTCCGGAACCCACGATTCCATATTCTTTTAACAGTCATTGGATCTCTACCAACGTGAGCAGCCATGTCGCGATACGATAAACCGCAACCGCGATAGTCTACAATCCGACCTTTATCAAAGTCGGAAACGTGATGGTACGCATTTCTCCTCCTTACATGAGGCATCACAACAACGTTTCACCAGGCAACGCCGATAAGCTGCTGTTTGTGGACGAGAAATCGGATGGAAACTCTCCTCATGTCAGCACGTTGTAGGTGTCGCCACCGGCGTCAACTTTGTGTGAATGCTCTGAAAAGCTAATCATTTGCATATCACAGCATCCTCTTCCTGTCGGTTAAATTGAGCGTCTGTAGCACGTCGTCTTCGTGGTGTAGCGATTGTAATGGCCAGTAGTGTATTATTATTTGCACAGAATTAGCTGCAGGGTATGAAAGCTCAACCCAATGAGTACAACGAGTAATTCTTTTTAAACATAGCCGTGCATAACCCAAGTACCTAAAGTACGAGTAAAGAAGCAACTCGTCTGCTCATATGGTCTGCTGTTTGGGAGAGCAACTTAGCAGCAGTAACCGTTAGGTACATCTCATGTCTTACCTGATACCTGACCCACCGGTAACTCTCCATGCTGTTTGACACTCGTGGCTGTGGAGGGGGAAAGCTCCTCAAATAAGCTTTCCGCGCTCTTACCAACTTCGGTAAAACACCCTTTGCTACATCCGGAACGATTTGTACAGGTAACCTCTCTGTCCATGTGCTAATAGTTTAGTACTGGCGAACTTCCTTTAGCAGAAATGCAATACTTCGCCCAAAGAACAGGCTCAAACTCATTGTACAATATTTCATTTACCCAGACAATCAGGAAGTTGAAAGAAAAAATGAACATTTATTCACTCTACCTGTCATTCAAGTTGACTTATACATTGCACGTGTAGAAATAAGAGTAATGCTGAAACACACTAACACTTCTCCTTCCTCGAGGTCTGCTACAGACACCACAAAGCAGCTAGGGGCGGCAATGACAGACATGTTAAGCACTATGAAAGGTATCTAATGGAACTAGTTCATTGTGGCCTCTTGTCTTAACCTGTACTCAAATGACTTCCGCTATCGAGTGCACCGAAGGCCAAAGAATCGTTTCTTGTCTGTCTTGAATTTTGCCCGCTTATTAAAGTGAGAACGAGCATGAAGCAGCATATTTATTTAAACATTCTAAATGATCGATGTTACCTTTCAGTCAACATCTGGATGATGAGTATGCTATTGATATCCCTATTTTTCAAGTCAACAATTGTGGAGTTCATCGGACTTGAAGTACATGTGTCTCGTTTTCTGAACACTCCCCTCCCTAATGCATCTTGACTGGCCCGCAAAATCCCCTGCCTTAAGCCCATATAAAATCTGGGGGACAAAATGGAGCAGTGGGTAAAACGTCGATAATAGCATCCCGCAGTTTGGGGGAGCAGCGCTATCAAATTCTCACCGAGTGGCTTCACCTTGATGCATCGTACCTGCACAACCTTGTGGGCTCACTTCCTAAATGAATTCTGACGGTTATGAAGTCCAGGGACGGAATTACACAATATTAAATTATGCTTGTCAGGAGTTCTCTAGGGAAACTAACGTTTTGTCCGGTGAGCTTAGAATGATCACAGCCCACCGCGGGAGGATATGAGGTACGTGACGCGGCAAGGAAAGTATATATGCGGAACAAAGACGAATGAGAAACCACACTGTTGACGACAACGTGCAAAAAATTGGAAATCTGCTGTAGTAAGGGCTTTTGAGAAAGGCCAGGTTGATAAGGTCAGGCGCCTTGAAATAAGCATCTCATTTCGCGTGCAAGTTCGTGACTGTCTATGGGAAGTGGTTGAAGAACGGTGTAATCACGAGTAGGCGTGTGATGGACGTTGGTCGTCCACACCTCGTCACAGAACTTGGAGTGCGGATATTTACTCGCTTTGTGAAGCGGGATAGGCGGCGACTTTCGGCACATGTGACGAAAGAGTACAACACCGGTGTGGACACAAGTGTTTCGCAAGAAACCTTAGACAGCCCGCTACATATTACCTTATTTACCCAACGACATCTGCAGTTACTGTTGCTGCGGTACGGGATCTTTGAGACTGGACCGTGAACCAGTGGAAACGAGTCACCTGGTCCGATTTATCACGTTGTTACACCAGGTCGACGGTCGTGTATGTATGCACCGTCATCCAGGCTAATGGGAGCTCGAAACATGCACCGCGGCACGGACTTAGTTCGGTGGGCGCAGTGTTGCGGCATAAGGGGTATTCACTTCGGGTTCCATCGGACGGTAGTGATATGACAGCTGTAGACCACGTCAACGACATTGCGGAGCCCTTGCATCCTATCATGGTTGACGTCTCCCTCGACAGTGATGACATCCTCCACCAGGAAGGTTTAAGGAACACGTTAGTGAACTCATGTTGATGTCTTGTCCATCAATTTACCATATCTGATCGAGACGGATGCTCGGACTTATCAGGCTCCAGTTCCGCATTCGCAAACCGTTGGCCAGTAACTTACGAAATTGTCGTGCCCTAAACTTAGACACATGGTGCCACATTCCTGAGGAAACTGAAAAAATGTACGCTGACATCTGCACGTCGGAGCCCCGCCATAAAAGCTGGCAGGGTTATATCGCATCCTAGAGACGCAAGCAAGTGAACAGACTGCGCGATCCTTCCCCTGGCTATACCACAACCAGTCCGTTAGGGCATCTTCGGAACGCAATACAGACGTGAGTCTACTTTCGACAAGTCCTTTTATATTTAATTGTACATGCATTTTTGTTAAATACGTGTCCAATAACTACACCTGGCGAATTTGCGTCATAGACACGTATTTGTGTTTCATCTGCATCCCAATACATTGAAATTAGCAACACCGCTCACATTATGAGGCTTCCAGCAGTGTGGTTTGGTCTCCACTGTATTATCATAACTGTTCAGCGATGCCAAGCTCACTTCGGTCATATCTCGTGACGATGCCATTTTGGCTCAATCATGTTAGGTGAATATAAGGCTTCTCCTGTTTTATTCAAATATGTTTCATCATATTTTTAAGCTCGTGTTTCCCGTATACACCTAAGACAAGGAAATCACGCATCACATAGGAATTGTCCGAACGGGACGGAAATCAGTAGATGTGATGGACATGTACAGACAAACTGGATGATTTCTTCGAGAGAAAGACGTTCACAAATTGAGCAAGTCAATAACGCACTAGTCCTCCTCTGGCCATTAAGTAAGCATTTATTCGGCTTGGAGCCGCCAGATGTGACCGAGCGGTTCTAGGCGCTTCAGTGCGGAACAGCGCTGCTGCTACGGTCGCAGGTTCGACTCTTGCCTTGCGTATGGATGTGTGTGATGTCCTTAGGTTAGTTAAGTTTAAGTAGTTCTAAGTTCTAGGGGACTGATGACCTCAGATGGTAAGTCCCATAGTGCTTAGAACCATTTGAACCATTTTCAGGTTGGCGCTGATTGTCAGAGTTGTTGGAAATTTCCTGAAGGTATCGTGCCAAATCTGTCCAACTGTAGAACTGGATCGTCGAAATCTCGAGATAGTTGTAGTGCTCTGCTCATAATACTCGAAATTTTCTGAATTGGACAGAGATACGACGACTTTGTTGGCCCAGACAGGGTCTGGGAGTCACGAAGACGAGCAGTAGAAACTCTCGTCGTGTGTGTACGGGCATTATCTTGCTGAAATGTAAGTCCAGGATAGCTTTCCATGAAGGGCAACAAAGCATGCCGTAGAATATAGTCGGCATATCGGTGATGACTACCAGAGGTTTCCTGTTATGAAAGGAAATAGCATCCCAGAGAATCACTCCTGGTTATCAGGCTGTATAGCAGGCGATGGTCAGGTTGGTATCCCACAACTGCTGGTCATCAGGGCTCATGAAACGGATCTCATCACTGAAGACAGTTCTCCTCTAGTTAATGAGATTACAGGACTCATACGTCCCTGAAGACGCCCCGGAAAATCGTTCGGCCCGACAACTAGAAGTAATGGTCTGGGATTCCATTGCATTTCATAGCAGGACTCCTTTAGGTGTCATCCGTGGCACCCTTCTGCACAAAAAATGGTTCAAATGGTTCTAAGCATATAGGACGTAACTTCTGAGGTCATCAGTACCCTAGAACTATTTCAACCTAACTAATCTAAGGACATCACACACATCCATGCCCGAGGCCCGGTTCGAACCTCCGACCGTAGCGGGCGAGCAGTTCTAGACGGAAGCGCCTAGGACAGCTCTGCTACACCGGCCGGCTCACCACAACATTACGTCAACGATATACCTACTCGCCATTTTGATGTCCTTCGTAACAAGCCACCCTGGGCTTATATTTCACTAAGATAATGGCCGCTCTCACACGGCGAGAGTTTCTTCTGTATGTCTTCGAGCTAGTCCAATCCTTCCTTGACCAGCCAAGTCCGCCGGATCTCTCCTCCATTGAGAAGGTTTACAGTATTCTGGGCAGGGCCCACCAAGCGCCTCGAGATTTCGACGATCTAAAGTGCCAATTGGACAGAATTTCGCACGATATCTCTCTGGAGGATATCCAATATCTCTGTCAATCAGTGTCAAGACGAAGAACTGATTGCTTAAGACCCAGAGGTGGACCAATGCGTTATTGACTTGCTCAATTTGTGAAGCTCTTTCTCTTGAATAAATCATCCAATTGGTCTAAAATTGTAATCATTTGTTTCCATATATATATATATATATATATATATATATATATATATATATATATATGTGTGTGTGTGTGTGTGTGTGTGTGTGTCACATCTGCCGATTTCCATCCCATTCGTATAATTCCTTCGTAGTGCTTTGTATTTTTTGGCTTAGTGTGTATATGAAATTATCACGGGTGCATTTTCATTATTTTATAATTTATTGTTTACAAGATTTGTATTGTCCAGAAGTTGTTTCTAGTTTCCCTTCTCCTGGCCGATCTGAAGATGGTCATTATGGACCGAAACCGTTTAGGACAACGTGTTTGTGATCATTAACTGAAACTAAAGATGGAAGTTGTTTCAGTGCTATTTCATGAATCTTAAATATATCTCTACGGCCGAAAACGTCACGTAATAGAGCCGCGGTTCCCGTTTGTTGCAGGTGGAGGACGCGACGCGTAGGCGAGAGGCGGTGCTGCGCCAGCACACGTTCTTCCTGCTCAGGGTGCTGCTTCGCCGCGGAGTCGACCTCGCGCCGCGGGACAAGGCGGGTGAGTACACGCTGGCAGCGCCTGGCATTTATGCTGCCTGCGGGGCGCGGCTGCTGTTTCGGAAGCATAGCACAACAACGGAGAATTCAAGCAGTGGCAAAACTAGGTAACAGACGTGAGGAGGTCGGTCAGCGCATGCGTTTTACTGGCTAGTACATTCCACCCAGACTGACACACAAACGAGAGTCTCCAGTGATCAGCGAGCCAAGCGTCTCCCTGTACTGTCCACTGCCAGTTCAAGACTCTGACTGCACAACCACAACAAGAGCGCAGCACACCACGTTCATACCTTATAAAGGCTGATTTTTCTGAAAGGAGACAAACGATAGGAAATGACACGTGAGAGTACAAGGAGCAAGAAAGATGATATGGACATATGGCTGGGATTGACACCCACTTGAAGGTGGAGGTAGATGTTCGACAGTGACCTCCATATCAGCACCAGGCATGGAGTAAGCCAGATGATCACGCCGAACATTTTCCTCGACCACTACTGTCTGATCACCTACAACGTGTCAATGCCTTATTACCCACGGATTACACTCTGCCTTCGCAACGCCCACCTGCAGGCTACGGAAAATCCCCATCATCACCACCCCACATCAGCAGAAGTTCAGCCTCATTGTGTGTGGGTACGGATTACTGATTACTACCTCGTGGGACGAGTCACCCTTCCACAACGCCTCACAGGCGAGGCACATCTATACTTACTGCGGATGACCCTGCGTCCCTTCCTGAAAGACTTGCCTTTGGTGGTAGCAAGGGTACTGCGGCTACTACATGTTGGTGCTCCAGCTTATTGCAACCTTGAGTGTGGAGATAAATACTAGTACAGTCAGGACATTCCTTTCCCCAGCTCCTCCTACCCTTTACTTGCGTGTTCTGATGTATTCTTTCCATCACTGAAGCCAAAGATATTGTATCCGCGCACTGAACAGTGTTCTCCCTCATTACGCATTTCCGTCCAGTATCCATATGAATTTTTTGCTTGTTATCCTCTCAGGGATCGTTTCCTGCAGTTTGTACCCATTTAGCAAAATCGTCCTGTAGAGTTTGTCCTTTCTTCGAGTAAGAAGATGAGTGATTTCGAACTCAAAACATATGAACTTGGAATAATTGTTAAAATCTGGCACATGCGAAAAATCTAAAACCATCAGTGGGTTCATGATTGAATATTGCACCCGTTGACAAGAAATTCGAAATACTTCACTGAATCAGTTTTTTGAATAATCGTAACATAAATATTCACGACTTTTTCAGACAGTTTCCAGTCTATATCCTCTCAACCACTGTACCTAACATGTGATTAGCATTTGAAACTCTTGCGCATCGAATCAGCTCGCCTGTTAAGCTCTGTGGAACACTCTGGAACGTCTACCTCTACGTCTACCTCTACTTCGTGTTGGGGCACGGCAGTGCAGTGTGCCATCTGCTCTGACGACATCACCATCGAATAATGTGCTACATGAGCGAATGCACTGCTCGTCTGACAATAATTAAGCAATTCATTTTACAATCTTCATAGGGTGGCCACCTGTATTGCAACAGCAAATCCATCACAGTGAAACTACATTTTAGATTTGTATTGACTACATTTATTTCTCAAGGGTCGCCTAGTCCGAATCTCTTGTAGGATTATGAAATTGAAACAACTACAGGATAAACGACCATTTCAATAACAGCAGTTTTATTTTATGAATCAACAAAACAAAAGATAACTGTTACTCAGTTATCGCCATACGAATCTTACACTCTTTTAGCAAACAATTTCACAGCAGGAAGTTACTGGTATGTGACGGAATCATCCAGATCTTCGACGATTATTCTAATCTATCTGGAAGTTGTTCCTCTCACAACTAGGCAAGGTGAAACGTATACTAGATCCTTCATCTATAATCCAGTTTACTAAGGCAACACTTGTTGCTCGCAAAGATGACAAGGTGAACGGGTACTAGACCCTTCGACTGTAATGCAGTATACTAAGGCAACATCATGGACTGTGCGGCTGGTCCCGGCGGAGGTTCGAGTCCTCCCTCGGGCATGGGTGTGTGTGTTTGTCCTTAGGATAATTTAGGTTAAGTAGTGTGTAAGCTTAGGAACTGATGACCTTATCAGTTAATTCCCATAAGATTTCACACACATTTAAACATTTGAACTAAGGCAACACGAGTTGCTCACAAGTATGCAAAAATGAAATGTACAATAGCTCCTTCAAAATATAGCCTAGCTTACGAGGGGAACACAAAGAGTGTGAGCTGCGTAGAGAACAGGTAGTGAAAGACGCACAGCGCGTCACTCAAAGAACACAGCAAAACACACCAGAGCGAAGACGCAGCACACGCTTTCGTCTCTCCGTGACAGGATAGCATCGCCGTCACCGACTTCTCGTCCCCTACTCCCCTCTCCTCTCTCTCACCCACAAATCTTCTTGGAGGAGAAGATTCCCAACTTTAGCCACAGTGCAAGGGAAAGCCGCAGAGACTTTTCTTCCATCCCTTATCAATCGCAATTCTCCATGCTGAGGTTGGTATTGGCTTAAAGGCAACGACCCACTGCTTGGCCGAGTCCTTCACGTCAGAGCGCAAATGTGAGATTGGATGCTCATTCCAGAACTGAAAAAGCATTTCATTTTTCCACGGTAAACTGTAGAAACTGCAAGCCCGCTATTTGTATCAGCCCAAACATGATGATTCGATTCACTTCGCCTCACAATACCCCAGGGAAACAAAGCGGACAGAGAGCAAGCTTCAAAGATTTGCGATGCCGTTCCGACAGAATCAAACACCCACACCTGCCTGCGAGATTCTGTGACTCCGCCCTTCTCCTTTTGGGACATGTATTTCCTGGAGGACCACCAAAGCTTTCTCGAGCAGCTGCGGGCTGTGTTTCCGTCTAGGCAAGATGATACTTTCAACTGTGACATACATCTTCTTGTGCATATTAAAGAAATATGGAAACAAAATTATTAATCGTCGCATAATGAAATGTGACGAAAATTCACTCGATGTTTGTGATTTATTTACGGATAATATGATTTACTGATTTTAAGTGCTTCTGCACCCCAGAAAATACACAAATCGAAATAAAAAAAACGCTATACATTGCTGTACAGCAAAAGTATCCTAGACTGAAGCGTTTTCATATCTAATAAAAGTGCAGTTAGCGCTTTTAGGTGTATTATTTTCATAATTTTAGTGAATTTACTGTTCCTATATTAACTGTAACTAATTATCTGTGTTTTGGTGGAGTTAGGGGCTTAAAATTCTGCGTCTGATGGTTCTTTTTATGTTACAAGACTCCAGTGGTTCCTCCACAGTGTTAATAACAGCATGTCTGATTTTTTAAGTTGCTGCCAATTCTGTGGTTTGGTCAGTGGCAACCATCAACACTCCACGCCAAGTACCTGGCTGGGTTTTACCCACTGAGCATCGCGACAGGAGTGCGTCTTCTAGCTTCAGCTGCATTCCTAGTCGGCAGCTCAGGGGCACACCTCACTGACACCTGCCAGTCTCGAGCGTTTATCTCGCCTCAGCCCAGCTGCCGTGCGTACCACTGCGTCTCCCTCTCTCCCTCCCTACCTTCCTCCCTCCCTCTCTCTCTCTCCCTCCCTCTCTCTCTCTCTCTCTCTCTCTCTCTCTCTCTCTCTCTCATTCTCTCTCTCTCTCTCTCTCTCTCTCTCTCTCTCTCTCTCTCTCTCCGTCCGCTCATTAGAAATACTATTGAAGGGGCGCCGACAACTTCAAGGAGGTACTCATTCGAGGAGTGACATAGAATGCACATTTACACGGTGTGTTCCGGTGAACTTTAGTTATCCCATAGGAAGAACAGCGCTTTCTCTGAGAACACATTGTGGCCGAAATTAAATCAGTGCGAAATGTGTGCGGTTTACCTGGAATGCGTTTAATGCACCCGTGGATCAAATGACAGGAAGTCAACAACTGTGTGATATTTTTATTGTGATGTAACAACAGGACACAGTGGACGTATGGTCTTGACATGGATTCATTATATATCTGCTGAACAGTGGATACTGCACACTAAATGAAGACTTCTGCACTATAAATCGCCTGGTCTATCCCTCTGTTACTTTTATTGGTAGCTCAAGCTGAAAAGACATATTTACACAAAGTACCTCGATGCAGTGGATGAGCTACAAAAGCACACTGAAATTACTACCGCTGCCATCTCTCCAAGAGAGAACATGTCACAAATGATGCAACGTGACCACACTAAGAGAAATCCACCTGTTCGTTCTCTAGGATAACATACTCCATGTCACATTTACAAATATTTTCTAGACTAACTATGCGTGTCTTTCTGTGTGTGTATGTGTGTGTGTGTGTGTGTGTGTGTGTGTGTGTGTGTGTGTGTGTGTGTGTGTGTGTGTGTGTTTTCATCCTGTACCACGGTGTCTGTGAATGGAAAATGAACAGGACCTCCTTGGCAGATTAAATGCGTGTGATAAAAAACAGTCTGGTTTGCTATTTTGTTAAACGTCGACCCATTTAAAAAAAAAAAATTCGAATGGCTCTGAGCACTATGGGACTTAACATCTGAGGTCATCAGTCCCTTTGAACTTAGAACTCCTTAAACCTAACTAACCTAAGGACATCACACACATACATGCCCGAAGCAGGATTCGAACTTGCGACCGTAGCGGTCGCGCTGTTCCAGACTGAAGCGCCTAGAACCGCTAGGCCACTGCTGCCGGCCCAACCCATTTCAGTCTGAGTAGAAGACGAAAGTGAGAAAAGGAAGACTCAGCCGTAATAATATAAAAATTACGTGAGTATAACATCGTAATTAATACCGAGAGTGGAACTGCAAACAATATTAATAAGTTATGAACAAATTCATGCCCCCTGCTGGAAGGCGCACTTTGTAAGTAATTATAAGAATGTAACATAAAGCTACGTAAAAGATGCAGCAGAAGCCATGCGGAAGGTTACATGGCAAATAAGGAGACAAATTGACAAGTCAGTTCCGCCACATGACTGACTAGTCGACTGATTCAGCTCAAATAAAATTCTTCAGCAAGTAAAATTATTGAAATCGAGGGTACGTTAACCTAATGGACGTCAGTATGTATGATGTGTTCCATGATAAAAATTTAAATACAAATCTAGGAAACGAGCTTTCATTATATTTCACATTGTACATACGTTTTCATGTGTTTTTTTTTATTTTTTTTTATTTCATGAGACACGGCACAATTAACGGACACATTTCATTTGCGTTATTTAACTCTCCCACCTACTAAAACACAAGTTTAAGAACTTACGTTCATTTAAAACTAAAAATTTGTAGGGCTCTTAATATAAACAAAGATTAGTATGACAAGAAGAAGGTAGTTACAAAAACAGCTATACCTTCTAACAAAGGAGCTGCAATACAACAGTATGAGAAAACACAGAGTGGCCTCTAAGGTGCGACATATAGTATTTGTATGTCCACCTGTTTGGCAGGAGGTCTTTGGGACGACGACCGTTTACTATCGTGACAAAATAAAACACCTACAGCGGTCGTTATGATTTTATTTTATTTTGTTGCGACGCGTTTCAGCGCTTCAATGCGCCATCTTCAGGCTGTAGTTGATGCTCGATGTTGGCAGTTGCCGGTTAGAGTGCTGACTCATTGTCTGCGTATCCAGTCATGCTGGCATCAGATCCGATATATATACGGATTGTATCAACCCGTTCCGCGTCAACTACAGCCTGAAGATGGCCCATTGAAGCGCTGACACTGGTTGTAACAAAATAAAATAAAATCATAAAGACGGCTATAGGTGTTTTGTCACATACCATAGTAGGGTGAGTCTTGAGTGAGGCACAAGACATATAACTGACTATGTAACTATCTCCATTGCATCCTCTGTCTTTTTTACGTAGTTCATCTTCAGTAGGAGCTCTGATTTCTCTTGATTTATCGTGGTGATAGTTTCTGCCTATGTAGGTCGGTATCAATAAAATATTTTCGCATTCGGAGGAGAAAGTTGGTGATTGTAACTTCGTGAGAATATTCCGTCGCAACGAAAAATGCCTTTGTTTTAAAGATGTCCAGCCCAAATCCTGCATCATTTCTGTGACACTCTCACCAATATTTCGCGATAATACAAAACCTGCTGCCCTTCATTAAACTTTTTCGATGTACTTCGTCTCAGTCCTATCAGGTAAGGATCCCACACCGCGCAGCAGTATTCTGAAAGAGGACGGACAAGCTTAGTGTAGGCAGTCTCCTTAGTAGGTCTGTTACATTTTCTAAGTGTCCTGCCTATAAAACGCAGTCTTTGGTTAGCCTTCGGCACGAAGCCTTCGTAACTGACATACCTAGGTATTTAGTTGTATTTACGGCTTTTAGATTATATTGATTTATCGTGTAACCGAAGTTTAACGAGTTCCTTTTAGCACGCATGTGGATGACCTCACACTTTTCGTTATTTAGGGTTAACTGCTAATTTCCGCATTATTGAGATATCTTTTGTAAATCATTTTGTAACTTGTCTTGGTCTTCTGATGATGATTTTATTAGTCGATAGCCGGCCAGAGTAGCAGAGCGGTTCTAGGCGCTACAGTCTGGAACCGCGCGACCTCTACGGTCGCAGGTTAGAATCCTGCCTCGGTTATGGACGTGTGTGTGGTCCTTAGGTTAGGTAGGTTTAAGTAGTACTAAGTTCTAGGGGACTGATGACCTCAGAAGTTAAGTCCCATAGTGCTCAGAGCCATCTGCAAACAACCTTAGACGGCTGCTCAGATTGTGTCCCAAACTGTTTATGTACATAGGGAACATCAAACGGCCTATAACGCTACCTTGGGGAACGCCAGAAATCACTCCTGTTTTACTCGATTACTTTCCGTCAATTACTACGAATTGTGACCTGTCTGATAGGAAATCACAAATCCAGTCATGTAACTGAGACGATATTACATAAGCACGCAATTTCACTACAAGCCGCTTGTGTGGTACAGTGTCAAAAGCCTTCCGGAAATACAGAAATACGGAATCGATCTTATATCCCTTGTCAATAGCACTCAACATTTCATGTGAATAAAGAGCTAGAGATTTGATGGAATGTGTCGGTACTGGCGCGGCAGCAAACCAGAACTGGAAATTATTCGGTAGTCGCGTTTGGAATCGTGTAGGATCCTACAGAGGCGTTCGATGAGCGTGATAATATGTGCGAATTTGACGAGATGTTGAAGGATCCACGTGCTGGTAGATAAACGGATAAGGACGCGAGGCGGGGGGCATGGCTTTCAAAGATTTGCAGGGGCTGGTAGAGCGTAGGTGGAGCGGAGTAATTGCAGCGCGCAGACGCATTTAAACAGTTATTATTGTCACGTTTCATATCCAAGTGGAATGGGAAGAGGCTCCAACATGCGGTACAGTGGGAAATGCTCTGCGCCAACATTTCAGACTGGGCTGCCAAGTATGGTTTACAAAACACAGCTGGAAGTGCATGTGCGATACACTTCAGAGTGGTTTGCAGAGTATGTATGTACACTACCTGATCAAAACCGTCCCGACATCACTAAGCAATGAGGAACTGATCACTGGCTATCACGAGACGCAGACTCGACGATATAAAAGGAGGCTGCAAATATTGTGTGGTCAGAAGGGAAGCAGTAAAAGGATAACGAGTCAGGCACGAGAACTTAGTGACTTCGAAGGTGGACTATTCATTGGATGTCACCTGAGCAACAAATATACCAGGGACATTCAAACCCTTCTGAAGTTGTGATCGTTAACTGAAAACGCGAAGAAACAGCCACAGCTAAACCAAGGCAATGCATACCTCATGTACTGACGGGCAGGAATCGTCGAGCATTGTGGAGTATGGTTGTAAAATTAGCATGAAATCAGCGAGGGACCATTCATGTGACTCAAAGCGCTACCAGCAGTCCAAGTATCAGAATGACTGTGCGTTGGGTCTATAAAAAAGATAAATAAAATAAAGGTACTATGATCTAGCAGCCGCTAAACCACACATTTGTGTAATCTGCGTTAAGCAGCGCTTGAGGCAGTACAAGTACTGGAGACGAGTTTTTTTGAGTTATGGAGCACGCTAAACCCAGTGGCAAATCCAACGGTACTTTTGGCTTTGGCAAATGCCCGAGAACTTAGCGTAACGCCAAGCGTAGGGTGGACAGTGTGGTACTGAGGAGATGAGCACACATTACCGCGTTGTGTACTGTTTACAGCAGAGGAACAGTTCCAACGAGCATGACAATGCACACACTGCCATAAAGCAACATTTGCGAGACAATGGTTTGTGGACAATAACACTCCATAAACGGACTAACCTGTTCAGAGTCCCGACCTGAACCCAGTGGAACATCTTTGATATGAGTTAGGACGTGGTCATCGCTCGAGACCCCAGTGTCCAACATCACTACCTTCCCTGGTTTAGGATTTTGAGGAAAAATGGGTTTCCATACTTCCACAGACATTCAAACACGTCACTGAAAGAGTCCCTAGCAGGTTTCAAGTCATAAAAGCGAAATATGGACACATCCCATATCAATTCCTAGTAATAAGTGTCCGGACAATTTTAGCAGGTAGTGTAGTTGGAGAACTGTTTGGAGGGCAGCCTCCTGTGCCAAAACGCCGCCGTTCTTCCGGGCGCCAGATGTCGCACATGCCCTGTCCTCTCCTCCTCCCCTCGCCCGCCCCTACAACCCGAGCTGCCAAACTTGGAGCTGGGCCAACAGCCACGGGCACAGCTGCCGCCTTCGATCGCCGGAACCTGGCCTGCCCTGCCCCTGCAGACACAGGCCTAGCCCGGCCAATCAATGGCCGTCACCTTTATTCAATCAACCGCATCACCTGCCCTCCGCAATCCTTCCCGCTCTTGACGCATAACCACCTACATGTCGGAGGATTTTCGATACAATTCAGTGGTCACAACTGTGCTCGTAGAATACGTGTCAGAGTTTCCCGACAAGCAGTTGAAACCAGGTCAAGCGCGGAATACGGAAGGAAGGATGAATAGAGTTTAACATCCCATCGACAGCGCGATCATTAAAGACGGAGCACAAGCAATATTTCGAGAATATTGGGAAAGAAATCTGCTGCGCCCTTTTCAAAGCATTCAGGTGTTTGCCTGGAGCGATTTAGGAGAAATCATGGGGAAAATAAATCAGGATTGCCGGACGAGGATTCAAACCACGGTCGTCCCGAATGCGAGTCCAGTGTGCTAACCACTGCGACACGTGACTCGGTGAGCGCGGTGTAGTGGATTAGTTCCGCTTTCCTTTAATTGATTAGGAACATTCAGTAAATCGGGAAAAGTAATTGTTCGTCTTTACACTTTACAGACAATAAGGCTGGATCCAAATATGAGGGTTCGTTGTGAAGTTTTAATTGCACCCTAAGAAAATACAAGCTGCAACTTTGAAACTTTGTGATGGTGTTGGTCCATCTCGACAAATTCAGCCTTCACTGCAACACGTTACCCTAACGGAGAATGATGTGGCGGACACCTTTGTTACTCCGTATTCTGGCTGTCCAGGTAACGTTCCACTTCTAAAAATCAGTTCGTCGTCTTTCTGTCAGTGCCTCCCACCCAGTGGTTTCTTCCTCCGAGAAAAGACGAAGAATTCACTGGCCATCGTGTCAGAAGAATGCAGACTTTGATAGCCTGAAGGAGGAGTGTGTGTGACTGTCCTACGCAGAACGGGGTGGGGCGTTGTTGAGGAGCAGAAATACTCCCTCTGGCAGGTTCCCGCCTTATTATAGCCGGCCGGGGAGGCCATGCAGTTCTAGGCGCTACAGTCCGGAACAGCGCGACCGCTACGGCCGCAGGTTCGATTCCTGCCTCAGGCATAGATGTGTGTGATGTCAAAATGGTTCAAATGGCTCTGAGCACTATGGGACTTAACATCTATGGTCATCAGTCCCCTAGAACTTAGAACTACTTAAACCTAACTAACCTAAGGACATCACACAACACCGAGCCATCACGAGGCAGAGAAAATACCTGACCCCGCCGGGAATCAAACCCGGGAACCCGGGCGTGGGAAGCGAGAACGCTACCGCACGACAAAGAGATGCGGGCTATGTGATGTCCTTAGGTTAGTTAGGTTTAAGTAGTTCTAAGTTCTAGGGGACTGATGACCTCAGAAGTTAAGTCGCATAGTGCTCAGAGCCATTTGAACCCCTTATTACATAAACTGTTAGCGCCACTCCACATCAGTCCAAAACAGTATTCGGTGTCACCTTGCCTCATGATGGCTGGGCCTTCGCTTTTTTTCCAGCGTTGGTGAACCAACATGTTGCCACTGACTGCCTTGCTCCTTTGCCTCAGGGTCATAGTTATACTCACCGCACTCGCCCATTTTGATTAGGAGGCTAAAGAAGTGATCTGGATTGGCGTGACCAAGTTGCAACATTTCCGCTGCTGCTTCGGTTCGGCGGTTTCTTTTAATGTGTGTGAGTAGTTGCGCCACCCATTGGGCGGCGAGGATTGGTCGGCTTCGTAATGGAATAGGTTTAAAAGTCATGACTAATTCTCACTGTTTACGGTTCCGCGCCTCAATGTGAAACAACGGGTTCCTCCTAGAATCGCTCTGTTGTCGGTTGGTCGGTCTGTCTGTCCAGAGTGAGAGTTGGGAATGTGGGTCTCACGGGAAGCGTGCAAGGGATAAGTCGCTGCAGTTGTGCTATTCATCTGTGTCCTCGGTGGCTCAGATGGATAGAATGTCAGCCATGTAAGCAGGACATCCCGGGTTCGAGTACCGGTCGGGGCACATATCTTCAGCTATCCCCGTTGATGTGTATCAACAACACCTGTCGGCAGCTAAGGGCTTTGATTTAATTACCATTTCATTCTAGAGAAGCTGCATGGTCATCAATGGTATCTGTTCTTTCGGGAACAGATACCATCTTCATATAAGTATGTAACTTTTTTTTCGATAAGGTTGCTAAAACCTGATGACACCCCTCGCATAATAACGTCTTTCATCGAAGCTGTGGAGCATACCTTAAAGTTTTCCTCCTTTATGCGTAAAGCAGCATCTACAATAAGTTCATAACCTTTCCGGTAATCTCACAGGAACGACCTGAGAGACGATATTCGGTCGAGAATTGGAAGTAGGAAGCACTCAGGCGCTGTAAGAAGTTTTTCTGTATTACAGTAATAATGGTGGTAGGAGCTCTGATGCATTGGTGGCCGGCGGAGAAAAATGGGGGAGCGTGATGACGTCGGGAGGATCACATCCCAGGGGAGTACAGAGACAGCGGCGGCGGCGACACACACACTTTGTAGCTACACACGTTGACGTCTCCTGACAGAAACGGTCGACCTCCAAGGCTGCGACAAATATCTCTCTGTCACCGTAAGGAGTATCAAGAACCCAGAGAGAATAATCGATACGTAGGGGAAATGTACAATAGTGTACCGGATGTAAGTGATTTTTATTACTAACGCATGTAGGTTGATTCTTTTAAAGAAAAAGATAACAACCAGATACTATGAACAATGCTATTTATTTAAGTAAATAGCGTCCTAGCCGGTATCGAACAAACTGATTCATCTTCAGACGGCTATTCACAAGCCGCATATTTGTTTCAAGTTTTAGCGCACTGTTCCTCCTCGTGGTGAAACATTCATGGGATTGTAGTGCCATCAAAAAAACCGCCAGAGCCGGCCGAGCGGTTCTAGGCGCTTCAGTTTGGAACCACGCGACCGCTACGGTCGCAGGTTCGAATCCTGCCTCGGGCACGCATGTGTGTGATGTCCTTAGGTTAGTTAGGTTTAAGTAGTTCTGAGTTCTAGGGCACTGATGACCTCAGATGTTACGTCCCATAGTGCTCAGAGGCATTTGAACCAAACTCGCCTGATTTTGTTGGAATGGTGATGGCCTGAATTCACGGAATACTCTAGTGTATATGCAACACTTACAAGATTCGTGTAGAACCACACTACGTAAAGCGCCACACGGACACACACGCACCAAAAAGATTTTGCAATGTGGCAAGTATTTCGTGAATACAAACCAACAACATTCCAACAAAACTATAAGGGATTTTCAGTGGCATCAACATCCCAAAAATCTCTGACTACAATAAGGAATAATAAGCAAAAAGCTTATGGAAACGTCAAACAAATGCGCATCTTGTGAATAGCTGTCTGAAGATGAACCTTTCGGTTCGAAACAGGGTACGGGGGCTACATACTTAAATAAATAGTATTAATAGTGGTTGGTTGTTAACCTTTTTCTTTGAAAGAATCAACCTACATTTTGTACGCAGTCACGGTATCAAAGTGTCAGTTTTCGAGAAAATAGAATTACTAATAAATGACGTTTACGTAATTGCGACCTTATCTGATCTGATTTACAAAGGATACCGTTCTACAGCTACACTTATGTTCTGGAAACTACTGCGAAGTGCACAGTACAAGAAACTTCTCAGTGTAACACATATGAAGGTTTCTTCCCGTTCCGTTCACGTATGGAGAGCTGGAAGAATGGTTGCTTCGTAACCTAGGTGCATGTTGCAACCAGACTACTCTTGTCTTAGCGATCACTATGGACATTGTTGGTTAGTTGATCTGGGGGAGTGGACCAAACAGCGAGGAAAGATGGGGAAGGAAATCGGCCGTGCCCTTTCAGAGAAACCATTCCGGAATTTACCTGAGGCTATTTAGGGAAATCACGGGAAACCTAAATCAGAACGTCGATCAGTTGTAGAATTTTGGAACACGTATTATGTTCGAGTATAATGTCTTTTCTGGAGACTAGAAATCTACTCTGTAGGAATCAGCATGGGTTTCGAAAAAGACGATCGTGTGAAACCCAGCTCGCGCTATTCGTCCACGAGACTCAGAGGGCCTTAGACACGGGTTCACAGGTAGATGCCGTGTTTCTTGACTTCCGCAAGGCGTTTGACACAGTTCCCCATAGTCGTTTAATGAACAAAGTAAGAGCATACGGACTATCAGATCAATTGTGTGATTGGATTGAGGAGTTCCTAGATAACAGAACGCAGCACGTCATTCTCAATGGAGAGAAGTCTTCCGAAGTAAAAGTGATTTCAGGTGTGCCGCAGGGGAGTGTCATAGGACCGTTGCTATTCACAATATACATAAATGACCTGGTGGATGACATCGGAAGTTCACTGAGGCTCTTTGCAGATGATGCTGTGGTGTATCGAGAGGTTGCAACAATGGAAAATTGTACTGAAATGCAGGAGGATCTGCAGCGAATTGACGCATGGTGCACGGAATGGCAATTGAATCTCAATGTAGCGAAGTGTAATGTGATGCGAATACATAGAAAGATAGGTCCCTTATCATTTAGCTACAAAATAGCAGGTCAGCAACTGGAAGCAGTTAATTCCATAAATTATCTGGGAGTACGCATTAGGAGTGATTTAAAATGGAATGATCATATAAAGTTGATCGTCGGTAAAGCAGATGCCAGACTGAGATTCATTGGAAGAATCCTAAGGAAATGCAATCCGACAACAAAGGAAGTAGGTTACAGTACGCTTGTTCGCCCAATGCTTGAATACTGCTCAGCAGTGTGGGATCCGCACCAGGTAGGGTTGATAGAAGAGATAGAGAAGATCCAACGGAGAGCAGCGCGCTTCGTTACAGGATCATTTAGTAATTGCGAAAGCGTTACGGAGATGATAGATAAACTCCAGTGGAAGACTCTGCAGGAGAGACGCTCAGTAGCTCGGTACGGGCTTTTGTTGAAGTTTCGAGAACATACCTTCACCGAAGAGTCAAGCAGTATATTGCTCCCTCCTACGTATATCTCGCGAAGAGACCATGAGGATAAAATCAGAGAGATTAGAGCCCACACAGAAGCATACCGACAATCCTTCTTTCCACGTACAATACGAGACTGGAATAGAAGGGAGAACCGATAGAGGTACTCAGGGTACCCTCCGCCACACACCGTCAGGTGGCTTGCGGAGTACGGATGTAGATGTAGATGTAGAATGGCAGGAAGCTGGTTCGAACCGTTCTCCTTCCAAGTGTGAGTCCAGTGTGCTAACCACTTCGCCACTTCGCTCGATATGGGAATAGTACGTAGGTGTCTGTAGCATATTCCTAGGTTCCTCACTCAAAGTTGGTTCTTGAAAGTATGCAAGTTAGCGCAAGATATTTAGCGTATGTCTTCAAGCATCTGACAGTTCAAATGTTTTAGCATGTCCGTAACGTTCTCGTAACAACCTGTGAGATCCGCCTCGCCTTTCTTCGTACACGTTCAGTATACCCTGTTTTCCTATTTCGTAGTTTCACACACTTGAGCAGTACTCTAGGATGAGCCCCACAAGTGTTTTGTAAGTAATCTCCTTTGTAAACTGACTGCATTTCCGTAGTATTCTACCAATGAACCGAAGTCTGTCACCCGCTTTGTTTATCACTGGGCCTATGTGGTCTTTCCATTTCATATCGGTACAAACTGTTAGATCCAGATATTTTTATCAAATGACCGATTCCACTTGTGACTTATTTATGTTATAATCATGGGATACTAAGCTTTCTTTCCATTTTGTAAAGAGTATAATACTACACCGTTGAACATTATGGGAATGTCCAGCCTGTGCTCCACTATGAAATCTTTTGAAGATCTGACAGTTTTCGAGCAGCCTTTCCGGTAGTCTTTCAGTACAGACAACTCCGAATAGTGTGAGATTATTTTTGATATTGGTAGCCAGATCGTTGATTCATAGCATGGACAGAAAGGATAACATTTCCTTGATGTTACTTCCATATTTGTCAATGACTCATTCATACTAAGAGCTTAGCAACAACTGTTCGAAAGTAAAGTGCTGCTAAAATAGCGTAAAACATCTCTGATTTATTCTACGAGCATAACATGGAGTCATAGGAGCAACGACATACAAGGGATGAAACCTAAATAGTGGCAACTATTTATTCACAACCGACACAAAAGAGTTACATGTTTGCACCTGTTACTGTCCTTCAAAGTAGTCACCAGCGTTGTGTAGAACCCGTTGCCAGCGATGTGGATGACGTAGTATGCCGTTAGCAGACCCTGTTCTGTTGATGGTACGAATGGAGCGGTCTACTGCCTATCGAATCTCTGGAACAGTTCTGAAGCGAATGCCACGAAGTGGTTCCTTCATCTTCGAAATCAAATCAAAGGACTTTGGTCGTATTACTGTTCGTTTTTGGAGCATCACCTACGACCAGCTTTGCGGATGAAGCGGCGACTCTTTCTGCGCAACACACCCATGATTTTGCACGACAATGCGCCGGCGCATACAACGCAAGCTGTGGCTGCTCTGTCCGATCGATGGAACTGGGAACTACTGTACCATCCACCATACTCCCCGGACTTAAGTCCTTGTGACTTTGATTTGACTCTGAAGATGAAGGAACCACTTCGTGGCATTCGCTTCAGAACTGTTTCAGAGATTCGACAGGCAGTAGACCGCTCCATTCGCTCCATCAATACAACAGGCTCTGCTAACGGTATACTAAGCCTTCCACATGACTGGCAACGTATTCTATACGACGCCGGTGACTTCTTTGAAGGGCAGTAACAGATGCCAACATGTAACTTTTTGTATCGGTTGTGAATAAATAGTTGCCAGTATTTACGTTCCAACCCTCGTACATGGCATAAAAAATAAGCCTTGAAATACATGAAACTGGCCTAAGGCCGAAATTGTACAATCGTACTTGAAATAAAAGGAACGGCAGCTGAAGGCATCAAGAAGTCTTTAAAAAAATCCTCTATTCAATTACAAATTTTGCTAAGTTCAGTCAGACTAAATATAAATTTAAACAAGAGTGGCAGTATACCTTGTAGGCATGGAACGAGCAATCTCAACATGTGAAATTATTAATAAGCAGAATGTTTGTTACTAAGGAAATAACTTTGTCTCAATAGTTTACCTGAGTTGTTATTCCTCTCTGTGTTCAAAGTCTGTTAAATTTCAGGTAAGACGAACATTGTCCTAGCATTTCGAAAGAAAGGAAGGAAGAGTAGGATTTATGACCCAGTTTACGACGAGGTCGTAAGAGGCCGTGCACTGGGTCGGGGTTGGGAAGGTTCAAAAATGGTTCTGAGCACTATGAGACTTAACATCTGAGGTCATCAGTCCCTTAGAACTTAGAACTACTTAAACCTAACTAACCTAAGGACATCACACACATCCATGGCTGAGGCAGGATTCGAACCTGCGACCGTAGCGGTCACGTGGTTCCAGACTGAAGCGCCTAGAACCGCTCGGCCACCACGGCCGGCGGTTGAGAAGGGTTGGGAAGAAAATCAGTAGTGTCGTTTCACCTTACACGATTTAAGCAAACTGCAGAAATGCTACATCGAGTGGGCAGTCGAGGATATATGACCCGCATCTTACGGATGCTCGTTTAATCTTCGCTCAGCAAAAATGTCGGAAAATCAGCCATATATCTCAGGATTGTAAACGATTAACAAAATTAAGAAACGGTTGTGGAAGAAAGAAAACAGCGAACAGGTTTACCGGACGAGGATCGGTGTGATTTCAGAAAACGTACCAGAGGAGCAGTTATCACTTTGGACTTGATAGAGAAGGCAAGGAAAAGAAAGAGTAGGATTTTTTTCCATATCGCTGTGGAGGAAGTAAGACTGACTAATGTGTTCATAATGCCAGAAAAGAACATGAAAAACACAAATACACACACGAGTCATTTTAATCATTTGCAATATCCTTGTAAGAGTAATATAAGGTGGAAAGT
Source organism: Schistocerca gregaria (assembly GCF_023897955.1). Classification (NCBI taxonomy): domain Eukaryota; kingdom Metazoa; phylum Arthropoda; class Insecta; order Orthoptera; family Acrididae; genus Schistocerca; species Schistocerca gregaria. The sequence goes on along the minus strand of NC_064924.1, from coordinate 400,152,990 downwards.
GTGAAAAGATGAAATTTTCTAAGGCTTCTGTTTTGGTCTTTTGATTGGTTTGATGCGGTCCACATTTTCTCTTCTGTGGCTCTCTCTTCATCTCGTGGTGTTATATGTCAAAATATACAGTGAACCAAAGAATTGCTTCCTACTATGTACACTAACTGAACAGATGTACCCGGACAGCACAATGTAATTCGTCTTTTATACGTTTCATATTTATTTTTGCACGTTTGTCTTGCTATTAGCATTTGCAGTCGATGCACAGGATACCGTTATTCAACTTTTTTGCACATACTTCATAAATATCACTATTAATTTCTGTACAGAAACAGAAACATCATTGCACAATCAACTTGAACACGATGCGGTCAACTTTATAAGATCCGCTTACGTATTACGCACACAACGTTGAAGTGCATGGCAGAGCGAAATTCTCATTTTACCATATATAATGGCATGTTCTCGTCTCATTCGCTTATGAAGCGCGGGAAAATTGCTTGAATTGTTCTGTGAGCTCCGTAATTAGTCTATTATTTACTTCGCGGTCCCTACGGGAGAGACATACAGGAGGTTGTTGAATGTGTCTAGATTCCTCAGCGTGTGATGCTTCTTGAAACGTTGTTCGCGGGATAGTCGACGTCCAAAAAAATGGTTCAAATGGCTCTGAGCACTATGCGACTTAACATCGGAGGTCATCAGTCCCCTAGAACTTAAAACTACTTAAAGCTAACTAACCTAAGGACATCACTCACATCCATGATCTAGGCAGGATTCGAACGTGCGACCGTAGTGATCTCGCGGTTCCAGACTGAAGCGCCTAGAACCGCACTGCCACACCGGCCGGCAGGCACTCGACGTCCGTCTTCAAGAGACTACCAGGTCAGGTTTTCCAGCACTTCTGCGAAGCTCCCTCGTCACATGGACGTGTAACCATTTGTGCTGCCATTCATTGTCAACGTTCAATATGTCTAGCTAATTCCACTTCGTATAGATCCCACACATTATAGTATTCTGAGGTGGGACACACAAGTGTTGTCATATCGGTCTTCTTTGAGACTCAAAGTCTGCCACATGTGATCATCCCATTTGTTATCGCCACATGTTGTTACACTCTGATATTTGTAAGAGTTGACTAATTCTATTTGACAGTCATCAATACTGTAGTAATAAGATACCACGTTTTTTTATGTTTCGCGAATAAGACTTTCTGAAAATTTGCAGCAAGTTGCTAATGTTTGTACCCCTCCAAAAATTTATCGTGGTTTGACTGGATATTAGTGCAGCATCTTTTTTTTCGAACAGTACTTCATAATAAACAACTATCATCGGCACAAAATTTAAGGTTACAATTAATATTGTCCGTAAGGTAATTAACAAACAACATGAATAGCAAGAATCCGAAAACACATCCCTTGGACACACTTGAAGTTGCTTCGACATATGTCGGTGAATCTACATCCAGCATAACATCCTGATGCTTCTCTGCCAATAAATCGTCAATCCAGCATCAGATACCTTAGATATCCAATATGATCACATTTTAATTAATAATGCCTTAATACTCAATCAAATATTTGTAAAATTTAAGAATGTTGCATCTTCCTCGTTGCCGTGAGCCGTGGTTTCCAGGTGTTAAGTGAGAAAACCGCTAGACTGGCGTTTCGCGTGACCGATGTTTTCGTCATCCATACTAGTGCATGGAGGAAATATTTCTGGCCGAGATTCATTATTAGATCAGTCCTACGAGCTGGTCAGGACGATAACAGGTCTGAGATCACTTGTGAAAGAACTAATACTGTCTCGGGGCAATGACAAGGTTGTTGAAGCTGTTTCAGTGCTATCCGAGGTAGAGGAGAGAAATATAAGGATAAGAGTATGTTCTTAAGCTATTTTTACAGTGTTCCTTCATTGTGCAGTTAGAAATTTACATCCGGAAGCGAAGTTACGCGAGATGACAGGTGCAACGCAACGTTCACATATTGAAGCGAGCGGATTTCGCAATGACGTCAACGCGCAATAATCACTCACAGAAGACAGGTGACAGCACTGGCTGTGGAAGGTATAGAAGGCTTGTCGAGGGAATGCGGAAAAACCAGCAGCCTTTGTTGTTATGGGGAAACGGAGCGATTAAACTGACGTCCAAGAGGGCATGATCAATGGATTTCGGGCCAAGGTGGAGGGATTTCCGAAGTAGCTAAGTTTGTAAACTGGTCCCGTACCGCCGTGGTTAAAGCACATCGTGCAGAGCAAAATGGCACCATACAAAACCAGCACCGACGCAACTGTCGTGCACCAAAGAGCGTAGATAACATCTACATCTACTACATGTACACGGTTACTGTGCAATTCACACTTAAACGCGTGACAGAGGTTTCATGGAACCATTTTCATACTACTTCTCTACCACTCCACTCTCGAATAGCGCGTGGGAAAAAGAAATTCCTAAATCTTTCGGTTCGAGCTCTGATTTCTCTTATTTTATTGTGATGATCATTTCTCCCTACGTAGGTGGGTTTCAACAAAATATTTTCGCATTCGGAAGAGAAAGCTGGTGATTGAAATTTCGTAAATAGTTCTCGCCGCAAAGGGGACCGCCTTTGTCTCAGTGACTGCCAGCCTAACTCTCACACACTCACGCCCATTGCGCGGTAACACGAAACGAGCTGCCCTTTTTGCGCTTCTTCAATGTTCTCTGTCGGTCCTACCTGGTAAGGATCCCATAGCGCGCAGCAGTATTCCAGCAGAGGATGTACAACTGTAATGTAGGCTGTCTGTTTATTCGGCTTTTCGCATCTTCTAAGTGTTCTGCCAACAAAGCGCAGTCTTTGTTCCGCCTTCCCTACTATATTATCTATGTGGTCTTTCCAATTTAAGTTGCTCGTAATTGTAATTCCTAGGTATTTAGTCGAATTGACAACCCTAAGATTCGTGCGATTTGTCGTATACCCAAAATCTATCGGATTTGTTTTAGTATCCATGTGGATGACCTCGCACTTTTCTTCGTTTAGTGCCAATTGACACATTTCGCATCATACAGAAATTCTCCCTAGATCATTTTGTAATTGGAATTGATCGTCTGATGATTTTACTAGACGGTAAATTAAAGCATCAGCAAACAATCTAAGGGGGCGACTCAGGTTATCGGCTAGATCATTTATGTAAATTAGGAACAGCAGAGGGCCTGTGACACTACCTCACGGAACGCCAGATATCACTTCTGTTCTACTCGATGATTTACCGTCTCTCACTACGAACTATGGCCTCTCTGAGAAGAAATCACGAATCCAGTCACACAACTCAGACGATACTCCATATGCACGCAATTTGATTAATAGTCACTTGTGAGGAACGGTATCAAAAGCCTTCTGGAAATCTGGGAACATAGAAACGATGTGAGATTCCTTGTCGACAGCACTCATTACTTCATGGGAATAAAGAGCTAGCTGCGTTGCAGTTATGTATCAATAAGTCATTTTCTTAGGCCGGCCAGGGTGGCCTAGCGGTTCTAGGCGCTACAGTCTGGAACCGCACGACCACTGCGGTCGCAGGTTCGAATCCTGCCTCGGGCATGGATGTGTGTGATGTCCTTAGGTTAGTTAGGTTTAAGTAGTTCTACGTTCTAGGGGACTGATGACCTCAGCAGTTAAGTCCCATAGTGCTCAGAGCCCTTTCAACCATTTTGATTTTCCTGTAGGTGATTCATAATGTTCGGGTACAGTATGGGCTCCAAAATCCTACTGCAAATTGAGGTCAGTGATCTGGGTAACAAAGGTGAACGACGGCTGCAGAGTTGTGTACAGGCGCATAGACATGCAGCTCTTTAGTAACTGACCGTTCAGATGAACCCAGGGGCCACCAACAGTGTCTCTTCAACGACCGTTCAGTAAATGTTGCTCTCTATGTGCCTCCGCAGGAGGCGCCTGGTTCGTGCTTCCACGCTGACTTCTGTTCATTGGCGACGAAGTACCGTAACTGGACGTCCAAAGAGTGGCGACCAGAGACGTTTCCAGAAGACTCACGTTTTATGCGCCTTCGGACAATCACCGTTGGCTTGTACGGCGTGAAACGTCTGGGAGCAAAGGATCCGTGCCGGAGGATGGAGTAATGTGGTCAAGGAAATGTTTTAGTGGCATTTCCTGGGTGATGTCACCATTCTGGAAGGCGCAACGGATCAACAGAAGTAAGCATCTACGTGTAGTGTACGTGCGTGGCTCGAACAGCGCCAGGATGACTTTACCGTACGCGCCTGGCAACAAAGCTCCCCAGATTTAAACCCAATCGAGAATCTGTGGGATCAGGCCGTTCACACGGTGGATGTTTAACTGAGGAACCTGGCGTAGCTGGTTAAGGGGCACTGGTGCTCGTGAGGCTCCGCAACCATCTCGCTACCTTCCAGAACCTTACTAACTCTATTCCTGCACGTCTCGTAGTAATCCGCACCGCAAAAAGGCTTATTCAGACTTTTGACAGCTGTTCACATTAATGTCACTGGACAGTGTATTTTCGTGGCACATACTAGACTCTTCAAACTTTTTGCAATAAAATGGTTCAAATGGCTCTGAGCCGTATGGGTCTCTGAGGTCATCAGTCCCCTAGGACTTAGAACTACTTAAACCTAACTAACCTAAAGACATCACACACATCCATGCCCGAGGCAGGATACGAACCTGTGACCGTAGTGGTTGCGCAGTTCCAGACTGAAGCGCCTAGTACCGCTCTGCCACAGTGGCCGGCTTTTGCAAAAATTTCCTGTTTTATATCGTGAGTAAGAGCAGCATCTAGGATGGGTGTCACAAGCGTTTTTTCAACAATTTCCTTTATATATTGACTACATCCTACAAACGAACCACAGTCTGCTACCCACTTTACCTATGACCGAATGTATGTGAACATTCTATTTCATAGCCACCAAATCGTTACACCCAGGTATTTGTGTGATTTGATTGATTCCAACACTCGTTCATTGATATACTAGTCACAGAACACTTCTTTTCCGCGATTAGTGAAACGTACAATTATTTCTGAACATTAAAATCAAGATTCCAAACTTCGCACCACTTTGAAATCTTACCACAATTTTACTGGATATTTGCGCACTTTTTTCCGAAAGGGTCACATTATAAATAACCGCCTGTTTTATAGCGTAACGCTCAGCGTGCTGGCTTGGAAGACAGGAAGTCAGAGCCGGATTTATTCCGCAGGGGGTTAAATGACCTTGACTGATGCATCAGCCAAGTCGAGTGTGGTTTTTAGGCGATTTCCCACATTCGTTTAGGCATATGCTGGGCTGATCCCCTCTTTCCACCTGAAAGAAATGTGATTAACAAAGAGTTAAATTGCGACCGCGCACAGAACAAAATTTATACAGTTGACAGATTGGCGGCGCACACTACTCCCCGCCCTTAGGTAACTGACTGCTGTGGTGACAAGAAGGGCATCCCACCTCGAAGTTAAAATAAAAAATAAATTTGCTAAAACTACAGTACAGTGAAGCCCTTACTACACGAGGTAACCGCTAATGAACGAAGTAAGAAGATCATTACAGATACCTACAACACTAACAAGAAACTACATCATTTTATATTTGGGGGCTACCAGCCGCAACATGTGGCTGGAATCCCACGAACTTTCGATCCAGCTCTCCTCGGCCATTGACAAGTGGTTAACAAGTGCAGTGACGCCATGGCTCGCCGTTCTATAGCCGCAATGCTGGTTGTGACGTCACTGGTGCTCTCTTTCCCGCCAAATATGGTAATGTTTTCGTCCCGAATCCGTAGCGCCCGCTTCAGCCTCTCGACGACCGCGTACCAGTGTGTGTTGAACTGAAAACAGCCATTCTTAGTGATGGTGTTTTCAGATGTTTTTAATTCTATAGGTTCCTTTATAACGCTATCCCAAAATTCCGTGGTTCTCATAATGACAGATGTTTCATCGAACAGAACCGTGTTTTGGTGTTTTTCCTGCGCCTGTCACCAGAAATAGCCTGTGACGCCTGGCGGTGATAGTAGTCATTTTCCCGGAAGACTCTAGGCAGTTGGATTAGTTCTAGTGGCTGATTTTCAGTGTCTTAAACGACTAGGGTGTTCAGAACGCCACGATTTTGAACAAGATGGTGGTGGCTGAGAGCGTGCAGATACCGATTCGTGTGTGTAGGTTTCCTGCAGAAATTGTGGCTGAGGTGCTTAATGGTTTTCCAGCGAATGAGGACATCAAAGAAGGGCAAGCAGTACACAATGTGAACCAACGCTGGACTGACAGGAGACGTGTTACGCTACGTTATCCTGAAACGTCAGTCGTGGAAGAGCACGCTTTAGAAAATCGACACGGTACTGAATTCGACGATACATCTGTCATTATAAGGATGAGGGGAGTTTGCGATATTATTATAAAGAAGCTATAGAAATAAAAATACCTCAAGCCACCATCACTACAAGTAAGGACCATGGTTTGCAGCTCAGTACAGCCTGGGATCCGCCCATCACCAGGTTGAAGATGGCAAGACGGACACGGGAGAAATCACCACCACATTTAGCGAGGAAGAGAGCACCAGTGACGTCACAGCCAGTAGTGCAACTGTATAACAGAGAGGCCACGGCGTCTCGGCAGTCATTTACCACTTGTCAATGGCCGAGGAGAGATAGGTCGAAAGCTCGTAGGATTTTATCCACATGACGAGGCTGCAAGCCTGAGAAGATTTTATTAGTTCCTATCGCCGCGAGTCAATGCATTCATAGAGTACGACGTTACCATACAAGATGAATAGCAAGGATCTAAACACATTTCCCCGAGAGACAACTCCAATTACTGTTTCATGTACCGATGAGTCTCCACCCGAAATAACACGCTGCGTACTTCAGACCAATAAATCCTACATTCGCTCACAGATTTCGTTGGACACGCTTTAAGATTGTATTTACGTTAAGAAGCTTTGATGTGAGACTGAATCAAATAATTAATCGGAATTAAAGAAATACTGGATCTACCTGACTGTCTTTGTCCATGGATCCCAAGTGTCATTGGATTTAACATGGACGATCTTTTCGGCATGGTATGGAAGAGATAATTCCGTTGGAGACACATGGTTTGTCCGAGCGCATTATGTGTGGATACATCGATATTGCAGGTCTGCCATCTGAGTTCATCCTGTAATGGGGATGGATAAAGTGTGGAAGACATGAACATACACTCCTGGAAATGGAAAAAAGAACACATTGACACCGGTGTGTCAGACTCACCATACTTGCTCCGGACACTGCGAGAGGGCTGTACAAGCAATGATCACACGCACGGCACAGCGGACACACCAGAAACCGCGGTGTTGGCCGTCGAATGGCGCTAGCTGCGCAGCATTTGTGCACCGCCGCCGTCAGTGTCAGCCAGTTTGCCGTGGCATACCGAGCTCCATCGCAGTCTTTAACACTGGTAGCATGCCGCGACAGCGTGGACGTGAACCGTATATGCAACTGACGGACTTTGAGCAAGGGCGTATAGTGAGCATGCGGGAGGCCGGGTGGACGTACCGCCGAATTGCTCAACACGTGAGGCGTGAGGTCTGCACAGTACATTGATGTTGTCGCCAGTGGTCGGCGGAAGGTGCACGTGCCCGTCGACCTGGGACCGGATCGCAGCGACGCACGGATGCACGCCAAGACCGTAGGATCCTACGCAGTGCCGTAGGGGACCGCACCGCCACCTCCCAACAAATTAGGGACACTGTTGCTCCGGGGGTATCGGCGAGGACCATTCGCAACCGTCTCCATGAAGCTGGGCTACGGTCCCGCACACCGTTAGGCCGTCTTCCGCTCACGCCCCAACATCGTGCAGCCCGCCTCCAGTAGTGTCGCGACAGGCGTGAATGGAGGGACGAATAGAGACGTGTCGTCTTCAGCGATGAGAGTCGCTTCTCCTTCGTGCCAATGATGGTCGTATGCGTGTTTGGCGCCGTGCAGGTGAGCGCCACAATCAGGACTGCGTATGACCGAGGCACACAGGGCCAACACCCGGCATCATGGTGTGGGGAGCGATCTCCTACACTGGCCGTACACCTCTGGTGATCGTCGAGGGGACACTGAATAGTGCACGGTACATCCAAACCGTCATCGAACCCATCGTTCTACCATTCCTAGACACGCAAGGGAACTTGCTGTTCCAACAGGACAATGCACGTCCGCATGTATCCCATGCCACCCAACGTGCTTGAGAAGGTGTAAGTCAACTACCCTGGCCAGCAAGATCTCCGGATCTGTCCAGCACGTCCAGCACGAACGCTGGTCCAACTGAGGCGCCAGGTGGAAATGGCATGGCAAGCCGTTCCACAGGACTACATCCAGCATCTCTACGATCGTCTCCATGGGAGAATAGCAACCTGCATTGCTGCGAAAGGTGGATATACACTGTACTAGTGCCGACATTGTGCATGCTCTGTTGCCTGTGTGTATGTGCCTGTGGTTCTGTCAGTGTGATCATGTGATGTATCTGACCCCAGGAATGTGTCAATAAAGTTTCTCCTTCCTGGGACAATGAATTCACGGTGTTCTTATTTCAATTTCCAGGAGTGTAGATGTAAAATCGATAAAATTTAGTATGTATGATAAGTAAGGATCAATGAAATACAGCAAGTAAAACCTGTTTCATATGATGACTGTTTTTGTCGAGTGCTATGATTTTGACATGGGCTACGGGATTTTAGTCTGCAGGTAGTAAATGAAGTAATGTATGCTACTTTTGCTCTACATTGCCCGTAAGAAACTAATATATTAATGTTGAAATGTATGGAAATAACTGTGTTATCTTCATAATTCGACACGCAAGTCGCCGATGTGGCGTCAACTCGAAACACTTGCACCAGGCGAACGGTCTACCCGACGGGAGGCCCTAGCCACACGGCATTTCCATCTTCATAATAAGGACTCTGAGTTCCCGCCTGCAGGGTAATGAGCACATTAATGGCGCGCAGAAAAGCAGTATTAAGGGTGCTGCACGAACTAACTTCCACAGGCTACGAAATTAATCTTTTATGTAAAACCTCGTCGGTCAGACGAATTTCTCTGGATAAAAATTTAATGTTAGAGGCTACCTCAGTATCTTAATAAACAAACAATATATCACATTTATTTCGGTTCTTAGAACAAAAGTAGGTTTATGACACTTTCTTGTAACTTCCTTCTATCTCTTAAAGCACTACACAGTGCACATGCTAAGATTTTACACCCACCTATAAGAGGGTACCTAAAAACTACATAAACTGCATCCGGTCCAGTGTGACGCAACCGTATGAATTTGCAGTAAACATAACTCCTTCTTGCAGTTGTTATGGAGACTGGCACTGCAGTTGGTCGATGGATTGTAAAATAAATAAATAAATATATCAATAAAAAAATTTCTAACAACCGTTATTTTCGTAGCTTTTTAGTTAGGCTACCAGTTCCGATTCCTCAACAGAGTCATCTTCTGTAAAAATTACATCAGACAAACACGTAATAAGAGGTCATAAATAGTATTATTCAAAAGAAACCAAGGGATCAAATTAATACATGGCAGCAAAAGGAAACCAGTATCGAAGTTATACACTCAGGGTACAATCAACGATATACTATGAATAAATAACATACTGTGAAAGCATAGTGGAGGACACAAGTCACCTATCCTGTAAGTTCATTGTCCAAAATTATGTAAGGTTATAGGCTACCAGGCTCCTTTTTCTTCTTAGTGGAATAAAGCAAAGAATAGCATCAGATAACTAACGTAAAATTGAAACAAACGATGGGAAAAAACATAATATGTAGTCATATTGGCAAAGTAACTGTAATTACCCGACAAACAAAGTGAGGCAAAGGTGTCAGTACTACATAATATGAATGTTATCAATAAAACAAGCGTTAGTTCAGAGAAAGGAATGATGTACTTTTCCTACATACTATCTATTATTGCATGTTTTCTACTTCTTCACATTTCACATTTCCGTTTCTGTTGATTCTTACGAAAAATGTTCAGCAATCCGCAAGTATTGTTTTAAGGTTACTTTAGTTCTTCTGATGTTTTATTTTTACCTACACATTCACCTAATTTTTCTCAATATGTTTACAGGCCCAAAAACTGATTCTTTGATGTGAACTTGTTTCACTTCTTTATATTTTCTTGACTAACGCTTTTCCGGTATTTTGTCGTTACCGGCATTCTTCTGGTATCTATGAGTAAGGCTGTCATTTTCCGCCATAATAGTTATTAAAACCCTTCCTCATTTATGACAACTCTTAAGAATACTCGTTAGCGAAGAGCACCGTTATCTGTAGCGACACTCCTCGCTTTTCACAATAGGCGGGGTATGCTTCACGTACGATACTTCTACTTCTTTTATGTTGTCTTCATTTCGTAGACGAAATGGTAGCCTACTGCAGTACAGGTTTTTGGTCTCCTTGCCGGTCCAGTTGTGTGATGTGCTTTTCCAAACACAGATAGTTTCTAGAATGCTTCCTATGTTCGATTTCATATTTTTGTATGTATTTTATTGACGCTCGTCCGGGAACTAATGAGTATGGATAACTTGTTGACGCTTTCCAAGGTTGTAGCTATTGCTCTTAGGCGGATGCACTGCATTGTTCTCCTGTGTTTTCGTACCTGTAGATTCATCTAGTGCTCACAGGATATCTACATTCTCAACACTCGACCTGCTTCTCTTTTATTTGTAGTTGCGTCAAGTTTCTTGTAATTCGTTGCATTGACACTATTCTGGTTTTTAATAATGCTAATATCTATTTTGTTGATCTACTCAAATTACGTAGCACTCGTCCGTCGGGGAATTATCATAGTTATTTTCCCAATACGACTACGTATTACTTTACGTTTCTTTATACTTTCATCGTTCCTTACTATTTTATGTCAGTTATCTGATGCTATTCTTCGTTTTATTCTATTAAAAAAGAATAAATTAGGTGCCTTGTCGCCTATATTCTTAAATAACTTTGTACAGTGAAGAACGGAACCTACGGCGACTGAAGGGAATCGTTCAGCGTGACGGAATTGCAAGCCTTCGACAAATTACTGCAGATTTCAATGCTGGGCCATTAAGAAGTTTCAGTGTGCGAACCATTCAACGAAACATCATCGAAATGGGCTTTCGGAGCCGAAGGCCCACTCGTGTACTCTTGATGACTGCACGACACAAAGGTTTACGCCTCACCTGGGTTCGTCAACACCGGCACTGGACTGTTGATGACGGGAAACATATTGTCTGATCAGACGAGTCTCTATTTTCAAATTGTATCGAGCGGATGGGCATGTACGGATATGGAGACAACCTCATGAATCCATGGACCCACCATGTCAGTATGGGAGTGTTCGAGCTGGTGGAGGCTGTGTAATGGTGTGGGGCGTGTGTGGTTGGAGAAATATGGGACCCCTGATGCGTCTAGATACGGCTTGACAGGTGACACGTACGTAAGCATCCTGTATGATCACCTGCATCTATTCGTGTCCATTGTGCATTCTGACGGATTTGGGCAGTTCCAGCAGGACAATGCGACACCCCACACGTCCAGAATTGCCACAGAATGTCTCCAGAAACACTCTTCTGAGTTTAAACACATCCGATAGCGACTAAACTCCCCAGACATGAACATTACTGAGTGTATCTGGGTTGCCTTGCAACGTGCTGTTCCGAAAAGATTTTCACCTCCTCGTACTCTTACGGATTTATGGACAGCCCTGCAGTTCCCTCCAGCACTACTTCAGACATTAGTTGAGTCCATGCCAAGCCGTGTTGCGGCACCTCTGCATGATCGTGAGTGGCCTACACGATGTTAGGCAGGTGTACCAGTTTCTTTGGCTCTTCGTTGTATATTCATAGCGCATCGTTGATTGTAGCCTGGGTGTATAATTTCATGACTGGTTTTCTTTACTTGCCTATATTAATGTATACCCTTTGTTTAGTTTATATAATATTGTGTATGTGTCTCATGTACTTTTTACCGTACAGGGCTTGGAGATAACTCTGTTGAGGAGTCGAAACTGGTAACCTAAATAAAAAGTCATAAAAAACGGCTGGTGAAATATTATTTTTGCAATGTGTGAATTTCCCTCCCTTTGGTCACAAGCTGTAACTCGACGCTCCATCTATTGTTGCAGGTGAAACCTTGTAGCTGAGCATCTACAACAAATCCACTCGCTCTTTCCGTGATGTACTAGTCAGCTCCGTCAATGAAATATATACGAGTACAATTAATTCTGTAGCATAAAATTCGAATATAGTTACCACATAGAGTTGTACGTCGCAACAGGTAGTTCACAAAATATTTTCTAACAGTTAACGCTAAAAATTTGGGGGAATGGAGAACAGTTAACGTTCTAAACGACATTATTAGCCTTTTATTTATTGTCTTGTACCTCAGTGCAGTGTCCTAATAGGGAAAGCGTGTCTGCAATTCTCCTCTCTCCCTGCCCTCCTTATACAGATTCGGGAGGACGACAGTTCGAATCCGTGACCGGCCATCCACATTTAGGTTTTCCGTGGTTTCTCTAAATCGCTCCAGACTAATGCTGATGTGCATCTTTGAAAAGCAACGGCCGATTTTCTTCTTTAAACCTTCTGAGCGTGAGTTCCGTCTCCAGTAACCTTGATGTCGACGGGACGCTAAACCATAATCTTCCTTCCTTTTTACACACACACACACACACACACACACACACTTACACATTGTTTCAGCTGAAGTCTTTCGTTTCTGTTACTAATAACATCTTGCAACACAGACGAAGCCGGTGTAACTGAGCTATTTACTGTAACTGCTGTGAGGCGCGGTCGTGAGTCGTAAATGGGTGGATGAGTCGGTAGAGAACTTTCCCGCGCGAGGCAAAGCTCAAGATTTCGAGTCCCGGTCAGGCATGCAATTTTAATCCGCCAGGACGTTTTAGAAATCTGTTCGTTAAGGACACAGAAACTGAATAATTTACAGAATGACACAGGAAAAATAGTAATAGTTTTCAAAGAGTTACAGCCAGCATCTACATACATACTTTGCAAGCCACCATGTTGTGCATGGCAGTGGTACCTTGTACTACTCCGGGTGATTCTCTTACCTGTTCTGCTGGGAAATGGAGAAAAACGCCTATCTATATCCTTTTGTACGAGGCCTGATTCCTCTTACCTAGGCTTCGTGGCCATTACTTGACATGTATATTAGTGCCACTAGGATAGTTCTGCAATCTGGCAAAATGCCAGTTCTTTAAACTTTCTCAATAGCCTTTCGTCTGAGAACTATCGATTACTTCCTGATCCACTCATGTGTTAAATTCAGATAACATAGATTCATTATAGACAATAAATCTTAAGTATGGGAATCCACGTGTGAAGAATTAACTACTGTATTCGCCAGCACTGTATAAATACATTTATATTGTATACTGCGCTCTAGACAGTATGAATTGCAAGTCGCGACTGAAACTGTTGCTTGATGTGTTGATATAGTCCAATAGGTGTGTAAAAACCAACAAGGGGAAACCAGTTCCAAATAAAACCATAAAGTACTTCTTAGTGTATAGTCAAATTGGTAAGACAATGGAATTATTAAGTTAACTTATGTAACGTGATATTAAAGTTGTAACCATAAAATTCCGTGTCTAGAACCTTGTTACTCGACGTTCAGGTGCAGCACGCAAAAAAACCAAGAACAGATGGATGAAAAGAAACCCCCATTAACAGGAAAACGAAGCACAGCACACGCTACGCGTATGTTTCATCCTATTATATTCGAAGTTCAAGTGCGGAATAAAAGGAAAAATATAATAGGGCTTGTAAATAAAAAGAGAACAAACAAAACTCATTGTGTTAGTATAACCATTATATATCTTTAAATATGGGTGGACTATATTACACCATATACGAATATGTAATAAGTCGAGAGCGCTACAAGTGGAGTATGATATCCTCATACAATGCACACAGAAGACGGCTACATATGCAAAACCTGGATACTACAAAAGAGGAATAACCCGTCATATTATGGGACGGAAGCACAGAGAATGAGCAAAAAATTGTTCAAATGTATGTGAATTCCTAAGGGACCAAATTGCTGAGGTCATCGATCCCTAGACTTACATTCTACTTAAACTAGCTTAAGCCAATTTATGCTAAGAACAACGCACACACTCACGGCACCTCAAACCGCGTGGGCACTCGTCGCGGCATTATGGGCAAATGTGCAAATCATGACATTACAGACCCAGAGTATATATCGTTATATACAGGTTGTGCCATTCATTTTGACCACCCTAAATAACTGTTTGTCCAGACGCAAATTACGAAATGTTTCAAGCAAATGTTCTTTAGCCGTCAGGGGGGCATCAATCAACATGATTTCCTTCGTTGTAGCTTTGTTTTTTAAAAGATATGAACAGCTGTATCACTTTTTTAAATGGCACCCTGTATTTTTTATTCGGTAATTCATTTCCTCTCCTAATGACCTATTCAAAAATTGTATCACCGTGTACCATTCACTGAAACACAACGTAATTGATTACATAGCGCAACATTGATGTTGACGCACCCAGCGCTTAGTGCATGTACTCGGAGTAATGGGACATATCCACGTGCTGACGTTGACAGAGGACAGAAGTAAACATAAGTAGGATGCACACCCGTCATTCCGTCAAACATTGTCAGTTGAAGAGTTGTGTTAGTAGAATGTACACCAACGGAGAGAAAGTAAAAATGCTACTCATATATGGGGAATGTAAGTTACCAGAAAAGTAGTTGAAATACTGTCTTCTTATGTACGGGCACATTTAGTACAGTAGTTTAGGTCTTTTAAATACTGTTGTGTAGAATAGGCATACAGTAAAGGCTGTCCTTCCTACAAACTGCATCAACATAAAGTTTCTTTTATTGTTGTTTTTGTGGAAGGTGGGCGAAATACTACGGAGGCAGGGGAACTGTACAGAGAGCGATATCCTAACAAGAACCTACCTTCCCGACGGATGTTTTCTCGTCTTGTTGCGACGCTTCAGGAAACGGAAAGTTTCAACGCAAGACAACGTAATTGTTGTAGCACTCGCACAGACGAAGCTGCCGAAGTTACTGTTCTCGCTTCCGATGCTATGAATCCACATGTGAGCACACAAAAGCTTGAACACGAGATTGGTATTCCTAAAACCAGTGTACATCGTATTCCTACACGTCACCGGTTCCATCCTTACGATGTACCCCTACATCTAGAATTTCATGGGAATCATTTCCAGAATCCTGTACAGTTCTGTCAGTGAGCACAGAAGCAAATCCTCGCCAACCCGAACTTCATCTCCAATGTTCTATTTACCGATGAATGTTCCTTCTCGAACAAAGGACAGGTAAAACAAGGAACATGCATTATCGGTCCAGCAACAACCCGCGATGGCTTAGACAGGTAGAACATCAGCGTCAATGGAGGGTTAACGTTTGGTGTGGGTTGCTTGGTACTACAATTATTGGCCATTATTTCATCAACGGTAGTCTAAACGGCATAGCGTATGCCAGCTTCCTCGGACGAATTCTTTCTCCTATTCTGAATTAAGTGCCGCTAAGAACCAGAATGCTTATGTGGTATCAACACGATGGATGTCCAGCACATAATACGTTGGGTGCACATCGTGTTCTGAACCGAAGGTATGCTACTAGATGAAAATTCTTTTCAGCAGGCAACATTGGAAACAATAAATAATTCTTTGATTAAACGAGTGCACCAGTGTATCGGTGTCCAGGTTCACCACTTTGAGCCCCTTTGAATGTTCTACTCCTGGCCAATGGTACAAGAGAGTCAAAATCAATTTTTGTTATGTTTTTACATGGGCTCAAAGTCACTGTTGTGTCATGTAATTAATAACGTTGTGTTTCCGTGAATGGTACACTGTGATACTTTCTTGAATAGGTCTTTAGGAGAGGAAATGAATTACCGAATAAAAAATACAGGGTGCCATTTAAAAAAGTCATACCGCTGTTCATATCTTTGTAAACAAGGTAATCATGCTGATCGATGTCCCCCTGACGGCTACAGAACATTTGCTTGAAACATTTGGTAATTTGCATCTGCACAAACAGTTATAAAAAAGGTGGTCAAGATAAATGAGACACCCTGTATACAAAATAAAAATATCATATTCCACTTGTAACGCTACTGACTTGTTGCATACGTAATATAATAGCCTGCGCAGATTTAATGTATACGGCGGTGAGTATTGATCCTGATTCCAAAGGGCACTACGATTTAGTGAAAAACACCGTCTATTATAGCGATAGAAGAAGGTAAGGAGTGAGTGTATAACTAGTTCCAAGACGGTCTCCTAGTTTGTCCACTTAACGTTTCGGACGAAGGAAGGTAGCCTAAATTAATTTCAAGGAAGTATAAACATGGTCAAATTTTGTAGAAGTGTTCAAGGGTGGGTAGCTGGCATAACGGCTGTCTCGTAATTTGTAAGTTACGCCAGTAGGGCGACAAGGTCCTTCGGCTGTTCAGAAGCGACGAAAAACGTGGATACTTATATGAATTCAGAACGCTTAAATAAGGGAACTGGGGCGTCGCAGGTTGAGTATGCCCATTTCATTACCACAAGACAAAACATCTGTGCTACGAGATAGAATCGGGACGTTGGCATCGTGGCAGGCGGAAGGCAAGAGTGAGTCTTCCTGTGCCGGCCACGAAGCCTCGCGAACCAAACCTGCTGCCAAGCTTCCCCACTGGCTGTGTCCCACCAAAGATCGCGCGACTTAGCGAGATGTAAGTTACAGTATAGATGTACTGTTCCAGTGGATGGATTGCTAACTATAAATATTTGAGGAAGACAAGTGTCTATCAACGCGCTCACGAATACACGGTACGAAAAGTGTCCTAACCATAGATTTACCAAAAATAACAGTACCGCTAACTGGCGCTAGTGTACCGTTTCCATACCGTATGAATGGAAACACTGTGTTTGCACTAAGTAAATGACGTCACATATCTGATAAAACGTTGCATACATAAAGTTGGGAATACGGAAGTGTCCGATTCCACCCATCTGCTTGACCCATGACGTCATCAATAAGGCGGAAATGGCTATTCTAAGCGTCTGCAATATGGTGCCTATGATATCACTACATACACACGGCAACAAACACGAAAATACGTATAAATAGGACAATAACTCCTTCCTCCAAAAATACAATCAAACTAACAGGACAACCGCGAGAATTTGGGGGTTTTATGGAGAGGACAAGCTAAATATAACAGTAAAAAAAACACACCACGATCCCAAAACACACAAAATGACGAACAAAAAAATACTTACAAAAATCTAGGGGAATCGGACACTTCCCTTGACCTCTATTGGTCAACGGCAGGTGACGATATCAAAACACCAACGCCTAAAGCAAGAACTACGGAAATTGCAATGAGACATTTCCCTTGACCACAGCTGACGGTACCAAAACACCTGTACCTACATATAAAAATACGAAAATTGGAATCGGTCATTTCCCTTGAACTATATAGGTCAAGTATAACTACTGATACGAAAAAACCAACACCTACAACAACGAAAAACAAAACCACAACACCTCAAGAATTAAAAACTCAAACATCCCTACGCAAATTAAAACAGATTCAATACACAACAAATGTACAAAACATTACGATTCGAGAAAAATAAACCCAAAAAACTATTACTTAACACCAACAAATTTCGGCCGGCCATCCCACACACACACACACACACACACACACACACACACACACACACACACAGAGAGAGAGAGAGAGAGAGAGAGAGAGAGAGAGAGAGAGAGAGAGAGAGAGGAAGCTATCAAACACAACAAGACGACATCTATAGACACAACCAACTCAAACTCCGCGCCGTAATGACGTCACACACCACATAACCCTCAAAGCAGACGGGTGGAATCAGACGCTTCCGTTGACCCATACAGTCTTAATAGTTGCGAATGGCGAACGTAATTCCTCTGCATCCCTGTTAGAAACAAACATAAAAGTGAAATGGCTAGTTCAAGTTACAGGAGATGAACAAAAATATGGAGACACCGCGAGAAATGCGTGCTTGAACATAAATGCATATGCTAGTCCAGCCTGCAGGTTGCGATGTTGTATTTGACAACTAACGGCTCCTGTGCAGTGTCCTCAATACGTAGCAAGTGTCAGTTGTGGTCAGAACAGTGTGTAGTATAGCTGTGAGTGCACAATGTCAGAGATAAGGGAGTCTGAACGCGGGCGACTTAATTATTGTTGAGCTGCAATTCCAAAACCACTCATCAGTGACGCAAATGCCCGGAACAGGAGCTGTGGAACAATGGAACAAAGTCATTTGATCGGATGAGTCGTGTTCCACACTGTTGCCAGCTTCTGGGCTAGTTTTTACGTTCCAAGAGTGAAACACGACGGGGACTCGGTGAAGATTTGGACAGGCATATCTTGGTGTTCAGTGGCCGCCATGGGCACTCTGCAAGATCGCATCACTGATAAAGATTATGTGGTCATTTTCGCTGACCAGCTCCAGCCAATGGCACAACGTTCGTTGCCCAATGCTGATACTGTGTTCCACGAAGACAGAGCCGCAGATCGCACAGCTCACGTCGTCCAGGACTTGTTTTGTGAGCACGAGGATGAATTGTTTGGATCTCCTCTGGACATCACAGTTACCAGATCACATTGTTATTGAGCCTTTGCGCTCTACTTTGGAGAAAAGGGTGCGTGATCGTCATCCATCTACATTACCTGAACTTGGCGCTATTCTGAGGGGAGAAAACACTCCCTCTGTTCTGTGTTTATCCATTCCGAGATGACTGGAAACTGTATTGAAGCCAATGGGTTTCCTATACCATATTAAGCATGATAGTGTGTTGTGTTTATGGGTTTCCGTATTTTTGTCCACACTCTGTGTAAAGGAGATAACAATTTGTCAAGCTAGTTGAAGGAAAAGGAAGTTAGACGAAATTGTGCCATGGAAGAATAGATAATCAAAAAAACAGACGCAGAGAGTATTCGGGGAAATACTAAACAAGAATCGAAAGTTAAAAAACTTTGTGAATGACAAAGATTAATAATATCACTATCTGCTATTTCGTAGGTTTCGTGCTACTATCTTGAATCAATAACTTGCTGCATGTTCGGTCCTACTTGTAAGAACCCTACCTTTACGTTAGGTAAGAACCCTAAATTCTTGAACAAGTCTCTATAGCTTCCCATCTTTAGAAGTAGACATCTACATCATACTCCGAAAGCCACCTAATGGTGTGTGACGGAGGGTACTTTCGGCACCACTAACTGATCCCTCCAACCCTGTTCCACTCGCGAATAGTGCGTGGGAAGAATGATTGTCGGTAAGCCTCTGTATTGGCTCCAATTTCTCGAATTTTCTCCTCGTTGTCAATACGCGAGATGTATATGAGGGCACGTAATATGCTGTCTGACTCCTCTTGAAAATTGCTGTTCCGAAATTTCAATAGTAAAACCCTCCGTGACGCACAACGCCTCTCTTTTAACGTCTACCAGTGGAAATAACGTAACTCTCTCTCACCAGCTAAAGGATCCCGTGACGAAACGCGCCGCTCTTCGTTGGATCTACTCTATCTCCTCTATCAGTCCTACCTGATAGGGATCCCAGATTGCTGAATAATACTCAAGAATCGGGCGAACAACCGTCTTATATGCCACTTCTTTCGTGACTGAGTTACATTTCCTTAAGATTCTTCCAATGAATCTGAGTCTGGTGTCTGCTTTTCCCGCTATCTGTTTTGTATGGTCTTTCCACTTAAGGTACTCTGGATAGTTACGTCTAGATATTTTACGGCAGACACTGTCTCCAGTTGTATGTCATCAATAGTGTAGCTGTAGAATAGTGGATTTCTTTTCCTATGTATGCACTATATGTTACATTTATTTACGTTCAGGGTCAAGTGTCAGAGTCTGCATCATTAATCAATTCTCGGCAGGTCGTTCTGAAAAGTCTTACTATCTTCTGGTGTTGCTATTTTGGTATACACAAGTGCATCATCTGCGAATAGCCTTAAAGAGCTTACTACGCTTTCTACTAGATCATTTATATATATTGTAAACAGCAACGGTCCTATCACACTTCCCTGTGGTACTCCGTATACAGGGTGTTACAGAAAGGTACGGCCAAACTTTCAGGAAACATTCCTCACACACAAATAAAGAAAAGATGTTATGTGGACACGTGTCCGGAAACGCTTAATCTCCATGTTAGAGCTCATTTTAGTTTCGTCAGTATGTACTGTACTTCCTCGATTCACCGCCATGATTTCATACGGGATACTCTACCTGTGCTGCTAGAACATGTGCCCTTACAAGTACGACACAACATGTGGTTCATGCACGATGGAGCTCCTGCACATTTCAGTCGAAGTGTTCGTATGCTTCTCAACAACAGATTCGGTGAGTGATGGATTGGTAGAGGCGGACCAATTCCGTGGCCTCCACGCTCTCCTGACCTCAACCCTCTTGACTTTCATTTATGGGGGCATTTGAAAGCTCTTGTATACGCAACCCCGGTACCAAATGTAGACGGCTGTGATACAATTCGCCATTCTCCAGGGCTGCATCAGCGCATCAGGTATTCCATGCGACGGAGGGTGGACGCACGTATCCTCGCTAACGGAGGACATTTTGAACATTTCCTATAACAAAGTGTTTGAAGTCACGCTGGTACATTCTGTTGCTGTGTGTTTCCATTCCATGATTAATGTGATTTGAAGAGAATTAATAAAATGAGCTCCAACATGGAAAGTAAGCGTTTCCGGACACATGTCCACATAACATATTTTCTTTCTTTGTGTGTGAGGAATGTTCCATGAAAGTTTGGCCGTACCTTTTGGTAACACCCTGTATACCTTTACACCCGTCGATTTAGTTCCGTTAGGAGCGACGTGTTGAGTTCTGTCTGGAAGCAAGTCTTGAATCCAATCGCAGGCCTGCTCCGATCGTAAGATCGTAATTTTTTCATTACACTTCAATGCGGGACGGTGTCAAATGCCTTACTGAAATCAAGGAACACGGCGTCAACCTGAGCGCCGTTGTCCACTGTGCTGTGGATCTCATGGAGAAACAGAGCGAGCTGAGTTTCGCAGGATCTCTGTTTGAGGAATCCACGTTTATTTTTATAGAGGAGATGTTCATTTCCCAAGTACGTCATAATTCTTGAGCATAAAGCATCTTCCATAGTTCTACAAGAGATTGACGTCAACATTGTACAGAAAGTTATGAAACTACTTTCATTAAAGGCAAATTTGATTACTAAGACGGAACTGTAAAGTAGACATTTTATTTTGTTCTTCGGTTTCTTTCGTTGTCTATCACACCCTTCAAATGTCTAGGCATGGATTCATATTCGTTGCTGCAGATGACCGCTTCAGTTTGGGAACTGTTGCCTCACTTCTTCGCTACGGCATGGTAGAGGCTTGGACACAACAACAGAAGCTTTTCAAGCCCTACCCAGAAAAAGACAGAAAATTGGCGACAATTTCACCATACGTGAGTGGGATTTTAATTATCCCTAGCTTTGACTCATAATCTGAAACAACCGTTCTTCGCTAAGTGAATTAGTAACTGTGGTCTTTAATCTAACAGACGTTGCCTGTGGCAAGTTAGTTTAAACAGGCACACTCCAATGCGCTCATCGACATTGGATGTTGTCTTGTGGTTGCTGTCCCACAATGTCCACAGTGGTGAGGTTCAGATCTGTGCTTGTGTAGAAACTTTGCTGCCACCTTACTATCAGGTTCTTTCTTTTCACCCTGTAGACTTCCTTTCTTTTTCTCGCTACTCCTACCTCCATCTCTCTCCCTCGAGCATCGCTTAACGAGCCGGCGAAGCTCTGAGACACGCAAGCCGGTCGAGTGCATGCACTTCTCGGTCGCCCTATCGATTTATTTACTGGAGCCAATTCATTGTTTTCAAGGCTATCCACATTACTTTGCACAAGATTGCTCTAGACGGCTTCATTGTGGCCATTATTCACTCATCCAGCCTCTGATACATGAAACACTAACCGATCAAAGGCATCCGAACACCTATTATTATGCGGTAATATGGGAATGTTCATCTTTCACCTTTAAGATGCCTTAAACTCTCATGGGGACACTTTCAATGAGGTGTCTGGATATCTGTGGAGAAATTACAGCCCATTTTTCCTCAAGAACCAAATCCAGAGATGGTGGTAACGTTAAACGCTACATTGTGGAGCGACGTCGACGTTATAAATCATCGTAAATGTGTTGCATTAGGTTTAGTTTTGGAGTGTGGATGTTGGCACGCCAGTCCGATTCAGGAATGTTACCGCCGTCAACCCACTGCCTCACAAATGATTGCTTTGACCGGGTGTATTGTCAAGCTGAAACAATCAACCATCTTCTCCAGACAGTTCCTCCACTGTACACAGAACATCCTGCTGTAAAATGTGTTCATATCCTTTCAAAGTTAGGTTTTCTTAAGCTCAATGAGGGGACCGTACACCAATCACGAAAACCAACTTCGTACTGTAAAACCACCCCCTCTGTACTACACTACTGGCACTACACGTGATGGCAGGTAACGTTCTCCAAGCATTCGCCAAATTCCTACCTTTCCATGGGGTTGCCACGGGGTACACCACTGTTGACTGGCGTCCATCTTTACCTTCACCTCAAGCGTGGCTCAGGATTGCCTACAGAAATGTCTAGCTTATCTGGAGCCGCTCGTCCGACGTACTTTATATTCGTTTTAAATCCCAACGCACAATCACTGTGCTAGCTGCACTGCCGATAGCACTGTGAAGCTCACCAGTGATTCCTTCCACTGGTTCAATGCGACTTTGTACGACCACCCGCAGCTACGCTCGTCGTATGTGAGGTCAGCTTGGTCTTGATTCAGCTGTGGCTGTCCCATCGCGTTTCCACTTCACAACCACATTAGTGACAGTTTACTTGGGAAGCTTTAGAAGGATTTAAATGTTCTTGGTGTATTTGTTATCCAAGTGACATCCAATGACAAGTCCACATTCGCAGTGACCTACCCGTTTCTGTGTTACTGGTTCTCTACTGGCAACCCAGTTCTCCTCGCCTGCTTTTATACCGGTGGGGCCGCCTCTCGTGACATCTAGCGGTCCTTTGATTATTACATAGGGGTGTCCTAATACTTTTGATCAGAACGTGAATGTTTATATCTGGAAACATTTCTCTCAAGTTGTATCTTCATCCTGCTGGAAAGTTGATGCCCATAAAGATCTATGCACTAGACTAGATTGATTGTCACATGGTATCACAGTGGACAGCAGAAACTGATGTGGTCCATGTCCTCCTATGTTCAACAGGCATTCACATAATGACGAAAAAGTTATTGTATCTTCCTCCCGTGGTTAAATCGGAGACAAAGCTTTATGCTGGAACGTCCTGCACTATATTCTGTTGGTGTGATAGCTGAATCGTTTAATTTCGTAAGGGTCTTATTTGCTTCCGCCCATCTTGGAGACGTTCTGTGTAAGGAACATGTTCAAAACTCTTTGTACTAAGGTGGACAGCACACATTGTGAAACAATCGACACTTTCATATCCTCGAATACCATAGTGCCTCTTCACACATCAAACGGTAACTTTCTTGTAGCGCACTGCCCATAATTGCTTAAATTTAGCGTCGCATGTTTTGGTACATTGTTGGTAAGACTGAAAATGACCGAAGCAACGAGACTGGGCACTATAACGATTAAAAATACGAACAAAGCAGAAAACTAGTTTTATTCAATTCATATATCGAAGATGATAAACCTTCCATAAAGAGTAACGTTTCACATTCCAAGAGAAAAAATTAACAAATGCTTCTAATGCAAGGAAGTAAGAAATAATTGAAAAAATTCCACTGTTCACTCAACTACACATATAAAAAACAGTTTTCCATTACCTCGGTGCCGAGACTTCGGGAACCTGTGCAGAAAATTGGAATAGACATCAACACAAACATCATTTCCATCCTTTTTATTCCTCATGAAAACCAAACATTGAATGTTGTGCCAAAATACAGCGAGACCTTCACTAGCAGTGGTCCAAATTGTTGAACACACCAGTACCTCTACTACCCAGTAGCACATCCTCTTGTCTTGATGCATGCCTGTTTTCGTCGTGGCATACTATCGACAAGTTCATCAGGGTAATGTTGGTCCAGATTGTCCCACTCCTCAACAGCGATTCAGCGTAGATCCCTCAGAGTGCTTGGTGGGTTACGTCGTCCATAAACAGCCCCTTCATTCTATCCCAGGCGTGTTCGATAGGGTTCATGTTTCGAGAATATGCTGGCCACTCTAGTCGACCGATGTCGTTATCCAGTAAAAAGTCATTCACAACATGTGCACGCGAATTGTAGTCCATGAAGTCAAATGCTTCGCCAATATGTTGCCGATATGGTTGCACTATCGATCGGAGGACTGCAATCACCTATCGTACAGCCGTTACGGCGCCTTCCATGACCACCAGCGGCGTACGTCGGCCACACATAATGCCACCCTAAAACAGCATGGAACCTCCACCGTGCTGCATTCGCTGGACAGTATGTCTAAGGCGTTCAGCCTGACTGGGTTGCCTCCAAACACGTATCCGACGATTGTCTGGTTGAAGGCATATGAGACACTCATCGGTGAAGATAGCGTGATGCCAAGCCTGAGTGGTCCATTCGGCATGTTGTTAAGCTCATCTGTACCGCGCTGCATGGTATCGTGGTTGCAGAGATGGATCTCGCCATGGGAGTCGAGAGTGAAGTTCTGCATATGTAGCCCATTGTGCACAGTTTAAGTTGTAACACGACGTCCTGTGGCTGCAGGAAAAGAATTATTCAACATGTTGCCGTTGCTGTCAGGGTTCTTCCGAGCCATAATCCGTACGTATCGGTCATCCACTGCAGTAATAGCCCCTGGGCGGCCTGAGCGAGGTATGACGTCGACAGTTCCTGTCTCTCTGTATCTCCTCCATGTCCGAACAACATCGCTATGGTTCACGCCGAGGCTCCTGGACACTTCCCTTGTTGAGAGCCCTTCCTGGAACAAAGTAACAATGCGGACGCGATCGAACCGCGGTATTGAACGTCTAGGCATGTTTGAACTACAGACAACACGAGCCGTGTACCTATCTCTTGGTGGAATGCCCGGAACTGATAGGCTGTCGGACCCCCTCCGTCTAATAGGCGTTGGTTGTTTACATCTATGGGCGATTTTAGTGACGTCTCTGAACAGTCAAAGGGACTGTGTCTGTGATGCAATATCCACAGTCAATGTCTATCTTCAGGAGTTCTGAGAACTGGGGTGCTGCAAAAAAATTTTTGATGTGTGTGTAAGAACACTCCAGTACGGATTTCGAAAGAACGTTAATTGCTGCTTTTTCGTAGCTCAGTCGCTAATAAGCCTTTCTCGCAACTGAACAGCCAAGTTAATGTAATTTCTCTGAACCTTGGTAATCATTTCAGATTATTTAACCTGCTAGTTTCAATTTTATAATTTCGTGATGCAAAAAAAGAATAACGTGCTTTCATGCGGTTAAATATTTTACTGGCTAAATGACCAACAAGAACTGAGTAAGTGTACACGAAATGAAAGCAGCTTGAACTAGAATTGTGTGCATTCGCGTGGAAATTGCGCAACGCAGAGGTAGTCTCATTAAAAATTTTCCAAAGGCGAACCTCTCCTCAATAGTTGAACGTTTGCTCTGCTTTACGCGTGGCGCAACTGACTCGTTTGCTCCGAGGACTGCGGCCCTCAAAAAGCACACACAGACGGCTCATTAGAACACGCAGGAAAAGCAAAGTATACGACTACTAAACAGGTGGAAAGACAACTAAATTAATATGAAAACCTACAAATATTTTATTACGTTTACTGTATTAATAATAAAGTCTGTTTTATCTGTCGACGAAATTCGTTCTGTGCTGAATCAAAATAACTAAGTGTAAATGTTTTTGATACAGAACAATTATATTATCATATTATATACAAGGTTTTTGAATCTATTTAGACTTCACTGACGGAAACGGAAAATGTTACAGCTTTGAAGTAGCAATTCAATATCAGTTAAACTTTGTGGAGATGATCATTACATAAATGATATTAAATGGTTAAATCTCCACTCCATTAGCAGCTGATGTCCAGCATCAACATCAACTCCAACGGGCACGATTGTTAGATTAGTTGTGGAATGGAAGCAAACAGCCTCCAAATGTCCTCCTAAGAAATTTCTTTCAATTCATACGTACAGTGCCAGTTCATGAGACTTGCTGCCTAGAGCTTGTATCATTCAAGGATCCGCACATTCCTTAAGGTGTTTGTTCTCTGAAGTGGAGTGTGAGGCCTTGCCTTATCCTCCTGCAATATGCCATTTGGCACCATGGTCAACAAGAGTATGTGAATAGGCTTTATGATTTTTGATACAAACTAGTGAGCAATTATCCGCCTTCGACAGTTGGCAAATCAGTCTTGTTGTCATATCCAGTAGCTCCTCACTCTACGATTGCACGAGTTGGAGAGCTGTTGGTCCAGACCAGTGGGTCTCAAAGTGTGTGCCAGCGTGTACTGGTGCGCCCTAGAACATTTACAGGTGCGCCCTATAATATTTTAGGGAAACATACGGCCAACTATAAAAGAACATATACATACATCGAAAAAAAGTTTTTCATCGCAGCCGGCCGGTGTGGGCGAGCGGTTCTAGGCGCTTCAGCCTGGAAACGCGTGATCTCTACGGTCGCAGGTCGAATCCTGCCTCGGTCATGGATGTGTGTGATGTACTTAGGTTAGTTAGGTTTAAGTTGTTCTAAGTTCTAGGGAACTGATGGCCTCAGATGTTAAGTCCCATAGTGCTCAGAGCCATTTTTTTTTCATCACTCCGGTTTCCAGAACTCCTGAAGATAGACGTTGACCGTGGATATTGTATCACAGACACAGTCCCTTTAACTGTTCAGAGATGTCACTAAACCTGCCAGAGATGTAAACAATCATGCATGAGCAGTGCCTATTAGACGGAGGGGGTCCGATAGCCGATCAATTCCAGTCATTCCACCAGGAAGGAGGTACACGGCTCGTGTTGTCTCTAGTTAAACCATGTTTAGACGCTCAATACCACGGTTCGATCGCGTCCGCATTGTTACTTTGTTCCAGGAAGGGCTCTCAACGAGGGAAGTGTCCAGTCGTCTCGGACTGAACCAAAGCGATGTTGTTCGGACGTGGAGGAGATACAGAGAGAGAGAGAGAGAGAGAGAGAGAGAGGACCTGTCTCGAGATCTCAGTACAGTTTCTTTTAATATTTTCACGATTGTTCCTGGTGACACTGCACCGTAATCCCTGCCCGAGTTTCAGCAGCTGGCATCCGTCCATTCTTTATAGCCAGTCGTACAATCCTACGAACTACTCGTGACGTAGCACTTCTGGACCTACCCGTCGCCTACTCTACTTGTCACGCTTTTTCATCTTATTACCCCTCACATTGTAGTCACTAACTACAGCCGATTGTCTGTGTGCTCTCTGACTGCGATGCTCCCTTGTCCCTCATATCAATAATTCGGCCATTGTCGAAGTCCAAAAAATGGCTATAAACTGCCCGTCAGGTGCTCTGGACATGCCGTGTTATGACATCCACTCGCAAAGTACCAGTAACTTTACACACGACCAACAGCCATCATGTACTCAAACAGATTTTCGTCTGAAGGATTGGGTTTTTTGGGTAGCGAAAATAATGTCGCGTAAGTATACAATTTCAGTAGATACAATACCACAGCTATGGAAATACTGGAGTATTAGTTTGGTAGCGTCCGCTCAAGGCGTTCGTGATGCGATGATTTCCTTTTCCTTAGTGTGTGTAAAATGTTGAAGATTAACATGAGTAAAACATGGAGTTTATATTACAAATGCTTCCATTAGGGATTATGTTCCAGAACCGTTTTAATCTACATTTGGACTACTACGGTCCACCATGTAATACGTTTTGTGCAGCCTGCGGTGCTCCACTCAGTCGGAACCTATGACTCCCACAACCCAGTTCTCAAGCTACGCAGATGAGGCTGTCTTGTTTCCCTGTATAAATCGCAGCTCTATGACACTTGTTAAACTGTTACACATGAAATTGGAAACAGGACAGCATGAAAGAAACAATGACTACGATCGTTAATTAGAATTTAAAAATACACAATTCCGCATATCACAAAGAGTTTACTCCAGCCAATACGCGTTTAGATGATTAAAAATAGAAATTTTTGATAAACAAACGTGTGTGTCAAAACTTATGGGACTTAACTGCTAAGGTCATGGGTCCCTAAGCTTACACACTACTTAACCTAAATTAACCTAGCGACAAACACACACACCCATTCCCGAGGGAGGACACGAACCTCCGCCGGGACCACCCACACAGTCCATGACTGCAGCGCCTCTGACCGCCCGGCTAATCCCGCGCTATTTAATCTAACTTACGCTAAGGGCAACACACACACTCATGCCTGAGGGAGGACTCGAACATCCGACGGGGACAGCCGCGCGAACCGTGACAACACGCCCTAGACTGCGCGGCTAGCCCGCGCGGATTTTGATGGTTAAGCTACCACCATAATCATTTCTTACACAGGTGTTTTAATGGTAAGCGTCGGCTATTCCTTGCACCAGCATACGATGTTCATACACTAATTTATAATGTCAAGATCGTCTATTTACTACGGATAATATTTTCAGGTTTTAGCATTTTATGTCCATCTTCAGGTGTGATAAATAAGCCTCAAGTAGTTTTCTCATGATGTATAAACTCTAGTTATGTGGTCATGAGATTAGGATGCATCTTGTAAGCATAAAAACATGCATGACGACATGCAGTGCGATTTTTCGCGTCACAGAGCCTTCTTGCGCTTGCAAGAACCAACCTAACTCCATGGGCACCTAACGTGGTGTCACAAGACATAGCCGATGCGGTACTTTAAAAAACAGTTACATAAAATATACCTTCCACCTGATGATGATGGGTTAATCCTTGAAATACGTACAGGATAAATTAAAATCTTTGTGACATGGAATTACATATTTTTCCCTATAGCTCAATATTGACAAGTGTCAGAGAGTAGCTAGTTGTTATCTAATTAGTGGTTATGAAAGTTGTCGCTTTATAGACGATAATCATTAATCTGTTAGGACAATATAGCGTCTGTTACTAAATGTAATAATGAAAAATCTATAAAAATCGAAATCAAAATAAAGTAGTTTTCTGCAGTACGCCTATAACCAGTGAAAATAATTTAATGACAAAAGTAGAAATAGCGGTCTCTTACAAGGCATATGCTAGTATTTTTAACCCTTAATTCGTTTGTAAGATGGAAAAAATATGAAAAAGAGATTTTTTTTACTTTAGCTTCCACGTTACTTATTACCTGACAGATATTCCATGTTACACGGTAAATTGTCCAAACTTGTTGTGAGTGCTTAACGCATCTTCTTCTGAGTTACAGTGGAGATTAGTAGATGATTTTCCTCTGGTATTTTAAATGTGAACAATACTATTCGTTTCATTTTGCTATCGGTTATTTACAGACACTTTAAATAGTGATTAAATTTTGTAACTTAGCTTCCCTCTGATGATCCCCTTTCAGGAACATTTTGAGCAAACAACAAATTTTATTGTGACTCTTCAGTTTCTCCCAGCGCATTTGTTGATCTGAAGTCCACAGTTGTGCTGCTGGTCCATAGTATCCAATGGGCACAATATTTCGGCGATGAGACATGTCGCCATCATCAGGCGCTCCTGAGGGCGGGTGGCCGAATTATATCGCCTCCCATCCCATACCGTTCCCTCCGCCGTCTGTACCTGAGATCGCGCGTCGGCAGTCGCGGAAAAGGTTGCATCGGCGTCTGTGGTAGCGTCGATGTAGCTGCTATGTCCGCCCTGGTCGCCATATCGTTGTGTTTGCTGAGCGCCTTCTTTATTAGGCCCAGTGCTGCTTTCCAAGCCAGGCTGAGATTATATCTGCAGTCCCCGACTGGTAAGATTATCCCTGGTGCGAATTTCGATGATCTCTCTAACGTTAGTTCCCAGTATTTGAAAGTCTGCACTTAAATCCTGGTACGTTTGTATTCTGTCGTATGATTCTCCAACATTTCTCTGTGACCGCCAACTTATTGGTGTACATTAGTTGAGTCTGCCAGTAGTGTTTCCGACATCGATCTTCGACGGTGCGCACTGTTTGTCCAATAGCCCGGCCTTCCGCAAACCGAGGTTATCTTTGACACTTCCACTGTGTTTCGCAGTATACGTCTGCATCAGTACTCTGCAAACCACTGTGCAGAGCATGACAAAGCAAGCCGGCCGCGGTGGTCTCGCGGTTAAGGCGCTTAGTCCGCACCAGGTAGGGTTGATAGAAGAGATAGAGAAGATCCAACGGAGAGCAGCGCGCTTCGTTACAGGATCATTTAGTAATTGCGAAAGCGTTACGGAGATGATAGATAAACTCCAGTGGAAGACTCTGCAGGAGAGACGCTCAGTAGCTCGGTACGGGCTTTTGTTGAAGTTTCGACATACCTTCACCGAAGAGTCAAGCAGTATATTGCTCCCTCCTACGTATATCTCGCGAAGAGACCATGAGGATAAAATCAGAGAGATTAGAGCCCACACAGAAGCATACCGACAATCCTTCTTTCCACGTACAATACGAGACTGGAATAGAAGGGAGAACCGATAGAGGTACTCAGGGTACCCTCCGCCACACACCGTCAGGTGGCTTGCGGAGTACGGATGTAGATGTAGATGTAGTCCGGAACCGCGCGACTGCTACGTCGCAGGTTCGAATCCTGCCCGGGGAATGGATGTGTGTGATGTCTTTAGGTTAGTTAGGTTTAAGTAGATCTAAGTTCTAGGGGACTGATGACCTCAGATGTTAAGTCCTATAGTGCTCAGAGCCATTTGAACCATGGCAAAGCATACGTCGCGCTACATCAGTTACTACCGCTTTTTCCCATTGCACTGACGTATGGAATGCGGGAAGAATGATCCTTTAAAGTCGTCTTTCCCTTAAGACCCCTGTATGAGCGATATCGACGGATTTGTGGCATATGCCTGGATTTATCATTTAAAGCTGGTTCTGAAGCTTTGTAAGTAGGCTATCACGGAATAGTTTGCGTCTTTCTTCAGTCGTCCGCTAGCTCAATTCTTTCAGCATCTTCGTAACACTATCCCATGGATCAAACAAACCAGTGACCGTTCGGGCTACCCTTCTTTGTATCCTTTCAGTATCACCAGTTAATCCTATTTGGTACAGGCCTCACAAGCACTTGAGCAGTACTCTAGAATGGGTTGCACGAGTGTTTTGTCTGCACCTTCTTTTAATTTCTTCTCCGGCCGCGGTGGTCTCGCGGTTCTAGGCGCTCAGTCCGGAACCGCGCGACTGCTACGGTCGCAGGTTCGAATCCTGCCTCGGGCATGGATGTGTGTGATGTCCTTAGGTTAGTTAGGTTTAATTAGTTCTAAGTTCTAGGCGACTAATGACCACAGATGTTAAGTCGCATAGTGCTCAGAGCCATTATTTAAATTTCTAAATTTCTTCGGTAGTCTATCAATGAACTGTAGTAGTCTACCGCCTGCTTCACCCGCGACAGAGACCATATATGATCGTCCCACTTGATATTCGTACAAACTATTACTGCTAAGTATTTGTATGAGTTGATAGATTCCATCTGTGACTCGTTAGCACTGCAGTCATGTTCTTCTTTTTGTGGAATGCACAATTTTACATTTCTGAACATTTAAAGTGAGTTTTCAATCTTTGCACCACATAGAAATTATATCAATATCTGGCTGCATATTTGTGCAACTTTTCTCAGACAGTACTTCATTATACAAGGGGCAGTCAAATTAAAACGAGACAGATGGTGCCAGCCGCTGTGGTCGAGCGGTTCTAGGCGCTTCAGCTCGGAACCACGCGCCTGCTACGGTCGCAGGTTCGAATCCTGCCTTGGGCATGTATGTGTGTGATGTCCTTAGGTTAGTTAGGTGTAAGTAGTTCTAAGTCTAGGGGACTGATGACCTCAGATGTTAAGTCCCATAGCGCTTAGAGCCATTTCAACAATTTTGAGACAGATGGGAAACAAATACGGATAGGTGCGTGTAGCATTCGTTCACCAAGGGTACCATACGAACCAAATTTTGTATACATTTCTTCACCCATACCAGGAATCGAGAATCTAGACGATTTTTGCCTGTTGTTGCTGTCGACACTGGCGCGGTATCGGTCTCGGGAATTCCATAACTTTCGAGAATGTCAAAAATATTTTTATATAATTATAAATTATTAATATTTCTATTTTTTCCCACTGAGTGATCTTACACCTTTACACGTCTACCCATTACTGAAAGAGCGCTTTCACCAGTCGGACAGAGAGACAGACAGACAGACAGAGAGACAACAAAGTGACCCTATAAGGGTTCCGTTTTACCGAATGAGGTAGGGAACCCTAAAAAGTAAGTGAGGTAGTTACTATTACAAAATTAATCACTCGAACTGTTAGCGCATTTATCCCACTGTGAGACAAATCGGTCAGTTCCTTCATGGAAAAATGTTGACGTTTACCTATAGAATCATGATTGTACCCAGGAGTGCACTTCTTCGACCACGAACGTCTTTCTTCAGGGTTTCAAGAACGTGGAAATTGCAGCGTACTTCAAACAACTTGCCGCAAAATGCCCTCTCATATGTTGCCAAGGTCTTTTCGATTTCGCTAAAGAAGTTTCACTGGGAAACCCATACAGTCCTGATCTCCATGTTTTTTGAGCCCTGAAGAAAGACATCTGTAGGCGTCGAGTTCTTTCGGACGAAGAGGAACAGTCATGGTTCCCTAGGAAACCGCAAACATTTTTGCAAGAAAACACTGACCGGCTTGTCTCTCAGTGGGATAAATGTTATAATAAATATGGCGATTACCTTTGAAACAATAAACAGTTTACTTACTTTTTTCCATCTGTCTCGTTTTCATTTGACTGCTCCTCAAGTCTGAGATTACTATTAATATCGCCTACAAAGTACATGAACAGCAAGGATCCCCAGCACACTTTCCTGGTGCACACCTGATGTTAGTCGATGACTCACCATACAAGATAACAAGTTATATCCTCCCCACCAAAAAATCGTCAGCCCGTCACAAATCTCGCTTGAAACCCACATGAACGTACTTTCAAAGGTAATCGCGTATGTGGTACTGAGTCAAATACCTTTTGGAAGTCATGAAAGCCTGCATCTACCTGTCTACCGTAATGCGTAGCTTTCATGATGAAAAAAGCACGAGTTTTCCACGATCCATGTTTTCGGAATTGTGTTGGCTGACATGCAGAAGGTCATTCTCTTCGAGATATCAAATTACATTTGAGCTCACAATATGTTGTAACACTGTACAACTAGTGGACGACAAGCATAATGTACGGCAGTTTTGTGAGTCATTTCTGCTGCTCTTCTTGTAGATGATTTCTTCCAACCACTGGATACAGCTTTTTGTCGGAGGAATCTTTGGCGTAAAGGTTTTAACGACTTCAGCTGCTTCCCAACGCCACTGACACCAATATCTGTTTTCCTGGCCCTTGCAGAGGTATGATAATTAAATGGGACGTTACACCTCAGTTTTGGTCCATAAAGGAACATTTGAAAACAGAGTTAAGCTTTTCTGATTTTGCTTTGCTACCCTCAATTTCAGTTTCTGTCTCGTTCATGAGGGTCTGGACACTAACACTGACGCCACTAATAGCTTTTATATCTGACCATAATTCCCAAGGGTTTTGTGAAAGGTGTTCACATAATATTCAGCTACGGTAGTCATTGGAGGCTTCGCGCATTGCCCTTTTGACAAACATGTTTCATTTAGCATACCTCTACTTACGCTTTTTTTATACCTATTATGCAGTAACGTCTGTTTCTTTGGGAGTTTCTTTACAATGACTGTATAGCAGGGATGTTTCCTCCCACCTGCTAGGTATGGCCAACCATTATTTTAAACTTGAGCCGAAGGTCCCCATCATGCCCCTGTCCTGGAATAATAGTTTCAAGCTCCTCATTGAGATGACACTGCTGCATCTTTATCTAGTTTACTGAATATATAAAACTTTCTACTTCTTTTAGTTATACTATGTAATCTGGTAATAATTGTTGCTTCCTTGAAAAATAAAATAACACATGACGGAAAAAGAAGCAATTAAAAAAGTAGACTATTACAGAAAAAAAGAGCCTTCTTGATCAGAAGTATACTAGTATCAAACACCAGCTTTAATCTGAGGAAGAAAGTTCTGAAAATCTACGTTTGGGTCACGGCACTGAATGGAAACGAATAAGTGACTGTGGGAAAACGGGAAAATAAGAGAATTTGAGTGCTTGAGATGTGATGCTATAGAATCATGTTGAAAATTAGGTAGACTGATAACATAAGAAATGAAGGGGTTCATCGCAATTTCGGTGGCGAGAGGATCATGTAGAAAACGTTTAGATGAAGAAGAGACAAGTTGTTAGAATGTGTATTAAGACATAACGATTACCCTCATGGTAATTGAGGGAGTGGTAGAGAGTAAAAAATGTAGCCGAATACAGAGATTGGGATCTATATAACAGATTCATTGTCGTGTCACATTAATGTGACCTGTCAAAATCCTGAGTAACCACCATTTTTTGCAGTGCAGACCTCTGCGAGACGTGCAGGAAGACAGTCAATGAGTTTCCAGAAGGTACCGACACGGATGTAGAGCCATACCGACTCCAGTGTCGTTGCCAGATGCGCTATCTTCTCGGTTAAGGATTCATGGTGCAAACAGCCCGATTCAGATGGTCCCGCATGTTTTCGATTGGATTTTAATCCGTAGAGTTCGGTGGCCAGAGGTGTACGGCAAACTCGTCCTGTTGCTCTTTGAAGCACGCACGTACACTGTGAGCTGTGTGACACGTTGTATGGTCCTGCTGGTAGATGCCATCATTCCGAGAAAAAAGAAACTGCATTTAGAGGTGGATATGGCAGCCAAGCATAGATGCACGCTTGTGTTAATAGGCTGTGGCTTCAAGAATAACGATAATACCCAGGAAACGCCACGAAAAAATTCCCGAAACCACAACGCTCCCTCTCCGATCTGGACCCTTCCAACGATTGTTACAGGTTGTTTGGTTCAAATGGCTCTGAGCACTATGGGACTCAACTGCTGTGGTCATTAGTCCCCTAGAACTTAGAACTACTTAAACCTAACTAACCTAAGGACATCACACACATCCATGCCCGAGGCAGGATTCGAACCTGCGACCGTAGCAGTCGCACGGTTCCCGACTGCGCGCCTAGAACCGCGAGACCACCGCGGCCGGCAGGTTGTTTGCTTCCACATATTTCACGCCGTACACGCCAACGGCCATCTGTGCGACGGAGCATAAAACATGATTCATCTGAAAAGGCCACCTTTCGCCACTCAGTGAACGTCCAGTTCCGGTGTAGGAGTGCAACTTCCAGCCTTCGTCGTCAATGAAGAGCACTCATCGTGGGGGCATGGAACAGGACCCTGCTGCGGAAGCCTGTACGAAGCAACTTTCGCTGAACGGTAGTTGAGGAGACATTGTTGGTAGCCCCTTGGCGCATATGGGTGTCCATTTGCTCAACTGTCGCGCGTCTGTTCGCCCATACACATCTCCTCAACCGTCGTTCATGCCTATCACCTATGACCCGTGGTGCTCCACATTTTCCGCGGCGCCTGTTTTGCACAGAGTCATTTTGCCATGCGTGTTATACTTTAACCGCGAACGGTTTACAAACTTAGCGTCTCGGCAGTTCTTCCATTCTTGACTGGAAGGCCAATGATCGTGCTCTCTTGGACAGATAAATCACTCCATTTCCACATTACAACAATGACTGCACTGTTTTCCGCGTCCCCCCGATACGGATTATATTCCCCCCACTGCGTGTGTTGCGACCTGCACACTGTGAGTAGTTATTGCACGCTTATGTCGAACATGGGCCGTTTGCACATTAATGTCACAGGACAGGCTAACTGAAGACGTTGGATGCAAGTGCTCTCCAAGATAAAGCAGATAATACCCGAGAGGAACACGTGGCGGGCAGTATCATAGTAGTCAGTGGATGATACAAAAAACAAGAAAATAAAAATATCAAAGGGGGACGTAATCGACAGCCTTTTGCAAACGTGAGGCTGATCAACGTCTGCAGCATGAATCCCAAATATCGGCGATGCAATGCGTACGATCATTATGGTGTTGCTACATGTGGTATAATTGCCTCGATTATTATTAAGAACTTTTATGTAACTTCACCCTCATATAGACTAAAAAAAATTAAAACGTTACACTTGATTTACAACATTACTTTCTGACTTAAAATACTAATGCAATAAGTTCTGTTCTTGTTTTTGATAAAATTCGCCAGGTAATTCTTCTTCTTCTGCACTCGATGGATTAGGCAATGTTTCCCGTTGCAGTTTCAAAACATATTCAACATCGTTTCCTTGGTCTTCCCGTATGTTTCCTCTCCTTATACCTACAATACAAACACTCTTAAAAGTGGTTCAAATGGCTCTGAGCACTATGGGACTCAACTGCTGTGGTCATCAGTCCCCTAGAACTTAGAACTACTTAAACCTAACTAACCTAAGGACATCACACACATCCATGCCCGCGGCAGGATTCGAACCTGCGACCATAGCAGTCACACGGTTCCGGACTGCGCGCCTTGAAACACTCTTCTTCATATCCTGTCCTTCGGCGTCCTGTCATAACATGCTATCTCCAATCATTGCTAAAGATTTCAAAATTGTAAATTTTTGCTCCCAAAGAATGTCTTCCCAGCTATTCCCTTATTTCTTCATTACCAGTTTTACCTGAAAGGATGCATCCTTTTACTGTTCTCACGAATGTCATTTCGGTAACAAGTATACTGTTTTTATCAGTTTCTGTGAATTTTTCTCTTTCAGGTCCATATAGAAAAGCGGCCATAGCTTTTACTTGTAGAACTTCATTCGTGTTCCTTCGCTGGTTTTAGTTTTTAGGCTTCTGTTCATTGTGCCGAATGTTTTCTGGAACATGGGAAAAACGTTTTTAAAATTATTTTCATATTTATAACTATCAGGTGTTCCTAAGTGACTAAAACCAATCACTTATTCTAACATTGTATTCACTTTTGAAGGCCATGGTTTTTGTTTTATTTATAGAAGTTCTTAAATCATAATCCTCATATAACTTTTGTGACACATATATCGCTCTTTACAGCTCGTCTTTACTTTTACAGATAATAATCTGATCATCAGCAAACAGCATCGTCCTAAGGGTAAAATTTGTTGCAGTACAAATGGTTCTGTTAATTTCGTACATTCACTCATTAAGAATTCATTTTTAAAAATTGTAAACAAAGTTGCAGATAAGCTGCAACCCAGCCTTCCATCTCAGTTTATATGTATCTTTTTCCTATACTTCCTTTTTTGAAATGTACGTTGGTTGTTGTATCTTTATGTATACATTTTAGTACTTTATTTAGGCGATCTCGATATTCTCTTTGAGTCATGATTTCCCATAACTTTTCCATACTTACCCTCTCACATGATTTTTCTTAATCACTGTATGAGTTCCAATGTTATATTCAATTATTTGATTAAGTGTGAAAGTAGCATCTGTCCAGTCATACCTTTATAAAGCCGTTTTGCTCTTCTAATAATAAGGTGGCTATGATGGCTCCAACTCTTTTACTTAATATTCTTGCATTTATTTTATGTCCTGTATTCAAAACACTTCCTTTATAATTTTCACACCTGCTCCTAGCACCTTCCTTATACAAAGGCAGGTCCCAGCGCAGGTTCGAGTCCTCCCTCGGGCATGGGTGTATGTGTTTGTCCTTAGCATACTTTAGGTTAAGTAGTGTGTAAGCTTAGGGAATGATGACCTTAGCAGTTAAGTCCTGTAAGATTTCACACTGATTTGAACATTTTTACACAACTGCAATTAGTCAGAAATGTGTGTTAAGGCCTTGAGCCAGTAATAGTAGTAATTATACAAAGTGGTTAGCAGTTATATTTAATGGATAGCAATAAAGGTTGAATTTACAAGAAACCAATGAGTTAGGAAAGAAACATCACAAATTTTGCCATTTTGTTACAACCGAAATTTTGACTTTGCAAATTACTTACCTGTCACTCACAGGTAAGTGATTATTGAATGACGCTTTATCATTACAATGAATTGTAAGCGCCGCGCGGGGTAGCCGAGCGGTCTACGGCGTCTTTCCAGGGTCAGGGAGGCTGCCCCCATCAGAGGTTCGAGTCCTCCCTCGGGCTTGGGTGTGTGCGTTATCCTTGGCGTAAGTTAATTTAAGTTAGGTTAAGTAATGTGTAGGCTTAGGGACTGATGACCTTAGCAGTTATGTCCCATAAGGTTTCACACACATATGAATATTTTATAGAAAGGCGTAACCTGGGCACGCGACCAGGATCTTTGTATATCATACCTGTTCCAAAATCTATTAATTAGATTCAGAAATCTCTGATTTAGCATTAGGCCCCAATATCCATAACTCTGAATTTATTCCATCTTCTCCTCTGACATAATGGAATCAGTGTTTTCTTCTACTTTTGCCAGGGAGTTATTACGCCAAAAATGTCTATAATATTGCACATATAGTTCTTCTTTGATTACATTGATATTAGTAGTGGGATAAGCTTCGTTCTGGCACAGTTTGTTAGTGTGGGGTGCATACATCAGGGATAGGTATGCACTCATTGTTCTTATTTCATTGACAGATCATTAACTTAGAGTTCTCCTTTGATTGACAGGTCATTAGCCAATTGTTCTGCTAAAAGGATCCTACCTTTGATTGACAGGCACTTAACATATTGTTCCCCTGCCTCCTCCCACTTCCCTCCACCCTCACAGCTACAGGTACACATTCAGATCTGAGTTATTGGATAGCCACTCTCAATCTTATCAATTTAATTGACTACTTAATTATATTGATCAACTAATTAACTTCTCCCCCTCTGGTAACCCCTCTCCCCTCCCACCCTCTCCCCCTCCCTCCCTCCCTCCCCGAAATTGGTGGGAAAAAGACTCAGTTGATCGGTCATTTGGAGGGAATTCCATTGTAGTATATAGAATGTTGTTTAAACAATTTAGAAAATGTATAGATTATTGTTTATTTATTTACAGCACTGTATGGAATATAGTTTGTTTATTTAGTTAAATAATTGGCCCAGAAATCGATTGCTGTGTGTGGAATGTTGTTTAATCGATATAGACAATATGCAGAATATTGTTTACTTAAACCATTTAGGGGATTCAAGGCAGTGTATGGAATACAGTTTATTTATTTATTTAAAGAATTTTTCAGGAAATCATTCACCACGCCCACCACACCATCCCCACCCCCCTCACCCCCTGCCCTACCTCGAAATTGGTGGCTCTGTGGTGGAGAGGAAGTATTTCATGAAGGTAAGAACAAGGGTACATTGTTTATTTATACAAAAAAACAGTTTGCAAGAGTTGGATTTCTTTTGCTCATCATTCTATGCTGTTAGGAAAGTTGCAGGTCTTGTAAGAAGTAATTAAATCGATCACCCTCTTTTTATTCCGACCGAGCAAGGAATACCATCATGCAACACACGTCACACGTAATTACACAGTTAAAAATCGACCGCGAAGCACGCGCTGCCCGACGCCCCCTGTCCACTGGACCACACACGCTGTCAGGAGTCGGGATGCACCATAGTCCTGCGAAGTGACAACACGGCCGTCAGCTGCCGAACCAAATGCAGGTATCAGTTCAAGGCATCAATTTCATACATGACACCTGAGAAATGCCTGTCGAAATACGTGTTCACCTAGACACCATTACTGGTGCAATGATGCACAGAAGCAGAGCCAGCACTGAGAGAGATGTAACGGGACAGCCCATCCATTACTTATCAGTACTTTCCCGGAATTCGTAAAGTGCAGCAGAAATAGTTAACCGTTGGTTTTGTAGGAACTTTCGTGATGTCTCATCTCGCCTGCATGGAAATTCTTGTCCTAACAGGACCTGTTTATGAAAACAGCCTGAATAACATCGAATTCATTCTTCCCGCTGGTCCTAACAGGAGAGCCCATCTCTTACTTAATTTACCTGTCAAATTGCTACTGCTGACAGTGTGGGAGCACCGTCCAACTATTTTTCTTCTACAGATGAGACTTTCAGTGGCAAAAAACTATTTTGTAGAGATCACCATATTGCAGTGACAATTAAACCCCGCAAATAGTGGTATACAGATCATCAAATACATCCCATGTACTCACCATGGTGCAGTGCAGCACCGACAGAGGAAACTGCTGCCATAAACATGGCCCATGACCGCAGCCACAGAAGTTTATGTCAGCCAAAGAGAGGCCATCCTGCTGCGGACTATCCCTTACCCCAGGAGAACCTAAGTAAACTTCGAACACTGTCACTACTTCCAGAGAAAACACTTGTATTGCATCTTCTCAAATTTCTGCAGAGTATACGCATGACACACGTGGTCCCAAAGGCAACTCAACACAAACTGGGTATTAGTTCACTATTCACTTGCCCACACATCCCATACTACTAAGTATAATTCTTGGCCAATAAATGATTGCTGGCAATGCAAAATAATACTGACCGAAAATCAAGGATTGGGGACATGTCTCATAAGCTTTTCTTGTGAGTGGTACCACTGTGTCTTAGAAAGACAGGTGTAATCATGTCATAAACTGCCCGATGTTAAAAAAAAAAAAACATGTAGTGTACAACAAGATGGGCAATACGGCTGTAAAAAGAAACGTCCTCTCATCGGCACCCCCTAAGCGTATTCTCGAGTTTTCCTTGTCACATTATCGACAATGATGTTGATTACAGTACACCAATCCCCATCAGTGATGTCTTTCCAACCCTTTAGACCGCAGGGGCGTTGTTGATTATTACACAGTGCCAGATACGTGTGCTTTATAACACTTGTTTAAGAGAGTCTTGACAGGATGCAGCATCTTCCAGAAGCACTGACTGGAAAACGTAAAAGTTAAATAATTTCCTAGAACTGAAGAGATCGAGACACGTAGTGGAAGTTAATACAAAAGCAACGGTTAACTATTTCTGCTGCACTTTACGAATTCTGCGAAGGGACTGATAAGTAATAGATGGTCTGCCCTGTTACATCTCTCTCACTGCTGGACCCACAGCTCTGCATCATTGCACCAGCAACCGTGCCTAGGACAACACATATTTCGACAGTATTTCTCAAGTGGCATGTATGAAATTGATTGCACCACCTCATCCTTGCAGGACCAGAACTGACACCTGTGTGTGGTTCAGCAGCTGACGGCCGCGTCATCACTTCGCAGGGCTGCCAGGGCATTCTGACTCCTGGCAGCGTGTGTGGTCCGGTGGACAGGGGACGGCAGTCGGTGCGTAAATTGCGATAGATTTTTAACTGTGCAATTACGTGTGACGTGTGGTGCATGACGATACTCCTTGTGATATCGGAATAAAAAGAAGGGTGATCGATTTAATTACTTCTGACAAGACCTGCAACTTTCCAAACAGCATAGAATGATGAGCAAGAGAATTACAGCCACTGGAAACTGATTTTTTCTATATAAATAAACAATATACCCTTGAATTTCCCTTCATGAGATCTTTCCTCTCCAGCTCAGAGCCACCACTTTCCAGGTAGGGGAGGAGGGGCAAGGGAAGCGGGGATGGGATGGCAGGGGTAGATTTCCTGAAAAATTCTTTAAATAATTCTCTTAAATATTGCTTAAATAAATAAATAAACTATATTCCATACACTGCCTTGAATCCCCAAAGTAGTTTAAATAAACAATATTCCAGACATTGTCTAAATTGTTTAAACAATATTGTATACACTACAAACGAATTCCCTGCAAGTGACTGATCAACTGAGTCTTCCCCCTGGCCCCCTCCCCCCCCCCCCCCCCAGTTTCCAGGAGGGAAGGTGGGATGGGAGAGGGGTCACAAGAGGGGGAGAGTTAAATTAATTTATCAGTCTAATTAAATAGTCAATCAAATTGATAAGAGTGAGCTAGGCTATCCAATAACTCAGACGTGAAAGTGTACCTGTAGCAGTAGGGGGAGCTTTCCTGAGGAGGGGAGCTGGCCAGGGTGGCCGAGCGGTTCTAGGTGCTACAGTCTGGAACCGCGCGACGCTATGGTCGCAGGTTCGAATCCTGCATCAGGTATGGATTGTGTGATGTCCTTAGGTTTATTAGGTTTAAGTAGTTCTAAGTTCTAGGGGTCTGATGACCTTAGAAGTTAAGTCCCATAGCGCTCAGAGCCATATTTTGAGGAGGGGAGTGGAGAGGGAGAGGGTGCGAGAACAATAGGTTAAGTGCCTGTCAATCAAAAGGAAGGATCCTTTTAGCAGGAGAATAGGCTAAGGTCCTGTCAGCAGAGAGGGGAATAATAGGTTAATGTTTTGTCAATCAAAGGAGAACAATAGGTTTGCCCCTGAGTGCATACCTGCCCTGATGTAGGCAACCTGCACTAACAAATTGCGACGGAACAAAGCTTGTCCCACTACTGATATTTGCTTCACCCCATTTTTCACTATCTAGATGCCTAAGCATTTTATAGGCCTTCATTTGTTTCCCATATATATCATATTCAGTGTCTTGTGCAGTGAGTTTGTACTTCCTACCTCTAATAGCTCATTCAACCTACATCAGTATGATTCTTAATGTCTGTCCCCTTCATTTAGTGTTGGTAGATACCAGCTCAGTCGATGAAAAGCTGTGTTCAAAAATTATCGACTAAATACCTAGCAAACAAAGGCCAAATAACTCAAGCTTGGAGGCAGCATCTGTAAATTCATTAAGTATCAGGCTTTCAGGAGACTAACTTGCGTAACAAAGTTTAGAGTGCCAGTTATTAGGCTGTATTGGCTCCAAAACAAGCGTTTCTCACGTTATATACAGTCATTGACCCACAGCTGTACGCCAGTTACTACTAACAAAGTTTAGAGTGCCAGTTATCAAGCTGTATTTGCTCCAAAACAAGTGTTTCTCACGTTATATACAGTCATTGACCCACAGCTGTACGCCAGTTACTACAAATCGTTCAGTGAGATTATTAAGAAGAAATGCTTGGTTAAATGTCCCGAGATGTTCAAGAAACACGATTTTAAGTACAACAAGAAAGTTCACACGGAAATAACTTCCCAATTATGTTGCTTAAAGTTTTCAGATGTTCAAATTAAAATGTTCGAAACTGTAGTCGCTTCGCAATTCCGATAAAAGAACTGACAGAACTAAAGGTTTTCTTTAAGCCAAAATTTGTGTGGCGTGGGTTAACACGTTCTGCACTGTTAGAAGGTTCCTGAGCGACTCCTAGAGACACAGAACAGTGGCACGAAGACCCTATACTAAGTCCGGGAACGGCCTACTTCCTATTGGCCGACGATTTAGACACCCAATCAGAACTACTCCAGTCTTCAAATATTTGTGGTAATTCCGAAGTCAACCAACAGAATAGCAGACAGCAGTTTATAAACGAAATTTTAAATTTACTAAACTAAATTTAATTTAAATAAAACACAATACGAATTATCCCCAGAAATGAAATATTAACTGATTTAACGCCTAACATTTATTCTGGCTGCTTCTATACAAAACCATACACATTCGATATATGTCGCATATGTCACATGGTTCATGACTGCACAAGAGTTTTCATAGGCATACATTATACACAGTTTTAATAAAACGAACCAGCCTCACTTTAAGTACGTCCTCACTCTCTTTGTAACATTCACAAAAAAAACACAAGTAATTAATAATTTTTGAAGTGGTTACTATTACGTCAGCAAGCTATTGTAATGGAATCTAAGATATTTCCAAAATAATAATTTATATCGACTTATCTTTTTGGTATGGTTTCAAATGAAATAAGTGAATACATTATAAGCTTTAACTCTGTTTTGTAGTACGAGAAAGGTTCTTATGTGTTTTCGGTAAAATTTTAAATCTCCAGAAGTATTCAAGATAATGAGCCGAGATTTACACGAGTTGTAATATTAGCATAGGTCTCTATATGGAGTATGAAAAAGATTCAGTTAAAATTTAATACCACTTCAATATTTGTAAGTAGTATGGTCGGCATGTAGCTCTTAATATGGCCTAGCATTTTTTGCTATTGATTTTGCTTATGTGACATGGTCTTGATTTTTGAGGTCTTAATTTTTACGAAGTGATGTACAGATCGTTGCTGACACATTTCATGTGAAGATACTAGATCGCTTTAGTAAATGACTGTTGTAGTTTGCTTCTTTTCCACCTGAAGAAGAGGGGATGACATCCGTTGA
Source organism: Schistocerca gregaria (assembly GCF_023897955.1). NCBI lineage: Eukaryota > Metazoa > Arthropoda > Insecta > Orthoptera > Acrididae > Schistocerca > Schistocerca gregaria. Next base: position 400,108,673 of record NC_064924.1, on the reverse strand, counting down.
AACCATGGTTTAAGGTTAGGGGTAATTGAAAACGGCCATTTATGGCCACAAGTTGGCTGTCTCAATGAGCAATGTGCATAATGTAATCGATCGCGCTGTGGGCAAGCTCCTTGCGCAGCGACTACAGCGTTAGCTGCGCTGATGTGAGAACAAAACTATTACGCTCTCTCTTCCGGCTACAAGACAAGGCACGCTGCAAGATCACTTACCTCACTGCAAGATAAAAAGATTCGGAATAATTTGCTACGTTACAAACGTTGCCTTATAAATTTGTGCCGAGAGTCTTTGTGAGATTTCCTGGCAATGTTTGTCAGATCATTTCGTATTTCCCTGTAGCTCTCTTTCTTCACTTGTTTGTTGTTGTAACGCTTGTAGGTGAGCTAATTTCTTGACTTTTATTGCGTTCACAATTTCTTTATATCCATATCCTTAATCCTTTCTTCTTTCGGTCCTTTCCTTTTTTACCTAGCACTTCGTTAACTACAGTTCCTAGAACTATAATAAAATTATCCCATTCCTTATTAATATCTTGGCCAATTTCTTGTTTTTGTAGGTGGATAACCTTCTTTGATGAAAAGTGTTTATAGTTTCTTCTTGTAATAGGTATATTTTAATGACTTAGTCATTGGCTCTTTCACGGATTTTCATTTTCGTCCACCTTGCTAGGCTATGTTCTTTTTATATTAGCAAACAGTGATCCCTTGACATATCACTTAGATAACAGTTTTAATTCGTAACGACGTAGTGAAATGGTTCAAATGGCTCTGATCACTATGGGACTTAACTTCTGAGGTTATCAGTCCCCTAGAACTTAGAACTACTTAAACCTAACTAACCTAAGGACATCACACACATCCATGCCCGAGGCAGGATTGGAACCTGGGACCGTAGCGGTCGCGCGGTTCCAGACTGTAGCGCCTAGAACCGCTCGGCCACTCCGGCCGGCTAACGACATAGTCAATTAGCGACCTACACCCCATTGCGCACCAAGTAAACTTAAGGATGTATTTTTCCCTAAAGAAAGTATTTGTTATTCTTAATTTGTTAAATATTCCAAACTGTCTCAGCTTCTCTCCGTCGTCAGATCATTGTTTAGTATAAGTGCCAATGCGTTATAATGATCTTTAGTATTGCTGCCATGCTTCCATCGATCCAAAAAATGGCTCTAAGCACTATGGGACTTAACATCCGAGGTCATCAGTCCCCTAGACTTAGAATTACTTAAACCTGACTAACCTAAGGACATCACATACACCCACGCCCGGGGCAGCATTCGAACCTGCGACCGTAGCAGCAGCGCGGTTCCGGACTGAAGCGTCTAGAACCGCTCGGTCACAGCGGCCGACCCATCGACCCAGCTTCATTATTTAACAGAATATCTCAGTTACTAATTTCCGAAGTCGTTTAATGAATCTCTGTCCACTTTATTGCACTAAAATACTCAATAAAATAAATAATATCACATTATTCATGTGACTTTGATTATTGTGTTATAAGCCTCTGTATTTTGTGAATGTATGTGTTTACGGACACGCTCACGCGAAAGAGATGGCGAGCGAGTGCATCGTTTCAATTCATTTCAGTTCTTGATAAATAGGCGTTGCTTTATTGTCTGCCCGATAGTGACGATTTATTACATGTAGCCGATCTGTCAGTGCAGTAGGTCTTCCCGACGATTGGGCTTTTCTAAAATCAGGTCAGAGGATCTGCAGTTCTTTTTTCTGTGCTACCACACTACTACGACGAGTGCAATGTGATGCGCCTTAGCAATAAAATCCTTTCCTTTGATAGTCCGATTGCCGTTTTAATACTGAGAAGGTGCGCTATAGGGCAGGATTTACCCAGACACTTTATTGGAACTAAAGACTTGTCATATAACCGAAGATTCACGAAGTGGACCAGCTTTATTACAGCACACGTTAACTTCTCTTTAGAGCGAAATTGTAATTACACTCAAGCTGAGTAATAGCAAGCAGCCGTAAAGCGTTATGGTCTCTGCATTGGCTTGTCGTCATCATAAAGTGACGATACAGAAGTGTTTCGTATGATGGCAAATGCCTTTCAATACCTTCATAAAATACGTTGTCCCTCTTTTCCGTAATCTGCATAATGCCAATGAAATAGTATACTAAGCCTTTTTAACGGTCCCTGCGCCATAAATCATCATCTTTAACGGTTATCTCATGTTCTTTGTAAGATGATGAGATTTATTAGAAGTGCGCTTTTGTAATATGTCTTCTGTCTTAAGAGATAATTTTATTCCTCAGATCTCTAAATGGACGCATGAGAACAAAATCGTGTGTTTTAAATGATAACAGGTCACCCCATTATCCCGTAGGACAGTGGCAAGTAAAAATCGCAGCTACAGTGCTTGGTTTACTACCATTTGGTCCTCAAAGTAATAATTCGAAGTTTTTTCCGTAGACTACGACTGTAGACAGGAAAGGCTATTTAAAACATGATTCTTTTTGAGACCTGAGTTTCTCCAGGAGTATACAACTTTCCAATAACTTCCGGGAATTCAGCCAGATAACACTTTCAGCGACCGCCGATATTTCGGTGGGAGAAAACCCCGCCATGTTCAAGGCAAACTGCCTTGAAAATGATTCTTTTTAATCTTCTCCCAGCAATCTGATAATAGAACAAGACGATCCTAATTGGATAGGTGTGGGTGGTGGTTTCAAGTTTAGGCGGCTGACTTACAACCGAGAGAAAACCTGTCCAAGACTACATTTAATGTCTACAGACCCTTGCGCCGAACGTGGAATGCAGGACCTACGAGAACAAATTTTGTGATAACTAAGCCGCAAAAATAACATTTGACATTCTCAAATTAACGAAAGTCAAGGTTTATTGTTTCTGTTTTCAATTAGACTTATTGGATTGATGAGATTAAACAGAGGAAACTAATTTTCATTTGGCACTCCCGTTTTTAAATACCTCTTCCTTTTTTTAGTTGTTATTCCATAGCTGAGCATAATAATAAACCACATGCAGAATACACTGATGAGCCAGAACATTATGATCACTGACCTACTATTGATACAAACCCGGCCAGGGGATAGCAGCGTCGCCTGGCTAGGAATGACTGCCAGTCAAGACATACGCACGGTGCACGTCGTACGAGTGAGCGTGCTGTCCGTGTGTAGACTGGGGAAGGCCCGCGATCTATCTTGAGTTTGACCGAGGGCAGATTACGAAGGCCCGGAGGCTCGGCGTGAGCATTATGGAAGCTGCACGATTTGTCGAGTGGTCGAGGTGCGCTGTGGTGAGTGTCTTCACGCGTGGCAAAACCAAGGTGAAACCACTTCTAGACGTCGTGGGGTTAGGCGGCCACCCCTCATTACAGATGGCGGACGCCGTAGGCCAGACATACTGGTAAAACAGGACAGGTGTCGAACTGGGGCAGAACTGATAAATTCTGGCGGAATTTTTACAAAGGCACAGACGGTGTTTAGAAAGGATAGATTGCATGCAACCGGTGGTGGCGTGTTTGTCGCTGTTAGTAGTAGTTTATCCTGTAGTGAAGTAGAAGTGGATAGTTCCTGTGAAATATTATGGGTGGAGGTTACACTCAACAACCGAGCTCGGTTAACAATTGGCTCCTTTTACTGACCTCCCGACTCAGCAGCATTAGTGGCAGAACAACTGAGAGAAAATTTGGATTACATTTCACATAAGTTTTCTCAGTATGTTATAGTCTTAGGTGGAGATTTCAATTTACCAGATATAGACTAGGACACTCAGATGTTTAGGACGAGTGGTAGGAACAGAGCATCGAGTGACATTATACTGAGTGCACTATCCGAAAATTACCAGAGAACCGACTCGTGGAAATAACATCTTGGACCTACTGATGACAAACAGACCCGAAATTTTCGACTCTGTGAGTGCAGAACAGGGAATCAGTGATCATAAGGCCGTTGCAGCATCCCTGATTATGGAAGTAAATAGGAATATAAAAAAGGGAGGAAGGTTTATCTGTTTAGTAAGTGTAATAGAAGGCAGATTTCAGACTACCTAACAGATCAAAATGAAAATTTCTGTTCTGACACTGACAATGTTGAGTATTTATGGAAAACGTTCAGGGCAATCGTAAAATGCGTTTTTGACTGGTACGTGCCGAGTAAAACTGTGAGGGACGGGACAAATCCACCGTGGTTCAACAACAAAGTTAGGAAACTACTGCGAAAGCAAAAAGAGCTTCACTCCAAGTTTAAACACAGCCAAAAGCTCTTAGCCAAACAGAAGCTAAACGATGTCAAATTTAGCGTAAGGAGGGCTGTGTGTGAAGCGTTCAGTGAATTCGAAAGTAAAATTCTATGTACCGACTTGACAGAAAATCCTAGGAAGTCCTGGTCTTACGATAAATCAGTAAGTGGCTCGAAACAGCATATCCAGACACTCCGGGATGAAGGTGGCATTGAAACAGAGGATGACACGCGTAAAGCTGAAATACTAAACACATTTTTCCAAAGCTGTTTCACAGACGAAGACCGCACTGCAGTTCCTTCTCTAAATCCTCGGACAAACGAAAAAAATGGCTGACATCGAAATAAGTGTCCAAGGAATAGAAAAGCAACTGGAATCACTCAACAGAGGAAAGTCCATTGGACCTGACGGGATACCAATTCGATTCTACACAGAGCGCGCGAAAGAACTAGCCCCCCTTCTAACAGCGGTGTTCCGCAAGTCTCTAGAGGAACGGAACGGTCCAAATGATTGGAAAAGAGCACAAGTAGTCCCAGTCTTCAAGAAGGGTCGTCGAGGAGAAGCGCAAAACTATAGACCTATATCTCTGACGTCGATCTGTTGTAGAATTTTAGAACACGTTTTTTGCTCGAGTATCATGCCGTTTTTGGAAACCCAGAATCTACTCTGTAGGAATCAACATGGATTCCGGAAACAGCGATCGTGTGAGACCCAACTCACTTTATTTGTTCATGAGACCCAGAAAATATTAGATACAGGCTCTCAGGTAGATGCTATTTTCCTTCCGGAAGGCGTTCGATACAGTTCCGCACTGTCGCCTGATAAACAAAGTAAGAGCCTACGGAATATCAGACCAGCTGTGTTGCTGGATTGAAGAGTTTTTAGCAAACAGAACACAGCATGTTGTTAGCAATGGAGAGACGTCTACAGACGTTAAAGTAACATCTGGCTTGCCACAGGGGTGTGTTATGGGACAATTGCTTTTCACAATATATATAAATGACCTAGTAGATAGTGTCGGAAGTTCCATGCGGCTTTTCTCGGATGATGCTGTAGTATACAGAGAAGTTGCAGCATTAGAAAATTGTAGCGAAATGCAGGAGGATCTGCAGCGGATATGCACTTGGTGCAGGGAGTGGCAACTGACCCTTAACATAGACAAATGTAATGTATTGCAAATACATAGAAAGAAGGAGCCTTAATTGTATGATTATATGATAGCGGAACAGACACTGATAGCAGTTACATCTGTAAAATATCTGGGAGTGTGCGTGCGGAACGATTTGAAGTGAAATGAGCATATAAAATTAATAGTTGGTAAGGTGGGTGCCAGGTTGAGATTCACTGGGAGCGTCCTTAGAAAATGTTGTCCATCAACAAAGGAGGTGGCTTACAAAACACTCGTTCGACCTATACTTGAGTACTGCTCACCAGTGTGGGATCCGCACCAGATCGGGTTGACGGAGGAGATAGAGAAGATCCAAATAAGAGCGGCGCGTTTCGTCACAGGGTTATTTGGTAACCGTGATAGCGTTACGGAGATGTTTAACAAACTCAAGTGCCAGACTCTGCAAGAGAGGCGCTCTGCATTGCGGGGTAGCTTGCTGTCCAGGTTTCGAGAGGGTGCGTTTCTGGATGAGGTATCGAATATATTGCTTCCCCGTACTTATACCTCCCGAGGAGGTCACGAATGTAAAATTAGAGAGATTCGAGCGCGCGCGGAGGCTTTCAGACAGTCGTTCTTCCCGCGAACCATACGCGACTGGAACATAAAAGGGAGGTAATGACAGTGGCATGTAAAGTGCCCTCCGCCACACACCGTTGGGTGGCTTGCGGAGTATAAATGAAGATGTAGATGTAGAACTAACACCATTGTTTGAACACACAGTGCAAAGAATACTCCTAACAATGGGCCTCCGCAACCAATGATCCATGCAGGTACCAACTTTAACACCACGACATCGACAAGTGCGACTGAAATGGGCACACACGACCATCGGCAATGGACGTTGGTGCAGTGGCGGAGCGTTGTGTGATGAATCCCGAAACCCTCTTCATCAGGCCGATGGGAGGCGCGAATCTGTCTTCTTCCAGGAGGACAGCTCCGTGAACCTGTACTGTGGGACAAAGACAAGAGGGCGGCGGTTCCGTTACGAGGGACATTCACATGGTCATCCACGGGTCCTGTGGAGCTCGTGAAAGACACCATGACGGCCAAGGTGTATCGTACAGTTTTTCCAGACCATATACATCCCTTCATGACGATCATCATTCATTTTTCAACAAGATGGTGCTCCATGTCACAAGGCCAAGAGTGTGACGAAGTGGTTCGAGGAAATCAGTGCCGAGTTCTAATTGATGTGCTGGCCCCCCAATTCGCCAGATCTGAACGCGATGGAACACACCTGGAATGTGAAACTTCCTGGTAGATTAGAAACGTGTGCCAGCCCGAGTGTCGAACTCAGGACCTTTGCCTTTCGCAGGCAAGTGCTCGACCAACTGAGCTATTGAAGCACGACTTACTTCCGCTAGTACCTCGTCTCCTACCTTCCAAACTTCATAGAAGCTCTCCGGCAAATTTGGTAGAGCACCTGCCCGCGAAAGGCAAAAGTCCCGAGTTCGAGTCTCGGTCCGGCACACAGTTTTAATCTGCCAGGAAGTTTCATATCAGCGCACACTCTGCTGCAGAGTGAAAATGTCATCCTGGAAACATCCCCCCAGGCTGCGGCAAAGCCATGTCTCTGTAATATCCTTTCTTCCAGGAGTGCTAGTTCTACAAGTTCGCAGGAGAGCTTCTGTGAAGTTTGTAAGGTAGGACACGAGGTACTGGCGGAAGTAAGGCTGTGAGGACAGGGCGTGTGTCGTGCTTGGGTAGCTTAGTTGGTAGAGCACTTTACCGCGACAGGCAAGGGTCTCAAGTTCGACTCTCGGCCTGGTACACAGTTTTAATGTGCCAGGAAGTTTCGTATCAGTGCACTCTCTGCCGCAGAGTGAAAATTTCATTCTGGAAATATCTGGGATGTGATTGAACGTGGCGTCGGAGTTCATCGCCACCTCCCCGGAATATACGGTAGTTAGGCGACTTGGGTGTGCAAAAGTGGTTCCAGTCTCCTCACGCGTCCTCTCAAGATCTCATTGCTTACATGCCACGACACGTCGCCGCTGTTCTCCTGCCAAAGATGGTTTACATACCCGCCATAAGGTAGGTCATCATAATGTTCTGACTGATCAGTGTATAAAGAAGTCTTAATGCATCCATAGCTTCACTTTGCTCTTATATTGTTGTTTTATCGCCTACAAAAAAAAAAATGGTTCAAATGGCTCTGAGCACTATGGGACTCAACTGCTGTGGTCATCAGTCCCCAAGAACTTAGAACTACTTAAATCTAACTAACCTAAAGACATCACACACATCCATGCCCGAGGCAGGATTCGAACTTGCGACCGTAGCAGTCGCACGGTTCCGTACTGCGCGCCTAGAACCACGAGACCACCGCGGCCGGCTTTTATCACCTACAATGACAGGTACAGGCGTCACGGCAATTACGAGTTTAGCGCTACATTGCTATAACAGAGAGCTTGAAATATTTTTTGACGTGTTAGCAGTGAGTGCCGAAGAAATGAGAACAAAAAGATGTGCCGACAGCAGCGTTTACCGGAGATCTGCGGGCGATACCCGTGGCGGGATCCCCGATTCCGAGAAATACAGGTTTCCTCCTGAAGGCTGTGACTAAGTTTGCAAACGATACATCGATGTTTCAGGAACACTGATGATTCAACTGAAAAATATCGATGTTTGTCATCGAAGTTTCCAGCTTCAAATCATTGATATGTTGATGTTAATTTGAATGGTGTTTTATATCGATGTTGCGCTTGAGGTTTGAATCAGAACCCTCGTTTGTCAACTGCCAATCACAGTTAAAGTTTAGCTGTTTTTATGCATTTTTGTGAAATTAGTGACCTAGAAAGGGTACGATGTCGATAAATTTACTTGTTACAGTAACTTAAACTAATAAATTTTTATAAAATGTGAATTGCTGCTTTAGTTTAAATTCTGTAAAGGTAAAGGCATATGTTGCGCCTTACAGTTTTTTTGTTGCTGGTGTTTGGGATACAGTTATTTTCTAACGTCAGTAAAATTACTCAATTATATGCTAAATCCTACTGTATTCATTTCTTCCTTCATGAAACACTTTTTTGCTTTGCGTCATACAAATGAAATAGTATGAGTTTATATACGACTTGTCGATAAAAAAAATATTGCTGCGACAGCTGAATGTATTTGATAAAAATTTGGTAGACAATGAGACGGTGAGGTGGAATGACTAATGGAATACTCTGATCTCCGTAATGGGTTTCTCTAGGAATATTTACGACTGCTGTGAGCAATTAAGCAAAGTTGTCCATAACTAATTAATACAATTCTTTGTATACTTGCCTATGAAGCACCGTTAATAAATTCCGTGATTGCAGCCCCTAATAATAGTTTTCCAAAGGACGTGATTATAATACAGTAAAAAAATGTGAATTACGCAAACCAGTGATAAAGCGATATGAGAACCTAATGTAACTCGATTGTGACACTGGCTGCTGTATTGGACGCAAGGTTTAAGTTATTACATTTTAAAGACCCTTTGACCAAGAGTAAACTGGTCACACGCTTGAATGAATTCGCAACAGACGCCAATAAAATCACTAAACAAATCCGATTATTCCGATTAGTCACGAAAAGAAGATAAGACAACTGACACATGGAGGTATCATAAAAGTTTAGCACATAGTAGCATGAAGCTTAGGCAGTCATCTACAGCTACAATGGCGACCGTTGTTCAGACGTACTTTGGTTTAGCTGTTGCTCCGGTCGCTCGAAGTCCTACGGAAATGTGGGAAAACATTACACCTATGTTCCCAGGACTGCCCAAGTACGCTATGAGATATTTATCAATTACAGAATCGTCGATTCCAAGCAAACGACTTTTTTTCCAAAGCCGGTGCGACAATAACTCTATGAAGTAGTAGTTTGACGGGAAAACTGCTTCCAGAACTGTTATTTTTAAATTCAGTTATCAAACAGTAAAATACTACTCTGAATACTAAATAAAGTGAAAAACGCTCATTACTGATTACAGCGATTACATTGTTATACACTGAAGCATTCAAAACGAACGAATAGGTTTCAGTTGTTTATCACACAGATAGAAACACATTGCACATGTCACTGGATAAGCTTCAAAGTTTTAACACAGCTGCACTGTCGTTTGTTTGTAACAACATGGCTACTACACCACGAGAGAAATCATTTTGAGTTTTGGAGTTTGCGTGAAATCAATTCACTGTCAAAGTGCAACGTGTATTACCGTCGATTCAACATGAAGACGCCTTTGCACTTGCGGATTCATGACTGGCATAGAAAGTTATTTGGTTGCATGAGCAAAGGGAGGAGCGGCCGGTCGGCCATAAGCGTCTGATGAAAATGTCGAGCGTATCCGAGATGCGTTCACACGGATTCCTCGGAAGTCCTCAAGACGAATAGACAGGAACTTCAGCGGTGTGTTCTGATACAACGCCTATGCATGAAGTCTTACAAGTTGCAGTTGCTGCAACAACTGCGTACCATCGACTATAGAAAAGTTACGAATTTTGTACTTCATTTCACTTCATTTAATTTGGAATTCATTTTATCGACATTTATTTTAGCAGTTAGTTAATTTGCTACACACACACACACACACACACACACACACACACACACACACACACGTGAAGTAGGGCATAAACATACAAATTGATTGATGTTTCGACACATAGATGTCTTCTAGGGCACGCCTTTCGTTGTTTCCAGAACAACGATCTATCGATTCATGAGTGTTTATCATAACGATGATTGCATCCGTAGCTGTCTCACTACTAACACACAGATGGAGCCTGTGGGTGTTCCAGAATCTGTCAGAAACATCCGTGGCCCGTCGCTAAATTCTGCCCGTAAGTGGCCAGCTATAGTTCAGTCGAAATCAAGTTGATCCTTGATTGTTGCAGTCACGTTATGCAGATTTTATAAATGTCTCTATGGCAACGCCCAAGTGTTGCTGGAGATCTATAGACGGCTATTGCTTTCGCCTGCAGCAGTTTGCGCTTCTTATTTGAAAGCTGCCGACAGCGCTGCAAGATGTAAGGAATCAACTCACGCCAACTCGTCTATAGTAAGGAGAAAAGGACGTCAGCAGCAGACCTGCCAATAACGTTGTTGCGCAGATGGAAAGTCGTTTCCAGTTACAGACAAACATCGGAGTCATAGATGTTTATGAATTATGACTATTTCCAACGGCCGCTTCTGAGAGCAGCTGAGAAATTAAAAAATATTTTCTCACCAGCCTCGCTGGTCCAACTTCCACGGCACATTGATTAAAAAATGGTTCAAATGGCTCTGAGCAGTATGGGACTTAACATCTGTGATCATTAGTCGCCTAGAACTTAGAACTACTTAAACCTAACTAACCTAAGGACATCACACACATCCATGCCCGAGACAGGATTCGAATCTGCGACCGTAGCAGTCACTCGGTTCCAAACTGAAGCGCATAGCACCCACGGCCACACCGGCCGGCACACATTGATTAAGCTCTGGCGAATCGAGCTACCAGTAGCTAGCTTGTTTAGTATAACGTTTAGGTATAGTGTTCTGAGGCCTGGAACAATCATTATTTGTTACAACTAATACAGACTGATTCCCAATACACTTGCCACAGGCTTGCAAAATCATAATTAATATACCATTTTATTGTGTTTGAAATCAACCTAAATGCGCTACATAATATTTATGCTAGAACTGTGGTACACTTTATTCATTAATACAACTTACAATTGATGCTGATGATAGTTTTACGGTGTAATTAATAATTTCAATATTTCAAAATAAAATTCAGTCTTCAGTTGCAAATACTATACTACACTCCTGGAAATGGAAAAAAGAACACATTGACACCGGTGTGTCAGACTCACCATACTTGCTCCGGACACTGCGAGAGGGCTGTACAAGCAATGATCACACGCACGGCACAGCGGACACACCAGGAACCGGGGTGTTGGCCGTCGAATGGCGCTAGCTGCGCAGCATTTGTGCACCGCCGCCGTCAGTGTCAGCCAGTTTGCCGTGGCATACGGAGCTCCATCGCAGTCTTTAACACTGGTAGCATGCCGTGACAGCGTGGACGTGAACCGTATGTGCAGTTGACGGACTTTGAGCGAGGGTGTATAGTGGGCATGCGGGAGGCCGGGTGGACGTACCGCCGAATTGCTCAACACGTGGGGCGTGAGGTCTCCACAGCACATCGATGTTGTCGCCAGTGGTCGGCGGAGTGTGCACGTGCCCGTCGACCTGGGACCGGACCGCAGCGACGCACGGATGCACGCCAAGACCGTAGGATCCTACGCAGTGCCGTAGGGGACCGCACCGCCACTTCCCAGCAAATTAGGGACACTGTTGCTCCTGGGGTATCGGCGAGGACCATTCGCAACCGTCTCCATGAAGCTGGGCTACGGTCCCGCACACCGTTAGGCCGTCTTCCACTCACGCCCCAATATCGTGCAGCCCGCCTCCAGTGGTGTCGCGACAGGCGCGAATGAAGGGACGAATGGAGACGTGTCGTCTTCAGCGATGAGAGTCGCTTCTGCCTTGGTGCCAATGATGGTCGTATGCGTGTTTGGCGCTGTGCAGGTGAGCGCCACACTCAGGACTGCATACGACCGAGGCACACAGGGCCAACACCCGGCATCACGGTCTGAGGAGCGATCTCCTAGAATGGCCGTATACCTCTGGTGATCGTCGAGGGGACACTGAGTAGTGCACGGTACATCCAAACCGTCATCGAACCCATCGTTCTACCATTCCTAGACCGGCAAGGGAACTTGCTGTTCCAACAGGACAATGCACTTCCCCATGTATCCCGTGCCACCCAACGTGCTCTAGATCGTGTAAGTCAACTACCCTGGCCAGCAAGATCTCCGGATCTGTCCCCCATTGAGCATGTTTGGGACTGGATGAAGCGTCGTCTCACGCGGTCTGCACGTCCAGCACGAACGCTGGTCCAACTGAGACGCGAGGTGGAAATGGCATGGCAAGCCGTTCCACAGGACTACATCCAGCATCTCTATGATCGTCTCCATGGGAGAATAGCAGCCTGCATTGCTGCAAAAGGTGGATATACACTGTACTAGTGCCGACATTGTGCATGCTCTGTTGCCTGTGTCTATGTGCCTGTGGTTCTGTCAGTGTGATCATGTGATGTATCTGACCCCAGGAATGTGTCAATAAAGTTTCCCCTTCCTGGGACAATGAATTCACGGTGTTATTATTTCAATTTCCAGGAGTGTATATTTATTACATCATATGAGTCTCGGCAGATTAAATTGTCATCTTCAGAAGCCTACAAAATTAGGGATTTTAAAAATCTTTAGACCTTGGCTGTACATTTATGTGAAGTACAAGAAGCACATTACAGAAATTTACTTAGTATAAGTTTAGCAGACGCCAAAATCTTCTTCACAGACGCATAGAGCCATGATATGTCCGCATAGGTACACACTGTACGTGAGTACTGTAAAGTCAGACTGACAATTTACAGTAACTAAATCACACACACACATACACACACACATATATGTTAAGTTGTTGTACTAGCGGCAAGGAAGATGAATAAAAGCATATAATACAAGGTATTTGAAAAAAAAAAAACATGGCACATAGTTATAATATAGAAAAGAAACGGGCTAGTTTTCACGTTTTGTAAGACATGATATTCAATCAGACTAGTGTGTTTTTTATCGCAAGTTGATCATTCAGCAAATATTTTGAGTTTAGGTGGGAATGTCTGTACATTCAAATTTCCAATACAGCTGTCAAGTAACGTCATTATGCAATAAACTTTCATAGTTCGACAACTTCAGAAATTAATACTACTGCTAAACGTTAACACCTACTATATCTCCACCAACATCAAAGGAGCAAACTTAAACAGTAGCGACAGCAACCAAGACGGCGATGTCATGTGGATATCAGGAGCCCCCAACACAACCTGAAGATAGCAGTCAATAAAAAATATGGCAGTCAATAAAAATATAATCGAACACAGCATCTTCTTGGTCTCAAAGCATAATATGCAACGTCAAAATTTCGTTGACCATTCCTTAGAGTTGGCAGATCAGCTGCTAAATGTTTCATTGGGCGCCACAGGGAATTATCCGACATGGATCGCGGTGTTAAATAAATGAATACTGGCTTAATTCACATCAGCTGTCCATTGAAAAATGCAGCAGAGTAAGACCGTTTAAAACAATCACTTCTACGTCCTTACTATATTAAGCGTCCCTGCACCAGACTACTAAAACAAAAATACTCTTTATTTAAAATTTTTTGTGGCGCACACCGCCTCGTGGTGCTGGCCCGTAGGCTATAGGCTACATAGCGTCCGCCTGAATACGGTCCTGAACCTATCAAAAAAATCTTGGTTTGGAGCTTACTTGATGCAACTGATTATCTATTGCTGGGAAAATACTTGCCCCAGTAATACAACTTTCAAGACAAGAACGTGTCGAGTACTTTACACTCTCTACTTGGTTATTGGAATAAGCAGACAAGTTTTAAAATACAAAAGATGTAACCAAAAAGTAACAGGAGCTTTTATTTTTCTTCAATTTTTTTATTTACTATTAACATCAACATAGTCCTTTTCAAAGTAATCACCCTCAGGTATAACACACTTGGGCCAGCATTTCTTTCCAGTCTTGGAAGCACTTTGGTAACTTACTTTTCGTTATGGCGTTCAACTATTCAGTTTTTATGTGATCAATGGTGACCAAACGACGTCCTTTCATAGCTCTCTTCAGCCTCGGAAATAAAAGTCCAGAGGCCGTATCCGGTGGATACGGTGACTGAGGCAACATAAGGGTTTTGTTTTTCGCCAAAAAGTAACAAACAAGCACTGAGCTGTGAAGAGGAGCATTACAGTGATGCAACTGGTTTTGCCACAATTCTGGTCGTTTCCTTCGGATTGCATCAACTCCCAGGTTGTATTCTTTACTGAGCACGCGGCCATAAGACAGGAACTCATGTCACACTTTCCCATTGTAATCGAATAAAACAGTGAGAAGTTCATATGTGCTCGAACTTGTCGAATTTTTTTCGGTCTTGGCTCTTCAAGCAGATTGGGCGTCGGTTTCGACGTCATGCCCATAAACCAATGTTTCGTCATTTCTTATCACCTTCTTTAGAAGTTCTTGATCATTGTTAACACCATTCAGTAGGGCGTTGTCTATGCGACGTTGTTTGTGTTCGAGATTCAAAAATTCCGAAACAAACTTTGCTGCTACATGTTTCATTCCAAAAACATCCCAAAAAATTGTTTGGCTTGAGAGAATGGAATGCTGACATCATCAGCAACTTTTCTTATGGTGATTCGGTGATTTTCCGGAATCATTTTCTTTACTTATTCCACTCTGTCATCAGTAATTGATGTCCTAGAGCGTTAACTGTTGTCTTTCTCACAGTAGATTCACTAAAAGCGAAAGTCAACGTTGCGAATGCGCTACTGCACTTTATTCCCTTTTCCAAGCAAAATTTAGTGCAAATTCTTTGGTCCATCTTTTCCCATTGTAAAATTTCGCCAAGCATTCGAAAACACGTTTAACTTTTTCAACTGTCACCAATAAGCTAAATTTTCGAAAAAGTTAAAAATGCAAAAGTACCTCAGGATTATATGTACCAATAAGATAAAAAAAATTGAAAATCGGATGTATAAACCAGCGAAATTAAATATTCCCGTTACTTTTTGATCACACCTCGTATATCATGAAGAGAGATATCTTCTGTTACATGCTCAAGATGATTCTTGGTGACACTGAAAATCAAAATTACAGACATTCTGCACAACTTCAAATAAATTCATAAAAGAGACTGTTTCACTTACTTTACAATCACTGCCGTTCAGCGTATGTGTGAAAACTAAGCATAAATTTCAGAATAAAATACTCTGAGCAGCTATGAAAAGTGGAAACACATACACTACATTCGCAAACCACGTCATTTAACAGTATCACCATTCTACTGGCATAAAAACACCAGTAAACAGTAATAATAATTAATAGGGAACTAATGTCCACCTTCTACCACCCATAAAAAACAACTACAGGAACTTTAAACAACAAAATTGACGTAAGCAGCCTTTCTCACTTGAACGTATAATTTTTTTAGATTAAAATTTGGGTCTAAACTTCCTGACACGGATACTGCGTGTGTGTAGATTTAGGACCTACATGCTGCACTCATTATGTTCACATATGAGACTGAAAAGGCTAGACAGCCACAGAACATGCTTAACGTAATGTATGGTAATATTTAATAAATTATTAAGAAATTTTTATGTAGTTCAAAGCTTGTAGTTTTCAACAAAGTAGCGGTTTTAGAGTATAGATTCCCAGACATGTGCCTGTTATCATGTTTCTTATTTCAGGATGGCGCCGACTCCTTCCTTCTTGTACTAAACTTATAATTTTCTCACAACCCATGTTTAGTGTGGGAATGTCGCCCTAATCGACCGCAGAAGACAAACTGATCTGAAACCTGCCGACCATCATCCGATGTCCTGTACGCTAGGCCCTAACGGCTAGGGCGAGACCATGCACGTACTGCCGTCAGAAGCACCGATCTGAAAAATCGGCCGTCTTCGACTGATGTTGGTCGTCGGCGGAATGTCCCAATGTCGGTGCTACCGTGCCCATGGCGCAAAACATATTGGTACTGTATAAAGAACTAGCTCAAAAAGATTACATTGGAGTCTTGTTCCTCTTCTTTAACGTTGTTTCCTCAATAAACTACAAGAAAAGTGCATGTAAACATCACGTTAGACGTACAAAAATCCCGCCCTTATTCCTTCTTCAAGCTGGAAGGTTTGCGGGACTTCTGACACCACAGCCATCTACCGGCAGGAAGAGGGAACGAAGCGGCAGGTGGCGCCGCCCTGGCGTCAGTTTTGTATGTTATCTGTGACGGAGGATGTGAGATCGGCATCACACTTCCCACAAGTACTACTGCTAGATTGGCATCGCCACGCACTCAACGGCGTCCTTTCGGCGCGAAATGACAATCGATATGGCTTGCGTGTTCTCTGTGTTCTGTGCCCCCTGTTTACTGAGAGTTTTCACTATCCAAACACAACTTCCGTATTTCACTTCCTAACAGAGTTTCTTTTTACTATATGTAGCATTTTTCTTATCCAGAAAAATTGTCATCTTGGCCTAATAGCTGAAAACTTTGGACAATAACAGAATTTAGTAAGGGCTCTCTGTGAACCCTTCTTGAAAATGGGAATGACGTGCGCCATTTTTAATCTCTTTGAGCGCTTCATTGCTTTTGCGACCAGCGATAAACTGTTACTAGAACGGCCTTTTCTATGACGTTTTCTATGTACTATGCTGTACTCACACAATAAGCAAAATTTCGTTATTTGCTATCCTTACTGGTGTTTCAGTTTCAATGGCCAGTAATGCAGTAAAGGCACGTAGTTTGGGGAGCAGTTCTGTCTGTGCTCAGAAGGGCGTGGGGTTTTAAGACTAAGGTTATCCCAAAACCAAAAGCTTGTTTGAACAGCGCACTGCTTTGTTAGGCACGGCGCTGATGAAGATGGTATGCTCATGCTTTCCTCCAATCTTTGAACTGTCTTACCTAGCCAGCTGAATGGGTACCTACAGCGGATTCCGCACCACTATAGAGCTTAGTATTTTTCAAATCGGAAGTTGAAGAAAAGTGATGTTACCGTATTTCTAAGGTATGACTGAGGACTGAACATGGAACTTTGAATTTGAACAAAACGACAATCTATAGCAGGTTAACTCGTCGGTTCTGCGCAGGGGATAATCTGTCGCACCAGAATTGGAGAAAAAGTTGGATTAACGCCATTAACATCATCTTCAGCAAGAGGATGAGCGTGCTTGTAGTACTTACTATGAGTATCAGATTTAAACAAGTCAATTTTATATT
Source organism: Schistocerca gregaria (assembly GCF_023897955.1). Lineage (NCBI taxonomy): Eukaryota > Metazoa > Arthropoda > Insecta > Orthoptera > Acrididae > Schistocerca > Schistocerca gregaria. The sequence continues at coordinate 400,091,431 of NC_064924.1, read as the reverse complement.
CTCATAAGAAAGCAACGTTTGGTCCAACTATGTTTCAAATGAAGACAAAAGTCTAGTAAATACAGGGTGTCTTACGAAAGACGTCAGGGAGGGACCGCGCTGCACGTTTTCCGGCTGTTGCCACTTCGTGTGCCGGTTATCGCTATGCGTAGTTTCGGTTAGGTTAGGTTAGTGTTTTTCAACATCCCGTTGACAACGAGGTCATTAGAGACGGAGCGCATGCTCGGGTTAGGGATGGATGGAGAAGGAAATCGACCGTGCCCTTTCAAAAGAACCATCCCGGCATTTGCCTGAAACGATTTAGGGAAATCACGGAAAACCTAAATCAGGATGGCTGGAGACGGGATTGAATCGTCGCCCTCCCGAATGCGAGTCCAGTGTGCTAACCACTGCGCCACCTCGCTCGGTGCGTAGTTTCGGACACCAACACTTTGCGCGTGCACCTACACTGTGGGATTAGGTGTACTGGTGTTTTTTTTTCAGTTTTTTTGTCAAGTTTAATCGCTTCAGATATTGTTGCTAGACGTCATTATTGCAACTGGGCAGAGTCCGGGGCTTTCCCTGGCCGCATTTCGCTGGGCCCGGTCCTCAACCAGAAACACCGTGCGCGTGTCTTCTGTACGGAGCGACTAAGTGTCGGCTGTTTTGTTTGGAGTTTCCCGTAGTGTTTCGATTCGCTACGGTATACATGAAGGATAAACAAATGTTTCTTGTACTGAACTATGCAAAAACAGAATCTTATGTGGAATGCCGGCTTGAATTCATACGAAAATTTCCCAGTGTGCATGTTCACAAAGATTCAATAATTCGCGGATTAGAGAAGGAATTTCAAGAGACTGTATGCGTGTTACACGAACGAAGGCCTAGAGAACCTAGTGTTTTAACCGAAAACAAAATAGACGAAATAGGGGAGGCCTTGGAAAGATGTCTGAGAAAATCTCTCCACCGTTTGCTACCTCACACTGGTGTATGAAGAGCATGATAACAGAGCTGGGCACAAACTTACAGTCTGTGCACGATGGGGAAGTTGATCCTGAGATGCTTCTTTTCCAGATGAGGCATGGCTGCATTTGTCAAGGTACCTAAATTCTCAGAATATTCGATGTTGGAGTTCCGAAAATCCTCATGAATGCCAACAACAACCTCTGTGAAAACAGGATTATGGAGTGCAATTAGTGCAAGACGAATTATTGGACCAACCTTTTTGTACGAAATGGTACGTTTTGGCAGACAATATATTCGATCCTTTTTTTTTTCTCGAGAACTAACACCTCACGAAAAGATGTACGTTTATTTCATGCAGGACAATGAAAGACCACACATCGCCAATGCTTCTATCACAGCAATACGAAGTGTTTTTATGTGATAGGCTGGTTGACTTGCCACCTCGTTCACCAGATCTAAGTCCACGTGATTGTTATCTTTGGGGAACGTTAAAAGACAAGGTGTATGCAACCAATCCCAACACGCTCGGCGAGTTGGAAGATACAGTTCAGCTTGTCGTTTCCCAGATTTCGACAGCCGAAATGCGTCGAATGTTTGATAATGTGTTCAGGATATGTCGGGCTTCTCTTACCACTGAGAGATTTCATTTTGAGCACCTACAATAAATAAAGTTAAGCTAATAAATGTTAATCAGATGGCAACGTTCTTTACGCTTGCCTCGGGGAATGCGCTCACAGGCGACTACTGGCAGATTAGTGTCCGAGAGTCTGGCGCGGCTGCACCCTGTACAATGAGGTTTTGTACGCCAAATTACTCCATGCGGTAACTTTTAGTTTTCGCTATCTTAAACATTCATTTTTATAACTTTCGTTAGCTACGATCTGTTCTTTTAAGAGCCTGCTACTTAATCATGGACTGCATGCGTGATCAGCACGACTGACAGCCACACAGGGGACACGGGTTCGATTCCCGGTACTGCCAACGATTTTTCTAGCTGGGAGTACTGGAACGGTGTGCATTCATCTTTCTATGGTTAACTGAGGAGCTACTCGACCGATCAGTAGTGCTTCCAAGGTCAAGATACTCGACAACGATCGGGAGAGTGGTGTACTAAACAGACGGCAATCCAAATCGTATTCTATGCCATTCATTGAGGATGACACAGGGTTCGGTCGGAACCTATTGGTCCGTGAAGGATCCGAACGCGGAACTTTACGTACTTCGTCATGCCTCGCCCATCTTGTCTAGGAAACCCAGAATTGCACAGTGTTTAAATCATAATTACAGTCATTTTATCGGCTATGCCTTTTGTTTACCTCTGCAGGGTTTTTAATGACCAAATAGACTTTTGGTGATTAAAATTCCAACACCACGAAGGTCAGCAAACAATGAAATCATACTTAGTAACTTTTAAGAACATTTCTCTCGGATAAAAGCGGTTTTTTTTATTTCTTTAAAATGAACATAAACAGTCTCGACCGCAAGAAACTCTTTTTTGAGTTTACCTGTTTCGGTCTGTTTCAGGCCATCTTCGATAGTAGGGAGTGGCGGTGAATGTTACGATTCCACGAACGCTAGCGTTCGTGGTGTACTGTCGTAATATCTGCTCCGTTCACCGCCACCGCCCACCGTCATGGAATGAGGACTGAAGATGTTCTAAAACAGACCGAAACTGGTAATTACAAAAATAAAGAGAGAGAGAGATTCTTGCGATTAAGACTAAGTTTATTTTAAAGAAATCTTGTTGTACGTACACTGTAGGGAAAAGTGCCCTATTATCGGGTAGCGTTTTTAAATTTAAGATTACCGATAAACTAGTGATTTTAAACTATTGAACATGTGCTATACTACCACCAAAGAATATTTAAATACTACCCCTTCAAAAAAAATTCCGAATACTTTCTCCTTGAGTAATAGCAGAGCATACAATTAAAACGTGTAATTTTAACCAGAAACGGGTTCGTCACGTTCACGGCAGGCTGCGACTTCTCATGCCGCGTGGCTTCTCTCCATCGCACGCTGCGCCTGACCACTCCCCACTCCCGTCGACAACTGTTAGTTAGCTTCTGCACGCGGTAAGAACATCTCGCACTCAGAGTTTGTGTATGCACACAGTAGAATCATAGAGATCCAACTGTCATACCTTCGGATTATATGGTTCCTAATTTCGGTTTTCGGTTTTCCTAATTACGAGTTGGAAAGAAACACTAAAATTTAATCAGTTAGTAACATAGCCCTTATTCGCACCAAATGTTTGTTTCAAAAGTAAACCGTGCTGCCTAATTGAGTGTTAATTTCCAGACGTTTCAACCATAACAAGAAAAATGTTCAGTTTTTGTGCTTTTTGATACGGAAGTCACATTTACAATCTTTGCAAGTATCATGGTTAACACATGCACAAAGCTCATGACACGATCGGAAGCAAACAAGGCATTTAACCTTAGTCTCCGCACTGGTCGCAGTAAATGCACTCCTCTTCAAGTTCAGATGATGAGTCTTTGAACATGGTTTCATCATCTTGAATCGGAGACTTCCTTACCACGATCCTGCCGTTTAGTGGGTGGTTCTTCCCTGCGAACCACTTCCTTTTGGTAACTCCAGATGCTGAAGGCCTATCGGGTTTTAAAAACCCCATTTCGTTCTTCTGTATTACTTCCATGGCTTCTGCACAGCTGCCTGTTCTCATAGACGTCGCTCCCTTGGACGCATCTGGAATAAAATTCAAAACACCTGTTTGTATAAACTGACGCCAAATTTCGAGAACCCGAAACAGAGCAGTCTATTACTACCCACTATTAGAGACCATCCCGTTCTTTTAATTAGGCGCAAGCTAACCATTATATAAATGATGGATGACATGTTTTACCTATTAGATACTAAAACTCGTGCTTAGACCACTTTCTCATATGAAGTTCTAAAGTATCTCTTACCTGGCTTTAGAAATGACTTCCCACTGAAATCTGTAGAAAATGTTTATCTTGACCAGAGTGCAAAAGTAGCTGTAGAGTACGAAACGTTAACAGCGCCGGTACCAAACTCACGATGGTGCAACAGAATGACCTTCGATACTGGTTGGCGGAGCCAACACCACCAAGCAAAGGGACATATTCAGCTACCCACCATCAGCAAACCACCCGAAATACGCGCCCCACACCCTACAGTGGGACGAATTCATGACTATGTTTGTAGATGATATTGGCGTATACAAGGTGCGAAATTGAGTACCCAGGTCTGCCTGCTCTGGCAGACACAACAGCTCAAGCCAGGCTACGCGTCGAGTCGAACTGAGCTTGGGTGACAGGTACGGTTACGTCATTCCACGTTGCTTTAATTAAGTCAGCCGTAGTGGCTGGTGAGTGTTGGAGTGTCAGTCTCTTGGCAAAGCGTGACCACATGTTTTCAACTGGTGAGAGACATGGGGAACGTGCTGACAAGGGCAACAGTCGAACGCCGTGTGCTGCTACTTAGTTAATTAGTTATGTGTTCCATACATTATATTCACGACAAACCTTATGTTGTGGAACGTACCAACTGAACAAACATAGTATAAATAATTTGAAAAATTAATAAAATAGACTCTTGTTCAGAAAAACAACAGAACACCTTGAACAACTAGAGATAGGTTGTTCATATTCACAGGACACGTATGTTAGCATTTTCTGCAGGAAAGGTTAGCATTTCAGTCACCTCGGTTCTTCATCTGTCCCGATGCCTAATAGTCGCGCTGGATTAGCCGAGCGGTCTGAGGCGCTTCAAAAAAATGGTTCAAATGGCTCTGAGCACTATGGGACTTAACATCTATGGTCATCAGTCCCCTAGAACTTAGAACTACTTAAACCTAACTAACCTAAGGACATCACACAACACCCAGCCATCACGAGGCAGAGAAAATCCCTGACCCCGCCCGGAATCGAACCCGGGAACCCGGGCGTGGGAAGCGAGAACGCTACCGCACGACCACGAGATGCAGGCTGAGGCGCTGCAGTCATGGACTATGCGGCTGGTCCCGGAAGAGGTGCGAATCCTCCCTCGGGCATGGGTGTGTGTGTGTGTGTGTGTGTGTGTGTGTGTGTGTGTGTGTGTGTGTGTCTGTCCTTAGCATAATTTAGGTTAAGTAGTGTGTAAGCTTAGGGACTGAGACCTTAGCAGTTAAGCCCCATAAGATTTCACACACATTTGCACACTTTGATGCCTAGTAGTCACACGGTCCACCATGGGCGCTGATAACTTATTCCATGCGTGATGACATCGACACGTATAAGGCGCGAATGGCGTCCTGTGGTGTAGTCACTCAGGTCGCATTCACCTGGTCCCAAAGTTCACCTTTGATGCTTCCCATTGGGTCACCCTCCATTTCACTATTTCCCATACATTTTCGATTGTTGGGGCAACTGGTGATCTGGTGGACCAGGGCAAAAGGCTGACATCCTGTGACACCAAGAAGGCACATGTACGTGCAGTAACTTTCGGTCGTGCATTGTCTTGTTGAAAATGGCGTCTGGGTTGTTGTACAGAAAGGGTATAGCTACGGGTCGCAGGGCGTCATTCACGCAGGTCATGCTGGTCAGAGTGCCCTGGACACACGCCAGCTGTGATTTGTGTCTGGACCCAATAGCATCCAGAAAAAAAAAAAAATGTTCAAATGTCTCTGAGCACTATGGGACTTAACATCTGTGGTCATCAGTCCCCTAGAACGTAGAACTACTTTAACCTATCTAACCTAAGCACATCACACACATTCATGCCCGAGGCAGGATTCGAACCTACGACCGTAGCAGTCGCGCGGTTCCGGACAGAGCGCCTAGAACCGTTAGACCACCGCGGCCGGCTCCAATAGCATCCCACACCATAACGCCTTGATAGGCGCTGTATGTCTTGTGCGAATGCAACCACTGCGATGCGCCCGTCTCTCTGCGGCGATCCAGAATGCAACCATCATTTTCAAACAAACAGAACCTTGAGTCATCGTTCTATACGCTTTTGCCGTTTCGCAAGTGTCTGCACATTCGCCAAATGTAGGCAGAGAAATGTACGACGCGCACTTAACCCCTGCCGTAATAAATGGCGACGGACTGTCAACCCTGATAGTGTTCTACGTGTTTCACTGCACACACCCTTTGCACTGCAGAAACCCTTCGTCCCACACGAACAGCAATTTCCCGAATGGACGCACCACATTCTGTCAAGGCAGTAATGCGGCGTCTTTCAAACTCACTGATTTGACAATACGGTTCGTGCATGCGTTTGCGAGGCATCCTGTACGTCTGCTCAAGTCAAGCTGATCAATTACCTTCGGTTTACAGCGACAACTAGAGCCGCAGACACTTTTTACCGGTAGGTGGGGCTGCGCAGCGATCTCGCTGTTGACCTTGAACCCGAGGGACCGACTTGGTTCAAACGCTTATCATTTCTGCAGAACATCCTTATTTAAATGTCCTGTGATTGTGAACATCCTGTCCCTAGTCGTTCAAGGTGTTCCGTTTTTTCTGAACATGAATGTGTTTTTACGGCTACACGCTGATCATTTACAGGTGTTTTTTGTGTAAATGATTAATTATTTCTACTCAAGAATTTCTCTATGGGGCAGAAGAAGTTGTTAACAACAAACATCTTTAACTTACATTTGAAAACATTATGCTGTCTGCAATACGTTTTATTTCAACAGATAGGTTGTCAAAGGGGTATGGCAGAACGGCATGGCCAGGAAGCAGTCGTGCGCTATCTCGTAGGAAACATCACGGGGATTTCGGAGACAGGACTCGGCCACCGGCCATAACATAGTTAGAAACATAATGTTTGCTGTGCAACCAGCTGTGACTGTAGCTTAAAAAATGGTTCAAATGGCTCTGAACACTATGGGACTTAACATCTGAAGTCATCAGTCCCCTAGAACTTAGAACTACTTAAACCTAACTACCCTAAGGACATGACAAAAATCCATGCCCGAGGCCGCATTCGAACCTGCGACCGTAGCGGTTTCAGACTGAAGCGCCTAGAACCGCTCGGCCACACCGGCCAGCCGACTATAATATCAGCGAGTCACAGTTGGAATCGGCCAATTTATACAAATACCTCTGGGTAATAGTTTCTAGAGATATGAAATCGAAACAGAATGGATAGTGCTGTGGTTGGGTCTGTGCAACTACCACCATCGTTGCTGCCGAATGCAGAACCGGCACCCGTCCGAAACGACTACGTCGTGTCATCCCTCAGACCAGCGTTGTCGTTGGTCGCACGGCTGCCGACGCTCTCCTTTCTGCTGCCGCGTCGAAGGAAGGTGCTGAAGGTCCGTAGCGCTTCAGAAGTTAGTATCAAACATACTCTTATTGTCAAAAGTACGACCATATGGGCTATCAAGTGAAATTTTTAGTGTATTGAGGACTTATCGGTAGGCATAAATATTCAGTCGTATCATGATAAGACTTCAAAGTGGAGGAAAGATTTGCAATTTGCTTTAAATATTCAGAAATGTAATACGGTGCGCTTCACAAAACAAGATTTTTTTTTAATAGAGGAGGAGCCCCTCCACGCCTACACCGGCATGATGGCCAACACAAAAGGTCTACTGCCATCTCTGCATAAGGGTTGGTATTCACTAAAGTGAGGTGTCGCAGGATGTTGGTACTGCGATGTTTGCGTACGTCTGGTTAGGATTAACCATTAATACGCGCTCATCTGGACATAGATTGGTCGAAATCTGACGAAGGGTAGCGGTTTTAAGGGCAGAGGAAAAAAAGTGCCAGGGCAAGAGCCAAGGGAAAAAAAACCTCTGCGATAGTTAGGTCGGGTGGTAAGAGCAGTAGCGGTTGTCTTGCTGCCTGTGATAGGTTGTGCAAGGATAGGCTTTGTTAGTAGTGGGTATCATGCTTGTCGATACCTTGGCGTTGTGCGTTGTGCTGCTCGGCGGCTGGCGCTGGGTGCTGGTACAGAGTCCTCGTTCAGCGTCAGCAACCTGTAACAGTTAGGTTTGTTATCGATCTTGTGTCCAATAGGTCATATACCGGGGACACAGTGTGATTGTAGTTGCCAGTCAGTGTTGCTGATGTGCAAGGGCTTACCGACGTTTGTCGCTGTTTGCGTGTGTTAGTTTACCACAGGTGGCTATGCCCTAGCTACCAGTGTCTTTGGCCGCTTGTGTTTCCACCTGTGGGCACAAAACGAGAAGAAACATAGTAACCTATGGCTATAATATCAGCGAGTCTCATTTGAAATCGGCGAACTTATACAAATACGTCTGTTCAACAGTTTGTAGTGGTATGGAAATGGAAATGAGCGTTTGGCATCATTTGCCGGGAGGCCCCTTACGGGGCAGGTCCGGCCGCCTTGCTGCAGGTCTTATTACATTCGACGTCACACTGAGCGACCTGCGCGCCGGATAGGGACGAAATGATGATGAAGACAACACCCAGTCCCTAAGCGGAGAAAATCCCCGACCCAGCCGGGAATCGCACCCGGGCCCTTTAGTATGGCAGACCGTCACGTTGACCATTCACCTATCGGGGCGGATCTGTAGTGGTATGATATCGAATAGGCTCAGCAGTGGATAAAGCAGTTGGTAGAACTCGATTTACCGGCAGAATACTGGCAAAGTGCCATCAGTCTACAAAGGAAATTGCTTACAAATCACTCGTCCAAGCCATCTTAGAATATTGCTCAAGTGTGTGGGACCCGTACCAAATAGGATTAACAGGGGATATTGAACGTAATAGAGAAGTGCGACACGAATGGTCACAGGTTTATCTGACCCATGGGAGCGTGAAGAAACTGAACCGGCGGACTCCAGAAAAAGTCTACTTACAAAGTTTCAAGAATCGGCAGTAAATGATGACGCTAAGAATATAGTACAACCGCCAATGCATCGCTCACATAGTGATCGTGAGTCCAAGATTAGAATAATAATTTACAGCAAGCACAGAATCATTCAAACAATCATGCTTCCCGAGTTTCGTACTTCAGTGGAACGGTAAGAAACTCTAATAACTGGTACAGCGGGAGGTGACTGCTCTGCAGTTCTCGGTGGTTTGCATAGTACAGATGTAGATGTAGAAGTCGTTGCACTGTCCTTGTAGATACAGGTTGCAGAAAAGCTTATTTCCTGACTGTGCGTCTGTGATGTGTTTGTGTGATCCTGTACTGCCGGAGAACAGTATGTCCTCTCGGGAACTAGTCGCATGGGAATACTCTTATCCTATACGGCGTTGACTATTACCCTCCTAAACTGGTCGGTTACGTATTCGAATGACAGTCGTGGGATGTTGACCAACGTGATCAGCAATATCGTGGAACGACGAACCACAGTCTCAGTTAGGCGTCCATACTGCCGCTGTCAAATTCTGACATGTACTGATAGACGTTTCTCTTTCTTAGACGAGGCATAACACCATCTTCTGACAAACGTCAACATTCAAGACCGTTTTCTGAATGAGAAACCAGCTGCGTAATCTTTCCTTAGATTCAGAATGTAGGTGGCGTTACTCCTGCGTACCTCGTGTGGTTGTGCTGAAACGCTAATTGCTTGCACAACCAAGCATATAGTACCCTGCATGCTAGTTTCACATTCGTTGCAAACCATCTTTGCGGTACAATTTTATTCCTCTGCAAAGTACTTCTGGAGCCTTATGGACTACACAAATCACCGAGGTCGCTTTTTATTGTTTGGAAATCGTTGCACATCAGCCTACGGATTACAGTAGACGTCATGAGTAATCAGTCTCACATACTCTAATTTAACAATTTCCTAATCTCTTTCTAACGCTCCTTAAATAGCGACAGAATGTATTAGGCTGGCGTATAAGTTCGTCGTGTTTTTACATTAGTTTGATAAACACAACAGATATGCATAACAGACTTTGTCAACCATAATATATTTTCCTTCACTATTTACAACCGTCAGCCAACAGCGGGATAACTTTTCGACTCCGCGATTGTAAATCACTCATAGTTTTCAGGAATAGAACTCGTCGAACCATGTTCGGAGCACATGTTCATCCGCGAAGGAAGTTCCTTGAAGGCTGTTCGATAGAGAGCGGAGAAGGTAAAAATCTGAGGGTGAATAAGATGAATGTGAAAGGACTTTCGAACCCAACTCTGTACAATATTTTTTATCAGTATAGCAGGATGTAGCGGGCTTCATCGTGAGTAGCGTGACTTCACGCAGCCTTCCTGGTCGTTGTCCTTTGACTGCATCTGCAAGACGCCTCGTTTGTTGAGAATAAATGTGACCAGTGACGGTTAAATCTCGCTGAGGTAATCCGTAGGTCACCAAATTGTCGCTGTACCACCACGTGCATAACATTGTCTATTGTCGACGCGAGCAGGTCTTTGTAGCGGGAGTTGCTGCTTTGCTTGGTCTCGATCATTCCTTCCTTTTCCTTATGTTAGCATAAAGTCATCATTTCCCGTTACCAGTAACGATAGAGGATAGGCCGGTTCGTGTAGTTCACGAGCCAACTGTCGACAAGCAAGCACAGAATCACATATGGCCGCTGTCTGACTTTTGTGACTTTGGCTTAGAGCATGCAGTACCCTTACACCCGATTTTTATGGCTTCCGCAATGCATGCAAATGTCGCCTTATGGTGGAATGATCACAGTTCATCACATTTGTCAGTTCATGATTAGACTGGGGTAGATCATTTTGCATTAATGTGTTTAAACTAACTTGATCGAACCCCGAATGTCTTCCTCAGCTTAGAGAGTCACTAATGTCAAAACCATCTTCTTTAAAACGACAAAACCATTTTATTGCCGTGCTCTGACGAACAGCATTATCACCATAGACGGCGCAAATGTTTCTGGTTGTCTCCTCTATTGACCACACAGTGAAGAATATGTCAGAAATGTTCCATTTCTCCACTTGGCACTCCATTTTCTAGTGTCCGCAGCTCCACTCACTATCTCCAAGCGACAAAATGACAATATGTAGATTCAAACACCAACACTGAACTACAAATCAAAAGTGACAAACGATATATACTACCGGCCATTGAAATTGTTACACCAAGAAGAAAAGCAGATGATAAACGGGTATTCATTAGACAAATATATTATACTAGAACTGACATGTGATTACATTTCCACGCAATTTAGGTGCATAGATCCTGATAAATCAGTACCCAGAACAACCACCTCTGGCCGTAATAACGGCCTTGATGCGCCTGGGCATTGAGTCAAACAGAGCTTGGATGGCGTGTACAGGTACAGCTTCGCATGCACCTTCAATACGATACCACAGTTCATCAAGAGTAGTCACTGGCGTATTGTGACGAGTCAGTTGCTCGGCCACCATTGACCAGACGTTTTCAATTGTAGAGAGATCTGGAGATCTGGAGAATGTGTTGACCAGGGCAGGAGTCGAACACTTTCTGTATCCAGAAAGGCCCGTACAGAATCTGCAACATGCGGTCGTGCATTATCCTGCTGAAATGTAAGGTTTCGCAGGGATCGAATGAAGGGTAGAGCCATGGGTCGCAACACATCTAAAATGTAACGTCCACTGTTCAAAGTGCCGTCAATGCGAACAAGAGGTGACTGAGACACGTAATTAATTGCACCCCCTACCACCAAGCCGGGAGATACGCCAGTATGGCGATGACTAATACACGCTTCCAATGTGCGTTCACCGCGATGTCGCCAATCAGGGATGCGACCATCATTATACTGTAAACAGAACCTAGATTCCGTTTTGCCATTCGTGCACCCAGGTTCGTAGTTGAGTACACCATCGCAGGCGTTCCTGTCTGTGATGAAGCGTCAAGGGCAACCGCAGCCATGGTCTCCGAGCTGATAGTCCATGCTGCTGCATACGTCGTCGAACTGTTCGCGCAGATGGTTGCTGTCTTGCAAACGTCCCCATCTGTTGACTCAGGGATCGAGACGTGGCTGCACGATCCGTTACAGCTATGCGGAAAAGATGCCTGTCATCTCGACTGCTAGTGATACGAGGCCGTTGAGGTCCAGCAAGGCGTTCCGTATTACCCTCCTGAACCCATACTCTGCTAACAGTCATTGGATCTCGACCAACGCGAGCAGCAATGTCACGATACGATAAACCGCAATCGCGATAGGCTACAATCCGACCTTCATCAAAGTCGGAAACGTGATTGTACGCATTTCTCCTCCTTACACGAGGCATTACAACAACGTTTCACCAGGCAACGCCGGTCAACTGCTGTCTGCGCATGAGAAATCGGTTGGAAACTTTCCTCATGTCACCACGTTGTAGGTGTCGCCACCGGCGCCAACGTTGTGTGAATGGTCTGAAAAGCTAATCATTTGCTTATCACAGCATTTTCTTCCTGTCGGTTAAATTTCGCGTCTGTAGCACGTCATCTTCATGGTGTAGCAATTTTAATGGCGAGTAGTGTACAAACCTGTAGCAACAGGAATACCAACATGCAAAAACAAAAGGTACGAATTTATGCACGAAGCTAACAATTGTCTTTAGAACGCCACTTGAGCAGCAGCTGCTGGCACTCGGTGACGGGGCCTCAGATCACGCCTCGAGGCCACGGCCGTGGGGCGACCCGGCCACAGATCGCCGTGACCTGCCGTCCCGGGATGCAGACCGCCGACCGCCGCGCACCTCGTCTGCTATGCGTGCGTCACAGCCCGGCTGTCGCGTCTGCGGCGTCCTTCTCCAACACCGGTGCCAGCCGCTCGCGTGAATCAAACCCTCGCCGATTCTCACTTGGCAACACTGTAATCCTCCACTCCTACTTAAAATTAATATTTTTTTAATAAATTGGGGCCACAGTGTTTATATATTACATTAAAGTCAGTACCGCCAATATACTTGTTTTTTTTGAAGTGTTTCATTTACATGTACACAATCACGGTTTCGGCTTCGAAGTGCCATTATCAAGTGTCTTAAGTGCTATGCAGTGCCTAATAGTGTATTTTAAATACGAGAGTATGCCATCTTAGGCACTGTATAACACTTAAAAAACTTGATAATGGCACTTTGGAGCCGAAATCATGATAGTATAAGCGTAAATGTAGCACTGCAAATAAACAACAGTCTAATGGCGGTACTGACTTTAAAGGTTCAAATGGTTCAAATGGCTCTGAGCACTATGGGACTTAAGTTCTTAGGTCATCAGTCCCTTATAACTTAGAACTACTTAAACCTAACTAACCTGAGGACATGACACACACCCATGCCGGAGGCAGGATTCGAACCTGCGACCGTAGTGGTCGCACGGTTCCAGACTGTAGCGCCTAGAGCTGCTCGGCCACTCTGGCCGGCTGACTTTAAAGAAAAAGTTATTTAAACTAGTTTACGAGGGCTACCCAGGAAGAAACAGAAACAGACGTTTTGAAATAAAAATTAACAATATAGAAAAACCAAATATTATTGTATAAAAGTACATTATAAAGCTTTTTTTTGCGCATAATCGTCATTCAGGCTAAGGCATTTGTCATACCGTGGTACAAGTTTTTCCATACCGTCTCTCTAAAAATCTGCTGCCTGAAATTGGATTTTGGGAACGCATCTAGTTCAAAATTTGTGGTAACCAAGCTTCTCCGCCACTATTTCAAGCACCGAACTCGTTGAAATTTGAGGAAAACGTTGCCAAGTTCGGTAATCGTGAAACGATGCTTGTCACGAAATTTGCCTGTGATTTTCATCACCAGTTCGTCTGTCACAACGCAAGGCCTGTGTTTCTTATCGTGAACATTGGTATGGCGGTTTTTAAAATGAATACATCATTGTCTCACTCGGCTTTCACTCTTTATTCTTTTTCCGCATACATCATAAAGGTCACGATAGATTTCTATTAGTTGGCAGGCAGTCCTTTGCCAACAAAAACCTAATCACAGAATGCATCTCACAAATCGCGGGATTTTCTCTTGCAGTGCACATATTAACATAACAACGAAAGCAAAGTGGCAGAGATATAGACGTCACGCTACCACCGCTGGATCCATACTGAGAGCAGAAAATTTATGGCACGAAGATGTCAGCCGTATGTCTGCCCACCGCTTCAGTAGACAAAAATGTCTGCTACTTTCTGGACAGCCCTCGTACAATAGACCCGCCTCCGCAGTAAAGATCGGGATCAACTTTTGCGGACATTATGGCAATGATTCGGGATGGGATCCCTTCTACATAAGTGTAAGAACTACCTATGTCAAACTAAGAATCCCCCCGAGCCATTTGATTGTGTAGATATATTACTGTCTTGCAGTAACATACGTTCGATGCGACTGATGGCTTTACAACTTGTCTCAATCATACTCAGCGAACAAAAATCTAAACGTTATACCGAAAAATTCAAAAAATGTTGGAAGGAGAGGCAATTTTGGTGACTAGGGAGCAAACACGAAGAGAGCACCACAGAGTCGTTATTCCTTACCATATGAATTATCTACACACCCGTCAAGCAGATTGGTACTCTACGGAGTCGATACATCACAATAAAAACCATTAGGTACTCTACGGAGTCGATACATCACAATAAAAACCATTAGATAGACATTTAGAAGATACGTTGTTAACGACACTTTTTTTAAACCAGCTGATTACGTTAGAAAGGTGTTTTAAATGGCGTAAAAGTGTCCGTTTACAAGTCAACAGCCAGTATTATCGAAAATGAAATTTATACAGGGCAGTGCAATAGCAGTTATTACATAAATTTTGTATCAAAACATTTACAATGTAATAAATAAAAAGGAGAGAGGAAGACGATATTTTAGAGTCGTATTTGAGGATTAGAGAAGTCGATTTTAGGCGTTTCCAAGTAAAACCTTTATAACATTGGAGAAATTTTTATTACATAGTTGCAACTCTTTATTCAGAATGAAACCATCATCAAGGAAAAGGTGTTTGGAAGTTTCTAATTTTTCGCTGATATCAAGTCTGAAGCCTTTCTTCTCTGTGCGCAGGATACTCGCGTTATGAACTCCTTTAGGCTTATAGCCTGTAATTAATAAGTGATCAGCACAGGACGATGTATATGTATATATGTGTACCTTTTCTGTTAAGAGTTGTTTTTTATATCTAACAACTGATCCTACTGTCTGTCCTATATACAACGTCTGACATGTATGTCAACTGATTTTATAGACACCTGAGTTTTGTAAGGATGGCTGTACTGGTTTCAAGTTATGAGTGAAATTGTTTTTCAAGCTTAGTATAAAATGCTACTTTACAGTCGTATTTGTTTTGGAGGAGACGCTCGATCCTGTTAGATACACGTAGAAAAATTTATTTTCTTTACGTTCGTTACTAGGCACTGTGCCAAGAGTGGTGCTTCTACTATTGGTTTCAGTTTTGAAAATATTATCTACTCTGGTTGGTTCGTAGCAGTCATCGACTGCAATAATTTTAACCAAATTAATCTCAGCGTCGAGACTTTCTTCGGATAAAGGAATAGAAATAGCCCTATGGGTGGAAGTATTAAAAAGCCATTTTTGCGAGAATGAAGGGTGTTGAACAGGTCGGCACTATTCGATCAGTGCAGATTCCCTTGCGAAAAATATTGTTGGAGATTTTGATACCAGCTATTGTTAATACTAGATCCAAATGACTTAACTGACGGAATTTGTTTTTGAGCTCACATATGAAAGCAATTTTATCTTCAGGTTCGTTAAAAGCTTTGCAGACGAGATCAGTACCGTTATTTAGTCCTCTGTAAATAATCAAAATATTTGCTAGATTGTTGTAAGCACTATCCACATACATACTGTCCGAAATCGGGCGAATTGGCTGATCTATTTTGTGGACTATGAACAGAGAACGTATCTTTGGAGGTTGAGGGTATATGTTAATCAACTGTCTTTTATGAAACAGTCTGAGTAGAAATTCTACACCACTAACAGCCGAACTAATTTCTCTTTGCGAAACTGGAGAGGAGTTCTCATCCTGCTCGAAAATATTGTTGTCCTCAGAAAACTGTAAATCATAAGAAGAACTGTAAATGTAATATGATTATGACTGCTGCCTATACATAAAGAACTCTTTGCGAAAGTTTCGATATAAAAATACGCAGCATTCATTTCTGGGAAAGACGACGCTCATCTCCGAGGCATCAGCTGTAGTTTACTCTACTGTTGTCCTCAGATGAGTTATCTTCTGCAAATATGTAATTATGCGCGGTGAGCCATGCTTAAAATGTCATTCGCGCATGGTTGATAAGAAAGCACACTCCTGTTTTTCCCATAACAAACAGCCGTATTAATATACGGTGTAAATGAAATATTATTTTAACCATGACGGTTTAAAATTACGTAGCGAAACGGGATTGAAATACAGATACATACGTTTTGCGCACCGTACACCACAACTGCAGTACAGTCTCATGCTCTAATACGCTGTAACTTATAATGCGAAGCGTGCTACCCTTAAAGAACCACGGTACATCCTATAACGGAATTTTCCTATCATCTTTATCTACGTATATTTTCTTCCTCATTCTTTAATTAATATGGGTACTCTGCTAACTGAAATATGTACACCACTGGCCATTAAAATTGCTACACCAAGAAGAAATTCTGATGATAAACGGTTATTCATTGTACAATCTATTATACTAGAACTCACATGTGATTACATTTTCACGCAATTTGGGTGCATAGATCATGAGAAACCAGTACCCAGAACCACCACCTCTGGCCAGAATTACGGTCATGATACGCCTGGGCATTGAATCAAACAGAGCTTGGATGGCGTGTAGAGGTACAGCAGGCCATGCAGCTTCAAAACGATACCACAGTTCATCAAGAGTAGTGACTAGTGTATTGTGACGAGCCAGTTGCTCGGCCACTGTTGACCAGACGTTTTCAATAGGTGAGAGATGAATGTGCTGGCCAGGGTAGCAGTCAAACATTTTCTGTATCCAGAAAGGCTCGTACAGAACCTGCAACATGCGGTCGTGCATTATCATGCTGAAATAGGGATCGAATGAAGGGTAGAGCCACGGGTCGTAACACATCTGAAATGTAACGTCCACTGTTCAAAGTACCGTCAATGCGAACAAGAGGTGATCGAGACGTGTAACCATACCATCACGCCGGGTGATACGCCAGTATGGCAATGACGAATACACGCTTCCAATGTGCGTTCACCGTGATGTCGCCAAACACGGATGCGACCATCATGATGCTGTAAACAGAACCGGGATTCATCCGAACAAATGACGTTTTGCCATTCGTGCACCCAGGTTCGACATTGAGTACACCATCGCAGGTCGCAGGCGCTCCTGTCTGTGATGCAGCGTCAAGGGTAACCGCAACCATGGTCTCCGAGCTTATAGTCCATGCTGCTGCAAAACGTCGTCTAACTGTTCGTGCAGATGGTTGTTGTCTTGCAAACGTCCACATTTGTTGACTCAGGGATGGAGACGTGGCTGCACGATCCGTTACAGCCACGCGGTTAAGATGCCTGTCACCTCGACTGCTAGTGATACAAAGCCGTTGGTATCCAGCACGGCGTTCCGTATTACCCTCCTGAACCCACCGATTCCATACTCTGCTAACTGTCATTGGATCTCGACCAACGTGAGTAGCAATGTCGCGATACGATAAACCGCAATCGCGATAGGCTACAATCCGACCTTTATCGAAGTCGGAAACGTGATGATACACATTTCTCCTCCTTACACGAGGCATCACAACAACGTTTCACCAGGCAACGCCGGTCAACTGCTGTTTCTGTATGAGAAATTGGTTGGAAATTTTCCTCGTGTCAGGACGTTGTAGGTGCCGTCACCGGTGCCAACCTTGTGTGAATGCTCTGAAAAGCAAATCATTTGCTTATCACAGCATTTTCTTCCTGTCTGTTAAATTTCGCGTCTGTAGCAATTTTAATGGCCAGTAGTTTAATACACTATGTATGGAACTATTGTACATGAATGTTTTCTGTTTTATGGTTGCTATGTGCAGAAAAATTAATGTGTGTTTAATATTGGAGTGTCGGACAGTTAAAGGAAGAGGGAAACCGGCATAAGCGAGAGTTTTACTGGCCATCGATTGTATGAAAATAAGGATTTGAACGACTCGAGTATTATTGTTTATTGGAAAAGGTGTAACAAGGCAGACTAATGAACGTATGATTCCAAGTGATGAATGTTGTTGAGCTTCTGGATTTATGATTATAGAGCAAACTGATGTGTGAGCTATACACGACGGAAGAATTTGGCTTTTACTGAATTCAGGTGAGAAACGACTGATCAGTGACTGTTGAATAATACTTTTGTGAAGGCATATCACTTCTGGTTGTTTTATATGGCTTTTCTATTTAACATGAGTTCACGGCCTGCTATTATATACCGGGAATTGTGATCAAAAGTTGAACATCGGTGATTGTGAGTAAATTAAAAATATTAATTCCACTTGGACACTGCCACATATACTACTCCGAGTGTATTTCTGTTTCCAGAAAACCTGTCTGATTCGGGCCAATGTGCCACACAATGGCGTCAACAACCATTTTAATGCACCTTCGCTTAAAATAAGAACAGCGCCACACCAATTAGCAAAACCAGCCAGTACAGAGATAGCCAGCATCTCTCGCAGTCTTCGTATGTCACGAGGTAGAAGAGACTACTCTGCATATATCTTTGGGCGTAGAAAAAGATTGTCAGTAAAAACGAACATATCAAGAGCCAATATGCTGTTCAGAAACTTTCTTCACATATGTAGCAAAAGACCAGAATTATTTATTTGGAAGGAAACTCGCAAGCCAAATGAACTGGATAGTTTACATATTTATTTCATTGTGGTAGAATACAGTTGTTGAAAATGTATAAATTACAAATCCTAAAATAAAAGTTTCACGATACGTTGTAGCCAGTGGCGCGTTATTAGGTACAATATTTTTAAACCAGTAATAAAACAATTATCGTCATTCAGTATTAGAATTTTACATAGTTTGTAAAATTCTACATGTTTCCAGTGCTGTGTATCTGCGTGATTGTTATACACGCATTGTGAATGCAATTTTACCACTGAGGTAAAGTTAAGTAGCGGAAGAACATTACTAAGGTAAATAATGTGAAAATGGCGATCCGTTATAGAGTGCGGAATAGAGAAACTTGAGGCAAACTGGTTGAACAATGGCGCGCAAGGCACCCATTCAGGTTCGACCCAGCACACAGTTTAAACTTGTCACATGTAAACTACATAACAGAGCAGAAGAATCTCATCCCCGAAATCTTATGTGATCAATTCGTTCCAAAGCCGAGACAGTGCCGCTGGTTGAGACGGAATAAAGCAAGTTGCCGCAGTGGCGATACATTTGCTGTTAACGATGTTCGAAGTAATGAGGCGCCCAGACACAGAAGCAACAGGTAGGAGGATTGCTTGAGATCCCACTAGACCATTCGTCAAGGCACGTCAGTTGGTAATAGCATAAATCACTCAGTCTACGGCAAAGCAAAACGGGTGTCGGGAAAGTATAATCAATTATCCTTTAAGAGAAAGAAATTATAGCATGACAACTAACAAGCTCACATTCGAGTGACCTACCTGTTACCTGGGAGTATATCACAGCTGCTTACGAGCAGAGTGAATTGAATCATAACTCTTACTTCTATATTTTGCAAGACTTGCTGTTGGTATGGCGGGGCAAACATATACATATGGCATAGTGACGCTACGGGATGGTAGAGGGCTCGTGTTTTCTTATTTTAACGAGGACAGGGCAAGAGGAATACTTGCCAGTGTTTTAATTTTATTTCATTTTTATTATGTTTACAGTTGTAAAATCTATATAAATATCAATGTCAGTTTTTAATGTGGACTATCGTGTTTTTAAGCAACTGTTTATTTTATAAGTGTAGTACTTAGTATAGCACATATGAGGAAGCACGCGACCTGTTTCATCTGTCTACATTTTTATAAAGGTACCATTACCACCAACCTGCAGCACTTTCAAATTATGACGTGTACATGCTGCACTGAAACACGTACAAGATAAATTTTCCGCACGTAGGCATTTCTTCTCACACTCCGTAAGTGAATGAAAGGGACGATACAGTAATATCTGGCACAGAGGGAAATACTCTCCGGCATCTAAGGCATCATCAGTGGGATATATAACGATACAGTTTTGTTAGTTATAGATTATCAAACAGTTCACTTCACTATTTCTTGTAAAAATGTAATTACTTACGATTTGTTGATCTGCGTTTCCTCACATCTGGTCTGGAGGTCACACTACCACTTTTATCAATGTTCTATATTTACATCTTTGTGTTCTTGCCATCCACACACTGTTCACCATGTTTCTTACTCTTTTTTGTGGTGGACCATCGTTCTTCTATCACTCGATACAACTATTTCGTCGTACACTTCTTTTCACAGCGTAAATTTTCTACTGCATATTTGAGGATCATTTTTCAGACAGTTCTTCATTATAGATAACTGAACCATCTGCTGAAAGTCTGAGGTTACTACAAGGTGCGTCTGAAAAGATCGGATGTTCACAGAAAATAAACGAAACAAGAATGACAAACAAAATATATTTACTAGCCTTCAAAGTAATCACCAATAGCTATAACACACTCCCCACATCAGCTGTAAAATTGTTGGAAACTGTTAGCAGATGCTTTTAGTGGAATCGCTCGAAGCACCATAGTCACGTGGCCCCGCTAAGCACAACAGTGCAGGCGCAGCGCTCGTCCGTCTCCGCACTACGAGATGGTGCTGCCATAGAGACGGACCAAATTCAACTTCCGCCGATCCGCGTATTAATATGTAAGGCAGCCAATGAGATTGCTGCTAATGTAGACCCTTTTCTCCTCGCGGATCACACTCGCGCAGTGGTACATGAACGCGAGAGGTAATATGACGAGTGTACAGGCGTCTGTACGAGTTCTACATTTGTCTGTACCAGTCTATAGTCAAGTTTCAGTCTGCGCCTAATAAGATTACCATATTCCTGTAAATAGCCATGAAGATAAATGGTTCAAATGGCTCTGAGCACTATGGGACTTAACATCTATGGTCATCAGTCCCCTAGAACTTAGAACTACTTAAACCTAACTAACCTAAGGACATCACACAACACCCAGCCATCACGAGACAGAGAAAATCCCTGACCCCGTCGGGAATCGAACCCGGGAACCCGGGCGTGGGAAGCGAGAACGCTACCGCACGACCACGAGATGCGGGCGAAGATAAATGTATAGACAGTTTTGTCAAGTATAAGAGATAAATGTGAGAATAAGATTAACGTAACAATACCAAAGGAACTTCAGATTGTCAAATGTAAATAGCATCCAGGACCAAGTTAAGTAATTTTTATGCTTGTTATTATTTTAATAAATGTGTGTGAAAATTAATCAAGTTCTGTTTGAAGGTGGTCATCGTCAATCTGCTACTCTAAGCGTGCAAGTGGCATTTCTATCGTCTGACCTAACGGCAGAAGATAAACACGCCATGATAAGACCACGAGACATGTTGCTGACACTCGCCTGCTTCGTTAGAGCGACAAGTCAAATAATCCGATGGTGTGTGTACTGAAGGCCTTACAGTACGCACACCACACGTGGTGTTTGCTTTCCACATCATTACATGATATGAGACCTTGGTCTACCAGTACTATACGGAGATCAAGCGACGGTCAGTGACACGGTGTTCATCGTCTTCCAGGCCTATCAAAAAATGTCGAACAGCAAAACCCAAGATTAAGACGACATTCATCACCCTTTTCGACAGGAAAAGCTTTATCCAACATGTATTTCTACCCGAGGAAAACCAATAAATATTTTCTCCTCCTCGCTGCACTGATTCATAGTTTTTAGGATGTCTGGTGAGTACAGTGCGAGTTACGTTTCACATGGTCGATGTTTCCGGAGTCCAAGCTGATTGACATGAAAGAGATCAGTCTGTCCGAGGTACCTCATTGCGTTAAACGAATAGTGACCAAAGTTCCATGAGAATTTTCTCGGATGATGCTGTTATACATGTAGCAGCTACACACAGAGGAGTCATATCGCTAGAAAATCGTATCGAAATGCAATACGACTTCCAAGGGGTCGACGCTTGGTGCAGGGATTGGCAGTTGATCCTCAACACAAAAAAACTGCTACGAGGTACGAATACAAAGACAGAAAGACATATTACGGCATGATTACACAACTGCAGCACAATCACTGGAAACACCCAATCCATAAAATGTTTATGAGTGTGCGTATGGAGCGATTTCAAATGGAACGACCACGTAATTCTAATCGCTGGTAAAGCAGATACCAGAATGGGTGATTTCCCGTCAGAAATAAACAGTGGACCTAGGGATGTTTAGGAGTGTGGAAATTTCGCGTACAGACGTATGACACAACTGACACCCAACCACCTGACCACGTTCAAAGACCGTAAGTTCAGCGGAACACCACATTCTGATCTCTAATGATGATTAATGACTACTGAGGTCGCTGATATAGAGCACCTGGCAGTAGATGGCAGCACAATGCACCTAATATGAAAAACGTATGTTTTTGTGGGTGTCCGGATACTTTTGATCACACAGTGTAGGTGAGAAAGTGGTACACGTTAATTCGCTTTCATGATGAGAGAACTTAATGTCATAATGAAAGTTTAAAGGAGTTCACAGACGTTTACGTTCAAATCGTGAACGATAGTCTTAATATTGGGGGCTGCGATCAATGAATTTCTTGAAAGAAGTCATGTTCCTTCGGTGTGTTACTTCTTATTTGAGACAAATATCATTTCACTGGCACTTATTTCATAGTAACTGACTCAGAGTCATCAGAGCTGATATAATGGCGTTGCCCAAGGAAGTTTATAGGCCCTCTGCTGTTCCTAATCTATATAAATGATTTAGGAGACAATCCCAGCAGCCCTCTCAGATTGTTTGAAGATTACTGTAACGCCATCAGAAGATTAAAACCAACAGCAAAATGATTTAGGCAAGACATCTGTGTGGCACGAAAAGTGGCAATCGACCTTAAATAATGAAAAGTGTAAGGTCCTCCACTTGAATACTAAAAGGAGTCTGTTAAATTTCGGTTAAACGATAAATTACAGAAATCTAAATGCTATCAGTTCAACTAACCACCTAGGAAGTACAGTTACGAACAACTCAGATTTGAACGATCACACAGATAATGTTGAAAGGAAGACAAACCAAAGGCTGCGTTTTATTGGCGGAACAATTAGAAGATGCAAACAGATCTACTGAAGAGACTGCCTACACTACGCTTGTCCGTTTTCTTCTGAAATACTGCTGCACCGTATGGAATTCGCATTGAAACAGAATTGACGGAAGACATCGAAAAAGTAGAAAGAAGGGCAGCTCGTTTTTTACTCTGTCAAAACAGGGGAGAGACCCTCACAGATATGGTAAGCCGAGTTGGTGTGGCAATCAATAAAACAAAAGCGTCTTTTACTGCGGCGAAATTTTTTCATTAAATTTCACCCTGCATCGATCTCTTCCGAGTGAGGAGGAGAAGTGATCATTGTAATAAAATAAGAGAAATCAGAGTTCGCACGGAAAGTTTTAAGTGTTTGTTTTTCCCGTGAGCTGTTAGGTAGCGGAACGGTACTGATGCCCGACGAGCCAACACATTAAGACCATCTTTTTAATAGCGTGTTGGTCCACTATGCAAACACAATACAACAGAGGTTCAGCTTGGTATGGACTATAAAAGTCCTTTACAGGATTCCAGAAGTATGTGATGGTTCAAATAGCTCTGAGCACTATCGGACTTAACATCATTGGTCATCAGTCCCCTAGAACTTAGAACTACTTAAACCTAACTAACCTAAGAACATTACACACATCCATGCCCTAGGCAGGATTCGAACCTGCGACCGTAGCAGTCGCGCCGTTCCTGACTGAGCGCCTAGAGCCGCGAGAGCACCGCGGCCGGCGAAGTATGTGAAACCAGATGTCTACGGACAGGCCAAGCAGTTAGCACAAATTACAGGATTGGTTGCTTATGGGCGCTCAGCTGGCGCTAGAAACGAGTTTCAATGGGTACAGGCCAGGTACATTTGCTGGCTAAGACATCAATGTGAGTTCGCTATAATGCCCCTTAAACCACTATAGCACTATTATGACCTTGAAACACGGACGGTTATCCTGCTGGAAGATGTCATAGGTGTAGGGGAAGACTTCAAGCATGAAGCGATACAGTTGGTGCGCAATAACGTTCACATAATTCACTGCTGTCACGGTGCCCTTGATTACCACCGCAGATCCCATGGAAGCCCAGCTCAATGTACCTCAAAGCATAATTCAGCCCTCACCGTCCTGCATCTGTTGTCCTGAACATGTTTGCTGCAGCCATTCCTCTGGATGGCTGCATGTAAGGAACCAACCATTGACCTGATGTAATAAGAAATACGATTCATTCGACAAGTGACACGTTTGTATTGATCTACGATGGAAACGCAGTGATCCTGTGCCCACTTCAATCGTAACTGACGATACCGTTGGGTCAACACAGGAACACGTAGAGATTATGTGGTGTGGAACTCCATGTTCAACAAATCGCTTTGAACGATGTGTTCCGAAACACTCGTGCCTGCACCAGCATCGTACTCTGTCGTCAGATCTGCCACAGATCGATGCCTGTCCTGAATGGCACTGTGAGAGACCCTCCGACCTCTACGTTTCGTGATCACACCGGGACGTTCAGTACCATACGGCCTACACGTTATTACGCTGTCCTTCAACCACTTTCCATAGTTGCTCACTACAATTGTGTTCCAATACGCGACCAGCTTCGAGGTTACAGAGATTCTCGTTTCCAACCGCAGCGCCACAACAATGTGCCCTTTGCAAAAACCGATTATATCTTCGCTTTAAATACTGCTCTTCCGCTTACATTCTTTCCTCACTACGTCACGTGTCAGCGGTGTACCGTAGGTCTCTAGAAGAGCGTAGCGTTCCAAACGATTGGAAAAGGGCACAGATCATCCCCGTTTTCAAGAAGGGACGTCTAACCGATGTGCAGAACTATAGACCTATATCTCCAACGTCGATCAGTTGTAGAATTTGGGAACACGTATTATGTTAGAATATAATAACTTTTCTGGAGACTACAAACATACTCTGTAGGAATCAGCATGGGTTTCGAAAAATACGGTCGTGTGGAACCCAGCATGCGCTATTCGTCCAAGAGACTCACAGGGCCATAGACACGGTTTCCCAGGTAGATGCCGTGTTTCTTGACTTCCGCAAGGCTTTCGATACAGTCCCCCCCCCCTTCCCCCCGTCTTTTAATGAACAAAGTAAGAGCATATGGACTATCAGACCAATTGTGTGATTGGATTGAAGAGTTCCTAGACAACAGAACGCAGCATTTCATTTTCAATGGAGAAAAGTCTACCGAAGTAAGAGTGACTTCACGTGTGTCGCAGGGGAGTGTCGTAGGACCGTTGCTATTCAGAATATACATAAATGGCCTTGTGAATAAGATCGGAAGTTCACTGAGGATTTTTGCGGGTGATGCTGTAGTATATCGAGAGGTTGTAGCAATGGAAAATTGTACTGAAATGCAGGAGGATCTGCAACGAATTGACGCATGGTGCAGGGAATGGAAACTGAATCTTAATGTAGACAAGTGTCATGTGCTGCAAATACATAGAAAGAAAGATCCTTTATCATTGATGTTCTTAGGTTAGTTAGGTTTAACTAGTTCTAAGTTCTAGGGGACTAATGACCTCAGAAGTTGAGTCCCATAGTGCTCAGAGCCATTTGAATTTTTGGAAGATCCCTTATCATTTAGCTACTATGTAGCAGGTCAGCAACATGAAACAGTTAATTCCATAAATTATCTGGGAGTAGGCATTACGAGTGATTTAAAATGGAATGATCATATAAAGTTGATCGTCGGTGAAGCAAATGCCAGACTGAGATTCATTGGAAGAGTCCTAAGGAAATGCAATCCGAAAACAAAGAAAGTAGGTCACAGTACACTTTTTCGTCTACTGCTTGAATGTTGCTCACCAGCCGGGGCTCCGTACCAGATAGGGTTGATAGAAGAGATAGAGTAGATCCAGCTGAGAGCAGCGAGCTTCGTTACAGGAGCATTTAGTAATCGCGAAAGCGTCACGGAGATGACTGGTAAACTCCAGTGGAAGACTCTGCAGTAGAGATGCTCAGTAGCTTCGTACAGGCTTTTGTTGACATTTCGAGAACATACCTTGACCGAGGAGTCAAGCAGTATATTGTATATATATATCGCGAAGAGACCTTGAGGATAAAATCAGAGACATCTGAGCCCACACAGAGGCGTACCGACAATCTTTCCTTATACGAATAATACGAGACTGGAATGGAAGGGAGAACCGATAGAGGTACTCGAAGTACCCTCCGCCTCACACCGTCAGGTGGATTGCGGAGTATGGATGTAGATGTAGATGTAGACACCACCAGGAGGCATTCAGCATCGTGGTAGGCAGTGGTCATAATGTTTTGGCTCATCAGTGTAGAATGTGAATGCAGTTCGATGAACCACAGAGTACTCATATGAATGCAGATATAAGAAATGGCAAACCTCTGACAAGGTTCGAGTGTTCACACTTATAAAGCGAATGACAACAGGAGTCAAATTGTTCCAGCTTCGTAAACAGAATAGACACCACGAACGATTTAACAGTAAATGAGTTTCGTGATATTTTTACTGTTTAGATTTTATAAACAATGTCACGCCATAGGCCTGAAGGTACATATTGGCAGTAATCGTCACGGATCTTGTTTTAGCGATTTTTCTGTACCCAGCCGCAATTGCTCCATATTATGCGTGTAGTTATTACCAACTCTCTAAGCATATGCTGCCGATCTGGCTGGTGGGAGCTGGCAGCAGCGAGCCCTCTGGTACAGAAAGCGCGGCCTTTAATAAGGTGGAGTGGTCGGCAGGCGAGATTGGCTGCGGGTGCCGTAATTGGACCAGCCGGGTCACGCTTCAATTCCGCCTGTGGCTTCCGCAGCGGCGATAACTACATCCGCCCTCCCTCCCCCCAACCAACCACCGAGGTCCACAGCATCCACACCGGCTGGCTGCCTGGCAATGCGTTGCTCATCAGGCTTTGTAAACGGCAGGGAAAGGACATGCCTCTGACGACAGAATAGTGCTCACGCTTACAAAACTAATGCAGGAACAGAATCTTTTCAACTTCGGAAACAGAACAGGAATCGCGAACGAATCAACAGTAAACGCGTCTCGTGACATTTTTACTCTTCAGCTTCTGTGAATGGTATCACGCAACAGTCTGACAATTTGCCTTTACTTATTATTCATTCCGCAGCTGCATAGGCTGTGGAACACGCAACACTGAATGATATAGAGCAGCGTTTGTGTTACCTTTGTGAGTATTTGTAGCTTCAAAAACGGATTCAACAATGTAGCTAACCTTTTTTCTTAAATTAATTTGTGAAATATTCAGAAATATCAATCCTGAAAGAGAATAT
This sequence comes from Schistocerca gregaria, assembly GCF_023897955.1. Taxonomy (NCBI): domain Eukaryota; kingdom Metazoa; phylum Arthropoda; class Insecta; order Orthoptera; family Acrididae; genus Schistocerca; species Schistocerca gregaria. Next base: position 400,064,104 of record NC_064924.1, on the reverse strand, counting down.
AAAGTATTGATTCGAAAATGGAGCCGGCCAGGGTAGTCGAGCGATTCTAGGCGCTACAGTCTGGAACCGCGCGACCGGTACGGTCTCAGGTTCGGATCCTGCCTCGGGCTTGGACGTGTGTGATGTCCTTAGGTTAGTTAGGTTTAAGTACTTGTAAGTTCTAGGGGACTGATAACCACATAAGTTAAGTCCCATAGTGCTCAGAGTCATTTGAACCATTTGAACTTAATTCACTACATCTGAAACCTTATCCAGGAACCACAGACTTGAAACAGACATTTCACTTTTAACGATTACTTCATTAAGAATATAAAAAATAGGGGATGAACTTAAAAAGCAAACGCCTTTAGCCCAAAAATGTAAACTTCTGCCAACTTCATTTGCCCTCCGTTCGAAGAGCTAACGAATCAGCACTAAACAAAACTTTGCTCAACGTTAGCTCGTCTGTCCTTGGCCTTTGAAAGGCTAGAACTCTTACATCTACAGCGTGACGATGATTTAATTTCCCCTACTTCAGTCAGTATAGATGGAAAACTACTTACCGTATTGTACCAAACTTTATAGGAATGATGTTCAGACTGTTCGTTGTAGGATTTACATTGTTACTAGCGTTAATGTCATGTCTTTCCGCCAGGCACCGAGAGCAGTACGGCGACGTGGGATTAAAACAGAATAATTGCTGTGCTTGACAGCTGCTGAACGTCAACATAGGTCTGTACAAGGTGAACAGGGCTTTACTCGTAAATCTGTTTTATCAAAACAACAGCAGCAGTGCTGTGCTTTTTGCGAGTATCGACGCATTTAAGGAGTGCGGAGAGGTCGTTTTCCCGCACCATGGTTGAGAAACGTGTTTTGGGACTTCGAAGTAACTGGCGACTTGGGAAATGCTCCCGGGAGAGGCCGACGGTCAATTGAGCCACAAATTCTTTAAGACGTTGGCATGGTTGAGAACGTGGGCGATCTTCAAGAGGTGCACGAGCTGTGGAACGACACCTGAACATTCCATGGTCCATCGTTCGAAAAGTGCTGCGAACAATTGTGAAATAGTATCCCTAGTGCGATTCCAGGCTTTCGAGGCCGTCACATTGAGTGTAGTTTGTAGCTTGGTACGTAAACATAGTATACAATTACCCTCTCATGTGGAAATTAAAACCGGTCGGAGTGGTCGACCGGTTCTAGGCGCTACAGTTTGGAGCCGCGCGACCGCTACGGTCGCAAGTTCGAATCCTGCCTCGAGCATGAACGTGTGTGCTGTCCTTAGGTTAGTTAGGTTTAAGTAGTTCTAAGTTCTAGGGGAGTGATGACGTCAGACGTTAAGTCCCATAGTGCTCAGGGCCATATGAACCATTTCGAAATTAGAATATGGTACTTTCAACGATCTATTTTGTTTTCACAAAATTTCGCTGTCTTGCGATCACATGTTTTCCATGCGAGCCCTCTCAAGCAGCATAAATTTAATTATAACCACCTTGTACATCAGGTCATGTGCTCTACATCGTACCATACTCGTACAAAAGGCGTCAAAAATAAAGGTTGATCAAAATGTTTCCGTTCTTAGACCCTAAAGTCCATAATTGATTTTAAAGTCGGCGAAATTGCGTGAGCATTGAGTCAATCATCCCACCAACGCACATTGTTGAAGATATCCTTATGAAAAAAAAAATACTGTGTCCTCCTGCATGAAGAAGTCTGTATCTGCCTGCTGCACAGGAATTGTCGACTCTTCGCTGTCTTTTTTAAGGGACCGAAGGGAGAGATGAGGACTGTAGGGCGGGTACTCGAGTGCCTCCCACTTGAGCTGGCGTAACTTTTGCGTTACGACATGTGTGATATGGAGACGTGCGTTGTCATGGAGCATCGGCACCCCTTGGCGCACAACGGTGGTTTGTGGCAGATATGCTGCCCCACACACGTTCTTCATTCTCCGATGAATGTCTATCGATGTTTGTCCTTCAGCAGCCCAGAAAAGACTAACAGTACGTAGCGTTACCTCCAGCTTATATCCCAGCATGGGAATCGCACTACGTTGCATATACACTCCTGGAAATTGAAATAAGAACACCGTGATTTCATTGTCCCAGGAAGAGGAAACTTTATTGACACATTCCTGGGGTCAGATACATCACATGATCACACTGACAGAACCACAGGCACATAGACACAGGCAACAGAGCATGCACTATGTCTGCACTAGTACAGTGTATATCCACCTTTAGCAGCAATGCAGGCTGCTATTCTCCCCTAGAGACGATCGTAGAGATGCTGGATGTAGTCCTGTGGAACGGCTTGCCGTGCCATTTACACCTGGCGCCTCAGTTGGACCAGCGTTCGTGCTGGACGTGCAGACCGCGTGAGACGACGCTTCATCCAGTTCCAAACATGCTCAATGGGGGACAGATCCGGAGATCTTGCTGGCCAGGGTAGTTGACTTACACCTTCTAGAGCACGTTGGGTGGTACGGGATACATGCGGACGTGCATTGTCCTGTTGGAACAGCAAGTTCCCTCGCCGGTCTAGGAATGGTAGAACGATGGGTTCGATGACGGTTTGGATGTACCGTGCACTATTCAGTGTCCCCTCGACGATCACCATAGGTGTACGGCCAGTGTAGGAGATCGCTCCCCACACTATGATGCCGGGTGTTGGCCCTGTGTGCCTCGGTCGTATGCAGTCCTGATTGTGGCGCTCACCTGCACGGCGCCAAACACGCATACGACCATCATTGGCACCAAGGCAGAAGCGACTCTCATCGCTGAAGACGACACGTCTCCATTCGTCCCTCCATTCACGCCTGTCGCGACACCACTGGAGGCGGGCTGCACGATGTTGGGGCGTGAGCGGAAGACGGCCTAACGGTGTGCGGGACCGTAGCCCAGCTTCATGGAGACGGTTGCGAATGGTCCTCGCCGATACCCCAGGAGCAACAGTGTCCTTAATTTGCTGGGAAGTGGCGGTGCGGTCCCCTACGGCACTGCGTAGGATCCTACGGTCTTGGCGTGCATCCGTGCGTCGCTGCAGTCCGGTCCCAGGTCGACGGGCACGTGCACTTTCCGCCGACCACTGGCGACAACATCGATGTACCGTAGAGACCTCACGCCCCACGTGTTGAGCAATTCGGCGGTACGTCCACCCGGCCTCCCGCATGCCCACTATACGCCCTCGCTCAAAGTCCGTCAACTGCACATGCGGTTCACGTCCACGATGTCGCGGCATGCTACCAGTGTTAAAGACTGCGATGGAGCTCCGTATGCCACGGCAAAGTGGCTGACACTGACGGCGGCGGTGCACAAATGCTGCGCAGCTAGCGCCATTCGACGGCCAACACCGCGGTTCCTGGTGTGTCCGCTGTGCCGTGCGTGTGATCATTGCTTGTACAGCCCTCTCGCAGTGTCCGGAGCAAGTAAGGTGGGTCTGACACACCGGTGTCAATGTGTTCTTTTTTCCATTTCCAGGAGTGTATGTTGCAGCAACGCCCTCAAAAGGAAACTTTGATCGCCTCTCATAGGAAGTCTTGCAAAAAGCTGCCGAAAAAAAAGTCAGGTTTTGACTTGTTAACAGGCATGTGTGGATTGTCGATTTCATCCTGCTAACATTTAAAGCGCATGTGTTGCCACCCAATGTTGTTATTAAGATCAAGCACTGTCAATGCAGCCTCAGTAGGACAGGCTTGAAAATGAACCTGTAAGGGTAGTTACTACACTACTGGTAGTTACTACACTACTGGCCATTAAAATTGATACACCACGAAGATGATGTGCTACGGACGCTGCATCACAGACAGGAGCGCCTCCGATGGTGTACTCAATGACGAACCTGGGTGCACGAATGGCAAAACGTCATTTTTTTCTGATGAATCCAGGTTCTGTTTACAGCATCATGATGGTCGCATCCCTGTTTGGCGACACCGCGGTGAACGCACATTGGAAGCGTGTATTCGTCATCGCCATACTAGCGTATCACCCGGCGTGATGGTATGGGGTGCCATTGGTTACCCATTTCGGTCACCTCTTGTTCGCTTCGACGGCACTTTGAACAGTGGACGTTACATTACAGATGTGTTACGACCCGTGGCTCTACCCTTCATTCGATCCCTGCGAAACCCTACATTTGAGCAGGATAATGCACGACCGCATGTTGCAGGTCCTATGCAGGTCCTATACAGGCTGCCCTGGCCAGCACATTCTCCTGATCTCTCACCAACTGAAAACGTCTGGTCAATGGTGGCCGAGGAAGTGGCTCGTCACAATACAACAGTCACTACTCTTGATGAACTGTGGTATCGTGCTGAAGCTGCATGGGCAGCTGTACCTGTACACGCCATCCAAACTCTGTTTGACTCAATGCCCAGGCGTATCAAGGCCGTTATTACGGCCAAAGGTGGTTGTTCTGGGTACTAATTTCTCAGGATCTATTTACCCACATGTAAGTTGTAGTATATAGTATTTGTCCAATGAATACCCTTTTATCATCTGCATTTCTTCTTGGTGTAGCAATTTTAATGGCCAGTAGTGTATAATCAATACAACTATAGGAGAAGTTGAAGCCATAGCGGAACAGCAGATGCTGCTCACTTAACTGCGTGATCAGCTCCTGTGTCGTCAAACCACGAGTACGGACGTCATCCGCAGACGGCCGTTGACCTTGCTAGATCAGCGCCCCTCAGCAACAGCAAGACTTCCGTGCCACCGTTTCTGGCGCCACTGCCCTGGGAGCAGTCTTCGGGAAGCCACTGGAGCTTGACTGACTTCCAGGTCGACGACACCAGACACCGGTCATATCCCTGTTCAGATGATTCCGACTGACACCAAAACGTCGCTCGTTTCGAAACATTTATTTCTTGGAAGCACTTTTTAATCACGGCCATACCAGCCCGTCGCCATGTTCGGACAGCTGGTCAGTAAGTGACGTCCTGTCTATATCCGTCTAAGGCTCTAAGCCATCACCGTAATTCTGCCGCCACCGGGCCGGGAACCCAGGACACGTCTCCAGGCGCTGTCTCTTTGTAGGAGTCTAGCCAGCAGTTTGGCGTCAGATTCTGGCCAGCGCCATGACCTTCCGCTAGGCCGGCTGACGTCATCCGCTGTCAGCTGCGCGCCGCCGCCGATCCACGAGCGGTGTCCGCTCCGCCGCCGGTTCAGCGCGCCGCTTTAACGCTCCACCGTGTAGGCAACCCGCTTTTCTCCACCCCTGGCCGTTACCTCACCGGTCACCGGCTGCTACAGCGCCGAATATACGTGAAGGAGAAAATGCGCTTATATCGTAATTAAAGACTCGGTGTGTTCCTTCTCAGCCCTGTCCATAGCCACTTCTGACCAGGTACATGGTGGAATCCAAGCTGTATGAATTAGTAAAGAAGCATTAAAGAAATAGAGAAACACACTGTTCCTCCTCCGTTCTTGCTTAACATAGATATTTTACATACAGTTGACAAAAGCTACAAAATGAACCCTTTTAGATGAATCTGAAATGTAAAAACGTTTCCACCAACATTCAAAAGATTTGTTAAATGAAACTTCACGGCAGATTAAAACTGCGTGCGGGATTGAGACTCGAACTCGGGACCTTTGCCTTTCGCGGGCAAGTGCTCTACCATTTGAGCTACCCAAGCCAGACTCACACCCAGTCCTCACAGCTTTACTTCTGTAAAGTTTGGAAGGTACAATACGAGGTACTAGCAGAAGTAAAGCCGTCAGGACGAAGCGTGAGTCGTGCTTGGGTAGCTCATATGGTAGAGCACTTGCCCGCGAAAGGCAAAGGTCCCGAGTTCGAGTCTCCGGCACACAGTTTTAATCTGCCAGGAAGTTTCATATCAGCGCACACTCCGCTGCAGAGTGAAAATCTCATTCTGGATTTGTTAAATGGTTTGCATGAAAAGACAGACACTATTTTTATTGCTTATCGCCTCCTATAAAATGTCAAAATTAACCCATTTCTTTTGTATATTAGAACTATGATCCATATTTTTTCGAACGTATTGTATATAACTTCTTCATATCCCTTGGTTATGTTTTTATATTCTTTCATACATGTTGCGTGCTGCTAGAGCAGCAGCTTGACATATACAAAGACGTGATTGTGTTACTGTAAATTGTCAGTCAGTGTTTACAATAATCACATACAATACGTACATTTCTGGACATATCGTGGCATTGCGTTTCTATGAAGAACATATCGACATCTGCTAAACCAATACTAAGTAAGGTTCTGTAATATCAGTTCTCATACTTCACATAAATGTATTTTTGAATACATTGTGGGAGTATATAGTGATCAATGTGATTATCAAATATTTACTATCAAAAACAGTCTTGATCACAAGTTATTTATTCCGGTGACCGGTTTCGACCATAACTGTGGTGGTAAACCAGAAGGAGGTTCTTACTCACTGGTCTGAAGGTGACCATAGTTGTGGTCGGAACCGGTCACCGGAATAAATAATTTGTGGTCAAGACTGTTTTTGTTAGTAAACATAAATATATAGCCGAGGTCTAAAGATTTACAGCGTGGGGCTAATAAAAGTGGCCCTGATGCGTGGATACGACTGGACGTGAATGTGTCCACATTACCATACCACGTGATGTGCACACCACGTGTACGCCTGCCATGTGACCCACACCGGTTCAGAGCGTAGCGCGGGGTGTGACAGTGTGAGTGGAGCGGCGCCAAGGGGACGATGGTAATCATAGTGGAGCAGCGAGTGTTCGTTGTCAGAAATTATGTGACAACAAATTCGCGGAAACGATGTGATCAGTTGCGTACTAGTAAGTTTAGTATTGTCAAAGTGCCAGCGAAGAGTGCCATGCAGATCTTAGTCAGAAAATAGCGTCAGACAGGATCGGTTATGAACAAGTCAAGAAACATTCCGAAATGTGCGCCCATCTTTCAGAGTCCTGCCGTTTGTGGCAGCAACGGAGGAGGAAAAGACCTACAGTTACTTGCAACAGGATGGAGCAACTCCCATACAGCCGACCGAACCCTGCCGAACATTTACACACTCTTTACGCCTGACAGAGTTGTTAGATGGCCACCCATTTCACCTGACCTTTCAGCGTGCGATTACTTTGTGTGTGTGTGTGTGTGTGTGTGTGTGTGTGTGTGTGTGTGTGTGTGTGTGCGGGAGGGAGGGAGGGAGGGGAGGGGGAGCCCTCAAGTCTAAGACGTATCGCAACAACCTTCATAGTCTTCAAGAACTGCAGCAGACTGCAGAAATTCCAGCAGTCCAGCTTCGATCAGTCTTCAGCAACTCTGCTGACCAGGGCCCAGAAGTGTCAAGAGATGGATGTTGGTCACTCTCAATAACTTCCATAGTCAGGGTAGTACTGTATTTCCCTTGCCGACCCCGGTGGCCGAGCGGTTCTAGGCGCTTCAGACCGGAACCGCTCGACTGCTACGGTCGCAGGTTCGAATCCTGCGTCGGGTATGGCTGTGTGTGATGTCCTTAGGCTAGTTAGGTTTAAGTAGTTCTAAGTTCTAGGGGACTGATGACGTCAGATATTAAGTCCCATAGTGCTCAGAGGCATTTGAACCATTTTTTTTTTTTTTTTTTGATAATTACGGGATCCAGGTCTCAAATGCAATAACGAATTAGCGTAGAAAATCAGTAATGTTCTTTAAATATAAACAGCTCAACCGTTCATCTCAGCATTTGCTAGCATTAAGCACATTTCCCATAGTTAATACCTTTAGAAGACATCGTTCTTTTTCTCCTAATATGACCATAGAGATCAGATGATACACATTTTTGTATTTCCTTCCCTCTGCTGATCTTCTTTGTACCCTGGAACTCTGTTCTCTGCGCCACTTTAATTTGGCGGTCCCTGTATAATACCCCTAATCCTGAAGTTTTCTGGAGACGACAAACTAATTTTTGAAACCTATAAAGCATAACAAAAATATGTTTGCAACTGATGACTGAATTTTATTCTGAAAGACAATAAACGTCCCTGCTGCTGTCCACATACCCCCCTCTTAGGCAGAGGACCCAGCGTGCAGGACAAACCGAATATTTTTTTCATATTACAGTAATAGTCTGATTGTTCTTAACAATAATGTTTTTACTTTGTTGTATGTAGAGGATAAATACTGTAGAGGAACACAGTGATTGGAATAAACCCAGCAAATATTAGAAGACGTAGGATGCAAGTGTGATGAAAAGATCCGCACAGGAGAGGAATTCGTCGTGGGCCGCATCAAACCGGTCAGAAGACTGATGACTTAAGTCCATGTTAAAATCCAGCACCTTCGACTTCTCATGCCCGTGCTCCATACCGTCTCAATAGTAAAAACGTTTGTGCTGATTATTTGTTTTATAGCCTTTTTTGAAGGTCCTGAGTGTTTAACACTTCCACATGTTCGGAGAGTGCTCTGAGATGCTTTCACATTTGTCGTTCCGTTCAGCTGAGTACCGCTCAGACGCTCCAACTTCATTCAGAGATGAGGCAGCAGCGGCCACCTTCCACGCCTCCGTGCGTCCTCTATCGCCGGAGACGGACGGCAGAGAACGACCAGCGGTTCGTGACGGGCGTACACAGCACGGCGCTGGCGTGAGGTCCTCGCAAGCGACCATCTGTTGATCCGGCCGGAGCGTGGGAGTAACCGCTTTCGGCAAATAACAGCCACGGCGGTCGAAAGCGCAGAATTATTGATGACGGGCGGCACAACCTGGCCTGCTAATGACACGATACGTCTCCGGGGTGGCGCGCCCAACGCGCAGCACGCAACACATTGTTGCTCAGATCGATTGCAGGCGAAGCAACTCCTACCTGCCAGTGTCTCGCGTCAATCTACTGTTACAAACAGTGCGGAAAAAAATATTCTAAAATGAGTATCAGAATTCGCTATAAATTATTATTTGTATCAAATACAGTGCATGACAATAAAAGTGAAACACTCAGACGGGGAAGAGGAAACGAAACAGAACTTCACTAGTTTAGAGGGGCTTGTGGCCAGACGAAACTACTTTCGTCCGACCGTGACTGTGTGTTCTTCGATTGCTTTGGAAGAAGGCTCATCAGGCTAGGATACATGAAACATTAGTTCACTCTATTATTCTAATGAATAAAAGAGTTACTTAACTTTGACACACTTCTTTGTCATAGTATTGATGGATAATTTACAATCGTCATTGACTAGCAAAGCATCATTTGATGCACGTATTAACAAACTGTTCTCTTGCAGCACAAAAACCTTCGACATTAATAACTGTCATTCTCCCACACGATGATGATTTGTGCTGTAGCTGAGGTCATGAACTGGGCAGAACGCTTCCATGCTCGACTCTATATTGACCCCCAGTAAGGGGAACCTACTGTGCTGAGAGCACAGGCATGGCCATCAGGAGCGCCTCCCACACGTCGTTTCGGAATCCAGAGAGATTTGAAAACTTTGGTGTGGCACTGCGTTCTCTGGACGATACCACAGAGGGTATCGAGTCAAATTTAGAAAGGACTTGGCAGTATAAGCCCTCTTGTCAGTATGTCGGTGCAGTCGCTCTCGTCAGGATGCATGCAGTGAGTCGGTTGGGAAGGATGTCATAAAGCTGCTGCATTCTCTCCTGAGGCAAGCAGGCCTACAACTGTTGTAACAAGTCATCGATGTCCTGGATACTTCCACTGGAGCAGAGTTGACGTCTAAGCTGGTCCCACACTGGTTGGTTGATTTGGGAGCGGGGACCAAACAGTGAGGTCATCGGCCCCACCGGATAGGGGAAAGCGGGGGAAGGAAGTCGGTCGTGCCCTTTTAAAGGAACCAAACTAGCATTTGCCTGAAGCGATTTAGGGAAAATCAAGATGGCTGGATGCGGGTTTGAATTGTGATCCTTCCGAATGCAAGTCCAGTGAGCAACCACTGTATACTCTGCTGGCAACATATCCGTGGATCTTGCTAACCGTTGGAGTACGTCAGCATCACTCAGACAGTTCAAAGGGAGACTTCCCATGTGTGAACAAGAATTTTCCTGTAGAAAGCCGGCACCACAATACTGTTTCATGAGAGGTAACGCATGAGGACGCAAGATGTCCCCCGTCGTCAGTGTTCCCTTAGTCACTACCAATCATGACGTGTAGTCACATCCCCACACTATGATGCGAAGAGTAGCACCGCTGTGTCACTGCAAAACCTTGGAAGAATGGGACCTCTCCCCAGAACACCGTCATACTCGCCGACAACGAACATCCGGAATAGTACAAAACCACACGTCATTGCTAAACGCAATGCAACAACATTTTTCAACAGCACATATTTTGCGGTCAGGGCACCACTTCGAAAGGAGCCGCTTTTGCTGTGCCGTTGACAACAGTCTAAGCACGCGACAGTAATTATGTAATCTAGCTGCTGCTAGTCTCTGGCTAATGGTGCGGGATGACAGTGTTGCAGCGAGTCCATTGCTTGTTTTCAGACGACAGGCGCAGATGTGAACTGGCTACCGTGTGTTTAGTACACAGTAACGTGATCGGGAATGCTAAGAGATCAGGGAATGACTATTGACTTTAATGATACTAGATGGATCTGTAGAAGGCAAACACTCTAGAGGACGACAGAGACTGGAATACATCCAGCAGCAAATAACTGAGGACGCAGACTGCAAGTACTACATAAAACTAGTCAGAAGACTGATGACTCAAAAAAAAGAGAAAAAACGCGATCCTCTTTCCTACGTTGTTCGTGTTCAGTGTTGTTGCCAGACCCACAGTGTCTACAGCGTCATATGTTGAGCGAACAGTGTAAAGGACACGTAGATGCCGCGTATCGAATGAGACAGCATTATCAGCAACTCATTGAGTTTGACAGGGCCTCATAGTCCCCAATTTCAGGCTGATTGAATCATGCAATATTTATATTTGTAGGGCATCTGGGTGTGAAAGTGGCCCAATGTTGGACTACATGGGAACGTGATGGCAAGTGTACTCATCGTGAAGCTTCCAGTCTACGACATCTGACCGTGACAAGGGAGGATCCCCTCGTTGTGCACCAAGCACAACGTAGCCCCTCACGTCTACGCCTGCAGTCCGAAAACAAGCAATGGATTCCCTACAACTTTCTGTCACCCCACACCATAAGTCTTTGACTAACAGCAGCCAGATTAGGTCATTACCGTCGCATGTGCAGGCTCTCATTAATACAAACGGCTCCGTTAGGAGAGGTCCAGTTTTAAGTAGGCTGTTTAGGTTTTTATGTTCGTAACGCCACGTAGCGTACTGCATTAAAATCGCTGACTGCGCTGTGTGCACTCTGTGGCTGGTAGGACTCGTTGTTTGAAGTAATTCGCCACTGTAATGTTGGGCAGTTGGATGTGAACAGCCCGTAGGGTTGGGCAGTTGGAGGTGAGCCGCCAGCAGTGGTGCATGTGGGGAGAGAGATGCCGGAGTTCTGAGATGTTAATATGAGTGAACAAGCTGGACATACGTGCATCAGGAAAAGGAAATTTGTTAAACTGGATGTCACGAATTATATATGGCCATCGTCGGCGAGTATGGCGGCAACCTGGAAGGGGCGCAGTGTCATAGTCTAGGGAACAATGGGCTATTACTCCGTGTCATGGTTGGTAGTGACTGAGGGAACTGTGATGGCGGAAACGGTACATCACAAGCATTCTTTGTCTTCATTTGTTACTTCTCATGTGACAGTGTAGTTGTGCCAGTTTTCAACAGAATATTGATCGTTCACACATGGGACGTGTCTCTATAAACTGCCACCGTGATGTTGAGGTTCTCCCGTGACCAGCAAGAACCGCAGGTGTGTCCCAGACAGAACATGTGTTTGACCAGCTCAGACGTCAAATCTGTCCCAGTGCCATCGCCCAGGACATCAGCTCGTCTCAGCAGAGTATACGACAGTTTTATGACACCCTTCCCAACCGAATCATCGCGTTCATCCAGGTCGGAGTGCCTCATCATTCTGGTAAGTGGGTCCGTATTTCCAAGTTCTTCGTAAATTTGATTCACTTTCTTAATAACGAAATAACATCACAAAGCCTCTCAACCAGCGCAGTTTCCTTTTGTTCCTCCTCCTCTTCTGCGTGCTTCACTTCTATTATTTGTCAGGCAGAGAATATGTGAAGTACACTGTCTGCTCTTTTAACGTTACTAGGGGATATACAGTGCTATAGACCGTTAAACTGGGCAAACAGGATAATTAGTCAAGAAATGCAAAAGTGTAGAAGCATGGGAAATACAGATTCAGCTCAGAGGAAAATTAGATAGAAAGATCTTTGGAGGAAGGAGAATATTGAGAACTTGCAAGGCACACCTCGAGTGCGAGGTCGCATGTCCAGTCTTAAGTAAGGTTCATTTTAAAGTGTTGTGTTAACAACTTTGATAAAATATTAGCTGCTAATGACTCAACATGTGCATCAGGAGAGCGATAGAAAATGAGGGTCTGGGAGGTGTAGAGGCCAACCTTCTACGGGACGTATATTACACTTCACGAAATGGACGCCGTCGACGTTGAGGAAATGTTAACAACAAACCATTAGCTTGTACCAAGAACACCGAATGAGGCATCACGCCCCACAGTCATCACAAAGCTTCGCACCATCAAGATCGAAAGCGAACTCTTTGGGAGTTACAAACATTCAGCTAGGTATCTGCTCCTAAAGAATGCGTTTAGAGTCGTATTGGGGTAACGGGGTGATGAGAACTGAGAGGATGTGATGTCATGCTACCGGATGCGGAACAATTTGTGGTGTATCTGTAATAATATGTTAACAGGCGCGGAAAAAACAAACATCCAGAGGTTGCATTTGTGCTGTCGTTCCAGGTGGTATCAATTGCAATGTCACACACTTTTCAGGAGGGGTGGTTTGCTTTAAAAGACTATGATTTTTACACGCAGACCAAGAATAAAGCAAAATCAACTCATTTTGATCAGCTATTGGCCATACCACCAGTTGCAATTCTTATGCCCATTTTCTCTGTCTTGGTGGTGTGAAGTAAATATTCCCTGCTGCCCTTGAAAGATCACGCACTCGACAAAGGATCATAGGGGACAGAGCACCTCCAACGTTGTGGTGCATAACAAATAACTTTCTAGCCCATTGACCATCAAAATTAACTGTCTGCATTATTGTATACGGATGCGCCAATATATAATTCTCTTGGTACCTCTAATTTTCAAGGTTCCTTTCAATGCATTTCCTCTTCAGTTACCGATTTGTCGGAGTTAAAAAATCACCTTGCGGAAGGATGAGAGAAGATTGCTTATCTCATTCAAATTTTTATTGGCAATTTAGAGATGACTATAATCCTCGCGTATGTAGAGCGTAATTTGATGTGCGTAACGTAGTAGATCACTGTTATGCACATCCTGTAAATTGTATCGAGCAACCAGTTTTTGTAACAACTGTACGTATCCTCCCTCGAATATCCGTAGTTGTTCTTGTGTGCTACACAGTCATACTGCTGAGGGCTTATCCGAAATTTACTGGTGTCTTTTTACTAAGCTGCGAATGATCTTCCATGTACGTGATTATGGGAGGTACCCGCTCCTTGGACAACGATTGTCCCTTCCCATATTACACTGTCCTCAAAGATGATGCACTACATGGCTCTACACCTGTTTCAATATCACTTTCACCTGTCAATCACTTATTGTCTTCATTGTACTCCTCATGCGTTGTCCGCACAGTTGAGCATATGCGACACCACACTTTCTACTGACTCATCTTGCTAAAACGCTAATATTTCATCTGCCACTCCTTTCTCACTCTGCGAAATTTTTGGGTTCCTTTCTGACGAAACGTACACCACACTTTCTACTGACTCATCTTGCTAAAACGCTAATATTTCATCTGCCACTCCTTTCTCACTCTGCGAAATTTTTGGGTTCCTTTCTGACGAAACGTCAACTTTGGGAATGTTGTTGTAGATATAATGAATGCACTGTTTGCTTTGTTTATCGTTGCCATTTCTCTCCTTTACATCAACACCACTACCAATGTAGCATTGTTGTCAGTTACTCGTCGAATAAGCAATTCAACTTCGCTCTGTTGTACTAATTTTGTGCTCACCACTGGATAGGTCCATTCCCGCCCCCTGTTGCCAATAGCAGCCAATATTGTGGTTGCATGATAGAGAATATGTGGAGCGTCGTATGCTGTAAACATCATTGACATTTAGCGATCTCTCTCTCAAGGGGCTCCTTGTCAGATGGAAGCCCTTACTAAGCAAAGAAGGGACGGATGGAAAGTGGAAAGAATACATAGTGTGTCTACATAAGAAGAACAAATTTGGAGACAGTATTTCAGAAACAGAAGAGAAAGTAAATTAAGATGACTTGGAGATATTTCGGGGCAGTTTTGACAGACCACTGTGAGCCCTAAACCAAAACGGCTGGTTCACATGGCTCTGAGCACTATGGGACTCAACAGCTGAGGTCATCAGTCCCCTAGACTTAGAACTACTTAAACCTAAGGACATCACACACATCCATGCCCGAGGCAGGATTCGACCCTGCGACCGTAGCAGCAACGTGGTTCCGGACAGGAGCACCTAGAACCGCTCGGCCACCACGGCCAGCGAAACCAAAACGAATCACCTGAAGTTTACGACTATTTCACCTAATGTGTAAGTTATATAGATAGGCGAAATACCCTAAGACTTCAACAAGAATGTGATAGTTCTAGTTCAGAACAACGCAGTTATAGACAAATGTGAATATTACTGAACTCTCAGTTTAATAAATTGTTGTTTCGAAATACTGATTCGAATTACTTACAGAAGAATGTAAAACTAGTAGAACCCGACCACAGAGAAGATCAGCCTGGATTCGTAAGCGTAGACCGTGTAAGTAATGAGAAAATATTGAATCGAGTGGGTGAAAAAAGAAATTTGTGACACAACTTTACTAAAAGAAGGAATCGGTTGACAACAGCACCTGTCTTGAAGTATCATACAATCCCCAATTGGGTAAATGAAGGAAATGAGGGAAACAGACATTGTAGAGGCACAACAAGGCCAGAACAGAGTGGGTTGGCTCAAAAGAATGTACGAGTAGGTTGCAGTAGTTATGCTTGTATGAAGAGGCTCCCTGTGATAGACTTGGGTCGAAAGCTGCATTTAACCAGTATTCGGACTTATGACAGCAACAACAGCAACAACAACAACAACAACAACAGACCGTTTAGAATACATTAGATGTTGTTAATTACCCATTCATCCAGTATTTTTAAAACAACATAACAATGATTCATCCATGTAAGCCGCTCAAAAAATTACAAAGCCATCATGTTTTAGAAAAGTTTCTGAAACAAATTTGTTTCTACAATACGATTCCCTATGCCTTTTCTAGGCTTAGGAGGCTCCATCACGATTCCAAGGTTGGCCGTCCAGTGCGAACTTAAAATTCGAAAAAAATAAAAACATAAAAAACCCCTACCTTGAACATATACTATTGATATGACGTCATCCCGGAAAAAGTGGACGAATTACAGGTAGAAAGATCCACGCCATAAAAGTAGTGTTGATCTTTGTAATCGATCAAAAGTTTTCTTTTATTTGTTACGTTGGTACTTCTAGTAGTATTTGGTTACGAATATCTGCAATAGACCGATCTGCACTAATCTCCAATCGGGCAGTGAATTCGGTGGGGTTGTAATTATATGGTATAGGATGGTGATGTTTTACACTGAAGCGCCGAGGAAGCTGGTACAGGCGTGTGTATTCAACTAGAGAGCTACGTGAACAAGCAGAATACGGCACTGTGGTCGGCAACGGCCATATAAGATAACAAGTGTCTGGCGAAGATGTTACATCGCTTACTGCTGCTACAATGGCAGGTTGTCAAGACTTAAGTGAGTTTCAACGTGATGTTATGGCCGGCGCACGAGCGATGGGACAAAGGTAGCGATGAAGTGAGGATTTTCCCGTACAACAATTTCACGAGTGTACAGTGAATATCAGGAATCCGGTAAAACATCAAATCTCCGACATCGCGGCGAACGGAAAAAAATCCTGCAAAAAAAAAAAAGGGACCAATGACGACTGAAGAGTATCGTTCAACGGGGCAGAAGGGCAACCCTTCTGAAAATTGCTGCAGGTTTCAGTGCTGGGCCAACACTAAGTGTCAGCGTGAGAACCATCCAAAGAAACATGATCGATATGGCATTTGGAGGTGAGGGTTGCATTGAGTTCTTTGGAGGAGGAGACCAGACAGCGAGGGAATCAGTCTCATCGGATTAGGGAAGGATGGGGAAGGGAGTCCGCCGTCCCTTTCAAAGGAACCATCCCGGCATTTCTCTGAAGCGATTTAGGGAAATCACGGAAACCCTAAATGAGGATGGCCGGACGAGGAATTGAACAGTTATCCTCTAGAATGCGAGTCCAGTGTGTTAGCCACTGCGCCACCTCGGTCACTTTTTGGAGGAGTACGCCCACTCGTATATCCTTGATGATTGCACGACACAAAGATTTACGCCTCGCCTCGGCCCGTCAACACCGATATAGGACTGTTGATGAATGGAATCATGTTGCCTAGTCGGACGAGTGTCGTTTCTAATTGTATCGAGCAGATGGACGTGTATTTTTGAGTATGGAGACAACCTCATGAACCCATGGGCCCTGAATGTCAGCAGGGAACTGTTCAAGCTGGCGGAGGCTTTGTAATGGTGTGGGGCGTGTTCAGTTGGAGTGATATGGGACCCCTGATGCGTCTAAATACGACGCTAACAGGTGACACGTACGTAAGAATCCTGCCTGATCACGTACATCCATTCATGTCCATTGCGCATTCCGACGGACTTGGGCAATTCCAGCAGGACAATGGGACAGTCAATAATATCTACAGAGCGGCTTCAGGAACACTCTTCTGAGTTTAAAAACTTCCGCTGCCCTCCAAACTCCCAAAACATGAATATTATAGAGCATATCTGGAATGCCTTGCAGCGTGCTGTTCAGAAGAGATCTCCACGCCCTAGTACTCCTACTGATTTATGAACAGTCCTGCAGGATTCATGGTGTCAGTTGCCTCCAGCACTACTTCAGACATTAGTCGAGTCCATGCCACGTCTTTGTGCAGCACTTCTGCAGGCTCGCAGAGGTCCTACCCGATATTAGTCAGATTTTTTGGCTCTTCAGTGTATTTTAAAGATAAAAAGCTTTAACTCGGTTACGCTGTTGTCATACAGTATTAAACACTGCAGTGGGTTAAAGCAAAAGGGAGAAAACGGTAACATTTGTGGCGGTTCCCTGAGACTATCTCAAAAGTATTGTCAATCTTCATCGCATGCACGAAATTCCGCAATAAAATTTATATCTGTCAATATTATTATACCTTAGAGGGGATCTAAAAATCTTCTAGCAGAAGCTACTCACAAAAATTACATCAATGGTACTCAAAACCACCATTTGACTGCTTGTTCATATTCCGCGACTCCGCGGAGTGAGGCATTCAGCAACTGAATTAAAAGTTGAAATGCCGAAGAATCAAGAGCTGTCGAAGCTTCCAAGCGTCAATTATAATTTTAATTTTAAAACTTTATGTCACTTTAATAGTCTCTCATGAGTTCACTCATATCTCACAAAATTAAATAATAAAAAACTACAGTCCGGTAAAAAGTTGCTATATTCTTTATAAACCATACAAGCACTGCAGCTAGTTCTTTTCTTTTGTCCTCTGAACATAAAGCAGTAAAAACAATAGCAGCAACTTACATTTATCAATCCAGTTGACATACAAAGCTTCTTTTCATTACAATTTCTTTGAAAAATACATAATAATATATGAAAACATTTTCTGGCTTGTTAAGTCATATATGTAACTGCACTCGATAACTGATTATTCTCCCTGCACAAATATTCATTGCGACTGGTGCCATTAATGAGACAAATGACTTCTGAAAGACAGCGTTTCACGTACGTGCATGAGTTTGTTGATTCAGATTAAGTACCTGCCGCCCTGATCTTGGATACAGCATTTCACAATACTCCAGACCAACTGAGTGCATTTGACACTGATACACCACTTACATAATCACTAGTATTCATAAACTTTTGACTAAGTGTGTGCTAATGTATATTTCAGTTCAATTCCTCATTAATCCTACTATGATCTCACATCGATTGCTGCGTTATCACCATATACAAGTAATGAAATAACATTCAAGTTTGAGAGTTGTATAAATCTTGATCATGCTGACAGTATGGCGTTCCCAAATTCTGTCGAATTCTTATTTGATGAACACAGTGAGAACTCGTCCTGCAGCTGTATCCCTGTGCCACGTAGCTTCACTGTAGCATTGAAAATCCGATCAGGTAGTATTGAATTAACTACGTCAATTGCGCGAAGAAGAGGCTCCCTATATAAATCTGGCCAAGTAGTAGGTCTGTTCAAACAATAAGCACTGATTTCGGCTTTAAGAGATGCTTAGGAGCACGAGAAGTTTCATAAAGGAAGAATCGAGCGGGGGAAGGCACATCTTGAATAGCGAAATCAGTGCACCTGTCTCCATATAATGGAGAAGTTCCTACAAAAGAAGCAGGGCTTATGGCTTAATGCTGTATTCAGAGTCTATTCATCCACTTTCTTTGTACCTCACAGAAAGAAAGTGATTGTGAGTCTCACATCAGTATTAGTGGCTATTGACCTCACAGATTATATGCCGATCTCAGACTAAATTAGACTCACCATTATCGTGTACATACAAATCTCTTATAATCTAAATTCGGTTATTGCGACTTCTAGACTATCTTTAAGAGCTGTGATATATTGATCAATATCCACATGCGACTAGTGAATTGTTTCCGGATGTACTGTACCTGTCGTCATGGGGGGCAACACTAAATATCGATAACAGGGAAGGAGCCTGCTTCTTTGCTGTCTAGAGGTCTGTGATCGGTCATGTTCACGGTACTGGGAAATCTCTGACATGGTTGCATGTCAGACCAAGCGGAAACAAAACTCAGAGTATAAACTTAATACCTGCCTTTTTACTGACTGGTGTCTTTGTTATGAAAAGTCCTTCCTATCCGGAAACCTACTTGATACATGTGTCTTCTGTCTCATTGACCAGGATTCCTTATCGGAAAGCAGAACAGCATATAGTGACTAGAATAGTGGCACTAATGTATGAACGGTGCGTGGTAGACATTTACACTAACGTATGATGGCTTTGTGATGGGCATTTGCGTTAAAGTCATAGTATTGTCTAGTTGTTTTGCCACGTTGCTTAAAAACAGACAATTAGGTTTAATAGAGCGCTCACAATGGAGGTATAATTAGGGAAGATGGCGCTACAGACTGATGCTACGTCGTTGTTGAGTGCTCCAAAACGTAAGCAGAATGGTGTTTACAATTGCTTCTTGCTCTTAATTTCAGTCGAGTGCACGCAACAGTATTTTTAAACAGAAAATGTTTCCTGACTAACACAGAGCGAGGAAGGCATTTTCAGGTGTTTCTCTGGTTTTAAACGCGCATTTTGTCCTGTAATACAAAGTACTTCGTCTCCTACTAGTAACTTTGTTATAAGTTTCGAATAACCAAGAAGAGAAGCGTGCGGTGCGAAAAGGCTGCTTTCGTAATCGAGCATTTTCCTCTAAATGGAATGACGAAACTGTTCCCTTCCCAAAAATGCTGAGAACATATTTTGCTATGTGCAGTCAGTTTGTAACACGCCCGGGAGTACAAATGGGTGGGGTACTTTTAAACTGTTTGTCGTTTCGGCCGTGCGCCCTGTCCACACCACGTAGCTGATAATCCCGCGGCGGTCGTATTGTTCTGTTCCATGCTGCTGCTGGCTTGCCTGAAATTATCTATCGAAATATGCACGCGAGTCAGGGGAGCCACTCATCGTCAGAACATAACAGTTCCGTGTCCCGCGCTCGACTCTGCAGACGCGGCTGCCCGCAAAGATACTCCACAACTAAGCCAGCGATATGACAATACGCTTACATGCTCCCCCCGCCCTATGAAACATGGGCCTTGGTGGGGTGGCTTGCGTGCCTCACAGATAGAGCCAGCTGTGCCGTAGGTGCAACCACAATGGAGGGGTATCTTTATTTGGTATAAATATCCCGGTTGCTGTCGATACTATTACTCTGAATTCAAGGGACTTCTGGTCTACACTTACATTGTTAATTTGGCAGGAGTGGAGATTTTCTTAGGAATGCTTCGAGCGAATTTTTATCTGTTTGTTTGAATAGTACACTCCTGGAAATTGAAATAAGAACACCGTGAATGCATTGTCCCAGGAAGGGGAAACTTTATTGACACATTCCTGGGGTCAGATACATCACATGAACACACTGACAGAACCACAGGCACATAGACACAGGCAACAGAGCATGCACAATGTCGGCACTAGTACAGTGTATATCCACCTTTCGCAACAATGCAGGCTGCTATTCTCCCATGGAGACGATCGTAGAGATGCTGGATGTAGTCCTGTGGAACGGCTTGCCATGCCATTTCCACCTGGCGCCTCAGTAGGACCAGCGTTCGAGCTGGACGTGCTGGACAGATCCGGAGATCTTGCTGGCCAGGGTAGTTGACTTACACCTTCTAGAGCACGTTGGGCGGCACGAGATACATGCGGACGTGAATTGTCCTGTTGGAACAGCAAGTTCCCTTGCCGGTCTAGGAATGGTAGAACGATGGGTTCGATGACGGTTTGGATGTACTGTGCGCTATTCAGTGTCCCCTCGACGATCACCAGAGGTGTACGGCCAGTGTAGGAGATCGCTCCCCACACCATGATGCCGGGTGTTGGCCCTGTGTGCCTCGGTCGTATGCTGTCCTGATTGTGGCGCTCACCTGCACGGCGCCAAACACGCATACGACCATCATGGGCACCAAGGCAGAAGCGACTCTCATCACTGAAGACGACACGTCTCCATTCGTCCTTCCATTCACGCCTGTCGCAACACCACTGCAGGCGGGCTGCACGATGTTGGGGCGTGAGCGGAAGACTGCCTAACGGTGTGCGGGACCGTAGCCCAGCTTCATGGAGACGGTTGCGAATGGTCCTCGCCGATACCCCAGGAGCATCAGTGTCCCTAATTTGCTGGGAAGTGGCGGTGCGGTCCCCTACGGCACTGCGTAGGATCCTACGGTCTTGGCGTGCATCCGTGCGTCGCTGCGGTCCGGTTCCAGGTCGACGGGCACGTGCACCTTCCGCCGACCACTGGCGACAACATCGATGTACTGTGGAGACCTCACGCCCCACGTGTTGAGCAATTCGGCGGTACATCCACCTGGCCTCCCGCATGCCCACTATACGCCCTCGCTCAAAGTCCGTCAACTGCACATACGGTTCACGTCCACGCTGTCGCGGCATGCTACCAGTGTTAAAGACTGCGATGGAGCTCCGTATGCCACGGCAAACTGGCTGACACTGACGGCGGCGGTGCACAAATGCTGCGCAGCTAGCGCCATTCAACGGCCAACACCGCGGTTCCTGGCGTGTCCGCTGTGCCGTGCGTGTGAGCATTGCTTGTACAGTCCTCTCGCAGTGTCCGGAGCAAGTATGGTGGGTCTCACACACCGGTGTCAATGTGTTCTTTTTTCCATTTCCAGGAGTGTATATTTTTCGTTTATTTTTGGAGGATTTGTAAGTTACGGTATTCAGTGTCGCTACAACAAGCCTGTGTTCACCAAACCCTGTATTCGTCCTGATGCTCGTTAATAGCTCAGGATTATTTGTTGTGAAGAGGTCAAGTGTGTTTTCACAACCGTTCCCAGCTCGATTGGGCTCATGAACTATTTGCTCTAAATAATTTTCAGAGTATGCGTTTAGCACAATTTCATGATTTATACATATTTACGGATGTAAAGATGTATTTTCGGCAACATAGAGAGGGTAAATTGAAGCCACCACCAACTATAGTTGTTGGATTCAGGTGCATGTTTGAAATTAAACTCAAGTTTTCTTTGAACCTTTCAGCAGTTGTATCGTCTGAGCTGGGAGGTCGGTAAAAGGATCCCCTTATTATTTTATTCCGTTGCCAAGAATGATGTCTACCCAGACTAACTCACAGGAACCATCTACCTCAACTTCGCTACAAGATAAATCACAAACACGCCACTGCCAACTGTATTTAACCTATCTCTTCTGAACACCGTTAGGTCCTTCGCCAACATTTCGGCTGAACTTCTTAGGCTTTAGCGAGATTTCAGTGCCTATAACGATTTCAGCATCAGTGTTTTCTATTAGTGCTTGGAGCTGTTGTACTTTCGCAACACAACTTCGACAATTTGCAATTATTACACCGACGGTTCCTAGATCTACGTTATTCCTGCGTTCAATCTGAACCCTTTGAGACTGAAGCCATTTTTGTGTTTCCAGAACCGCGCCAAAAATGGTACTTTTTCCATACGCTTGGCCATCTGGATTTCTCACGTCTCTAACTTCCTAACGTGGCCAAACCCTCCATACACCATAAATGTGATGTAAATCGGTGAAGACGAACAGCGCAATCGTCTTACGAGTACACGGAAGCAAACATACCGAAGACGCTGGCTCGAGAACTACGTTTTCATCCCTTCCAGTAGGGGTTTCTGCTTCCTTCAATGTCAGTCTATTTTATTACGATTTCATTTTAACTGTAGTAATAACAAGTGACAGCACTCATCGTTCAGCTAATATTTACAAACCATGTTTAATAATTATTAGCTTTTGCTGTATTTTTCGTTAATGGCACTTTTTTTTAAACAGTTTATCATGGTTCCATTGATCATTTATTATTTACACGCATAGTAGCGAACCCGGCGATGCTTCGCAATTGCTAGGTATGTTTGAGAATTGGATATACTTAATAATCTCCTTCTCTCCCCTAACCCTGTCTTCCTCCCACCTTCCTTCATCCATCTACTCCTTCTCTCCCCAATCTCTGTGCATCACCTCCCCCCCCCCCCCCATCCCACACCCACCGCTCCCTGGACATCTCTTATCTTAACTCTCTCCATTCACCTCCTCCCGCATCATCTCTCTGTCTGCATTCTCCTTCACCTTCTTTACATAAATTTCCTCCCCCTTTCTCCGTCCATCTCCTCCTCCCACTCACTCTATCCTTATTTAGTGTTACTGCAAACAGATTCTTGATTGGGAATAGAAATCAAAACGAATGGGTAAATTAGTTGGAATCATAAGTACACGGAGTATGAGAGAGACCTTTAGAGCTGGTGGATCTGGGAGGATAGTAGCGTTAGTGACAGTTCTTTGCATGGTTTTAATCTACAAGAGGTAGCATCATAAAGTTAGCCTTAAAACCAAATTTTCCTGTTTTTTCATTAAAAATGTCTGCGAAAAGGAAAAAATACCGCCGACCATCACAGCACACCTTACTGTATTCGTTTTCGCAGCCGGTCTAACAGATAGCCTCTATTCTACAACATGTCCACGTTCATCTCCTGTGGTTGTCTGTCAGTCAGTCAGACAGTTGGTCGAGAAGAGATTCATCCATTCGAATATATCCTTGAATGTGTGTTAATTGAAACAAAACAATTTCTGTAACATTACGAATTTACCGAAATGAAATAAATCGGAATTTATTGTGGTGACAATAATATGTTGGTGTTTTTAATGAGTTCATCGCAGCGCTTGGTGATGAAAGATACTTTATATCTTTCCGTGCCGACAGAAAGCTAAAAGCGCCGATGTTCTAGCGAAAACATGCGACAGCAGAATGTTAAACTGAACGTCACATTTATTTTATTTTTGTTATGGTGACATGTCAGCAGGACTGACAAACCGACCATAAAATTTCTTTCACCCTGATTTTCATACAAAAATACCATCTAAATATCCGACTTTTCAGGTGGTCTTTCCAAAAATTTTCTTTCATACGAACTTTGTTGTGACAACAATGAACTGAACAAATAAAAAAAAAATCATCCAAATCTAGCGAGCCGTTCTCAGGTGATGATTTTTCAAATACATACGGCAATTTTTATTTTCGTAGATAAAACCTTTTAATATGAGCCCTTGTATTTTAGTATTAGATATTTTCATAGATTTTGCCTTCAATGTAATACTAAATGTGAGAAAGTATATATATTTTTCGTAATGTTAATATGTGATGGTCGTGGATAGGCCTCGGTTTTTTAAAACAATTATCATTTTTTTAAGTTTGTAAGAACTTTTTTTAACTTTTTGAAGTTGTGAGACTCTAAAAATTAATTAAAGAGAAAAAATCGCAAATCTTCACAGCATAGCTCAGCATTTACTTTAAATTTTTAAAGTTGTATAAATTGAATTATTTATACTCTCGCTTATGCTTTTAAGATAATTTTAAAGATGGCTTAGAATAAACATTATTAGCCATAGAGAGCGCTATTAACCGCCCCACTTCGCCCATGGCCCTTCTTCCTACCACTATCGTCCTTACGCCTCACTCCCAAAATCAGTATGTGAACAGTGCAAAGCAGTACTTTAATATCTGTCTCTTTTATCACACGACGATACGATGTGTATTATTTTAGGTATTTTAGACTTCATGATGTTCAGAGAGCTCCACTGCAATTTTTATGTACCATGAAGATTCTTTTTAGTGGACTGATCACACATAACTTGGTGCCGGAACCGGTAATGTCAATATCACATATTTTTAAGCGATCGTAATATAATAAATTATTTTGAAATTATTTACGGAATTTCTCAGCTATTCACCATTGCTAACGACAAAATTCCCATCATTTACTATCATCTCCATCTCTAAAGTCTTGGTTTCACTGTAAATTGTACGGGTAGTGGTCCTGCGTACGTAATGTTCACTATATTCTTGTATGTACAACACCGATAGTTTAAGAACTATGGAATTTGATTTTTGAAGGTCTACACTACTCTCTACCGACTGAATAATGTCTTCTACTTCATCCACACACCGTTCCTTTGCACGTTAAATTCAGATATGTTTGCTGGGCAATGCGCCACTCTCACAGTTTAGTGAAAATACGAGTGGACGCTCTTGAGTCTGGTACTCTGCGGATAGGAAATCGTCTACTACATTATCTCGAAGTGTAAAATCCATATACAAATACCATATCAGCAATTACGTTAACTAAATTACAGCTTCACAACTTGATCAGCAAACCAAAATATGGTTGTCCATAAACACACCCATAGCAAGTGAACTAACAACACGCGAAATGAAAACTTACCTCTGCGCCCATCTGTATCTCTGTAACGAATGAAGGCTGGAAACACGTTATAAGGAGCGTCTTATTCGAGTTAATCGATGCCATTCCCCCCTAAACATTTAAAATTCCTGCTGAAACACCCTCTGTAGACGCATCCGCACAATTTCTGTTACAGATGTAAAATATTCCACGAATGGACGAGAAATATCAGTTTTACGTCAGCTGTATTCCAACACTACATTAGAGCAACTTTGTTTTACTGAGTATCAGCTCAATACCAGCCATGCTTCGGGGTGATCTCTCTTCCAGAGGCAATCGCTAGCGAAATGAGGTTGCTTTAATGGAACAGCCCACGCTTGACTTTGCTTGACGGGCTATCAGACAAGTTTGCTGCTGCTTTTGGCAGCTGCTTTGTCCGCCGCAGTTTCAGACTGGACGCACTCAATCTGCAAACACGACTGCTGTTTCTTACATGCGGAACATTTGTCTCCGTTCTGACAAACGACAATTTATGCGAAGGATACTGCCTGTACGGAACAATATGACGACGCAATGAAACAGATTAACCTAGTATAAGAATTACGTTTTCTAATTGCGCTTTATTATGAATAGGATGGGCATCTTAGATTCGTAATGTGTAACTCATGATACAGGCCAACATTTTCGGAGACAAATAAAATAAAAGCTTGTTTGTATGACCAGCAAGTGTACAAACACTCTTAATAACTCCAAAACGCTTTTTTCTTGCTGCAGTATAATATTCACGCACGTTCCAGACACCTATGCCTTTTATATTAAATGCATCTTCAGTGGACTTCTTTCTGGAAAATCCAGGTTTGTTTTTGCTTGAAGCGGTTCAAAATGGTTCAAATGGTTCTGAGCACTATGGAACTCAAATGCTGTGGTCATCAGTCCCCTAGAACGTAGAACTACTTAAACCTGACTAACCTAAGGCAGGATTCGAACCTGCGACCGTAGCAGTCGCACGGTTCCGGACTGCGCGCCTAGAACCGCTTGAAGCGGTTCTCACCGAAGTTTGTATATGAAAGAGTGTTAAAGTTCGCTTCTGTCTTGTCGAAATCTGTGTTGCCACTAACATGATCATAGATTAGACGCGCTTCCACTATACTTCCGAAAACAGGACACAAATTTCAAACCATGGATATTTTGGTTTCGTAGCTTTCGTACTTCGTTTTTTGAAAGCTAAATGATGTGAAACACTTCACAGCTAATCTCTCGAGGATTAGCTTATATGAACTGAGAAGATTCTCTCTCTGTCTCTTTCAGCCAAAGAAACTGGCACACCTGCCTAATATCGTGTAGGGCCCCGCGAGCGCGTGGAAGTGCCGCAACACGACTTGGCATGGACTCGACTAACGTCTGAAGTAGTGCTAGAGGGAACTGACACCATGAATCCGTAAGAGTACGATGGGTGTAAATCTCTTCTGAACAGCACGTTGCAAGGCATCCCACATACCCTCAATTATGTTCATGTGTGGGGGGTTAGGTGGCTAGAGGGAGTGTTTAAACTCAAAAGAGTGTTCCTTGAGCCACTCTGTAGAAACTCTGGACGTATGGGGTGTCGCATTGTCCTGCTGGAATTTCCAAAGTCCGTCGGGATGCACAATAGACGTGAATGGATGCAGGTGATCAGACAGGATGCTTACGTACGTGACACCTGAGAGACGTACCAGGGACCTCATATCAGTTCAGGTGCACACGCCCCACACCGTTACAGAGGCTCCCCTGCTGACATGCAGCGCTCATGGTTTCATGAGGCTGTCTCCATACCCGTACACGTCCATCTGCTCGATACAATTTGAAACGAGACTCGTCCGACCAGGCAACATGTTCCCAGTCATCAACTGACCAATGTCGGTGTTGATGGCCCCTGGCGAGGCGTAAAGCTTTGTGTCGTGCAGTCATTAAGGGTACACGAGTGGGTCTTCGGCTCCGAAAGCCCATACCGATGACGTTTCGTTATATAGTTCGCACGGTGACACTTGTGCACAGTGGCCGATATTGCAAAAAGGCCTGTGACCCACTTTCATCGGCTGCCTCGTTTGTATAAGAAACTTCGGCGTCTGAGAAACATTTAGAGCTAGAGTCTTTATTACACCTCAAAGCTGGGACTAATAAGCTCCAAAGCACAGACAATTTAGATAAAGATCTTTAAGATTGTATCTGTTCGCTTTTTGCCATGCCGGTCGCGGTCGTCTCGCGGTTCTAGGCGCGCAGTCCGGAATCGCGGGACTGCTACGGTTGCAGGTTCGAATCCTGCCTCGGGCATGGATGTGTGTGTTGTCCTTAGGTTAGTTAGGTTTAACTAGTTCTAAGTTCTAGGGGACTGATGACCACAGCAGTTAAGTCCCATAGTGCTCAGAGCCATTTGAACCATTTTTTTTTTCTTTTTGCCATGGGAAGCAACGTGATTTGGGAGAAAAACATCTTCTCCCTCCACGAAAACTTAGAAAAGCCAGTAACTGGCGGTTTCTTTTTTTTTTTCCAGAGATGCAGGTTTCTTAACTCTTGAGCTGCTTCGACATGAGTTTGTGCTGTCTTGTGCTGTCTTGTAGGAAGGGAGATTTAGCGCCTCTAAAGCCCTGTGATTGGCTCAAGACAGGGTGAAGACAGTGTCGTTCGAGCAATTTGGGGAAAAATGGAAATTTTTATCTGGAGAGGTGCAAGGCACTCAGGTTCTGGACTTCACTCTGAAAGGGACCTTCTGCTCGAAGCTCAGGCATGTGTGGTTAGTGCTTGGGACCTGTCCCGAGACTGACTTCACTTGCTACTGGAGACAACACGGTGAAGTTCTTACTTCACTTATTCGTTTTTGGTTTACCACTCTTGACGTTTGGAATCCTTGTGCGCTCTGTGGTATAAGTGAGCCAAATTGTTTCTTGGTACGACCAGTCAACGGGTGTGTCACACATTGAAATCTACCGTGATTTCAAAGCACTGGTAGATAGAAAATTGCGATCCACGTGCCTGATCACTACACCGTGAGATTTTGCATTTCATTCGTGGCCGCGATCGATTCACAGGTGCCGCCTTACTGCACCGCCGCACATATTTCGCGAGCTCAAGTTACATCGTTGCACGAAGCAAACAGGGTAACATACTGCTGCTCTGGCCTTGTCAGGGCGTACAGATCTCAATCGCCGCTTGCTCTCAGCTGCACCTGTAAAGACGTCTGTAGATTATCAATCAAATTCTGCTCAGATCAATTCAGATTGCGTTATCCACATTTTTAGGGCCAGAGAACTTGACTCACTTCTGCCACCCAGGATCCTTGTCCATTGTTCTCTTAACCCAGCTGTTAGTTGTTTACAGTATTCTACCAATAACTATAATTTATGTTTGTTTTCCTTTAAAAAATAAATGTTGTTGGCAAATTTTACTACATTCTCAATCATTTTATATAGTCAGCACCACGGCTTAACTGTCATTGTGGCTTCCCACGCCAGGTTAACTTTCAACATGACATGTAATACCTCAACCGACATTGTAGGCACTGCTTTTCAGAACGCCCTCGTACTTCATGAAAGTATATCTTACCCTCATTTTACTTACTGAGTTCATTGAGTCAACATAAATTTCTGTACTGAAGAATACAACATACAACATTGCTACAACTTTCATTTTCCTTTGACAACGTATTGTTGAGGGCACTCAGGCAATGAGATTCTCAGCAGACGTAAAGCAAGTTTTTATATCCTCAAACTAAGAAAATGATGAAGGGGTCTATGGTAACTGAACATATTTAGACCCTCTTCGTTTCGCTGATGACTTGCACTGTTCATCTCTAGAGCAGATGAACTTCAACATCCTACAGCACAATTTCAAGGAAAGTTATTATTTAGTCATTAAATCAATTGTAATTAGAATATAATAACTGTAGTGGGGACTATGATATGAAGTGGTGGTGGTTGTGGGATGAGAAGTGTGTGCAAATTTCACAAACCATTTCACTAAAAGAAACAATTCACAGACCACCCAGAAGGTGTGTGCCCCCAGCGCTGTTCACAACTCCAGTCGATGGGTCCAGCTCGGCTTCGTCTCAGCTCAAAATAAAAAAAAATAAAAAATAAATAAAAATAAAAAAAAGCGAATAAAATATCAACACAACTTCGCCAATTCAATCTCCCATAACAATACTTCAAGAACAACAAATTGCCCTTTACTGAATTTATTTTCAAGTAGATAAAATACTCACTCTCAGCTTGAAGAGTCATCTCAAAAACAATGGATTAATGCCTTGTGTGAATGTAAATAAAACATTATCAGTCTCTTCACCCTCTTGAAACAGTTACTAAGATTCTCGCCAAAACAGCCATGAGTCATTAGCAACTACAGCATCAAGTACAAAACCACAAATTGGTTTAGTTCCTTATTAATTTTAACCACCAAAGGGAATGGTGACAAAATATGGAATGACTAGAACTATCCTTAAACACGCTGTGCAACAGCATAATCAACCTCTTACAGAAACCTATGCTGGCCAACAGAGAATGAAACATTCTGTAAGTAGACTGTTTAGGTTTTCATATTGGTAACGGCAAGTAGCACTCTGTATGAAAATCACTGGCTGTGCTGTGTGCAGTCTGTGGCTGGTTGGCATTGTTGTAATATTCGCTATTGTAGTGTTGGGCAGTTGGAGGTGAGCCGCCAGCAGCGGTGTATGTGGGGAGAGAGATGGCAAAATTTTGATAACGGACGATCTGGAAGTGTGTCCATCAGAAAGAGTAAATTTGTAATATTGGATATCATGCCTATCAGTAGTTAGTACCTTCAGTAGTTAGAATCTTTTAGTCAGCTGGCAGTATTGTCGCATGCTGTATTGCAGCAGTTTGAGTAACGAAGATTTTTGTGAGGTAAGTGATTCATGAAAGGTATAGGTTATTGTTAGTCAGGACCATTATTTTGTAGGGAATATTGAAAGTCAGATTGCGTTGCGCTAAAAAAAAAATACTGTGTGTCAGCTTAGTGTTGATCAGAATAAGTAAAGAGAGAAATGTCTGAGTACGTTCATTCTGCTCAGCTGTTTGAAAATCAAATAACGTAAGAGGTTTATCAGCACAGTAATTCATTAATTTTTCTAATGGGATGTTTCAACTCTTTCGACAAAACTTGTGCCTTCTGGAAAACATAGATTCAAATGCAGTTACATAGATTTGTATGATCACTGCCTCACGTTGAACTAAGAAGTTTAACACAAATTCCGGTCCACTGATTTATGCAGAAATAATCACCTTCACAACTAATGAGCAATCGAACCAACATGGGCCCTACAAAACACAAGGGCTGCCTCGTTATGCCAAGTTTTCCTTTGCACAGGAACTGGAGCAGATCGATACCGTCCCAAAATAGCTTGCTGCTAACAAGTCTGGTCTATAGGTTCGACTCGACGACGACTCTGCCCGTGGCGGAGCCTTCTTTGAGACCCCACCCCATCGCTCCAGGTGATGTACATGCAGGTGACAAAAGTCATAGGACAGCGATGAGCACATATGTAGATGGCGGTATTACCGCGTACACATGGTATAAAAAGGGCAGTGCACTGACAGAGCTGTCATTTGTGCTCAGGTGATTAATGTGAAAAGGTTTCCGACGCGATTGTGGCTGCACGACAGGAACTAACACACTCTGAATGCGGAGTAGTACGTGTAGTTCCAACTAGAAGCATGGAACATTCCATTTCGGAAATCATAAGGGATTTCAATATTCCGAGATCCACAGTGTCAAAAATGTGCTGAGAATACAACATTTCAGGCATTACCTCTCACCACGGACAACGCAGTGCCTGACGGCCTACACTTAACGACCGAGAGCACCGCGGCGTCTGCCTAGGGTTGTCAGTGCTAACAGACAAGCAACGCTGCGTGAAATAACCGCAGAAATCAATGTGGGACGTATCCCTCAGGACAGTGCGGCGAAATTTGGGGTTAATGGGCTATTGCACAGACGACCGATACAACTGCGTTTGCTAAAAGCACGACATTGCCTGCAGCGCCTTTCCTGGGCTCGTGACCATATCGGATGGACGCTAGACGGCTGGAGAACAGCGGCCCCGTCAGAGGGGTCCCGATTTCAGTTGGTAAGAGCCGATGGTAGGGTTCGAGCGGGGGCAGACCCCATGAACCGATGGACACAAGTTGTCAACATATCAGTGTGCTAGCTGATGGTGACTCCATAATGGTGTTGGCTGTATTTACATGGAATGGACTGGGTACTGTGATCAAATTGAACAGATGATTGCCCAGCAAATGGTTATGTTCGGCTACTTGGAAACCCATCCATAGACTTCAAGTTCCCAAACAACGACGGAGTTTTTATGGATGACAATACGCCATTGCACTAGGTTGTAATGGTTCGCGATTGGTTTGATGAACATTTTGGAGAATTCGAGCACAGTGTCATCAACCAAGATTTTCCGACATGGTTGCATCCAACATTCATTGGAGATAATCGAGAGCTCAGTTCGTGCACAGATTCCTTCATCGGCAACAACTTCACAATTATTAACAGCTATGGAGGCAGCATGGCTCACTGTTTCTGCAGGCGACTTCCTATGACTTGTTGAGTCCATGCTACGTCGATTTGGTGCACAACACCGGAAAAAGGAAGGTCCGACACGACATTAGGAGGTATCCCATGACTTTTGTCACCTCTGTGTATGTGAATCATCTGGCCACCCAGCTATCCTCTGAGCCAAGGAGAAACTTGCTGAGATATTAACTAAGCACAACAATTTTTACTGAACATTCGACAGGATATTTGCACTCATTATGGGGGATGGGTGGGTAAAGAGGCATTGCTAAATAATTTTTTTTATCTTGAAGAAAGTAAATAAGAAATAAACTACATATTAACATATGATCTCCTACACATTTAGCTACATAAGGCAATTTTTTATTTTGGCTTTATCTCGGTAAATTATATATACTCCCTACCAAATGGCCACTTTGCTCTTTGGGGCGGGGAAAAGTGGCCGTGAGGTGACTACTTTGCCCAATGTAAAATACAAAATTTAAACTTAATTTGTATACTAAATGAAAGTGTATTTTCGAAATAAAAACATTATTATCATCGTAGAAAAAGAAAGTTTCACACTGAATTTAATTTAAAAACGTCACAAATAAAATCATTGTTTTCTTCTTCACGCCCAGCACAAGCCTCATGTGCCCATCATAAACAGCCCGAACACCTTATCCACCCTTCATTTTCCCTTGACTTGGGATATAAGTCCCCACAGAAAAAGCAATCAGTATCACTCAAGTCACTGCTGAGTCATTAAACAAACCACACTTCGCTGATTTTGATTTCGTTTTCTGCTTTCCTTTAACTTTTTTCTTTTCTTCCTTCATTCCTCTTCTTACTTTGTTTTTCTTTTTTCAGTTCCAGCTTTGTTTTCTTAAGTCTTGCTTTTCTTTTTTTTCTGCTTTTGCGGCTACTAGTTCCATTTTGAAAGGGCTTGAGGTCAAAACTGCAGCTGTTCTTTTTTTCCTTTATTTTCTCGTTTAATAATATTTCCTTTAGGAATTGGAACAATATCCTGTGGGCTTACAGCAAAAGTATAGGGCAGGGCTTCACAACATAAGTGCTCGCGGAGCAAGCTGTGAGCAGCAAGGCGACAGCACGGAGCAGCGCGATCACGCTAACCCCACTACCGGACCGGAGCGGAGAGGGAGAGGGGAGGGGGGGGGGGGGCTCACGTGGGGCACACAACAGCTGCCGCCAGTCAATGAAAATCCGCGGCCACCTGCATAGAGTAAAATTCTCTGGAGTGAGCATTGCGTTCTGCGCATGTTATTAACATTAAACCAGGATTGTCACATGTTTTCGGGACTTCGCTGTGCGTGTGTGCTTTCTGCAGCGTTTGAAGTTTATAATATCAAGAGTTTTTGTTGTGTTTCACCGTTTGTTAATAGTGTAATAGCGAGGGTGAATTACTGTTGTTGCTACGGATGCAAAAGGAAATATGAGAGAGGAGGGATAGTAACTTTTCATGGGTACATACCATGTACCTTTAATTATAGTTATCATATTAGTAAGAGACACTGTATATGCTAAAAATTTCGAGACGCCTTATAATTAAGGCTTGATTATGTAGACCTATTTTTCTACGATTTTATGACTATATAATAGATATTACGGCTCGTACAAAAGCTTACAAACAGTCGCTTCTTCTCGTAAATTTGCTAGTGGAATAGGAAAGGGAATGGATTAGTTGTTTCAGTAAATACTATCCTCCATGCATTTATCAGTGATATGTCGATTATGTATATAGATTACTCAGTCTACTACTTATTTAATAAGCTGGCAGCAAGTCTTAAAATGCGTTAAATAAATGCCTGAAAGTGCCACCAGTAAGAAAAATTGTGCTCTAGGTCGCAAAAACGAGAAAATAAATACGCAGAAAAACAAAAAAAGGGCGAATTAGCTGGGATATGATCGCTAATGTGTGGCAAATTCTGTGTTTTTCGGACACTTGCAAAAGTACTAGCATACTGTCAAGTCGTTTTGCAAGACCATCACTGCAAAAATGTACGTCACTGCAAAAATGTACGTCAGGCTCTGTAATACTATAAAGTGCAGTATCATACCGAAAACTACCAAAAATCGAGTGCATCTGAACTGTGACACCTATCGCAAAGAAGCAGAATGTAATATCACTTGCCCTTAAAAGTTACGTAGCTGGTTTATTCCCGGTACCAAATGGATATTGTTAAAATGTCTGCGCAACATATATAAATAATCCACGACACGTACGAAAAGAATCCGTCTGTAAGGCGATGTAGTGACAGTCTAAATATATAGGGCGCTATACGGACAATCACACGACACCCCGAGATCACGTTACCAGGCCGGCAATGTATGTTGACAACACAATATCTATTCTGCGCATGTGAATGCTCACTCCAGAGAGATTTACTCTATGGCCACCTGCAGGTGTATCACTCACGAATTATTACTGTGACAAATGAAACAAATAAAGGAGAATGTACACGTGCCAGATAATTTTACTAGCTTAGAGTATGCCTCTACATTCGTATTAATTTGTGAACTGTTCCACAATAAAAGGTGTCACTGAAGTGTGGTATTCTCGGTTACCTTGTACTTTTTGCCCTTTACAATTCCGTCTATGTTCGGAGTAATTGTTCTTGTGCATTGTAGGCGCAGCGTGCAGTTTAAATTTCGATCTGACAATGGGTTTCTCAGGCGCGTCTTGTTACGTTTCATTGCAGAGAACAGTTGTTCACAAACATACGTGGAACCAAACATTGATATTATTGTACCCGCCAGTTTGTGCAAACGAGGAAATCTATCCTGCGGAAAGTGTCTGTAGAATTGCAAAATGTTTTTCTTGTTCTGAAATTTGTCTCTGTATTCTCTGTCAGACTACAGGTCAATAATGTCTAGTTGCAGCTCAGGACGAATCTTCAATATTCGCTAAATATGGAGAGGAGAACAGATCAAAATCACTGTCTAATGCTGTCAGATCTTGAAAGCGTTGATCAAATTCTTCCTTAAGGGCAACTAAATATGTGAATAACGTTAACAGTCTTTGTGAACATCTTGCATGGATGATAATTTAGGAAAATGAGCTAGATTTCCTGTTTCCAGCTGACTCACCCAAAGTGTCAATTTCATTTTAAAAGCTCGTATTCGATCTATGAAATGAGTAATTAGCAGATCTTTACCTTGTAGCGAAATGTTCAAAGCATTCAGATGGCTAGTTAAATCTGCTAAGAACGCGAGATCACATTTCCATGGAGGCTCTTTCAATTCAGGAACACACATGTTATTTATTTTAATGAACATATTTATCTCATCTAATAGGCAAAACAATCGATTTAATAATTCGCCACGACTAAGCCACCGGACCTCGCTGTAACAAGGCAGCTACCATACTAGCTTTCTACATCCTCCAGAAAGCTTTTAAATTGCCTGTGTTGTTGCTTCCTTATATAATTGGTTGTACGAACAACACTCATCACATTTTTTAGAGTGATAATCTTTGCACATACGTTTTCCTGGTGGATCACACAGTGAACGCCTCTTATTTCATTCGGCACGGTCAGTTTTTGCATTTTCTCCTTCAACAGCGCAACGAAACCTGATTTTTTTCCCTGTCATCGCTTTATTATTTATTGTTCCGTGGGACCAAATTAAGGAAAAATCTCCATGGTCATGGAACGAGTCAATACATGAAATTATAACACGATAGTAGAAACAGATAAAATGAAATATAAAAAACATACAAGTCGTAAGTTTAAATAAAGAAAATCAACAATGGAACACTTGAATTTGCTTAATTTTTTAGCTCTTCCAGGAGCTCCTCGACAGAATAGAAGGAGTGAGCCATGAGGAAACTCTTCAGTTTAGACTCAAAAGACTTTGGGATACTGTTAAGATTTTTGAGTTCTTGTGGTAGCTTATTGAAAATGGATGGAGCACAATATTGCACTCCTTTCTGCACAAGAGTCAAGGAAGTGCATTCCATATACAGATCTGATTTCTGCCTAGTATTAACTGAGAGAAAGCTGCTAACTCTTGGAGATAGCCTAATATTGCTAACAACAAACGACATTAAAGAAAATATATACTGTGAGGGCAATGTCAGAATTCCCAGACGATTGAATAGGGGTCGACAAGAGGTTCTCGAACTTACACCACATATAGCTCGAACAGCCCGTTTTTGAGCCAAAAATACCCTTTTTGAATCAGAAGAATTACCCCAAAAAATAATACCATACGACATAAGTGTATGAAAATATGCGAAGTAGACAACGTTTCGTGTTGAATTGTCACTTATTTCAGATACTGTTGTAATGGTAAATAAAACAGCATTTAGTTTCTGAACAAGATCCTGGACATGGGCTTTCCACATCAGGTTACTATCTATCCGAACGCCTAGGGACTTGAACTGTTCCGTATCGCTTATAATATGCCCATTCTGTCTGATCAAAATATCGGTTCTTGTTGAATTGTGAGTTAGAAACTGTAAAAACTGAGTCTTACTGTGATTTAGCACCAAATTGTTTTCCACAAGCCACGAACTTATTTCATGAACTACATTATTTGATACTGTTTCAGTATTACACACAAGATCCTTCACTACAAAGCTGGTGTCATCAGCAAACAGAAATATTTTTGAATCACCTGTAATACTAGAAGGCATATCATTTATATAAGTAAGAGGCACAAGGCTTCGATACAACAGTTGGGTTGGCCGAGAGAGTGGCACGCTGCCACTCACCAGCCACTACGACTGATCAGCTCCAGCGCGGAGTTGAAGCAGGAAGGAATGACGTAACACTATGTGTTACCCGAGCTCAGTTCGACTTCATACCCAGATGAGCTGAGGCTAAAGTTGCTGCCAAAGGTGGCAGCAGTGTGTTCTAAATTTCGGGCCCAGTGTACCCACAAATCAGCAACAAATTTAATCATGTCTTCTTCCCACTCTACTGTATGCGCCCAATAAATAAAAAATTCTTTTTTTTCCTATTCCTGGCGCTGCAGTTTTAAGGTTCAGCAGTGGATTATTCTCAAAGTTCCCGCGGAATGAGCAATTGGTTTGGATTTTAACTAAATGCTAGTAACTGACTTTTCCCCACTGTTGCTCTGCAGTGGGCACAGACACAGGTTGTCTAATTAAAGACCAGTGGCGCGGCCCGGCGACTGTGAGCCGCTAATGGGTCATTTGGCTAGAAGGGCCGGCCAGCAGCCGCGCACGCAATCGGCCTCCCTGCCAGATAACGCCGCGTACGGGTCGGTCTCACGCACAGGACAGCGCAGTATGCCGCGTTCTCACGCAACGTGCGACACGACGGCCCCGTGGGACGCAGCTCCGAGGCACGGAAGGCTCCACCGGCTCTGCCGTTTGTCAGAAGGAAGGCTGCCTCGCTTACTGTAGGCCCATTTTCATTACCCTGTTTTCAGAGGAGTTTTACAAGGTGCGTCTGTAATGTTTGATGAATGATCTGATATTTTAATGACAACCTGAGCAAGAAAAAGATATATACTGTTACATTTAGCATGAAGAATCGTGCCCAAGTGTTACTGAGCTGCACATAAACTGGAAAGCTTAGTTACACTTTGCGAGAAATCAGATCATTGGTTCAAACAATTTCGGGACGTACAGCAGTCTGTTGATCATGCTCTACGTTTGGGTCTCCTGTCAACCAGGTCAGCAACAGACGACTTCGAATCAGTGCGATAGATGCTAGTGCGAAACCAGTAACTGCCTGTGAACATAATTCCGTATGAATTGGTTTGTAGCGAAAACTGTGTTAGCGATATCATTCAAAAGATATGAGCATGTGGAAGATCTGTACCTCAACTGGGACTCACAAATAGACTGATAAATAGAAGGCAACACAGAAGGAAGCCTTTGAACATCCTTAACCACGATCAATCTCTTTTACAAACCATCATCATTACGGGATGAGACCTGTTGCAACCTCTGTGATCCGTAACAGGACAATCAACCGTCACTGCCCGAACGGATAGCTGTTCGCGTCACATTTTAAATGTATCCAAAGACGCGTGACGTAAAGCTTATGTCGATGTCGGAAGTTTCCTTCACAATAGATGTCAGCAAATACACAAATATTCCCAAATTTGTATCGAGGGTAATAGTTGCATCTTCGAACAGAGGCACACTGAGCCCATCTTATGTTTATGTGATACAATTTGAATAAGAATAACTGGTTGTTAGCCTCTTGTGAGTGTAATTTGAGAGTCTATAGTAGGACGCAGCTACCGAGAATATACGCCAACACTTGGTGGCGTGACTTCAGTATGGAAAATCCCTAGTAAGGAAGCAATTTCCTAGTTAACGTTACGTGCGGGAAACAATGTTTCTAACATATTACTAATGTGAATTTCTCATAATGTATTCATAAATATTATTTCTGATGTGTTATATTCCTCATTTATTTACACGTATTTTGATTTAACTCCCCTGATATGGTTACTATCATGAATCTACCGTATTGTACACGACTGTATCACTATTGTAAATTTTTATTGAAACATCATGGTTGTAATTACTGTAAAACAACTTATTCATTCCATATCCTAGCAACTCCAATGCTATTTGGATCATTGAAATTCGCAGTAAGATAAACAAGCTTGGGGCGCTTCAAAATATTACACAATATTTTCTAATGACAGAAGATTGAAGGCAACACGTCATGAGAATTCCTGGTCACAGAATTCCCCAGAAGATCATGAACTACAAGCCGAAAAGGGAAACAGAAGATATTGGTAGACGTCGAAAAATATAGAAATGACTTTGTCTGCAAGTTCGTAAAAGTCAACATTCTAATCCTTGAATGGAAGATGATGATGATTTTTTGGTTGCATCACAAGACATACAATTTATTTAATTTTTGTATCCACAATGTTTACACAATTATAGTTACTAAATTTGAGATCAATCCTTTCAATAGTTTTCCTGTAAGTAATTGATAATTACAACAAAAAATTTCCATCATATTTTAAGATACGAAGTTAAAAACTGGCTCAGAGACGTAATTCTAAAGACTATAGAAGATAGTCTACAGTAGGTTTGGTCAGGCAAGCACCGATAACTAGCACGTATTAAGGCAAATATTGCATCAATTAATGAATAATTAAATAAGTTAAGAAAAAGGATTAAAAATTCAACGCAAAAAAAGAATAAGAAGCGTGGTCAACACAGAGGCGAAGTAAAGTCGCTAGTTATATTCACTCAAAATTAAAAATAAACACGATGGCGTTACATAAAGTCATGAAATCTGTAAAGCTTTCCACAGCTGGGTTATGAAATTAAGATTGTAGCTAAATTTAGTTAAGATTGCCTGAGTAGCGCTTAAGATATGGCAGATTCCCCAGTTATATCAATTACCGTGAAAGCAGAACCAAAATCCTGTCCCCGACTACGTGTTAATATTACAGTTCATCCATGATGCTGCTCTACTGTCTAAAGTTTCGCATGAAATAGAACCTTCACTCACTCTAAGTTCAAGTCTTCCGGCCGCTAAAATATGCAAGATTCGACAGCAGCGTGAAGATCTTGAAGCGCCGACGCGCTGCTTAAAGGTTCTGTCGTCCGTCAAATTTTGCAGTGTTGAAAATATGCGGCTATATTACCGCCGAGAGACTAAGTTCAGAGCCTGCCGAACGCTACCGTGACTCACTGCCAATTGTCCACCAGGCCAGAGCTCGCGAAGGCGACTTAAGCGAAGGACTACGAGACAGTGCAGCGCCACATACTTAAAGCCTCGAATAAGCATACGACGCTGGTTATATTCACAAATTCTTATTAAATTCCGTTGGAATAACAGTCGCTGAATGTACACTGTTTTTCTTAAAACTAAACATATTTAAATGAGCGCATCTTCATGCTGGCCACTTGCTGTCTTTGCAAAACTTTCTCACGTACACCTTACACTAAATATTACTGAAAACATGACATGGTGCCATCACATGCAACTTTTAAAATAAGAAAATACAAGTAAGTATTTCTACACTACTGGATACACCACGAAGATGACGTGCTACAGATGCGAAATTTAACCGACAGGAAGTAGATGCTGTCATATGCAAATGATTAGCTTTTCAGAGCATTTACACAAGGTTGGCGCCGGTGGCGACACCTACAATGTGCTGACATGGGGGAAAGTTTCCAACCGATATCCCATACACAAACAGCAGTTGACCGGCGTTTCGTCGAGAAACGTTGTTGTGGTGCCTCGTGTAAGGAGCAGAAATGCGTACAATCACGTTTCCGACTTTGATAAAGGTTGGATTGTAGCCTATCGCGATTGCGGTTTATCGTGTCGCGGCATTGCTGCTCGCGTTTGTCGAGATCCAATGACTGTTAGCAGAATATGGAATCATGGGGGTTCAGGAGGGTAATACGGAACGCCGTGCTCTATCCCAACGGTCTCGTATCACTAGCAGTAGAGATGACAGGCATCTTATCCAAATGGCTGTAACGGATCGAGTAGCCACGTCTCGATCCCTGAGTCACAGATGGGGACGTTTGCAAGACAACAACCATCTGAACGAACAGTTCGACGACGTTTGCAGCAGCATGGACTGTCGGCTCGGAGACAATGGCTCGGTTTACCCTTGACGCTGCATCACAGACAGGAGCGCCTGCGATGGTGTACTCAACGACGAACCTGGGTGCACGAATGGCAAACCGTCATTTTTTCGGATGAACCCAG
This sequence comes from Schistocerca gregaria, assembly GCF_023897955.1. NCBI lineage: Eukaryota > Metazoa > Arthropoda > Insecta > Orthoptera > Acrididae > Schistocerca > Schistocerca gregaria. Next base: position 400,023,815 of record NC_064924.1, on the reverse strand, counting down.
GCTCTATTTACTGCATCATGATGGTCGCATCCGTGTTTAGCGACATCGCGGTGAACGCACATTGGAAACGTGTATTCGTTATCGCCATAGTGACGTATCACCCGGCGTGATGGCATGGGGTGCCATTGGTTACACGTCTCGGTCACCTCTTGTTCGCATTGACGGCACTCTGAACAGTGGACGTTAGATTTCAGATTTGTTACGACCCGTGGCTTTACCCTTCGTTCGATCCCTGCGAACCCTACACTTCAGCAGGATAATGCACGACTGCATGTTGCAGGTCCTGTAAGGGCCTTTCTCGATACAGAAAATATTCGACTGCTGCCCTGGCCAGCACATTCTCCAGATCTCTCACCAATTGAAAACGTCTGGTCAATGGTGGCCGAGCAACTGGCTCGTCACAATTCGCCAGTCAATACTCTTGAGGAAGTGTGGTATCGTGTTGAAGTCCTATGGGCAGCTGTACCTGTACACGCCATCCAAGCTATGTTTGACTCAATGTGCAGGCGTATCAAGGCCGTTACTACGGCCAGAGGTGGTTGTTCTGGCTACTGATTGCTCAGGATCTATGCACCCAAACTGAGTGAAAATGTAATCATATCTCAGTTCTAGTATAATATATTTGTCCAATGAATACCCGTTTATCATCTGCATTTCTTCTTGGTGTAGCAATTTTAATGGCCAGTAGTGCATATACACAAGTGTGTCGTAGCATAACGTAGCGCAATTTCCTGCTTGTTTACAAGCTGCACGTTGTTTTTTATGGAGCTCACACTAAATTTGAATTACGGGTGACTTAATTTGAGACCTGTCAGAATTAAACTGCATAATGCTTCATTCGGCCCAGAAATACCTTACATATGTAAACATAAATAGTTTTAGGAAAAGGTTAAGACTATAGGGTATCAAATGCTGACGCCATGATGGATGTTATGGTAGAATATGTGTATTTCTGGTTAATTTAACTTCGAACGTTTAAATGAAACAATAAGTTTACTGTTACCAGTCACTGTTTATTTGTTTCCACGACGCGTTTCGAAGGTTTAAACCTCCATCATCAGGTGGATATACATCGGTTAATATGGCATTTGTGTGTTTGTGTTGTGTTACGATTTCTTTGGAGGAAGTTGTGACACTGTCTAGTGGAGAAAACAAAACAGTATTTCAGAACTTGGTCTGTTTTGACAAAAATTGAACTTGTATCTAGCAGTAAACATAAATTAAGTAAGATAAAGTACCTCCAGTGGTCACAGGATCCTTTCACAGTCGTAACACATCACATGAACACTATCATATTGTGTAAACAAATATGGCGTCGTAATCTATTAGGTGCATGGATCGTACAGCAAAAGAGAAAACGTTCTCACAAAGTCCAGAGAATATACGTCCTAACAACATTATTACAGAAAACTTTTGAAGGATTTGGAGGTGTTGAATACATTTGTTGGAGTAAATACTTCAGGCAGTAAGTAAATACGATTTTGACAGCTTAAAATAGCATAAAGTTCATACTCATTTATACAATCAGGTGAGGTGTTAGAAACTTTAAGTACAATAATCATATTGGCTACAGTGATAAAATAAAATAAAATAATACACAATTGACAATTCTTATAGGGGTTCATAGGTAGATATGAAAGGCTGGAGGCAGAAGGGGAAGGAATATAAAGAGAACATGAGAGGGAGGGAGAGGGTGGAGAGAGAGATTGTATGACAGCAAACTTTACAAGGCAAAGGATCTTAAGATTATATCTGTTGCATGTATTAACTGTCTAAAGGTTGTGGTAATACATTGGTAAATGCTTAAAAAGTGCACATGGATGTGCATTTGTATCAGCAGTTGTATACATAGTTGCAAGCTGACAAGGGGTACAAGCTGTTGGTGTGATTGTATATCTGTAAATGAAGTCAATCTCCTGTACACTCAGGGCTGTTATGGTAACATAAATAAATATTAGTGGTAAATCTTAGAGTCTGTGTGTGTGTGTGTGTGTGTGTGTGTGTGTGTGTGTGTGTGTGCTTAGCAATTTTTTAATGACGTAGGCAGTTGTTGAAAACGGAGATGATACTACCGTAAATATTGTCATTTTTGTCATTTAAGATGCATTCAGGTTGTTTAGTTTGATGTTTGTATATTTGGAGTGTTTCAAGGATGTCTAGTTTTCTGCCTTTTGGTTGGATGTGTAGGATGCTGATACTTGTGTTGTTAACATGGTGTTTTGTTTCATGTAGGTGGGTGGCAATAGCTGATGTGTGGTATTTTTTGTTTTTTAGTGCTGCCATGTGTTCTTTGAACCTAATCTCAAATGATCTCCCTGTCTGGCCTATGTAGAAGCAGTCACAGTCTAAACATTTAATTTTGTATACGCCTGTGTGATGTAGAGGGTTTTGTGTGCTGATGTTGTGGGGTAATTTCTGTCCGATCCTGTTGTCTGTTGTGAAGGATATGCTTATGCCTTTTCGTTTGAAGACATTGGCTATCTGATAGGAAATCTTACCTAGAAAGGGGATTGTGTGGAACATGATATTTTCTTTTTGTTTTTTGTGTTGTGATTTCTTTGCCATTATTGAGTGTTTTAGGGTGTCTACTATGGAGCTGTTATAACCATTTGCAATAGCTGTTTGTTTTATTATTTGAATTTCTTGATCACTTTTGTCTTCAGAGAGTGGTAGTTGGATAGCTCTATTGATCATGTACCGGAATGCTGCCATTTTGTGGGCTGTGGGGCGACAGGAGGAGTTGTGGATTGTGGTATGTGTTGTGGTAGGCTTCCAATAAATTTCAAACTCATGTCTGTTATTCCTTATTCTAACTGTAAGGTCTAAGAAGTTTATACTGTCATCTGTTTGGTGTTCAACTGTGAATTTTATGTTTTCATGGGAGCTGTTGAATAACTGGTTCAACTCACTGATGTCATCTTTAGTGCCTTTGATTAAAATGATGGTGTCATCCACATATCTGTAGTAGTAGATGATATTTTTGAGGAGGTGGTGATCAGAATTCAGGATTTTGTCTTCTAAGTTACTTATAAATATTTCAGCTAGCAACCCAGAAAGATTCGAGCCCATTGCCAGGCCATCTGTTTGTATGTAGATTTTATGGTTGAATTTAAAGTAGTTGTGTGAAAGTGTGAATTCGAGCAGGTCCATTAGCTCAGTAATGTGAGTTGAAGGGATTTTTTATGTTTTTGTAGGTTGGCATTGATTATCTGTAGTGTGGGATCTATTGGCACAGAGGAATGAAGGTTTTGTATGTCAAATGAGGCAAGTGTGGCTCTGTCAGGTACTTCTATGTCTTTGACATGTTGTGTGAATTCTGTTGTGTTTTTAAGTGTTCTCTCATTATTGAATGTGTATGCTTCTTTGAGAATTTTGAAGAGCATTTTGTTGAGTTTGAATGTTGGGGTGTTCCTGCAGTTCACTATAGGTCTTATGGGGGTCCCATTTTTGTGTATCTTGGGTTGTGACCGAAGGCAAGGTGCTTGTGGGCTCATTGTTACAATAACGTCATTCCAAATTATGTAAAGATTGACGTCAAAATAAACACGACAACTGCAAAGAAAACACTGATAAACGCACGGAAATTCTGGGTAAAAAACGAACTGAAAGAAAACAAAAATGGGACCCCCATAAGACCTATAGTGAACTGCAGGAACAGCCCAACATTCAAACTCAACAAAATGCTCTTCAAAATTCTCAAAGAAGCATACACATTCAATAATGAGAGAACACTTAAAAACACAACAGAATTCACACAACATGTCAAAGACATAGAAGTACCTGACAGAGCCACACTTGCCTCATTTGACATACAAAACCTTTATTCCTCTGTGCCAATAGATCCCACACTACAGATAATCAATGCCAACCTACAAAAACATAAAAAAATCCCTTCAACTCACATTACTGAGCTAATGGACCTGCTCGAATTCACACTTTCACACAACTACTTTAAATTCAACCATAAAATCTACATACAAACAGATGGCCTGGCAATGGGCTCGAATCTTTCTGGGTTGCTAGCTGAAATATTTATAAGTAACTTAGAAGACAAAATCCTGAATTCTGATCACCACCTCCTCAAAAATATCATCTACTACTACAGATATGTGGATGACACCATCATTTTAATCAAAGGCACTAAAGATGACATCAGTGAGTTGAACCAGTTATTCAACAGCTCCCATGAAAACATAAAATTCACAGTTGAACACCAAACAGATGACAGTATAAACTTCTTAGACCTTACAGTTAGAATAAGGAATAACAGACATGAGTTTGAAATTTATTGGAAGCCTACCACAACACATACCACAATCCACAACTCCTCCTGTCGCCCCACAGCCCACAAAATGGCAGCATTCCGGTACATGATCAATAGAGCTATCCAACTACCACTCTCTGAAGACAAAAGTGATCAAGAAATTCAAATAATAAAACAAACAGCTATTGCAAATGGTTATAACAGCTCCATAGTAGACACCCTAAAACACTCAATAATGGCAAAGAAATCACAACACAAAAAACAAAAAGAAAATATCATGTTCCACACAATCCCCTTTCTAGGTAAGATTTCCTATCAGATAGCCAATGTCTTCAAACGAAAAGGCATAAGCATATCCTTCACAACAGACAACAGGATCGGACAGAAATTACCCCACAACATCAGCACACAAAACCCTCTACATCACACAGGCGTATACAAAATTAAATGTTTAGACTGTGACTGCTTCTACATAGGCCAGACAGGGAGATCATTTGAGATTAGGTTCAAAGAACACATGGCAGCACTAAAAAACAAAAAATACCACACATCAGCTATTGCCACCCACCTACATGAAACAAAACACCATGTTAACAACACAAGTATCAGCATCCTACACATCCAACCAAAAGGCAGAAAACTAGACATCCTTGAAACACTCCAAATATACAAACATCAAACTAAACAACCTGAATGCATCTTAAATGACAAAAATGACAATATTTACGGTAGTATCATCTCCGTTTTCAACAACTGCCTACGTCATTAAAAAATTGCTAAGCACACACACACACACACACACACACACACACACACACACACAGACTCTAAGATTTACCACTAATATTTATTTATGTTACCATAACAGCCCTGAGTGTACAGGAGATTGACTTCATTTACAGATATACAATCACACCAACAGCTTGTACCCCTTGTCAGCTTGCAACTATGTATACAACTGCTGATACAAATGCACATCCATGTGCACTTTTTAAGCATTTACCAATGTATTACCACAACCTTTAGACAGTTAATACATGCAACAGATATAATCTTAAGATCCTTTGCCTTGTAAAGTTTGCTGTCATACAATCTCTCTCTCCACCCTCTCCCTCCCTCTCATGTTCTCTTTATATTCCTTCCCCTTCTGCCTCCAGCCTTTCATATCTACCTATGAACCCCTATAAGAATTGTCAATTGTGTATTATTTTATTTTATTTTATCACTGTAGCCAATATGATTATTGTACTTAAAGTTTCTAACACCTCACCTGATTGTATAAATGAGTATGAACTTTATGCTATTTTAAGCTGTCAAAATCGTATTTACTTACTGCCTGAAGTATTTACTCCAACAAATGTATTCAACACCTCCAAATCCTTCAAAAGTTTTCTGTAATAATGTTGTTAGGACGTATATTCTCTGGACTTTGTGAGAACGTTTTCTCTTTTGCTGTACGATCCATGCACCTAATAGATTACGACGCCATATTTGTTTACACAATATGATAGTGTTCATGTGATGTGTTACGACTGTGAAAGGATCCTGTGACCACTGGAGGTACTTTATCTTACTTAATTTATGTTTACTGCTAGATACAAGTTCAATTTTTGTCAAAACAGACCAAGTTCTGAAATACTGTTTTGTTTTCTCCACTAGACAGTGTCACAACTTCCTCCAAAGAAATCGTAACACAACACAAACACACAAATGCCATATTAACCGATGTATATCCACCTGATGATGGAGGTTTAAACCTTCGAAACGCGTCGTGGAAACAAATAAACAGTGACTGGTAACAGTAAACTTATTGTTTCATTTAATGTCAGTAACAGTCACGGTAAAGCCTAACCTAAAAATGTTCGCATTTAAAGTTGGAACGTTTAATCAAATTTGTCCTCTGGGACCGCTTAAGCTTGAAATAAACCATGTTAATATGTGTTCACTGTACAGTTCACCTCCTGTTTGACATTTTATTTTTGGATGTGGGGATTTGGCTTACTGGTAGTACAATTTACAACATTTTAACAATCATAGCTTATAAAAATCGAAGTCAATGCAGCATTGAACTTGTGACACAAAGATGCACAATTTCATATCTGCATTTATTATGTAGACCCACTGGATTCAGTTTCGGGATGTTCCTACGTAATATTGATGAGTAATATTCCGTAGCTGGAAAATGACACCTAGGCAGTAGGCAATGCATATATAAGTAGCTTGAATATCAGAACACTTTCAGGAATTTCGGCCGTCAGCTGCGGCGCCCCTCTTTGTACTGGGTGCCCTGCTCTGGTCAAGCTGATGTAATTCCATCTCGCTGCTGCGTTAGCCTTCCAGTCCAAGCTGTCAGTCAGCCAGGCTTGTAAACTTGTTCTGAATGCAACGTTTCTTCATAATGGTGTCCGTTGTTGACACTGAAGTGGGAAAATGTTTTCCGATACCTTGTCGAAGAAATTTGCCAGCTATGATTATTGTCAGATTTTCTGTGGTAGCCAAATCATTTGTAACACATGACTTCATTACTGGTGCGTATTATTAACATAGCAACTGAGGGAATATTTTCATGCGTCAGTTTCCTAAAAAAGACAGCATTCACTATTGTGTCATATTCGGAAACTGTTGAAAAATGATGCTTGTCGCCACTCACTATCGGTGTTACAGCTTTTGCCGTAGAGAACTGTGCGTGTTCTGTAGTTCAAGCCCTTGTGGTATTTTTGGGTGGTTCACGTGCGTAAATCTGAGCACGTGTTCGTAGAGATTTGCCATTGTCCGTTTCCTCGGTGTATACTGCAGAGGTCACCCCCAAATACTCACATATCCATTATATTGTAGTTTTTATTATGTCGCCTTCCACACAAAAACTATTGTTAACGGTGGCGCGCCACAGTCGGTATTAGTCTTCTGCTCGCTACCCACATTAGTGGTTAGCACACTGGACTCGTACTCGAGAGGATAATGGTTCAAACTTGCGTCCGGCCATTGAGATTTAGGTTTCCATATTTCCCCAAACCGCTCCAGGCAAATGCCGGGATGGTTCCTTTGAAAGGGCACGGTCAATTTCCTTCCCCATCCTTGACACGATCCGACCTTTTGCTGTGTCTGTAATGACCTCTATGCGGGCGGGACGTTAAACCCAATCCTCCTCCGTTGCTTCCTTCCTTCCGACCCACATTCTGCTCTTGAAACTTCGTTGGCGTTGAGGACTGGTGTGTCTAATTACGGACTATGCTGATATATGGAGTACTGGGAGTGCTCAAAAGTGATTTCTGGAACATTCCAGAAAGTAGAAGTAGGTGCTGTCTTCTTGGAAACAGTTCTGGACATTTTAACCTTCAACACGCTCTTATAACCCAAAGACGATTCATTAATTTTAAAGTCAGTTTACATATGGGCAGCTGGTGACAATTTCACAGCATTTGGCACCCTGGGACAGTGACACGCAGCGGAGACAGGTGGCAAAATCTGAATTTATTTTAACAGTTCTCATAGTGTTCATCTGTTGCAAAATTTGAATTTATTTATACAGTTCTCATAGTATTCATCTGTTATTGTTCTTCATTGTTGTTGAAAGTAGTAGGCTCGTAATCCATGCCCATGCTATATTTTGAAATGGAACTTAATGTACTGATGTAGGAGATGCAGAGCTTCATTTTCTGAAATGACATGAACACTGGTTGAGTTTCTTTTCCGGAATAGATATACTCTTAGTTATTTCACTTCACAATACAATTAAGTTGAACCTCCATGCTAACTCAACATGTACATAAATCGTACTACATACTCATACAGGAAAAGAACAAAATTCCCTATAAAAACATATAGCAAAGAAAATACTATCGTGTATCGATCTAAGCATGCAAAATCATTTTTAGAACATACATAAAAAGTACACATAATTCTTTATCATTGTCTGTCTTTTCAAGAAGCCCGTAATAAACATAGTAATTACATCAAGTGTTTATATATACACTCCTGGAAATTGAAATAAGAACACCGTGAATTCAGTGTCCCAGGAAGGGGAAACTTTATTGACACATTCCTGGGGTCAGATACATCACATGATCACACTGACAGAACCACAGGCACATAGACACAGGCAACAGAGCATGCACAATGTCGGCACTAGTACAGTGTATATCCACCTTTCGCAGCAATGCAGGTTGCTATTCTCCCATGGAGACGATCGTAGAGATGCTGGATGTAGTCCTGTGGAACGGCTTGCCATGCCATTTCCACATGGCGTCTCAGTTGGACCAGCGTTCGTGCTGGACGTGCAGACCGCGTGAGACGACGCTTCATCCAGTCCCAAACATGCTCAATGGGGGACACATCCGGAGATCTTGCTGGCCAGGGTAGTTGACTTACACCTTCTAGAGCACGTTGGGTGGCACGGGATACATGCGGACGCGCATTGTCCTGTTGGAACAGCAAGTTCCCTTGACGGTCTAGGAATGGTAGAACGATGGGTTCGATGACGGTTTGGATGTACCGTGCACTATTCAGTGTCCTCTCGACGATCACCAGAGGTGTACGGCCAGTGTAGGAGATCGCTCCCCACACCATGATGCAGGGTGTTGGCCTTGTGTGCCTCGGTCGTATGCAGTCCTAATTGTGGCGCTCACCTGCACGGCGCCAAACACGCATACGACCATCATTGGAACCAAGGCAGAAGCGACTCTCATCGCTGAAGACGACACGTCTCCATTCGTCCCTTCATTCACGCCTGTCGCGACACCACTGGAGGCGGGCTGCACATGTTGGGGCGTGAGCGGAAGACGGCCTAACGGTGTGCGGGACCGTAGCCCAGCTTCATGGAGACGGTTGCGAATGGTCCTCGCCGATACCCCAGGTGCAACAGTGTCCCTAATTTGCTGGGAAGTGGCGGTGCGGTCCCCTACGGCACTGCGTAGGATCCTACGGTCTTGGCGTGCATCCGTGCGTCGCTGCGGTCCGGTCCCAGGTCGACGGGCACGTGCACCTTCCGCCGACCACTGGCGACAACATCGATGTACTGTGGAGACCTCACGCCCCACGTGTTGAGCAATTCGGCGGTACGTCCACCCGGCCTCCCGCATGCCCACCATACGCCCTCGCTCAAAGTCCGTCAACTGCACATACGGTTCACGTCCACGCTGTCGTGGCATGCTACCAGTGTTAAAGACAGCGATGGAGCTCCGTATGCCACGGCAAACTGGCTGACACTGACGGCGGCGGTGCACAAATGCTGCGCAGCTAGCGCCATTCGACGGCCAACACCGCGGTTCCTGGTGTGTCCGCTGTGCCGTGCGTGTGATCATTGCTTGTACAGCCCTCTCGCAGTGTCCGGAGCAAGTATGGTGGGTCTGACACACCGGTGTCAATGTGTTCTTTTTTTCCATTTCCAGAAGTGTATGCTGTCGTTTATACATTTTCGTATACCTATTTGGTAGTGTATTGCTGGGTTTTGAGTCTTTAACTTGGGAATGAGTCATTTCATATAATTGAAGATCGGTTAGTTCATTTTATCTCATCATAACCAGTTTTGACACCACATGGTGAATGTGATATAGCAGACAAACATATTCTAGTGTTGGAAATCAGACTGTTGTCCTGTTGCAGCCACTCCAGAGTAATTTCTAGCTATCTACACGTGCCACACTGCCAGGGAACGCTTTGTCCTGGCATCTTACAGTTTTCTGTGCACAAATAATGAATTTAGGAATTAAATTACGAATGGGCACACTGAAGCATTATAATCAAATAACGTAATGCAACGGAATGAATCTGTTTAAAATAATAATAAGAAAATAATTACAAAAACGAATTGACAGTTCATTTTCCTTGTTTGTGTAACTATATATGATCCAGAGTCACTGAAACATAAGGTCGTTGACGGACGCGTTATCTGTTGACACCATATAAAAACCAGCGATAGAAACATGGAGATAAATAGAGAAGGGAGGTGGTGGAACAGACTTACGCTGCACGTTGTTTTGAAGCAAGAGTGACCGGGGCCTGCGGCCATTTTAAGTAGCTGAAAACGTTAGCAGAGTTCTGTCTGTGTACGAGTTCTTCTTGTTTATTATATCTGTCGTGTGCGCGCAACAACTGTTTTAAACACTAAAATTTGTAGAGCTTACATGACTAACACAGCGCCAAGAACGCAATTTCGAACTTTTTCCGTTCCTGAATGCGTATTTGCTCTAGTAATAGGACACAGTCAGACTGACGTCACGGGGAAGTGTCACCGCGGTGAACTATGGCGGTATGGATGCGGTGAAGCTTATGTTTTTGGCTACTTAAGATAGCGGACATCAGCATCAAGTTTGTGACGTAATGCACCCTCCGTTCTTTTTACCTCCATGGAGAGAAATGTAATTATCGCCATGGCTACGGAGGGCAGCATCTCTGGGTCTATGACCTATTAAAATTTTTAAAAATATACTCATTAACTTCTCTTACTCAATGTAAAAGTAATATTTTGTGGATGGTGAAGAACGTAAAAAAAAAAAAAAATACCGTAACTGTACGCTGTGGAATGAATGTTCGTAATTATGTGCCTATTGTTGAAACCGTAATTTGACTAACATTTTTTTCTTAATTCTGTCTGATAAAGTTTGGTGGAATGAATTTAATAAAACATATAAAATAAAATATTATGTGGATAACAGAGGGAACACTGAGAAAAAGGTAACTGATAAAACTCAAAATTGAGAGTTGCCAGGCACATTTTCCATCTTGTTTCACCAGATATTTGCAATTTCTTTGTTGTGGTGGGTAGATGGAGTCAGCCCAAACAAATGTTACTCATTACGTGTTTCATTCGGTGCCTTGTGCCGACAGAAAGCGTCGATGTCAATTTGTTTCCCTTTACAAACAAATTATTTTTAATGTGAAATTTTACTCGTCCATACGATAGACTGGTATGAATTTAGTTAAGTGCAGTATTCGTTTCGTCAATATTTACTAACAGGGACAGTAAAACTGGAAGAATAACCATTACTCCAGCAGTAACTGCAACGGAAAACAAACCGACGATTTCCGTTTTCCGTTTTCGGTCACACAGGACGTCTCATAAAAGACGTGATGAGCAGTATGTGTTCGGCGCGACTTCAGCTACACATTACAGAAACCAAATTGCAAATGTCTACCGAAACGTCAGAGAAAATACGCCTGACGACTCTTCGCAGAGCCCCCCTCATATATGTGCGTGTGAGAGAGAAAGGAGTAAGTATTTACGGGTTCTCATGTCAAATGCAGTTAAACACTGCAGCCGTAAACACATGTCACACATAACTTGAGGGAAATTGGCGCCTTGTTCCTTTTATTTTACTAAAAGCAGCCTTGAGTTCTTTATCTTTTCCTTAAGTGTAACGGTCTGACTTACTTGGTAATAACAGGAATGGATACAGCACACCGTCTGGCGCCAACACTAACCTTTCAAAGGGTCACTGTACATTATGGATCAAGACATCATGCGGTTTCCATTATAACTTTCACAGGCTTCAATATACAAGTATAAGAAAATAAAATTGAAAATTAAAGGGAGAGATAAGAAATGAGGAATATCTCATCACAATCAGTGAGCAAAGAACACACTGTCAAGAAGTAGTGTCCGCAAGAAGTAGTATCGGAGTAATAGGAAATTGTCTTAGGACATCAGGAAATAATTTCTGCGATACTAGAGAGCAAATGTACTTTGAGTGTTAAAAACGGCCGGCCGATGTGGCCAGGCGGTTCTAGGCGCTTCATTTTGGAACCGCGCTGCTGCTACGGTCGCAGGTTCTACACCTACATCTACATGACTACTCTGCAATTCACATTTAAGTGCTTGGCAGAGGGTTCATCGAACCACAATCATACTATCTCTCTACTATTCCACTCCCGAACAGCGAGCGGGAAAAACGAACACCTAAACCTTTCTGTTCGAGCTCTGATTTCTCTTATTTTATTTTGATGATCATTCCTACCTATGTAGGTTGGGCTCAACAAAATATTTTCGCATTCCGAAGAGAAAGTTGGTGACTGAAATTTCGTAAAAAGGTCTCGCCGCGACGAAAATCGTCTATGCTGTAATGACTTCCATCCCAACTCGTGTATCATATCTGGCACACTCTCTCCCCTATAACGTGATAATACAAAACGAGCTGCCCTTTTTTGCACCCTTTCGATGTCCTCCGTCAATCCCACCTGGTAAGGATCCCACACCGCGCAGCAATATTCTAACAGAGGACGAACGAGTGTAGAGTAAGCTGTCTCTTTAGTGGACTTGTTGCATCTTCTAAGTGTCCTGCCAATGAAACGCAACCTTTGGCTCGCCTTCCCGACAATATTATCTATGTGGTCCTTCCAACTGAAGTTGTTCGTAATTTTAACACCCAGGTACTTAGTTGAATTGACAGCCTTGAGAATTGTACTATTTATCGAGTAATCGAATTCCAACGGATTTCTTTTGGAACTCATGTGGATCATCTCACACTTTTCGTTATTTAGCGTCAACTGCCACCTGACACACCATACAGCAATCTTTTCTAAATCGCTTTACAACTGATACTGGTCTTCGGATGACCTTACTAGACGGTAAATTACAGCATCATCTGCGAACAATCTCAGAGAACTGCTCAGATTGTCACCCAGGTCATATATATAGATATCACTTCAGTTTTACTCGATGATTTGCCGTCTATTACTACGAACTGCGACCTTCCTGACAGGAAATCACGAATCCAACTGAGACGATACCCCATAGAGTCCGCAGCTTGATTAGAAGTCGCTTGTGAGGAACGGTGTCAAAAGCTTTCCGGAAACCTAGAAATACGGAATCAACTTGAGATCCCCTGTCGATAGCGGCCATTACTTCGTGCGAATAAAGAGCTAGCTGCGTTGCACAAGAGCGATGTTTTCTGAAGCCATGCTGATTACGTGTCAATAGATCGTTCCCTTCGAGGTGGTTCATAATGTTTGAATACAGTATATGCTCCAAAACCCTACTGCAAACCGACGTCAATGATATAGGTCTGTAGTTAAATGGATTACTCCTACTACCCTTCTTGAACACTGGTGCGACCTGCGCAATTTTCCAATCTGTAGGTACAGATCTATCGGTGAGCGAGCGGTTGTATATGAGTGCTAAGTAGGGAGCTATAGTATCAGCGTAATCTGAAAGGAACCTAATCGGTATACAATCTGGACCTGAAGACTTGCCCGTATCAAGCTATTTGATTTGCTTCGCAACCCCTAAGGTATCTACTTCTAAGAAACTCATGCTAGCAGATGTTCGTGCTTCAAATTCTGGAATATTCCATTCGTCTTCCCTGGTGAAGGAATTTCGGAAAACTGCGTTCAATAACTCCGCTTTAGCGGCACAGTCGTCGATAACAGTACCATCGGCACTGCGCAGCGAAGGTATTGACTGCGTCTTGCCGCTTGTTTACTTTACATACGACCAGAATTTCTTCGGATTTTCTACCAAATTTTGAGACAATGTTTCGTTGTGGAACTTATTAAAGGCATCTCGCATCGAAGTACGTGCCAAATTTCGCGCGTCTGTAAATTTTAGCCCATCTTCGGGATTTCGCGTTCTTCTGAACTTCGCATGCTTTTTCCGTTGCCTCTGCAACAGCGTTCGGACCTTTTTTGTGTACCACGGGGGATCCGTTCCATCTCTTACCAATTTATGAGGTATGAATATCTCAATTGCTGTTGCTACTATATCTTTGAATTTGAGCCACATCTCGTCTACATTCGCATAGTCAGTTCGGAAGGAATGGAAATTGTCTTTTAGGAAGGCTTCTAGTGGTACTTTATCCGCTTTTTTAAATAAAATTATTTTGCGTTTGTTTCTGATGGATTTGGAAGAAATGGTATTGAGCCTAGCTACAATGACCTTGTGATCACTAATCCCTGTATCAGTCATGATGCTCTCTATCAGCTCTGGATTGTTTGTGGGCAAGAGGTCAAGTGTGTTTTCGCAACCATTTACAATTCGCGTGGGTTCGTGGACTAACTGCTCGAAATAATTTTCGGAGAATGCATTTAGGACAATCTCGGAAGACGTTTTGTGCCTACCACCGGTTTTGAACAAGTATTTTTGCCAACATACCGAGGGTAGGTTGAAGTCCCCACCAACTATAACCGTATGAGTGGGGTATTTATTTGTTACGAGACTCAAACTTTCTCTGAACTGTTCCGCAACTGTATCATCGGAGTCTGGGGGTCGGTAGAAGGAGCCAATTATTAACTGAATTCGGCTGTTAAGTATAACCTCCACCCATACCAATTCGGACGGAGTATCTACTTCGACTTCACTACAAGATAAACCACTACTGACAGACACAAACACTCCACCACCAATTCTGCCTAATCTATCTTTCCTGAACACCGTCTGAGACTTCGTAAAAATTTCTGCAGAACTTATTTCAGGCTTTAGCCAGCTTTTGTACCTATAACGATATCAGCTTCTGTGCTTTCTATTAGCGCTTGAAGCTCAGGGACTTTTCCAGCGCAACTACAACAATTTACAACTAAAATTCCGACTGTTCCTTGATCCAAGCACGTCCTGTAATTGCCAAGCACCCTTTGACATTGCAGCCCATCCCGCACTTTCCCGAGGCCTTCTAACCTAAAAAACCGCCCAGTCCACGCCACACAGCCTCCGCTACCCGTGTAGCCGCCATCTGAGTGTAGTGAACTCCTGACCTATTCAGCGGAACCCGAAACCCCACCACCCTATGGCGCAAGTCAAGGAATCTGCAGCCAATACGGTCGCAAAACCGTCTGAGCCTCTGATTCAGACCCTCCACCCGGCTCTGCACCAAAGGTCGGCAGTCGGTTCTGTCAACGATGCTGCAGATGGTGAACTCTGCCTTCATCTTGTAAGCAAGACCGGCAGCCTTCACCAAATCAGATAGCCGCTGGAATCCAGAGAGAATTTCTTCAGATCCAAAGCGACACACGTCATTAGTGCCGACATGTGCCACCACCTGCAGCTGGCTGCACCCTGTGCTCTTCATGGCATCCGGAAGGACCCTTTCCACATCAGGAATGACTCCTCCCGGAATGCACACGGAGTGCACACTGTATTTCTTCCCCTCCTTGGCCGCCGTAACCCTAAGGGGCCCCATTACGCGCCTAACATTGGAGCTCCCAACTACCAGTAAGCCCACCCTCTGCGATTGCCCGGACCGGTTCAAATCCTGCCTCGGGCATGGATGTGTGTGATGTCCTTAGGTTAGTTAGGTTTAAGTAATTCTAAGTTCTAGGGGACTGAAGATCTCAGATGTTAAGTCCCATAGTGCTCAGAGCCAGTTTTGTTAAAAACGTAGGGAAACGCAGAGATTTGAATACATCGAGCAAGTAATAGAGGGCATTTGGAGTAAGTGCTACTCTGAGATGAAGAGCTTAGTACAACAGAGGAAATCGTAATGGGCCGCATCAAACCAATTAGAGGAACACAAAAAAAGCAGTAACCTGGGTCACGGCCCCACGCTAGTCGTTTTCGATCACGTGTCCGCGTGACATTATCGTGCAACTGATGTGGTGAACACTGTTTTCACGGAGCGCCGAAAGCTGTTATGTTCGGTTCTCTGCCCATCCACAGTTCCGAGTTTCTCATCCAGCGAACTTCGGGCTAGCCTTGGCTATCAAACTTCACGTCTCGGCCAATGTGTGAGAATGGGTCGTTCTTCCATTGCGTTTACAAATATCTCGATACGCTTTAAAGGTGGGAGATCTTGAAGACCCCCACAAGTTAAGCCGTTGTCTGAGCATCTCCGTTGTTGTGTGTTGAAGCTGTTTACTGGAGCGCTACAAATCACATTTTCAAATTTATTGGTTGTGAATGTGATTGTCATTCAGTGCTTAGGCGTACTTGCTGTTCAAAAATGGTTCGAATAGCTCTGAGCACTATGGGACTTAACATCAGAGGTCATCAGTCCCCTACTTCAACCTAACTCGCTTCCCGCGCCCGGATTCCCGGGTTCGATTCCCGGCGGGGTCAGGGATTTTCTATGCCTCGTGATGGCTGGGTGTTGTGTGTTGTCCTTAGGTTAGTTAGGTTTAAGTAGTTCTAAGTTCTAGGGGACTGATGACCACAGCCATTACTGCAGCCATTACAAAAATGAGATGATGAAAACAAACACTTTTCTTACACGAGGCACGCTTGATAAATGGACTTCTCAGTAAGTACTAGTTTTTTTAGACAGAAGTGGGATGGAGTAAGAAAAGGTCGTGCCCTCCGTTCTGCATATTATGTTGCGTACCAGGTGTAACTGATAAAATTCATAAAACGAGATGATGCAACCAGACAAATGCACAACTGACTGAAGTTTAACAATATGTTGCGCTGATAAACCTAAAATGACAGAGCTACCGGAAATTATAATGTTGGACAATTTTCTCAAAAATGCTTTACACTGTCGACAATTTTCTTTACCGAAAGGCTGAATCACACGATTAGTTCCGAGTGGAATCTGAAATATATTAACTAAAGATATGGGTGTCATTTCCAGGCCAAGAGTCCAACAAAAACAATGAATTATCTCTCAAACTGGTGAGATTGCAGCATTGAATTATTCTCTCCCATTTCTCCAGACTACTAGATTTTTGCTACTAAAAAGTCTTTCTTTTTTTTTCTTTTTTAATTTTTAGTCTTAATTTACCTTGACGTTTCTGAAGACAAATATAGAGCTGCGGAAACAGTAATCCACTGATACTTATCACTGGAATTGTCGTACACCAGTGCATCACAAAATTCATCGACTGCACAAGCGACTACCTTTTTTTTCGCTCGGAATGATAAAGAGCGGTTTTTCATGCAGTTCTTGCACGGAACCTGAATCATCGGCTTTGTAGACAGCATTTTAAGAGATAACAAGAAGCTTTGTTTTAACATCAGCAACTCTTGTTCTATTAATAACATCTCCTCCACATGTTCACTTGAAGCAAACTTTGTAATTTTGTAACTTCATTTTCTGTGTAATTTCGTGCATCTGTTTAACTAAATCGAATAAGCCTAGATATCAGTACTGTTAATCTCACTTGCAGTTCAGAGGGCCCACTCGTGCACAAATCTCTCACAGTAACGGTGCAATGACTCTCACGGGCAGTTCTAAATCTTTCGAATATTTTTTCTTCCACAATTTTGGGTATTTCATTTTGGAGCGTATTTTGTGTAGCTTCCATTTATATTTTTCGTGTTCGTATATTAAGAAACGAAACCGCATTTACACGCCTCTGAATTTTAAGCGTTAACCAAAATAATGCAGCCTTTTCTTTGTCTACATCTACATCTACATCCATACTCCGCAAGCCACCTGACGGTGTGTGGTGGAGGGTACCCTGAGTACCTCTATCGGTTCTCCCTTCTATTCCAGTCTCGTATTGTACGTGGAAAGAAGGATTGTCGGTATGCTTCTGTGTGGGCTCTAATCTCTCTGATTTTATCCTCATGGTCTCTTCGCGAGATATACGTAGGAGGGAGCAATATACTGCTTGACTCTTCGGTGAAGGTATGTTCTCGAAACTTTAACAAAAGCCCGTACCGAGCTACTGAGCGTCTCTCCTGCAGAGTCTTCCACTGGAGTTTATCTATCATCACTGAAAACTGTCATTGCATATGTTTTCTTTGGACTCGGAGGGTCCTGTATTTTTTCTGGACTTTAATTAGCACAACAATCATCGTTCTAACCACAATTCACAGAACCATCACAACTAGTTCTTGTTTCTTTTAACGTTTCCACAATGTATAATTAAAGGTCGACAGCATTCGAACGAATGGCCAAGAAATTAACTAACAGCACGTATGTAGGTCTTCAGAAGAAGCAGATAAATTCCATTGCATACCACATTTTTCATATTTCATCTTCGCAAGGTTGAAAACATTAACTGAGTTGCCCACTACTATGAAACCCTGGAACCTGCACAAAGACTGATGCTATAAGAAAGCATATACGAAGGAAACACAAAGAAAAATAATTCAGTTTTATCTCCTTTGTTAACACATAGCGATACCGCAAAGACAATTATTATGGATATTAAGTGATTTGCGAATTTGACAAGATAGTAACTATGAACAGTTGTCAGACGAACTATCAACAGAAAGTGAAATTGGATTTACAAATTTCGATCGCGTTGAGCCGTGTTATCTGTATACGCTGGTGCTGTCATCGAAAGATATGCATCTGCCGTGTCGAACATGCTCTGTCTGCTACAGCTACAGTAGAGTTGTACATTTCTCCAGCCGCCTGGGGAATTACAAATTTCGCAGTTTTTTAACATTTTGCAAAAATATTTGATGTGTGTCTTAGCTGTTGAGCTTTCGACTCATGTTTCTTCCGGTGTATTCCTATTACACAAGAACTTTCAGGGCAGGTTTCTACATAACGGACTGGCTGAAATACTCATTTCAATTATGTGGCCAACCAGAGGCGAAGACATATACCTTCACCTAAAATTGCACACACATAACTTATTTCATATCAGTGACCAAGTTACCACGCTACAATTTTCCGTAATTCTTAGCTCAGGCAACTCCCAAGATGGTTCCTTCGCTACAACCGCGGCTTAATTACGGTTCTACAGTTGTATATTTCCTCCTGCTGGTCCGTACCCATTGGTCGCGACATTGACTAGACGCTATAATTTTACCTTCCTCTCATGTTTCGCAACTTGTGAGTAGTTTCGTACGACGCTGGAGATTAAGCTTTCTTCTTGGAGCGCTGGTGACAGTGATTGATTCCTCAGCAGTAGACGTTAATCTCAGCGACGCGCTCAGCGCTCTAGGAACAGGAGCTACCGTTTGTCTCCTGCTACAGTGATCCACAACAGTGTTTCATTCACAATACACAGCTACATATCTCACACGCATTTTGAAAGGACTATATGGGAAATCGCTTCAATTAAAGTATTGATTCCAATCGGCATGGCACTAGAGTTACCTTTTCAAGTAGTAGCATTCTTCTTACGAGGAATGACAGTGTACGTTGCACATCTGAAATTGTGACCGCACTTTGCTAAGATTGATATTCTGACAGAATAATATGAAAGCTCTCAGAGATATGTAAAGCTAAAACTGCCTGTTAGTGTGCTCCGAAATGTTTTAAGAAAAAAAGAGTGGTGGAATGATTACATTAGCGAACACGTTTAGTGATTCATCAACTTACAGAATTAATTTGCAGATGGAGAACATGTGCGCACTGTTTTTAATATGGGACGTAGTCTCAAATTTTAAAAATAATCTTTCGGTGTCGGCAAAATAAGTGCCTATCGCAGATACGTTCGCATCATCGAAATTTAATTGAGTAAAATATTCTCAGAAATTTTCTTTGTACGTCAAACATTCAGGAAGGAACACGGGAGAAACCTCGTGCACGGAGGCAAGCTCTGCCATCTGGCGGAATTAAGCGTCAATTCAGCACCGTTCACGTGCTCGCCGTTAGATAGGAGCATCTGCGTAGGCTGAAGCAGGATTTGACTGAACAACGTCTTTCATAGAAATTACTACGAAGTTTCGAGTCTATCGAATTATTTTCACGTAGATACCTAGTTGTGTGTAAGGCATGCGGATTGTAATTTCGTCCTGCGTGCCAAAATGCATAATTATTTATGAATGGAAAAGCGTTTTGGCTCAACATATTGGCGAACATGTTTTCCGATATGCTGAGCGATTTACACATTGTTTTGGTTATGCATACAGTAAGCTCCCGTTTGCACAGTATAGTTTTTTGCGATTATTTATAATTATCACGGCAATAGATTACGAAAGAAGGAAGCAAGCAAGCTTAAAGCGTAGCTTTTGATCGAAATTGTTTAGAGACGGTGAACCTGTGACACCATAAGGTATTATTCAGTATTCCGTATATCGACTGCTCCAAGATTGACACAAAAAGTGAAAAATAGTTAGAACAGAATTGCCTTAGGGCGATGAGATTTTTCGTGGGCTGCACAAAAATACAGATCTTTTAATTACGAAAAAAGCATTTACCGTATAGTTAATAACTTCCACCGCCAGTAGTTTGTCATGCACCGTAATAGAATCTCAGTAGTGCTCGTCTCCATTGTGGAGTGCAAAGTTCGGCCAGATCGTTTGGCATCCATCGTAATTATCCATCTGAATCAACAACTATTTAATCCATCCACATGAAGGTCAGGATTAGTGCAAGGTCGCAGAGCAATGTAATAAATAATTATTGTGGAATATTTTTCCTAAATTAAAAAAACAAATTGTGTATTCCTTTAGCAGTTGTGTGAAAACCGCATAACACTACTAGAAACATTTCCGGAATTATTAACTCCCGCTTTTTTCCGATGTTTATCTTTACACATGGACGCAACGGCTTCTGAAATAATGTTCATTAGGTTATTGGACTTCAGTTAGGTCTCTTCATTAATCGTTTATGATGAGGTTAAACAAATAGCTTAATTATGTTACGTAATACCTTGGAGGAATAAGCGAGAGCAGATGAAAGTAGTATCACGAATAGCGAGCGCTAGCACAAGGAAGAGGTTGAAATTACAAGCCAACACTATGAAATAATAATCAGCGCTGGAGCTGTTTCTCTTTCTAGTGCATAAATGCAATGCAGTGATACGAGAGGATATCAGTGAATTTGTTCAGAAATGTTGAACCAGCAATGTCTGGTGATAAAAATGTCCCTAACGCTACGTGTACAGGAGACACGACGTCCAGAAGACGCAAACCGAATACCGGAAACCGTGTTTTGCTGTCGTGTTTACATGGGGAGGCCTGAAGCGATTTTGCTAGACCTATCAGATATTGGTTTTCCGTTTGTTATTTGTTTTACACAAATAGCCTCTGGATATCAGATGTTCTGGTTTCTGATTAATGACCACAATGGCTGCGTCTCTTTAATTTAATTTTGGAAGTGGAGAACTTCATGCTTAATCTTGTATTTTTACCAAGTTTGTTCACTTCGTCAACCATGAGAAACGCAATCTGTTGTATTTTTTTATTTATGTTTGGGATTGTAAACCTGTCAAGTCAGGATCGCACATGAAATGTTTATTTGGATGGATTACTATAGTCCAATCCACGAACGATGACGTTTGCGCAGCTCGAAGAAGGACAGGGACTGAATTGTTGCCAGTTGCAAGCGACAGTTGCTATACACGCATACACGTGCTTTGCGCCTGATGAAAGAATGCATCCCGCAAAGTATGTCTCTTCAATCGTTTGATTATGTAGAATTTGTCGCTCACCACAACCACCACCCATGACAACTCGCAACAAATGGAATAAAAATTCACTAAATAAGTCGCTACGATCACGTTAAATGATTGCACTACTTACAACGTTCACATCAGAGGGTCCAGAAGACTGCTAAATGCTCACTGGCCGTCAGAAAACGCATGACGTAGGTACGAAGAACAAGGCAAAACTCGACCGCCATCATTCGTGACTCCAGCTATAGTTTCGACTAAGAAGGTAGCATCTTCAGATCATAAGACATCGTTCAATTACACCGGCCACGAACGATAAAAACCTGTTTTTAATTACGGCATGTATGGATGTTTTCCTTTTAAGAAAGATTGTAACGATGTGTAAAGCCGTAATGGCACCAACACTAATCAAGAACGTTTTATGATCTGAAGATGACTACATTGTTAGCCGAAACAAGTGATCCATACAAATAAAGACGATTTCATGTGCGATCATAACTTCATGGATATTCAGTCCCTAACATTAAAAAATTATATTTTTGCCTCCCCTTCGCTGCATAATAAGTCACTCGTTCAGATTAGCCGAAGATCTTTAAAAACAAAACATAACCTGAACACCTAAGCGCGTTTGAGGAACGGTTTTACATTTACAATGGAACGAAAATCGCTTCTGGTAGAGGAAATCCAACAGCTAGAATCGCATTTCAAGAATCGATAATAGGGTGTGTACACTACTGGCCATTAAAATTGCTACACCAAGAAGAAATGCAGATCATAAACGGGTATTCATTGGACAAATATAATATACTAGAACTGGCATGTGATTACATTTTCACGCAATTTGGGTGCATAGATTCTAAGAAATCAGTACCCAGAACACCCGCTTTGGCCGTAATAACGGCCTTGATACGCCTGGACATTGAGTCAAACAGAGCTTGTGTGTCGTGTACAGGTACAGCTGCCCCTGCAGCTTCAACACGATACCACAGTTCATCAAGATTAGTGACTGGTGTATTGTGACGAGCCAGTTACTCGGCCACCATTGACCAGACGTTTTCAATTCATGAGAGATCTGGAGAATGTGCTGGTCAAGGCAGCAGTCGAACATTTTCTGTATCCAGAAAGGCCCGTACAGGAATTGCAACATGCGGTCGTGCATTATCCTGCTGAAATGTAAGGTTTCGCAGGGATCGAATGAAGGGTAGAGCCACTGGTCGTAACACATCTGAAATGTAACGTCCACTGTTCAAAGTGCCGTCAATGTTAACAAGAGGTGACCGAGACGTGTAACCAATGGCACCCCATATCATCACGCCAGGTTATGCGCCAGTATGGCGATGACGAATACACGCTTCCAACGTGCGTTTATCGCGATGTCGCCAAACACGGATGCGACCATCATGATGCTGTAAACAGAACCTGGATTCATCCGAAAAAAAAAGACGTTTTGCCATTCGTGCACCTAGGTTCGTCGTTGAGTATACCATCGCAGGTGCTCCTGTGATTCAGCGTCAAGGGTAACCGCAGCCATGCTCTCCGAGCTGATAGTCCATGCTGCTGCAAACGTCGTCGAACTGTTCGTGTAGATGGTTATTGTCTTGCAAATATCCACACCTGTTGACAAAGGGATCGAGACGTGGCTGCACGATCCGTTACAGCCATGTGGATAAGGTGTTTGTTATCTCGACAGCTAGTGATACGAAGCCGTTGGGATCCAGCACGGCGTTCCGTATTACCCTCCTGAACCCACAGATTCCATATTCTGCTAACAGTCATTGGATCCTACCAACGCGAGCAGCGATGTCGCTATACGATAAACCGCAATCGCGATAGGCTACAAGCCGACCTTTATCAAAGTCGGAAACGTGATGGTACGCATTTCTCCTCCTTACACGAGGCATCAAAACAACGTTTCACCAGGCAACGTCGGTCAACTGTTTATTGTGTATGAGAAATCGGTCGGAAATTTTCCTCATGTCACCACGTTGTAGGTGTCGCCACCGGCTCCAACCTTGTGTGAATGCTTTGATAAGCTAATCGTTGCATATCACAACATCTCCCTCCTGTCGGTTAAATTTCGCGTCTGTAGCACGTCATCTTCGTGGTGTAGCAATTTTAATGGCCAGTCATGTACGTGGCGTACCCTAAGCGGTATTGGGAAATTGATTTACGAGATCTAGTTTTCGAAGCCACATATAAAGTGAGTATAAGGTTTAGTGTTCCACTCGTGGGGCCATTATAACAGCGGGCTGCGTCGTGCCACCGTGATCGGCGACCTGACATCTGGGGCAGCTGACGAGACCTGCGAATGGCAGCAAGCAGTCAACGTGATGACACAATGCACTGCCAGAGGACAGAGAGAGGGTAACTGGTTCCCCTGCTTTACGTTGCTAATGCACTGGACACGGGCCATGACTCATTAATGAAGTCAAATTCCTGATACGAAATTACCTGAATGAGACGCAAAAACATGAGCATGGCAACCACCGCGACGTCTGAAGGCAGCCTGAACAGTGTCAACTACTTTTTATAAAAAATGTAAAATTTTTTCTGTTTGTTTTCAGTTTAGGACGAACAGTATTGTTTAGATTAATGCTAATTTTTTTTAAATTAATGAGCGAAATATATGTAAAATGTTCCGAAACAGAGTTTTGAACATGTACCACAGACATAGTGAAACGCTTAACTTTTTCACGAAAAAATTACTTTGGAACCGTTAAAGACATTTGTAATCTGTTTTCACTTATATGAACAGTTACCAGGAGCTCATGAACGAACAGAAATGCATTCTCGATGCTTTATTAATAACCGAGATATTAGTGTCAAGAGCGCTGTGGCCGAGCGGTTCTAGGCGTTTCAGTCCGGAACCGCGCTGCTGCTACGGTCGCAGGTTGGAATGCTGCCTCGGGCATAGATGTGTGTGATCTCCTTAGGTTAGTTAAGTTTAAGTAGTTCTAAGTCTAGAGGACTGATGACCTCAGATGTTAAGTCCCATAGTGCTTGAAGCCATTTGAATTAGTGTCTACTTTTTTAATGAACGTCTGCTATTTTTCCCTGCCAAAATAACAGATTTCCATTAAACAAATTCAGTAGTATATCTCTTTTTCTAGATCTAACAATAAATCACGGAGTAAAATATACACTGTTCGGGTTCCAAAGGTTTAAACATGATTTGGTACCAAAGAAAATCTTATATCGCTGGAAATTCATCCAGCTGATATAAAGATGAGATAATTAACTTTGATTTATATTCATTTCCTTGTTATCTTGTATGCAAGGCGTGTAGACTCCTCGAAGCGCTCCATGTTACCTGCTGTAAAGCCATAGCGCAACTGTATCTTGATAGCAGTACGGGTGTGTTTCATTTAGTTTAAAAACACTGCAAGTACGAGAATTCTTTCAGGGTTTGCTGTGGCATAGATATTTACCCCTTTTACATGGGGGCTCCCACTACCGAATTTCATAAACCGTTTTCCTTATACTGCTTCTGGGTGGTCATGTAAACACTTCAAAATCAATTTCGGAAATCCACTTCTGTCTGCCGTTTTTCCAATTCCGCAGTCGATTTTCGCTACCATGTAAACGCAAGCCGGCCGCTGTGACCGAGCGGTACTAGGTGCTTCAGTTCGGAACCGCGCTGCTGCTACGGTCGCAGGTTCGAATCCTGCATGGGGCGTGGATATATGTGATGTCTTTAGGTTAGTTAGGTTTAAGTAGACCTCAAATGTTAAGTCCCATAGTGCTTAGAGCCATTTGAACCATGTAAACGCAACCGGTTTTGAAATGGGCTTGGGCTGTCAGGTTTCGTCTAGTTTTTAAAAATTTTTGGCTTATATGGACAGAGTGGCTTTTAATACAGTGAAAGATCAGTAGAAATATTAGACTGAAGCTGTTTACACCTTGTCTAATTGAAGATAAATTGCGAGTGTGCTGACTAAATCAGAAACTACAGCAGCTGTTTTCCGGGCTTTATATTTAAATGGGCTAGCAAATCTGCTCCAGATCTTAACGTGCAAACACGATAGGCAAAAACGGTTTCCGAAATTCGGTTTCCGTCTTTCGGAAGATGTGTCGCATGTGAACGTCTTGAGCGAGATGTTCAATGGTCTTAGTGTAGACAGGGGTATACAGGGTGAGTCACCTAACGTTACCGCTGGATACATTTCGTAAGCCACATCAAATACTGACGAATCGATTCCATAGACCGAACGTGAGGAGAGGGGCTAGTGTAATTGGGTAATACAAACCATAAAAAATTGCACGAAAGTATGTTTTTTTTAACACAAACCTACGTTTTTTTAATGGAACCCCGTTACTTTTGTTAGCACATCTGAACATATAAACAAATACGTAATCAGTTAATTACATCCGGAGATATTGTAACCTAAAGTTGACGCTTGAGTACCACTCCTCCGCTGTTCGATCGTGTGTATCGGAGAGCACCGAATTACGTAGGGATCCAAAGGGAACGGTGATGGACCTTAGGTAATGAAGAGATTGGAACAGCACATTACGTGCACATGCTGACACCATTTTATTGGTCTTTTTCTCTGACGCACATGTACATTACCAAGAGGGGTGAGGTAAACGGACACACGTTGTTTCCGTTTTCAATTACGAAGTGGAATAGAGCGTGTCCCACTGGAAACGCGTCGACGTATGTGGTATCAGCATGATGGTGCACCTGCACATTCCGCAATTAACACTAGACTGGCCCTTGACAGGATGTTCGACGGGCGTTTCATAGGACGTGGAGGACGCATAAATTGGCCAGCCCGTTCTCGTGATCTTACACCTCTGGACTTCTTTCTATGGGGGTAGTTAAAGGAAAATGTGTACCGTGATGTGCCTACAACCCCAGAGGATATCAAACAACGTATTGTGGCAGCCTGCGGCGACATTACACCAGATGTACTGCGGCGTGTACGACATTCATTACGCCAGAGATTGCAATTGTGTGCAGCAAATGATGGCCGCCACATTGAACATCTATTGGCCTGACACTCCGTAATTGAAAACGGAAACCACGTATGTACGTGTACCTCACCCCTCATGGTAATGTACATGTGCGTCAGTGAAAAAGACCAATAAAAAGGTGTTAGCATGTGGACGTACAGAAGAGTGCGACTGATAGCGGTACTCGTTTGGGCACAGACCTGCCACATTTAAAAATCGGGAAAGAAACCGAATAACTGATCTATGACTGATTTCTACTTTTCCTGCTGTTGCCTCGCAATTTGATGGTCTGCGAACAGCACCAACTCGATACCTCTTGCGATTCTCTGTTCTTCACATAGAGATAGTCAGCTCTTTAATTCGTTGTCATTCGGACTTATCTGACCACACTGGAAGCGTATGCCCCAATTAAACACTGTGCTCTCTAATAGTCATAATAGGTGTACCAACCACATAGTTGCTACAGTTATCGACGTTGTGTTTCGGGTGGAGAGGAACTGTCGCAACATCGTAATGGTGTGGATGAAAAACCACTCTGTGGTATTTGGAAATGAAGAACTAGATGTCCTAGCAAAGCAAGGCAACATGGAGTTGTTAAATATGATAAACTCCCTCTCATAGATAGGGTGCACAAGCTCAGAAAGCTGTTGTTATTGGACTGGCAGGAGGAATGGTCGAGGACATGTACAGTCAAAGGCAGTGACTACCCATTAGTTTATCCCTCTATTATATAGTGCCATAGTATACTATGACACAAACAACGAGGAGCTTTACGGTTCATATAGCACGCGTGTAAGTTAGTCATTAGAATTTCAATGAACACCTCCTTCGGCTCACCCTAAGCGTCACCCCTCTATTTGCGGATAGGAAGAAGATCAAATCCGTATACTCCTACAGTGTCCTCCGAAAGGTATCACATCAACGTCCTTATAATTAGTTCTCGGGCGTTTGTTCACCATGTCCAAAGCACTCTCCAAACTTTGTTACATCCAACAGTATAACAACGTACAAAATACTGTATGAGTTCTTTAACAGTGCCAACATCAGGATCTAAAGCTGTGCTTAATAAGAATGGCAGGAAAAGACCAAATCACAATTAAATGACTATTTTCCCATGTGTTACTCAGAAGGATGTGGAACGCTCAGTTTATGTCCGTATGTCACAATGTTCCTACCTTGTGTGTGTGTCTGAATAGCGCTGCATATATTTCTATGGCTGTAATACCAAAATCTAGTTCTTGTACACTGTTCACATGTTTTGTCGAGATGTTACTTATAGATCTGCACAAGCATTCAATCATATATCCGCAACATTTGAAACATCCAAAAGAATATTCTATTGTCAATTTTGATATATAATAGTTGATAAAGATTGCATTGGGAATATCCCAAATGTGTACAAACGGCGTTTTATCTTTTTTGTGTTATCAGAAGGATTTGCATAGCATATTGCCTCTGGGTATCCTGTAATACGTTTACGGCTTGTTTACTCGTTTCAGCTTACTGTGACTGTGAAATTTATTTTATGTATTTCTATATCTATGCACACACTCCGCAAGCCGTTGTGCTGTTGGTAGCGGAGGGTACCTTGTACCACCACAAGTCATTTCCTTTCCTGTTACACTCGAAGTAATACCGAGGGAAAAACTACTGTCTTTATATCTCAGTATGAGCCCCAATACTCTTCTCTTCGTGGCCCTTATGCAAAATGTATACTGGCGACAGTAGGATCGCTCTGCAGTCAGCTTCAAATGGCGGTTTCTAAAATGTTCAGTAGTGTTCCCCGGGACGAACGTCGCCTTCCATCCAGGGATTCCCATTGGAGTTCCCGAAGCATCTCCGTAACACTTAAGAGTTGTTCGAACCTACCGGTATCAACTTTAGCAGTCCGCCTCTGAATTGCTTCAGTGTCTTCCTTTTATCCGTCCTGGTGCGGATCTAGAACAGTTGAACAGTACTGAAGGATAGGACGCACCAGCGTCTGATATGCGGTCTCCTTTGCAGATGAACTACACTTTCCTAAAATTCTCCCAATTAACCGAAGCCGACCATTCGCCTTCCCTACAACAATCCTGACATGCCCGTTCCAGTTCACACTGCTTTCTAACGCTTTGCCCACATATTTAAACGACACTTCTAATCATGACACTGCTAATGCTGTATCCGTACATTATGGATTTGATTTTGCTACTCATCCGCATTAACTTACATGTTTCTACATTTAGAGGCAACTGACATTAATCACACCAACTAGAAATTTTGTGTAAGTCGCCTTGTATCACCCTACAGTCACCCATCTTTGACACCTTCCCCTACACCACGACATCATCAGCAAACAACCGCCCACCCTCTCCGCCATACCATGTATGAACATAGAAAGTAATAGCGGTCCTTTCACACTTGTTGGGGCGCTCCTGACAATACTCATGTCTCTGACGAACACTCGCCATCGGAATTTGTCCTTTTTTAAGCGTATGTAACTTCGTACTGGGGTACGATTTAAAATAAAGTGTTCAATGCTCTGTCAAAACAAACTGTAGACTCATATTTAACTGTATGGGCATGTTACAAAATAAATACATACATCAAAAAAAGTTTTGCATCACCCTGGTTTCCAGAACTCCTGAAGATGGACTTTGACTGTGGATATTTTATCACAGACACCGTTCCTTTGACTGTTCAGGGATGTCACTAAACCCCCCCAAAGACGTAAACAACAATTCGTGCGCAGAACCTATTAGACGAAGGGGGTCCGACAGCCTATCAGTTCCAGTCATTCCACCAGGAAGGATGCTCAAGTCTCTCGTTGTCTGTAGTTCAGACATGCCTAGATGGTCAATACCGCGGTTCGATCGCGTCCGCATTGTTACTTCGTGACAGGAAGGGCTCTCACGAGGGAAATGTGCAGGCGTCTCGGAATGAACCAAAGCGATGTTGTTCGGACATGGAGGAGATACAGAGAGACAGGAACTGTCGATGACCTGCCTCGCTCAGACCTCCCAAAGGCTACTGCTGCAGTGGATGACCGCTATCTACGGATTATCCCTGGGAGTAATCCTGACATCAACGCCACCATGTTGAATAATGCTTTTCGTGAAGCCACAGGATGTCATGTTACGACTCAAACTGTACGCAATACGCTGCATGATGCGCAACTTCACTCACGACGTCCATGGCGAGGTCCATCTTTGCAACCAAGACACCATGCAGCTCTGTAAAGATGAGCCCAACAACATGTCGAATGGACCGCTCACGATTGGCATCACGTTCTCTTCACCGATAAGTGTCGCATATGCCTTCAACCAGACAATCGTCGGAGACGTGTTGGAGGCAACCTGGTCAGGCTGAACGCCTTAGACAAGACACACTGTTCAGCGAGTGCAGCAAGGTGGAGGTTCCTTGCTGTTTTGGGGTTGCATTATGTGAAGCCAACGTAAGTCGTTGATGGTCATGAAAGGCGCCGTAACAGCTGTACGATACGTGAATGCCATCCTTCGACCGATAGTGCAAACAAGTCGGCAGCATATTGGCGAGGTATTCGTCTTCATGGACGACAATTCGCGTCCCCTATCGTGCACATCTTGTGAATGACTTCCTTCAGGATAACGACATCGCTCGACCAGAGTGGCCAGCATGTTCTCCAGACGAGAACCCTATCGAACATGCCTGGGATGGACTGTAAAATGCTGCTTATGGACGACAGGTCCCACCAATCACCAATCACTCTGACGGATCTACGCCGGATCGCTGTTGAGTGGGACATGGTGGTGGTGGTTAGTGTTTACGTCCCGTCGACATCGAGGTCATTAGAGACGGAGCGCAAGCTCGGGTTATGGAAGGATTGGGAAGGAAACCGGCCGTGCCCTTTCAAAGGAACCATCCCGGAGTTTGCCTGAAACGATTTAGGAAAATCACGGAAAACCTAAATCAGGATCGTCGGAGACGGGATTGAACCGTCGTCCTCCCGAATGCGAGTCCAGTGTGCTAATGACTGCTCCACCTCGCTCGGTGAGTGGGACAATCCGGATCCACAGTGCCTTGATGAACTTGTGTATAGTATACCACGACGAATACAGCCACGCATGACTGTAAGAGGACGTGCTGGTGGGTATCAGAGGTACCATTGTGTACGGCACTGAACCACCACCTCTGAAGGGCTCGTTGTATAGTGGTACAACATGCAACTTTGCTTTTCATGAGCAATGAAAGTGAGGAAATGATGTTTATGTTGATCTCTATTCCAATTTTCTGTAGAGGTTCCGGAACTCTCGGAACCGAGGTGATGAGAAACATTTTTTGATGTGTGATTGTAAAAATAAAAAATAAACAGTGTGTAGTATGTTATCGCGTTCTTGTCGTACTTTTGCAACATCTCGGCATGACTTGTTGCAGCGTTATTCTTCATAAAATGAAAATAACGAACTGCCATACCATACTCCACACTATGGGAAAGTGTCCCTCTAGCGGCGTGATGCGGTACTGTGGCACCGGTATTCCAGTGAATATCATGGCTGCAGACATATACCAGCAAACAAACAAAATGTTAGTGACGTAATTTATTTTTCCTTGTGACGATTACAGCTGTGCGACTAGCCGCTGTATATGGTTGTTGCAGGCACGAGCGACCCCTACGTCAAATTCAAGGTGGGCGGGCGGCTGCTGTACAAGTCGCGCACCATCTACCGCGACCTCAACCCCGTGTGGGACGAGTCCTTCTGCCTGCCCATCGAGGACCCCTTCACGCCCGTCCACATCAAGGTGCGTGTCGCCGCCGCCGCCGCCGCCGCCTCTGCCTTCTCTCCTGCCTCGTATGTCGCGTCCCACGGAACCCAGCGCGCTGAATTGTGCATGAGCCTGTGCGGCGGGGCGCAAAAGCTTCCGGCGATCAGGGTGGCGCTGCCTCTCAACGACGCCCTCTAGGGGTCGCGGTATGTCAGGCGGGTCACTTGTCCTAGTCAGACTGTTTCAAAACATCGAAACGTGGCCCTTACAGTCATGTGCATCCGCAGAATTTTGTCCAGGAGGCGGCAAGATTCTAAAGCTGCTATTCGTGTTGTAGCTATAAACAAGACGTGTGTTCAAAAAATAACGGGAAATTTTTAAAAAATAATTTAGTTATTTAATCGTGTGGTTAGGGCCCTCCCGCCGCGTGACGGTCTTTCAATTTGACGCCACTTCGGCGACCTGCAGTCGATGAGGATGATAGGATGATGAGAACAGCACAAAACCCAGTCCCTGAGCGAAGAAAATTCTCCGACCCAACCGGGAATCGAACACGGGCTCAGCGCATTGACAATCCGTCACGCTGGCCATTCAGATACGGGGGCAGACTTCCGTGTAGGGAGTATTGTCCACTAAAAAATAGTTCCCACTAGATTTACACGCTTATCTCAGCGCTTGTTCCGCTCCCGGAAACACGCCTGGAAATATATTTGGGATAGCGCTTTGCTCTCCTAGTCACGGGTTTTTAATCTAATTTAGGATTCTAAAATCATGGCATTTTAAGAGTTTCCTTATTTACCGGAACATAAAAAAATTATTTGCGGCACTGTTTCTGGCTTGAAATTGACGAACAGGCAACGAAACGTGAGCATCATCATGGTGCAAAAGCCATTAATTGTTTCACCACAGATCCGGTTTTTTTTCGGCTTGCTCCACCAGCATCGTTGGCGACTCCTCTGATTGTGATTCGCTGGCTGTTAACACTCGGCTCTTCCCCTTGCTCCGCAATTTCATCCGTTGATGACCTGCCAGGGCGTGTCCAGGAGGCTCGTCACTTTCAACGTCCTTACAGCTTTCTTCGAAATCCTTATTTCACTCGCAAACCCTCGTTTTACTCATAGTTCACTCACAAAAGGAAATATTTAACATTTCTAAAATTTCGCTGCGCCCCATTCCGTACTTGCAGCAAAATTTAATGCAAATATTCTCTGATGTTTATATTACACATTCACCAATACTAAAATAGGCGTCCCTAATTTCGTCACCTTAGTAGGTTATGGAAAAGATTAAAAATTGGTAAATATACTTCCGAATTTATTCTCAACTTGTAGGCAAGCTACAGTTTAATTCTTATAACATACTGTAGTCAGTGTTTCACGAACATCAGCATGGAAAAAGCAGAAATAAAAAAATGTCACTTTTTCTGTTTTCCGTCGTTCCTTAATTGCTTCAGAATTCATGGAGGAAGGTTCCGTCTTTGCAACTAAATGAAAGGCAATTTGTGGTTTGTCATACGTGTTTCGCCCGTATTATTTGTGAAGCATATTCAGTGGCCTGTAATAGTACATGTTCCTTTCTTTACGTATATTAAGTGTATGTTACATTTTGTCATGTTTTTCAGATACAAACAACTTGTGTAGCACAGTTTTCGTGACGTTAAATCATCGTTTGGTGTTACGATTTCCAATGTTGCTAATCCATGTGTGTGGTCTTGCAGAGGTGTTCATCCGGTTCCCATACTCCAGATGGACGATTTCCGGTGTTTTTTTTCACCCACATTTATTATAGCACGTCACTTACGCTTTTCATTGTATTATCAACATGCCCATGTTTACGACGTGTAGTGTTGCCAATTGTATTGCCAACTGTCGCTGTGTGTGTGTGTGGTTCCTTTTTTTAAAAAAAGTGTGGATTTGTTATTCTGTACGTAAGTTCTTATTTATCTCTCTCTCTCTCTCTCTCTCTCTCTCTCTCTGTGTGTGTGTGTGTGTGTGTGTGTGTGTGTGTGTGTGTGTGTCAGAGAGAGAGAGAGAGAGGGTGGGGGGAGACTCATTAATTATTAATTCTGCTCATGTTACACAAAAAAAGCACTCTCACAAGGAATGACACATTCACACACACACACACACACATACACACACACACATGAGAACTCACATAAAGAATAATTTATCCCCACTTTAAAAAATGTAACCACACAGACAGCACAAACAGAACATGAAAGAAAAAACACATAGCGACAGTTGTCAATACAGCTGGCAACACTACTCACTGTAAACATAGACATGTTGATAACACGATGAAAAGTACAAGTGATGTGTTGTAATAAATGTGAGTGAAAAAAAAGCCGTAAATCGCCCAGCTTGCGTCTGGTGACCGAATGAACACACCTCCAGGACCACACAAATGGACTAGCAACATTAGATATCCTAAGCAACAACAAACTATAGTTTAACCTCGTGAAATTGTGTTACAAAAGTTGCCTCTAAGCTAAAACAAAAGAAAAAATGAGAAAACTTAAGTTAGTAACACATCTGTAACTACTATTTTATTTATGTATAATATGCATTACTGGCCACTCAAGATGTTTCAATAAATAAAAGACATAAAACATGTATGGAAAAAACAAACTGCCTCTCATTTAGTTGCAAAGACGAACATACCTCCATGAACAAAAAAAAGTGCTCATAATTTAATCCCCCATAAAAATGGTCAAAAGTGCAATTAATTTGAATGTGTTTTTCCATTCTAACGATGCCAAACACTTTCATTAGTAGAGGAACCAGAGCAGGTTGACCGACTTATTTCCCTTAGTTTTTTCCAGATTTTATAATGAATATTTTTTTATTTGAAAATATTGTTACATTGTTTCAGCAATAATAATTATGGCGTCTCACTAATTGTTCGCAAAAAATATTTAATACACTAATATCACTTGAGCCATCCTACTCTATCCACAGAGTAAGTTGGCCCAACGGTTGGGGCAAATTGGCCCATGTGATTTTATCATTTAATTAGTTGCAACATTGCCTGTCTAATCGAAAATACATCGACTTTAATACTCACAATTTAGTTTAATATAAATTAAGGACATGGACTGAATTAGGGACCATAAGATTACTAAAATACATGTAACTTGTTTGACAGCAGACCTGATATCCGATATCGCTAACGCTGTACAGATACTATCCAGGTTAATGTACCAATACAATGACGAAAAAATCAGCTCGGACTAATGCAACGTGAGAAATCACAAGATTTCCATTACTTTTGGAACATTTCACGAGTTTCCCGCCTGATAATACTTTTCAAGTCACACAATATTTCAACGATGAAACTGCTCGATATCTTGAGATGGTTATATGTTTATTCTGAAGATATTTGGTTCTACTCGCAGTGTAAGTTGTGCAGGGCAATGTGACTGTCAGACTTCTGACTATGCTTGAAGTGATTAGAACAGAAGAGAAAATCTAGTGTTAATGTTTATGTAGGATGTAACTTTGCGTCAGTCCCCTAACAGTCGTATGAGAGGCTTCTTCGGGCTTTCATAAAGCGAGTTTTGGCCTTCTTGGCCAAGTGAAACTATAAAATTAATGGAACAAAAAGTTTGATTTAATATAAAATTTATTGGCCTTTATCTGAATGATTCGGTAGTCTATTGTTGCCCTAAGTATTGCCTAATAGGAGTGTTGGGAATAAAGGAGGAAGCACTTGTTATAACCCGAAATGCCTCGTTTGGAAGCGTTTACAATCGTTTCAGATACGTGTCGCCAGCCAGTGACGACACTTCCGAACCATACAAGATGATGGGAAGTTTGGTAGCATGCCAGATTGCCAGTTTTGCTTAGTCTGATAATCTGTCACGTCTACCACTACAACAATAGTTACTTTGAATTGTTGTTGGACATAGAACGTTGCTCTCTCGTGTGTTTACTACGACAACGCTTACGTATTAAAATGAAATGTGTACATTTGTATGAGCCCAAGAAGGGTCACGGTGTAAGAGTATAGGAGTGTTCACCTGAGAATAGCGAATAGAATCAGCTGACCATGCTATAAATGATAGATATTGCTTGACATCGCAGTTGGAAAATGGAGTCTTATTTCAATAAATGTGTGTCTGTAGTAACGGAAATGAAAAAAATGTCTATTTCTTTTGCCTTTCATCGTTCGTCTTACGGGATCAACATTGTTATACGAGTTTTTGCAAAGTTAATGTCACTGGCGGGAGGATGGTCTTCTTGACACCCCCCCCCCCCCCCCCCCCCACTACCACGACACTGAATCCCCACCCCTGAAGTGGGATCTGTGCACTCCATCTGCCTGCGGTGAGAGTAACTTCATGTTCAAGTGTGAGACCGTTTCCCTAAATGTTTACGTAGCTTGTATCCGTGGCGTGACATAGGTACCAGCCCGGTATTTACCTAGTTGGATGTGGGAAACCGTCTTAGAACCACATCCAGGTTGGCCGGCATAACACCCCTCTTCATCAGTCCGCGAGTTGGATTCGATCTGCGAAAGGCTCCTCTCCCCGTATCGCGGAATGGGCGCGTTTACGCACTTGGCTACCCAGACGGGTATACTCAAAATTAAAAACAAGGTTAACAACAGTTTTTCCAGAAAGCACGCACCGACTGACAGTAATTTCTAAATTCTTGGGAAGCCTAAATTGTAACCGGTGCTACTTTTCATACTTACTGTGCCGTTTTTGCAATTCCCCTCTATCAAGCGGCCAGTGTAAAAATACTAATTCAAACCCTGTACTCTAGATAGCTGGTCGTGTTTAAAAATAAAAAAAAAAAACCTTCAGTAATGTATGGTTGTTGATGTGTGTGTGTGTGTGTGTGTGTGTGTGTATGTGTGTTGTTTTGTGTACGTATTGACAATGTATGGCTAATAGTGTGAAACGGCCTAACTGAAGCAAAGGGTATAACAACGATAGAGGGACAGTTATATTGACAGACAGTGTCAGGTGATTTGCCGTATTGGCGGTGACTGACACGCAGAAACATGGCGACAAACGAGAGCGTAGGTTGCACGTCAGAACAGAGGCTATCTGCTCTCTCTCTCTCTCCCTCCCTCCCTCCCTTCTCCCTACTCTGTTTCCGTTTCACAAAAAAAAGCGACGGGACCAACGTGTCGTATATCATGAACTACAAGGCCTCCCATTGACAGTTATTCGATTTGTTTATCTTTCCGCCAGCAGAATTTCCACAGCACTAGATGTATTGTGCCAGAAAATGTGTCCCTGTCCTCTTCGCTGACGTGCAACGTGTCACTTGGCATTGTCTGAGTTCGTACTATATCACTTTTTTCAGTGAAAGTAACTTTTATTATGCGGCAATATTGTCGAGAATACATCGGAAGCGAATAATGCCTTCGTCTTCCTTGCATCCCACATAAAAAGAATTTGGATGTATTTCAAGTTTGAGATTTGTCTTCAGCTGAAGTACTGTACTTAACAACATAATACGTAATTCAGGTGGTATATTGTTAGTCGCTGAAGTAAACTAGGAAAAATTATAAATACAAACAACATTGAGACAATGAAATCAAAATAGTGAATAACTGTCCAGTTTTTGACAGTTGAGAAATTTTCAACGACTAAACAAGTGTCTTTTTTTACGTTATATGCAGATAAATTATGGTGGTAACGTCGGCAAAATAATAAACGAAATTACCAAGAAAGAAAAAAGACACAGTTTTCATATCAAAGGATATATGGGGAAACCATTATTGTAACGTAAATGTTAAGCCACTATTGGCAATCGCAGAATTTTACGTTTTATTTCTCACATAAATATAAAGAACTGCAGGCAGAACAAAGGCCAGTTTCAGGTTCGTTAGAAGCACTGGAAGTCCATTAACAAGCTACTCAGCAGCCGCCGAAACCTGCTCTATAGGCGCTATGTTCACGTACTGTGCATGCCATGCATACACAGTAAGCTCTCCTATGAGTAGGTGTCCAGTTTATTGTAGTCTAAATAGCAAACCGTACATAAGAACTACCGAATAGCTGGTAGGCGCACAGCGAACAGTGCGAAAGATTTTATTGGGATTTGTGCGATGCAGCTCATTTGTAGTTATGCAATAGTTTGAGTACATCAGGCGTAATAAATGGGTTCAGGAATCACAAAAGATTGAAAAATTAGACACGAAGTGAACCAGCCTTGAATA
This sequence comes from Schistocerca gregaria, assembly GCF_023897955.1. Taxonomy (NCBI): domain Eukaryota; kingdom Metazoa; phylum Arthropoda; class Insecta; order Orthoptera; family Acrididae; genus Schistocerca; species Schistocerca gregaria. Next base: position 399,986,536 of record NC_064924.1, on the reverse strand, counting down.
GTTTCAAATTACTTTTACAGGATGTTCTAGGAGGAATGACAAACATTTTGGTAAGTGGCAATATAGGCTCATTCGAATAAAGCATTCCACCTAAAATGTGTCCAGTGTTTACCGTTTAGATAAATACAGCTGTCAGAACATAACTCAGAGAAACATCGCAGAAAGTGTCAAGCGATGGTAAATCAGTCAGTTAAAACATCATTTTCCCAGCTTAGAGTTGCGGCTTCGGTACACATTCGTATTCTGTTTACAACATCACGTGTAGGTCTTTTGATGTTGTCTTGGCGTTCTGTTAAGAGAGGAGCACTATTCACGATACGAAAAATCGGTTAGTAGATACTGTCTCTTTGTAGATTTCGCCATTCAACCAACATTATAGGGAAAAACCTAAAGGCATAAGTATCGGGGATCTTGTTGGCCAAGGAATGTGAGCTTTTCTGCCGATTCGTCTTCCGAGGAATGTTATATTTAGATGATCTGTCACCAAACTACTAAAACGAGCAAAAACGTACTCATCCTTGTCGCTAAATGACTCTTTTACAATAACGCTTGAAGCTCGTTTTCAAGTATACGTAAATATGGGAGACGTTTAAGACGATAACACAACAGGCCTAGCCGATTGTCTATGATACCACTACACATTTACAGAGAACCGTTTTCAAAAATTTGTTGCCACAAAGAGTAAAGGTACCCTTATGTAGGGGAGGTAATCGGCGACCTAGAATTGGTATGAGGGGATGCGAATCGGCTTGTGCCGGCTGAGGACCAGCTGTGCGGCCTCAGGGCCGATGGCGCGTCTACTCCCTTACCTGCCAGCCAGGTGCAGATAACTGCAGCAAAGCACTGGATGTGGGTAGATCCCAAAGCTGGGAATTTTGACGGCGGTCACATCGCTTAGCAGAATGTGGAGTGACCAGCAATGGCGGGCTTTGCAACAAACTGAAAGATGGCTACTTACACCTCGCTGAGAATCTGTTATAATTTACAGTCAAGTATTAAAGCAAATCTGAATAACTTTGGTACCTCAGCAAAATGAGGCGCATCCAGTGATAGAACAATATTTCAATATTTTTAAAACTACAGAAAAAATTTTCACAGCCAGCCTCTGAATTAACAACTTGTGAATGTTTAAAGCGATTACAGAAAAAGGTATCTCAGATGACAGCATGACAGCACTGCATGACAACTATGATCTCTGAAAGCTGTGTACCCGAATCTATCTTATTTCTTGATTTATTTTTTATATCTTTTTTATTACCCAAACGTTTGTCAGAAAATCGTATTCTCCACATTTACACAGGAAATGGACACAGCAGCAGTACCTAATATTTTGTCGTACTTGTGTTTTTAGTTAATGAACAGTTTTCTATTTTTCCATCAAGTTTATTTAAATGTGGATTGCAAGTGGTATTAAAAAAATGTGCTCATTTAAAAGTGGTAAATCGCATGTGTTAGCAGGCACCACAACTGAAAAGAGCCAATAGACGCTTCTATCAAGAAGGCATAAATAATTGTTTAAACAAAATATAAGTACAGTCTGTTGTCATTTATCATGAGTACACTTGCGCAAGAATGCTGTCTTATTTAATCATGTACCAACTATTACTTATGCAGGGTGTATGAAAAAGAATCATCCGATTTTGAAAAAAAAAATCGTAGCTATTACGTTATTTGAGATATGTGCGTGAACAATGTACTGTTGGGAAAAGCAAACTCTCAAGTTTTGCGTAGGTCTCACTAGATAGTAGCAGTGTGCGCCCACTTAAGTTGGTGTCGGGACAACAGAAAGAGTTTTGTTTTTTGCGCTTTGTTCAGTGCGGGTCAGGAATAACTGTTCAGCGTGACTTTCGTACTAGGTATGGTCTGGATCCTCCTACAGCACAGAGCATTAGACGATGACATGAACAATTCTGAGAAACAGGTTGTTTGTCTAAAGTCTTATCGCCGGGCCGTCCCCGAGTGTCTGACACAGACACAACACAGCATGTTGTCATCAATGGAGAGACGTCTACAGACATTAAAGTAACCTCTGGCGTGCCACAGGGGAGTGTTATGGGACCATTGCTTTTCACAATATATATAAATGACCTAGTATATAGTGTCGGAAGTTCCATGCGGCTTTTCGCGGATGATGCTGTAGTATACAGAGAAGTTGCAGCATTAAAAAATTGTGGCAAAATGCAGGAAGATCTGCAGCGGATAGGCACTTGGTGCAGGGAGTGGCAACTGACCCTTAACATAGACAAATGTAATGTATTGCGAATACATAGAAAGAAGAATCATTTATTGTATGATTATATGATAGCGGAACAAACACTGGTAGCAGTTACTTCTGTAAAATATCTGGGAGTATGCGTACGGAACGATTTGAAGTGGAATGATCATACAAAATTAATTGTTGGTAAGGTTGATACCAGGTTGAGATTCATTGGGAGAGTCCTTAGAAAATGTAGTCCATCAACAAAGGAGGTTGGTTACAAAACACTCGTTCGAACTATACTTGAGTATTGCTCATCAGTGTGGGATCCGTTCCAGATCGGGTTGACGGAGGAGATAGAGAATATCCAAAGAATAGCGGCGCGTTTCGTCACAGGGTTATTTGATAAGCGTGTTAGCGTTACGGAGATGTTTAGCAAACTCAAGTGGCAGACTCTGCAAGAGAGGCGCTCTGCATCGCGGTGTAGCTTGCTCGCCAGGTTTAGAGAGGGTGCGTTTCTGGATGAGGTATCGAATATAATGCTTCGCCCTACTTACCTACTTATACCTCCCGAGGAGATCACGAATGTAAAATTAGAGAGATTCGAGCGCGCACGGAGGCTTTCAGACAGTTGTTCTTCCCGCGGACCATACGCGACTGGAACAGGAAAGGGAGGTAATGACAGTGGCACGTAAAGTGCCCTCCGCCACACACCGTTGGGTGGCTTGCGGAGTATAAATGTAAATGTAGATGTAGATGTAGATGTAGATGTAGTTTCACAAGGAGTCCGCAGGAAGCTGATCGCCGTGCAGCTCGACAGCTCAGCATGCACTCGATGTTCGTCTGTCGTGTTTCGTCGACGCTTATGCATGAAACCACATAATATTGAGCTACTGCAAGCTCTTCGTGAATGCGACAAACAACAACGAGTGGAGTTCTGCAGTTTCGTTCTTGGCAAGATGGAGGATGACAGTTTTCTTCCATACTTAGTGTTTGGTAACGAGCAAACTTTCCATTTAAATGGAAAGGTGAATCATATATCGGGCACGGAACAATCACATGAACTTTTACAAGATGAAAGTTTCATGGTAAAAGGTGTATGGTCCAGTTTTCTTTGCTGAGAACACTGTTACGGGAAGCACATACTTGATATGCTTGAGATGTTTCTTTTACCACAACTGGAGACTGATTCGACCGACTTCATTTACCTACAGGATGGGACACTGCCACACTGGCATCGGGAAGTGCAGAAATTTTTAAATCAAAGAATTACTGAAAGATAGATCAGTTGCACTGAACCAAATGATTCAGCCTCACATTACTGGCCTCCAAGGTCACCGGACCTGACTGTGGTGATTATTTCTTGTGGGGGGTTATAAAAGACTCTGTATAAGGGTCTCCATTACCAACAACAATGAATGAACTGCGACATTGCATAACAGTTGTGGAAGCAGTAACTCAAGACATATTAGCTGCAGTGTGGGAACAATTTGAATACCGCATATGCAATGCATCTTGAGGGGGGGGGGGGAAATCATACTGAACATCTATGAACAGGTTCAAAAATCCTTTTGAGTTTCCCATTCATCAAAAAACAAAACTAATTGTATATGTTTATTAATTGCAGAAATATAGACATGCCAAACCGGATAATTCTTTTTGACACACACTGTATTTATTGTAAATGATTTTAGTATAACTGAATGTTTATGATATTTCTTTATTTAAATATAGTTGCAGATATTAGTTTAGTCCAGAAAGTGGTCATGTAGTGTCAGTGTCTGTAGAGCGTAAGAACGACGTACATTTGGTAAGACAGTCTTCAGCTAATACATACATCAAAAAAAGTTTTGCTTCGACCCGGTTCCCAGATCTCCTGAAGATAGACGTTGACTGTGGATCTTGTATCACAGACACAGTACCTTTGACTGTTCAGAGATGTCACTATAACCAATGAAATATGTAAACAACCATGCATGAGTAGCGCGTATTAGACGAGGGGGTCCGACAGCCTATTAGTTCCAGTCATTCTACCAGAAAGGTGGTACACGGTTGTATTGTCTGTAGTTCAAACATGCCTAGACGGCCAATAATGCGGTTCGATTGCTTCCGCATTGTTACTTTGTGTCAAAAAGGGAAGTGTCCAGGCGTCACGGAGTGAACAAGACGCAATGCTATTCGGACATGGAGATACAGACAGACAGGAAATGACTATGACATGCCTTGCTCAGGCCGCCCAAGGGCTACTACTGCAGTGAATGACCGTTACCTACGGACTATGGCTCGAAGGAGCCCTGACATAACGCCAGCATGAAGAATAATATTTTTCGCGCAGCCACAGGACGTTGTGTTAAGACTCAATCTGTACGCTATAGGCTGCATGATGCGCAACTTCACTCCCTGCGTCCATGGCGAGGTCCATCTTGGCAACCACGATGCCATGCAGTGCGGTACAGATGGGCCCAACAACATGCCGTTTGGACCACTCAGGATTGGCATGACGTTCTCTTCACCGACGAGTGTCGCATATGCCTTCAACCAGACAATCGTCGGAGACGTGTTTGGAGGCAACCAGGTCAGGCTGAACGTCTGAGACATTGTCCAGCGAGTACAGGAAGTTGGAGGTTCCTTGCTGGTTTGGGGTGGCATTATCTGGAGCCGACGTATGCCGCTGGTGGTCATGGAAGGCGCCGTACAATACGTGAATCCCATCCTCCGATCGATAGAGCAAGCATATCGGCAGCATACTGGTGAGGCATTCGTCTTCATGGACGACAATTCGCGTCCCCTGTCGTGCACATCTTGCGAATCGTTATCCTTCAGGATAAAGAAATTACTCCACTAGATTGGCCAGCATGTCCTCCAGACTTTAACCCTATTGAACATGCCTGGGATAAATTGAAAAGGGCTGTTTATGGACGACGTGACCCACCAACCACGCTGAATCTCCGTTGAGGAGTGGGACAATCTGGACCAACAATGTCATCAAGAACTTGTGGATAGTATGCCACGACAAATACAGGCATGCACCAATGCAAGATGACGTGTTACTGGGTTAATTGGCGACTCCATGTAGTGTTGTGTGCACCACGACCAATTAGTGGATAGAATTGGAAGGAAAATCAGCATTAGGCGTATTTTGTTGTTTTATTGTCAGCAAAATCGATTTTCAGTCACTTAGTGACCATCCTCAGTGCTGTAATATACAATTAAAATTGGTAGGCACTGGTATCAAGCTATAACGACAAGCTTGTGGTTATAGCTTGATACCAGTGCCTACCGATTTAAATTGTTTATTACAGCATTGAGGATGGTCACTAAGTGACTGAAAATCGATTTTGCTGACAATAAAACAACAAAATACGGCAAATGCTGATTTTCCTTCCACTGTCACTGGGTATTAGAGGTACCGGTGTGTACAGTAATCTGGACCACCACCTCTGATGGTCTCGTTGTATGGTGGTATAACACGCAATGTGTGGTTTTCAGGAGCAATAAAAAGGGCTGAAATGATGTTTATGTTGATCACTATTCCCATTTTCTGTACATGTTCCGGAACTCTCGGAACCGAGGCGACGCAAAACTTTTTTTGACCTGTGTAGAAAATCAGACAATTGCAGAATACTACGTGATCCGATGCAGTCAGTGTTTCCAAGTGAAGTGCTCAAGGGAGCAATTGAGGACACTTGGATGTTCATACCAAGAGAAAGGCAGATCTGCCTGTGGTACGGTATATGGTGGAGTGAGTGATAGATTCTGGGTGGTGAACGGCGGTTACAATACTCTAACTTTTGAAGGGACTTTATATTTCTAGAGATGTAAATGTGTTCCAGAGTGGTACTGATCTTTACTGCTTATGAACTGAGGATAGAAAGAGTATGAGTTACTATTCTGTGTACTGCGTGCTTTAATTTGTAGATTATCATGTTGAACTCGTTTTGTGCTGGTGAATATTTCATGTATTCTGATTGTGAAACGCATTCTGTTTTCATATATCTTAGATGACTACCATTCTCTTAACAGTCTCAACGTAACTTTATTGTATTTGATAAGGACATTTTCCGTCTGTGTTTTATCTTAACATCGTAGGACCACTTCCTATTTTTTTGAGATGTCCTTTCTGGGATTAACATTCTCCACCATAATACTCTACCATCTAGATAAATTACAGACATTATTATAGAACCCATATTATTAAATTATTCACTTAGCTTTTATTTTGTGTTTCTCTGTATTTCATTAAGTCGCCTTTCTACCCAAAGTGCACACTGTTTGACTGAAGGATCATAGATATGGGTTATTATTTGCAGCGAATTAGCTATGAGGCATAAAAGCAGACGTGTACCATTAGACACTATGACTACATCGAGCTAATCTTTTAAACAGAGCAGTGTAGAGCCAGGTACCTAAACGAGCAACAGTAGGTAAACATGCAGATGGTTTGCTCATGTGGGATCCCATTAAGAACAGCTACAGCACCAGTAACCTTTAGTTACCATCGCAAAAGGCATGTGGATTTTTGTCAGACCAAGGATGTGAGTTACGAGAGTCTCACCTGTGTGCTTTGGTATTTTAGTTTTTTAATCTCTGCATATCAATCTAGTAGATTAGACACACTTCTTGCGTATTTGTCAGTGTCTACAGTAGAGTTGCACAGCGTGTGTCATAGTCCTTTGTTTGGCTGCATGGTGTAGTTTTCCACAGCTTTCAGTATGGACAGGGACCGTGATTGCTGTGTGTGGATACGAGCCGAGTTGGTGACACTTTGCTCTCAGCTCCAGGCTGTGTTGGCTTCAGTTACACTGCTTGAGGCTGCAGTTGAAGGGCATCACTATTGTGGGCCAGCCTTGGGGACTCCATCGATAGACTTAGAAAGGTATCCAAATTACAGGTCTCATTGAGGTTGACCCTTCACCTGTGGTCGAGTGGGAGGTAGCCTTAAGGTGTGGGAGGCTGTGAAAGGCTTCCCGTGGCTTTGGAGGATGGGGGAGGGGGGGGCGAATGTAAGGCCTCTCCAGTAAGTGTGACAAAAAGGTTCGAGGTGCTGCCTGTGGCTGACACTGTTTCTCACCCAGATGCAGCCTCTTGTCCTGCATCTGAGGAAACCTCTCAGTCTGCAACATCCAAGCAATCACAGTGGGATCATTGGCAGTTAGGAACTCCAATGTTAGGCATGTTATGGGACTCCTTAAGGACATGGTTGTCAAGTAAGGGAAGAAGGCCAGTGTGCACTACAACTGCATTGCGGTTAAGTCAGACCTGGAGTGAGTCCTTGTGTGTCGCTTTGGATTTGAAGAGATTTTCTGTGGTTCCTAGCTGCTGTCCGAAGTGGTAAATGATGCTAGTCTTGCTTGCAAGATGAAAAAAGAGCACACCATTTTCAGTATAGTCGAAAGGACCGTTTGCGGACGTCTACTACAGAGCCGAGTGAAGGGTCTGAATCAGAGCTCAGATGGTTCTTCGACTGTGTAGGCAGCAGTTTCTTCAACTTGCGCCATAGGGTGGTGAGGTTTCTTAGCACTTGGAGAAGAAGGTTCAGAGTCAGTATTAAAAACCTTGTTGACGCAAGGTGTAGGTATTGCTTTTTAATACCGACACTGAGTATTGTTTTGCACGATCCAAGATTTTTACTCCCTGATGATGGCAGTAGTGAGTTGGCGCAATATATACAGAAATTTATCAAGCGATCTAGACGGTTTTATTCAAAAAATAATAATATCTGTAAGATTGTCGACAATGAGCGGACATTCCAAACCGGTAAAGCTACTAGATAATTTTATGAGCATTGACTGAATCTCTACATTGAAATAGAGCGTAACTTTTTTAAGGAAACAACACCAGCATACGTGTTGAATGATTTAGGAAATCCACAGAATTATAAAATAGGATTGTCGTTCGGGTGCTTGAACCTCGCTCCTCTCGAGTACGAGTCGAGCTCCTACACGACTGTCATCCAGTCCGATCCCCGACCTGCGATAAAGACTTCAGGGAGCGAGATGGCGCTCTGGTTCACGAACTGGACTCGCTTGCGGAAGGAACGCTGTTCAGATCCCCGTCCCGCCATTCACATTCAGATTTACTTGTAAATCAGCGTAAAGGATCGGTGTTCGAGAATTATTATGCAGCACAATCACTTTATTTCTATCGAAATAACTGGCTTTGGCCAGCATCTCCCATCAGCAGATATACAAAACATGAAACTAAAATACAATGAAATACCAAAAGAAAGTTAAAGCCACTATTCCATAAACCAAAAGCACTTTCCGGTGCCCTGTCTGTCTGGTTCGAGCAGTAATAACAATTTTTATTTTCAGTGCTTTGCGTAATTATTGAACGAATTTGAAAATCTAAAATGTTGTCGTAATCTACACTCCTGGAAATTGAAATAAGAACATCGTGAATTCATTGTTCCAGGAAGGGGAAACTTTATTGACACATTCCTGGGATCAGATACATCACATGATCACACTGGCAGAACCACAGACACATAGACACAGGCAACAGAGCATGCACAATGTCGGCACTAGTACAGTGTATATCCACCTTTCGCAGCAATGCAGGCTGCTATTCTCCCATGGAGACGATCGTAGAGATGCTGGATGTAGTCCTCTGGAACGGCTTGCCATGCCATTTCCACCTGGCGCCTCAGTTGGACCAGCGTTCGTGCTGGACGTGCAGACCACCTGAGACGACGCTTCATCCAGTCCCAAACATGCTAAATGGGGGGAAGATCCGGAGATCTTGCTGGCCAGGGTAGTTGACTTACATCTTCTAGAGCACGTTGGGTGGCACGGGATACATGCGGACGTGCATTGTCCTGTTGGAACAGCAAGTTCCCTTGACGGTCTAGGAATGGTAGAACGATGGGTTCGATGACGGTTTGGATGTACCGTGCACTATTCAGTGTCCCCTCGACGATCACCAGAGGTGTACGACCAGTGTAGGAGATCGCTCCCCGCACCATGATGCCGGGTGTTGGCCCTGTGTGCCTCGGTCGTATGCAGTCCTGATTGTGGCGCTCACCTGCACGGCGCCAAACACGCATACGACCATCATTGGCACCAAGGCAGAAGCGACTCTCATCGCTGAAGACGACACGTCTCCATTCGTCCCTCCATTCACGCCTGTCGCGACACCACTGGAGGCGGGCTGCACGATGTTGGGGCGTGAGCGGAAGACGGCCTAACGGTGTGCGGGACCGTAGCCCAGCTCCATGGAGACGGTTGCGAATGGTCCTCGCCGATATCCCAGGAGCAACAGTGTCCCTAATTTGCTGGGAAGTGGCGGTGCGGTCCCCTACGGCATTGCGTAGGATCCTACGGTCTTGGCGTGGATCCGTGCGTCGCTGCGGTCCGGTCCCAGGTCGACGGGCACGTGCACCTTCCGCCGACCACTGGCGACAACATCGATGTACTGTGGAGACCTCACGCCCCACGTGTTGAGCAATTCGGCGGTACGTCCACCCGGCCTCCCGCATGCCCACTATACGCCCTCGCTCAAAGTCCGTCAACTGCACATACGGTTCACGTCCACGCTGTCGCGGCATGCTACCAGTGTTAAAGACTGCGATAGAGCTCCGTATGCCACGGCAAACTGACTGACACTGACGGCGGCGGTGCACAAATGCTGCGCAGCTAGCGCCATTCGACGGCCAACACCGCGGTTCCTGGTGTGTCCGCTTTGCCGTGCGTGTGATCATTGCTTGTACAGCCCTCTCGCAGTGTCCGGAGCAAGTATGGTGGGTCTGACACACCGGTGTCAATGTGTTTTTTTTTCCATTTCCAGGAGTGTATTTTTAACAAAAAGCAGAGTCGGATATATCAGGTGGCAAAAGAACAATATCACGCCACAAAATAGGAGAAACATGGTGAACAGTGCGAAGAAGGTCGGAACGCGAAGTTGTGCTTATATGTCAGAAATAAAGTGGTAGTGCGACCTCCACCCCAGATGAGAGAAAACGCAGATCAGCGAATCGTAGGTAATTACTTTTTTACATAAGAAATCGCAACGTGGACTGTTTAATACTCTAAAAGTAACAGAACTGTATCGCTTTATGTCCCACTGATGATGCCTTAGAGCAAGGAAAAAGTGAAACGCGACCTGCGATAAATAAAGTGGCAGCAGGAAAAGTCGGTTTTGGTTCAAATGGCCCTGAGCACTATGGGACTTAACATCTATGGCCATCAGTCCCCTAGAACTTAGAACTACTTAAACCTAACTAGCTTAAGGACATCACACAACACCCAGCCATCACGAGGCAGAGAAAATCCCTCACCCCTCCGGGAATCGTACCTGGGAACCCGGGCGTGGAAAGCGAGAACGCCACCGCACGACCACGAGATGCGGGCAAAAGTCGGTTTTATTTACGAAACAAGTATCTCATTTCTTTATCTCAAAACATTAATGAAATATTAGGAATGTCGTTGATATTACACTCTGGCTTTATCGCTAGCGCGGCTTAATCGCAAGTGAGTGTACTACGTCAGACCGGTTTTCACGAGATTGGTGACAGAGACCTCCATCCAAGTCTAAAGAAAAATTCAATGTGTTATCTAAATTTCATACGTGACAACATTTGTAATATGCACCTAACACAAAATCTTAGCAACCTCTACTTTTCATTGGAAACTTTTTCGAATATCGCGCAATGTCTTGCTTTCAAAATATGACAATAAGGATGACAGTTAACGAAATGATGGGCACATCATAATGAACCTGATACACAAAGCTACAAGTAAAGCAAAAATAAGATTTTTTTACCGAATGGTTCTGTGTAAAATCGTTTGAGAAAGATTGCAGGGCGTGCGCCCCGATTTTGTCATGGCCGACCGGCCGAAAGATGGCAGGTAGTGACGGCCTCCCCTTCCGAACAAACGAATGAACTCGCCCAGCGCTTTGGACGAAAACTAGTCTTTGCTCATCGGCCACCGAATCCTGCGCCGACGAGCATTTTCCCTCGAAATAGCCGCACGGTAACTGTTTGAGATAACTCTGCAGCCACTGACAGCAGCAGTTTCTGTCTCGTTTGAAACCGACTGTCGTTGAGAACGCGTGACCCGTCTCTGTCAGGTAGGGTCTTTTTACGACTTCAAGCCATATTGCACGGCATACGGCTGTGAGTGGTACACCATTCGTCGTAGACACGTTGAACTGTCTTCGTTGATACACGGGAACACCGGACAACTTCATTCACTATATGGTAATGTGGACGCCCAAACGCGATAGCCCGTTTCAAAATTCTGTCACGTCAGCATGTCGATCAATTTTTGTGGGCTGATTCTATACGACCGCATGGCACACACGTTCCAATTCACTATCAGTTCCACACCATCTACATCGTTCCAGAGTGCTATTTTAAGTGGCTGACTAAGGGTTTGTTCAGTGAGTCAATCTTGCCGAGTTATATGTGTTCTGGAACCCACATCATGGGGATACTTTGTAAAATACAGGATGTAACAACAATGTACGCCACAAAATGCAGGACACATTCCTCACTCGCAGAAGAAAACGCTTTGTTTCCATGTTACAACTCATTTTCTCTAACTCATTAATCATGGGAAGCATACACCAGCATGCTACATGCACCTCTTTCTGACAGGAGATGTTCAATATGCCCTTGCCGCGTAGTCTAAGGCGTCTTGTCATGGTCAGCGCGGCTCGCCCTCTTGGAGGTTCGAGTCCTCCCTCGGGCATGGGTGTGTATGTCGTCCTTTGCGTAAGTTAGTTTAAGTTAGATTATGTAGTGCGTAAGCTTAGGGACCGATGGCATCAGCAGTTTGGTCCCATAATACCGTACCACAAATTTCCAAATTTCCAATATGCCCTCCGTGGCAGGTGATACATGCATCCACCCGCCGACGTAGTTAATCTCGGATGCGCTGACGTGGCCCTGGAGTATTGTGTATGGTTTCGCAGCCTTCCGTAACACAGGGACGGAAGTCTCTGAACATCTTGTACTAGGGTTTCATACTCAAGAGCTTTAAAATGCCCCCACAAATAAAAGTCCAGTGCGTGTATGTCCGGGGAGTTTGGAGGCCAGGAAATTTGTCCATCCCCACCAATCCATATGTCAGTGAATCTGCTATTTAGAAGCCGACGGACATTACCACTAAAATTCGGAGGTGTTCGTTCCCTAGTGCATGAAGGACATGTCCTGTCGCACAGCTAAAGGCATATCACGTAACGGATCAGGTAGCAAATTCTCTACGAAATTATAATAACTTTGTCCATTGAGCCTGGGTGGAAGAAAGTGAGGCCCTACCAGTCACCAACAATTCAGACCCGAACATTGACAAAAAATCTTTAATGATTACTTCTGGTATGCTGGTGCGTTCTGTTCGTGTGTGTTCCCATGATTAATGAGTAGGAGAAAATGAATTTGTAACATGGGAACAAAGTGTTTCCAGACCGATGTCCGTCTTTCGTTTACTGCCGGCCGGAGTGGCCGTGCGGTTCTGGGCGCTAAAGTCTGGAGCCGAGCGACTGCTACGGTAGCGGGTTCGAATCCTGCCTCGGGCATGGATGTGTGTGATTTCCTTAGGTTAGTTAGGTTTAATTAGTTATAAGTTCTAGGCGACTGATGGCCTCAGAAGTTAAGTCGCATAGTGCTCAGAGCCATTTGAACCATTTTTCGTTTACTTGTGAGGAACTTGTGTCTTATCTTTTTGTTACCCCTGTATGTAATCTCATTTGTTAAGGCTGACAAAGATACAAAAATTTAATAGTTGACGCCTGTTGTAGATAAGGGAACTAAGGTGGTGGGTGATGTGGTTAAATCTGGTTTTAGAACTGGTTTGACAAAAATGTTCAAATGTGTAAATGCCTAAGGGACCAAACTGCTGAGGTCATCGGTCACTACACTTACACACTACTTAAACTAACTTTAACTAACTTACGCTAAGAACAGCACACACACCCGTGCCCGAGGGAGGACTCGAATCTCCGACGGGAGGGGCCGCGCAATCTGTGACATGGCGCCTGAGACCGCGCGGCGCTAGACAAAAGAAATATGTTTTGTCTTCACCGCTGTACAGATACACTCGACACCCAATCCATTACTTACTTCTGGTATATAATGCTCTATCAACATAGGGAGATCTATACAGTAGTTGTAACATAATAAAGTTAAAAATACTTGACAGTGATTTAAAAATTAGATTTCTTGCCTAGGCCTCTTCTAAAGATAGTGAGAAGATCCCGCACTTAAAACGACAACTCTTTATACTAAACAATACATGAGAGAGCTTGACTGCATAGCCGTAAGACATTCGTCGTCTGCTCCACACAATGAAATCTATCAGAATCTACTGTGATAATTGTTAGGCTATCTGGTAATTGTCTCTTTTGGTACGTGCTTGGAAAGAAGAGAAGAATTCTGACTCTTTGTAGACGCTACCTGACGAAGACAATACACAATAGTTTTGGTTCAATTGCTTTATGTTTCGACATGCAGAACAATGACAGCAGGTAGACCTACAGCGTGGCAATAGGTCGGCTACGGTGAATTATGTCAAGGCAAGGCAACGTTCTCTTTGTCTTGTACATCAGTCGATACACACCAAGCGTTTCAATAAATGCTTTACTGTAATTTTACGCCATTTACAGCCCGTTAGCCAGACCCTAATGAGTTGGAATCAGTACGTAACTATCTTCACCAGCAGTTTTAGTGAAAATAAATTTGCCATCTGTACACGCTGTGTTCGGTATGTTATCTCTACTTCAGATCGCTCTATTAGCCATGTTCATGACAGAATGGTGCAGTCAGCTTATTTTTTGCCTAAATGAGTCCTAAGTTCATCGAATATCGAATGTCCGAGGAATTAAGAACGTCACAGAGGAATGTCTCTCATTACACTTCATAAGAGGGGAGTAAATTATTTCAAGTGGAATTCATGGAATCTTCGAACGAGAGAGATCAACCAATCTAAATCATTCAATAGAAGATTAAGAAAATGACTAAAAAAGAACATGTAAATTCACTTTTATTTTCTTTCTTCCTTTTATTTTCATTTGTTTTTACATAATCAGTCGTCCACATTAGTAGTTTGGAATCCAGGATTTCATTTTATTAAATTTGAAATATAAACATACATTATTATTATTATTATTGTTATTATTTAGTTGCTTATCAGTGGTCGAACGAGCCGATCTTCACTTCCTTTTCTTAGGATAAAGCTACGGTAATACTGAAAATTGCTAATGTACTTCTTCAATAATACCCATAATTTAATGTGACAAAAATACGAATTATCAGTTGCAAAAAATAGTAGTAATAAAAAGACAGAAGGTGACAGGGAAGAGGGAAACAGAGAAAAGGTATAAAATGACAAGACAATTTTTGCAGTATTGCTGTATGTACCGGAGGCGAAAATTTACGTCATAAACGAGGAATCAACTTACATCTTTAACTATGTCAGTTTTCAACTTGCCTTAAATAATATCATGAAAATCGAAAGAATCTTTGATCGTTGTTACCTTCACAGTGAAAATGCCGCCCCTCGTTAACCAGTGTCGGTGGCGAGGAGAGCCTACGCTAATTTTTGCTTTCTTTCCAGCTTCAAAAAGCATGGAAACTGATTTACATGAAAAAATTATTGCTGTTTCATTACTGTCTGAGAGACTGCTATAAGATGAGAAGATACTCAGTTTCCTAATTGGGCAAGTTTTCTTCCTCCTGTCCAATCAGAGCTGCGTATTAACGAGCCGTTTCTTTTGATGTACCGACACTGCGAAGAACTTGTTCGATGTTTGGGCAGAGCGGCGCGGTTTGACTTCCACGCTGACCGTGACTGTCAATTTTTTAAATTCTTTATTTTTTGTTTTTAGAATTCAAAATTAAACAGTGAACTCTAAACATCAGAATTAGGCGAGAACATGTTAGCAATGTCACTCACTCACAACTAGTCGTACTGTTAAACATAGAGAAAGTAATAAAACATTTCAAATTATAACGTTTACTAACTGACCATCTTAATAAACAAAATAGGCCTACCTCTAAACAAAATTAATCAATCACTTATCAGAAAATTTTCTAGAGTATGGGAGTCCTAGGATTGTGATATCATTCAACAGCACTTCTGGCAGTACTTTTCAAACATGAAAACGCATAGCATAGCACTAATTTGAGCAAAAGCAATATCACACCCATATGAGATTTTAAATCGACCATTTTCTGAAGCAGTTTGCTCTTTGCATCACGTTGAGTAATTTATGAACTACAGTGCCCTTTAAACTGATTTAATAATTTGACTCATGTCTTTGAACATTAAAATTAATAATGTTAGTAAAAACCTAAATAAATAACTTCACATTTATGGATGTTGAGAAACTTCCAGAATCAGCAACGGGAGCCTAACGAAGATTACGTGACTTAGGTCAGTGATGTTCTAGTTGCACATGAACATTGAATTTTACAAAACAATTAATGCCCAGCAATGAAATAACTGATTGATGCACTGATACAGGTCTAAATAGCTTGTAAATTGTCTGGATGTGTCAAAGTGATCAACTGCTGCGGCGGTGATGGTGGAAAAAGTGGTAAGTTCCTATAGGACCAAACTGCTGAGGTCATCGGTCCCTAGGCTTATACACTACATAATCTAATTTAAACTAACGTACGCTAAGGACAAAACACACACCCATGCCAGAGGGAGAACTCGAACCTCCGACGGGGCAGCCGCGCGAACCGTGGCAACGCGCCCAGACCTCGCAGCTACTTCGCGCGGCAATGGTGGAAAGTATGCCGCAAGCATAGCTCTTCTTACGTATTAATGTGTTAAATGTCTTCTTTTTTCGCTGTCGGACATGTCTGAGCACTCCACATTAGGCCATGTTGCAATATGCTGATTTACTTCCATTTGAGGCCTTTTACAACAATTTTTAATTAATTTTGCGTCGCTTTCCCCTCCAGGATGTTTACACTTTGGCATCTAGCTGTTGACTGAGTGGTTTTCTTGGCGTGCTAATTCGCGTCCTCACGTCCTTTGCTTTGGTGCGCAAACACCTGTCATACTCGTAGATGAAAGGACTTCCATCCGCCTTTCCCTTCTATAATATAATAAGAAAAGTGTATGACAATAAAAATAAAGTGTGAAGCTTTTTAGATATATTGAATTAATCAGATTATTATTCGGCACTCTGACAAGCATAATAAGCTGGGCTATGCCTGCAAACGGGTAAAGAATCCTTTCATATTAGTTTTACATAAATGAATTAGTCTTTCTCTTTTGGTATATTTATGCTTACCAATTAATAATATTTTGAAACTTCCTGGCAGATTAAAACTGTGTGCCCAACCGAGACTCGAACTCGGGACCTTTGCCTTTCGCGGGCAAGTGCTCTACCAACTGAGCTACCGAAGCACGACTCACGGCCGGTACTCACAGCTTTACTTCTGCCAGTATCCGTCTCCTACCTTCCAAACTTTACAGAAGCTCTTCTGCGAAACTTGCAGAACTAGCACTCCTGAAAGAAAGGATATTGCGGAGACATGGCTTAGCCACAGCCTGGGGAAGGTAGGAGACGGATACTGGCAGAAGTAAAGCTGTGAGTACCGGCCGCGAGTCGTGCTTCGGTAGCTCAGTTGGTAGAGCACTTGCCCGCGAAAGGCAAAGGTCCCGAGTTCGAGTCTCGGTTGGGCACACAGTTTTAATTTGCCAGGAAGTTTCACATCAGCGCACACTCCGCTGCAGAGTGAAAATCTCATTCTGGTAATAATATTTTGTCCGATCGCCGTATCCATCTACAAAATCTTGACCGTGTCCATTTTGCGTTAATCGCATCCTAGTAAATTGTCCGAAGTACACAGGTGGGCCTCAGTTCTACTTACTATATTACTACTTGAAATAATAACTTACACACTCTTTCAGTTAATAAAATAACTCTTCTGTTCGATACACATAGAAAATACATACTCCTCACTTATTCACATCACCCAAAAAGGCTACCTCCGATCACTCGCAGATGCAAGACCTTCCTCTTACTAAGGAACACGAAAACATCTTATGTTTTTTGACATTTGAAAATCAAAAATACATGACTCTACGCTGGGCTACGGTTTCACCTTTTCTCTTTGCCTTTAAAGAAAACAAAAAAAAGTAAGAAATGCAAAAGGTTCATCATTACAATTCAAACTAGCTATTCACTACGCATAAATAAGTGAAATTACAAACTGTTTTTACATTTGGATTATAAAAGAAGAATACCTCTTTATTAAATTCAGTGAAAAGGATACATACATTTGACAACAGACGATAACAATAATAGCCTACATTTACTTAGATGGTACAAAGGTGTTATGGTTACTACAACAATGACAAAGTATTGGTGTTACAAACTGACCGTAGTCTTATCGGAAGCGACATGTGGGAGTTCACTTGAAGTGCTAATGGGAACAGAATTGAAAGGAGAAAGGCCAGGAGCTAATCTGCATCTCTCTTCCCCCAGCCCAGTATTTCACCAGCTTGTCGCCTTATCCAGTACCGGGATTCGAAACGTTATCTCCAGTTATCGGAGCGTGGAATGTCAGATCCCTTAATCGGGCAGGTAGGTTAGAAAATTTAAAAAGGGAAATGGATAGGTTAAAGTTAGATATAGTGGGAATTAGTGAAGTTCGGTGGCAGGAGGAACAAGACTTCTGGTCAGGTGACTACAGGGTTATAAACACAAAATCAAATAGGGGTAATGCAGGAGTAGGTTTAATAATGAATAGGAAAATAGGAATGCGGGTAAGCTACTACAAACAGCATAGTGAACGCATTATTGTGGCCAAGATAGATACAAAGCCCACACCTACTACAGTAGTACAAGTTTATATGCCAACTAGCTCTGCAGATGATGAAGAAATTGAAGAAAAGTACGATGAAATAAAAGAAATTGTTCAGATAGTGAAGGGAGACGAAAATTTAATAGTAATGGGTGACTGGAATTCGAGTGTAGGAAAAGGGAGAGAAGGAAACATAGTAGGTGAATATGGATTGGGGCTAAGAAATGAAAGAGGAAGCCGCCTAGTAGAATTTTGCACAGAGCACAACTTAATCATAGCTAACACTTGGTTTCAGAATCATGAAAGAAGGTTGTATACGTGGAAGAACCCTGGAGATACTAAAAGGTATCAAATAGATTATATAATGGTAAGACAGAGATTTAGGAACCAGGTTTTAAGTTGTAAGACATTTCCAGGGGCAGATGTGGACTCGGACCACAATCTATTGGTTATGACCTGTAGATTAAAACTGAAGAAACTGCAAAAATGTGGGAAATTAAGGAGATGGGACCTGGATAAACTGAAAGAACCAGAGGTTGTACAGAGTTTCAGGGAGAGCATAAGGGGACAATTGACAGGAATAGGGGAAAGAAATACAGTAGAAGAAGAATGGGTAGCTCTGAGGGATGAAGTAGTGAAGGCAGCAGAGGATAAAGTAGGTAAAAAGACGAGGACTGCTAGAAATCCTTGGGTAACAGAAGAAATATTGAATTTAATTGATGAAAGGAGAAAATATAAAAATGCAGTAAATGAAGCAGGCAAAAAGGAATACAAACGTCTCAAAAATGAAATCGACAGGAAGTGCAAAATGGCTAAGCAGGGATGGCTAGAGGATAAGTGTAAGGATGTAGAAGCTTATCTCACTAGGGGTAAGATAGATACTGCCTACAGGAAAATTAAAGAGACCTTTGGAGAGAAGAGAACCACGTGTATGAATATCAAGAGCTCAGATGGCAACCCAGTTCTAAGCAAAGAAGGGAAGGCAGAAAGGTGGAAGGAGTATATAGAAGGTTTATACAAGGGTGATGTACTTGAGGACAATATTATGGAAATGGAAGAGGATGTAGATGAAGACGAAATGGGAGATACGATACTGCGTGAAGAGTTTGACAGAGCACTGAAAGACCTGAGTCGAAACAAGGCCCCCGGAGTAGACAACATTCCATTGGAACTACTGACGGCCATGGGAGAGCCAGTCCTGACAAAACTCTTCCAGCTGGTGAGCAAGATGTATGAGACAGGCGAAATACCCTCAGACTTCAAGAAGAATATAATAATTACAATCCCAAAGAAAGCAGGTGCTGACAGATGTGAAAATTACCGAACTATCAGTTTAATAAGTCACAGCTGCAAAATACTAACGCGAATTCTTTACAGACGAATGGAAAAACTGGTAGAAGCCGACCTCGGTGAGGATCAGTTTGGATTCCGTCGAAATGTTGGAACACGTGAGGCAATACTGACCTTACGACTTACCTTAGAAGAAAGATTAAGAAAAGGCAAACCTACGTTTCTAGCATTTGTAGACTTAGAGAAAGCTTTTGACAAAGTTGACTGGAATACTCTTTTTCAAATTCTAAAGGTGGCAGGGGTAAAATACAGGGAGCGAAAGGCTATTTACAATTTGTACAGAAACCAGATGGCAGTCATAAAAGTCGAGGGGCATGAAAGGGAAGCAGTGGTTGGGAAAGGAGTGAGACAGGGTTGTAGCCTCTCCCCGATGTTATTCAATCTGTATATTGAGCAAGCAGTAAAGGAAACAAAAGAAAACTTTGGAGTAGGTATTAAAATTCATGGAGACGAAGTAAAAACTTTGAGGTTCGCCGATGACATTGTAATTCTGTCAGAGACGGCAAAGGACTTGGAAGAGCAGTTGAACGGAATGGACAGTGTCTTGAAAGGAGGATATAAGATGAACATCAACAAAAGCAAAACGAGGATAATGGAATGTAGTCAAATTAAATCGGGTGATGCTGAGGGAATTACACTTAAAGTAGTAAAGGAGTTTTGCTATTTAGGAAGTAAAATAACTGATGACGGTCGAAGTAGAGAGGATATAAAATGTAGACTGGCAATGGCAAGGAAAGCGTTTCTGAAGAAGAGAAATTTGTTAACATCGAATATAGATTTATGTATCAGGAAGTCGTTTCTGAAAGTATTTGTTTGGAGTGTAGCCATGTATGGAAGTGAAACATGGACGATTACTAGTTTGGACAAGAAGAGAATAGAAGCTTTCGAAATGTGGTGCTACAGAAGAATACTGAAGATAAGATGGATAGATTACGTAACTAATGAGGAGGTATTGAATAGGATTGGGGAGAAGAGAAGTTTGTGGCACAACTTGACTAGAAGAAGGGATCGGTTGGTAGGACATGTTTTGAGGCATCAAGGGATCACAAATTTAGCGTTGGAGGGCAGCGTGGAGGGTAAAAATCGTAGAGGGAGACCGAGAGATGAGTACACTAAGCAGATTCAAAAGGATGTAGGTTGCAGTAGGTACTGGGAGATGAAGCAGCTTGCACAGGATAGAGTAGCATGGAGAGCTGCATCAAACCAGTCCCAGGACTGAAGACAACAACAACAACAACATCTCCAGTTTAAGCGCCACATTACTCACTTGTGCCAATGTCCTCGGCCATTGAGACGGATTTCACTCACATGTGGCCTCGGCTGACTCACACCGTTTCCAGCGCATTCTACAATGCGGAAAGCGCTGTGACGCCATATCTTTAAGCGCTGGAGAACATAGTTTACGGTGGGCGTTGGTGAAGTAGAATTCCACTGGTTCCGCAGACGTTCGCGGAATCTTTTATCTATTACCGACGTCAGTGGCTGAGCAAATTGCAACCCGAGTCACGTGTCCCAGCTTGGGCGGCTGTAAGTGAGCTCTTGTCGGAAACACGCGTGGCACACCCGTCGTAACAGGTTTATGTCATGTGTGGAATGTCTAGAGCTACGACCTTTTGTTGACTTTTATGCGTATGACTCCGTATACGCTTCTCAACCAGCTTGCACTAGTGCCGTAGATTGAAGTGCGGCTAGTGAGTTTTAATATGATAAGTGTATGAGGGTAGTATAAAGTTACTGAATTTATATGAATATTATTTTCTTGTTATAAACTGGTGAATGCAGTAAAGTTATTCGGTGTAAGAACGACATTAAGCAGATTCAGTTACGCTTACGGAGTAATTATAGCCTTCATAGCGCTGCCTCATTAGCTTAGAGAGCAATAGTTAATGAGGCCTTCAGCGTAACACAAATATCTCCCCACACACACTTTTACATAGCAGCACTTCCAGAAAAAACTATCTTCGCAAAATGAACCCGTATTCTACCCTACCACATGTTGTTGTTGTTGTGGTCTTCAGTCCTGAGACTGGTTTGATGCAGCTCTCCATGCTACTCTATCTAATGCAAGCTTCTTCATCTCCCAGTACCTACTGCAACCTGCATCCTTCTGAATCTGCTTAGTGTAGTCATCTCTTGGTCTCCCTCTACGATTTTTACCCTCCACGCTGCCCTCCAATACTAAATTGGTGATCTCTTGATGCCTCAGAACATGTCCTACCAACCGATCCCTTATTCTGGTCAAGTTGTGCCCCAAACTTCTCTTCTCCCCAATCCTATTCAATACTTCCTCATTAGTTATGTGATCTACTCATCTAATCTTCAGCATTCTTCTGTAGCACCACATTTTGAAAGCTTCTATTCTCTTCTAGACCAAACTATTTATCGTCCACCTTTCACTTCCATACAAATACTTTCAGATACGACTTCCTGACACTTAAATCTATACTCGATGTTAATAAATTTCTCTTCTTCAGAAACGCTTTCCTTGCCATTGCCAGTCTACATTTTATATCGTCTCTGCTTCGACCATCATCAGTTATTTTGCTCCCTCAATAGCAAAACTCCTTTACTACTTTAAGTGTCTCATTTCCTAATCTAATCCCCTCAGCATCACCCGACTTAACTCGACTACATTCCATTATCCTCGTTTTGCTTTTGTTGATGTTCATCTTATATCCTCCTTTCAAGACACTATCCATTCCGTTCAACTGCTCTTCCAAGTCCTTTGCTGTCTCTGACAGAATTACGATGTCATCGGCGAACCTGAACATTTTTATTTCTTCTCCGTGGATTTTAATACCTACTCCGAATTTTTCTTTTGTTTCCTTCACTGCTTGCTCAATATACAGATTGAATAACATCGGGGAGAGACTACAACCCTGTCTCACTCCCTTCCCAACCACTGCTTCCCTTTCATGCCCCTCAACTCTTATAACTGCCATCTGGTTTCTGTACAAATTGTAAATAGCCTTTCGCTCCCTGTACTTTACCCCTGCTACCTTCAGAATTTGAAAGAGAGTAATCCAATCAACATTGTCAAAAGCTTTCCCTAAGTCTACAAATGTTAGAAACGTAGGTTTGCCCTTTCTTAATCTAGCTTCTAAGGTAAGTCGTAGTCTACGGAATCCAAACTGATCTTCCCCGAGGTCGGCTTCTACTAGTTTTTCCATTCGTCTGTAAAGAATTCGCGTTAATATTTTGCAGCTGTGACTTATTAAACTGATAGGTCGGTAATTTTCACATCTGTCCACACATGCTTTCTTTGGGATTGGAATTATTACCTTCTTCTTGAAGTCTGAGGGTATTTCGCCTGTTTCATAAATCTTGCTCACCAGATGGTAGAGTTTTGTCAGGACTGGCTCTCCCATGGCCGTCAGTAGTTCCAATGGAATGTTGTCTACTCCGGGGGCCTTGTTTCGACTCAGGTCTTTCAATGCTCTGTCAAACTCTTCAAGCAGTTTCGTATCTCCCATTTCATCTTCATCTACATCCTCTTCCATTTCCATAATATTGTCTTCAAGTACATCGCCCTTGTATAGAACCTCTATGTACTCCTTCCACCTTTCTGCTTTCCCTTCTTTGCTTAGAACTGGGTTTCCATCTGAGCTCTTGATGCTCGTACAAGTGGTTCTCTTATCTCCAAAGGTCTCTTTAGTTTTCCTGTAGGCAGTATTTACCTTACCACTAGTGAGATAAGCCTCTTCATCCTTACATTTGTCCTTTAGCCATCCCTGCTTAGCCATTTTGCACTTCCTGTCGATCTCATTTTTGAGATGTTTGTATTTCTTTTTGCCTGCTTCATTTACTGCATTTACTGCATTTAGTGCATTTAGTGCATTTTTATACCCTACCACATAGGCAGCAATAATATAAAGAAAGGTGGAACATGAAACGAATACTGACAAGAAACATCTGTACCCAGAAACATTTGTCGTGAAATCTCGAAAGTATTACCCCATTAACTGCGAAAAACAGGAATTGCACCCCCGCCCCTTTCTCTTTTCCACACGTTAGGTCGTCGGTACACTTGCAGACAATGTCACCAAAAAGATAAACTGACTTAACTCACTATTAGCGAAGAAAATGGCAACGCCAACAAGTAGCAATCATAAAGAATAGACTTTAGGTCTTTAGGTCTTTACAAACCTATAGTGAAACAGAGAAACTGCAAAAGTCAGGGACTTAACAACATAGCTGCAGAAGAAGCACACTGCGTTGCGTGCGGCAGTAGCTATTCGGTTACAATAGACAAGAGCCGAGCAAAATTTCTCTTCACCGGCATGTTGGCTGCTGCCCACGAGGCAAAGCGTTACAATGACCACTTTGTGCCTTGTCAGAGAGACTGCCCCAGAAATCCCAAGACCATTCACCGACAGTAAACTGAAAGAACAGTATGGGGATCCTTTAATGATTCCAAAAAGAATCAAAATGAGACCACAGAAGACGACGATCATAAGTGCTGCAGATATTCTTAGAAAACCGCCAGGATGAAGCAGCTGTTCCATCTTACCCAGTCAAGATATTGGAGCAACAGCTTAGCTAGCCTGAATTCCATACTGATTAACATCTTTCCACTCAGCTGTCACATACTCCTGGTTTTTAAGGATGCAATTAACGTGGAGTTAAGTACTTCCAGCTAGCCACTCTTTTTTACCTTTGCATTATGAGACTCAACTTTTTTTGTGTCGTCAGTGTTCTGACTGATTCACTGCTCCTCTCTTTTGCGGAGCTCTTCATTTCAGAGTAGCACCTGCATCCAGTGTCCTCAATTATGTGTAGCCCACAATCCAGTCTCTGTCTTCTCCTACACAGTTCACTTTATGCGGTTCCCTCTAGTACTATGGAAGATATTCCTTATGTCCTATACCCTGTCCCTTCATGTCAATGTTTTCCACGTGTTCGTCTCCTCGTAGATTCTGCAGAGAATCTCCGCATTTCTTAGCAGTCCATCTAATTTTCTACATCCTCCATAGCACTACAACTTAAACTCCTCGATTTGCTGTGTTTCGGTTTTTCCAACAGTCCAAGAATCACTTCCATACAATGCT
The DNA here is from genome assembly GCF_023897955.1 of Schistocerca gregaria. Classification (NCBI taxonomy): domain Eukaryota; kingdom Metazoa; phylum Arthropoda; class Insecta; order Orthoptera; family Acrididae; genus Schistocerca; species Schistocerca gregaria. Next base: position 399,962,178 of record NC_064924.1, on the reverse strand, counting down.
GCGCTCAAAACACAGTCTCAGAACTTTTTTCTCAAATTAAGGCCCATGTTGGAAAGTAGTACACTTCCTTTGGCCAGGAATGCCATCTGAACCTGTGCTACTTTTGTTTTTCTATCATCCTTGATTCTGTCATGTGTTGACTTCAAGAAAGCAGAATTTCTTCACTTCGTCTACTTTGTGCTCCCCAATTTCGATGTTAAGGTTATCAATACTCTCATTTCTTCTACGTCTCGTAACTCTTGTCTTTTACCGATTTACTCTAAATCCATATTCTGCACTCATATTCATTCCGTTCAACGGATCCGTAATTCCTCTTCTCTTTTTCATCAGAAAATGTTATCATTAATTTCCTTTAACACCAATTTTAATCTCAATCTTGACACATAATTTTGTTTCCAACATTCTTCAAAGTAGCCTACAGATTTAATAACAAAGACTGTTCCATACTCTTTTTTTACCCGAATACACCATTCTTAGTGTTTCTTTTTTCCCCAATACAGTATCTGTATTAGCCTTCGTATAGTGTGACATCAAGCGAAAGATGAAATATCTGAACCCCATACCCGCTTTTATAGGGCGATCGTCACCGCTTCGAATAATCTCCGCCATCAGCAACAACATGGTGACGCATGATCTGCAGAAAAGCATTTCCCAAGATGCATAAAAACAAAAAGTGCTGGATCATGATGTACTCATGTCTCTAAAATATCAAAAAATATATCTTACTGTAGCTTGGCAAAAAACATGTGTACTAAAATTCACTAAACAAAGCTCCCATAGAGTCTTGAATGACACCACCCATTGCTTGCACAGGCAAAACTATCAATTTATCTTAAGAAAAATACATATTTTTCGAACAGAAACACACAAAATGAAGCGTGGATAGGCGAAAACGAACGACAGCTAAACCAAGCCAGACCAAACGACAGCTAAACCAAGGCACGGACCGTCGAGCATTGCAAATGTTGCTTGTCAAAAATTGTCAATAATCAGCGAAAGGAATGACTCTTGAGATCGAAAGTGTTACCAGCAGTCCAGCCAGCCAAGATGACAATGGGTAGGTAGTTTAAAGAATGGGGCACAATAGTTGATCACCTCCTCATAAGCCACACATTTTTGTACACAGTGGTAAAGGAACGCATGAAATGATGTAAAGATCAAAGACACTGAACAGTGGGTGACTTGAAACGAGTAAGTTGGTAATCGTGTAGAAAGGTTTTGGGATTGGTAATGCCTGGAGAACGTTTCCTGCCATTTGTAGGGGGAAATAGTGAAGTAAGGTGGTGGTGCTATGGTACGGGGGTATTTTTCGTGGTTAAGATGCAGACCCTATTTGCGCTTAAGAAAACGCTGAATGTGGAAGCATTTGAATACATTTTACAGCATTGTGTCTGCGTCTCGTGGAGGGACACTCCGGGTACAATTACTGTATCACCACAGAAGAGCATCCTATCATAAAACAGCATCAGTGAGGCAATTGTTAGTAGACAATAACATTCCTGAAATGCGTTTACGTGCCCAGATTCCCGACCTGAGCCCGGTGCAGCATCTTTAGGATGAGTTAGAACATCGATTTCGCTCCACACCTAAGCATCAAACATCACCGCCTTCTCTGGTTTCAGCTCTTGACAAAATATGGACTGTCATTCCTCCACAGACACTCAGACACCTCATTGAAAGTGTCTACAGCAGAGTTCAAGCTATCATAAAGGTAACGGGTGAACACGCCCCGTATTACTGTCCACTAATAGGTTTCCGGGTACTTCTGGTCGACAATGTACACAGAAATATGTTTTTACAATATGCGTTAAAATCGGTTGTCTTGAAAGCAGTACTCGTATTTTACGTGTTATTAATTGTCATTATTCCAGACATCGAATCTCTTTATTAGGCCTGCACCATGCACTCTATAAAACAGAACATGTACAACACACAAAAGATTTGACCTTGAGAACCAGACAAAATGAACATTTAAGCACTCTGGCTCAGTCCTACAATGACGGTTTAGTTGGCTGTGTAGAATCTAAAGGTCATCAGCAAAGTATTTTAGGTAAACTGACTAGAACACGGAGCCGCGCGGGACAGCCGTGTGGTCTAGGGCGCCTTGCCACGGTTCGCGCGGCTACGCCCATCGGAGGTTCGAATCCTCTCTAGGGCGTAGGTGTGTGTGTGTGTTTTCCTTAGCATAAGTTAGTTTAAGTTAGATAAAGTAGTTTGGAAGCCTACGGGCCGAAGACCTTAGCGGTTTGGTCCCATAGGAACTTACCACAAATTTACAAGTTTAGAACACGGAATTTGTCAGCAGGTGTAGGAATCTGTACGTTGAGGTTCTGAGTAATTTCCGCATTACCTATTCACCAGATGTCAACATATTTCACTTCTCACAGTGCCATGATACCTTTTCTTATGTTCGGAGCGTCCTAGAGCAATGTTCGTACGCTACGGGCAAGTCCGTGGTATAACATGCACTAGATTTCTCTATCATATCTCCAAATCAAGTGCTTGCGGTGAGCATTTGATTGAGGAGTGAAAGGGTGGCTTTTGACGCGACTGAGCTGAACTGTCACTATTCAAATTTCATAAGAACAGTAGTCTGTGTATCGGAGCTCCTGGCGCGTTTTCTGCCTAGCAGCTTGGGCATAACTACACCATATGAAGTCAATTGTAACACACATTCGCGACAAGGGCCAGCAGTGTATGCTGAAGCAGAGACCCGTATAAGTCGCAGGCCCTTAACTGGCAGCGCCATCGAAGGCAGGAGACAGGCTTAAGTCACCTACCAAAGACGGTGTGATTTACAAACCCCATTATTTAGCAGCGATTCTCTCTGCAGCTTAAAAAAATCACATTACACTTATAAAACTTCATAATTCTAAACTGACAGATGCTAAAATCTGAATTTTTAGACTGCAAAAAATTTATTACTTTAAAAGAGACTGCAAGTCTAAAAATGTTTGATGGCTTGAAGGCATATAATAAAAAGATCTCAAAACTATTTTAATTACTTTAAATTTCTTAGGCCTTGAAACTTGGCAACCAAACAAAATTAACAACAGATCACAGAGGCGTTGGCCACAAAGACATACAAGACACCACAATGACGTAACTACACAGAGTAACAGACAAGCCGTTGTACCAGTCACCCAAACGACTCTCAGGGTCTAGCTATTACATTTACCAATCTGGTCCACTAGTATAGTTTGACCCAAACATAAAAGCGCTACTCCTACTGGATAGAGCGCCTTACGAACAGCTCAGTATTAGGCTACTCTAGGCTCTTGACACTAGCCTCGGCGTTAATAATAACTCAAGCAGATAGTAACCTGCCTAGGCTAAGGTGGAGAGACCACAATATAATCCCATAATAAGTAATAAGGTTTTAGCCCTATCGCCATTCAGATCTTAAACTGATCATTAACCTTAGCCTACAACTAAAGAGCTCACACTAAGTATTTGTGTGTGGCTACACTACTTGTTGGTTACACTAACGAACCGGAAAGCTGGCGACTTATCACGTGTTACCAAATCAACTACCGTGAACACGGCAACTGCGATGGCAACAGCCAACACTGAGGACGTGAAAAAACTTTCCGGTCCACCCACAGGGTAGCCGGCCGTTGTCAGAGAGCGGGCCACTCACAAATTGTGGTCCATTCTATCAGCAAGGGACGGGTTGGTGCGGTTATGTTTAACCCCACAAAAAAACGAAAGGTTTTGAGTTCTTTAGAAGTAAAAGAGAGGCATTATCAGAAACTAGTACACTACTGGCACCAAAAACACCAAAAATTCCATTCAGTACGCTCACTGCTGATCGTGCTGTAGGTGCTTTGGTTGGAACACATAAAGCAAATAAAGAAAACCACTAGGAGGGTATATAGATATCAGCTTTTGTACCTCGGTAAAGGTCCAACAACATCCACTTAAGCATTTATCCATGGAGCTCTTCACTGGTTCTAAACCAGTGAGGCGATTCTGGGCTGGTTCGTTTAGGGCACAAACTTCACAATTCTTAATAAACTTCTTAATATCTGTTCCATGTCCGACCAAATGAAGTAGTTTCTCACCTTTTCCCGAGTTTTCTACACTCCAAGGTTTCTGCCCATTTTGGATAAGTGGAAATATTGCAACACATAGGTGACTGTCTCTGCGGGAAGTACCATTTTGGTCTTGCAGTCATAACATGTCTGACAGCATGAAACACCCTTCGTCACTCCTACGGGTGACTGTCTTCTCCCTGATTTATCCTATCCATTATAACTTTTATTCTGGGTTCTTGCTCCCTATTGATCGTATTGAAATACACATGCAATTTACAGCGGTATTTACACAATACAAAAGAAATATTTATATATAACAAAAGGAATATACAAGAGTTATGGTCACTATATCGCAAACTGATATCCAGAGAGTCTATCCAATCCAGTACTGTTGGCGAGGCGTTGATTTTGTCGTTCCAGCCACCACTAAAACATTTATTGGAAGATGCCTCTACAATGTGTTCAACAGTCTATTCTGCTGCTCCACAGTCGCACATTGGGGAGTCAGAGTCCCAATTTGTACGTGAAGGACAGTTCTTCCACGTCCATATCGGATTCTGTTGAGCACACACCAGCTTCTTCTTGGTAGTTGGAAGCCTGGTATGCATGTAGGGTCTTCGAGGCCACGGCGAAGTATACTTGTGTCGTTTTTCCATGTCTCCTTCCACACATCTTCAATTTTAATGGTTCGAGTCGTCAAGCTGTCAATAACGGTTTTCTTGATTTGAGACGCGTGCAGGGTGGACTGAGCAGTATTTCCTCGACGGGTAGCCTTTGGGAAAGCTTTACGTTATTAATCTTTTCCCGTTCGCGCGACGCTGCTACTTGTGTCTCAAATGTGATGGGGCGATGATACTGAGAGCAGACAGACAGGGTAGGGGGATTGATCTCAGGTTGCCCGTTACAGTTCTCATGGTGTCGTTCAGCTGAACGTCAACCTTACTGGCATGCACACTCCTGTACCAGACAGGCGCGCAATATTCAACCACAGGATATACGAGAGATAAGGCCGCTGTACGGAGAGTGTCAGCTTGTGCACCCCAGGAAGTTCCTGCTAGTTTCAGGATGATGTTATTCCTGGCCTTTAACTTTTCTGCTAGTAATGTGAGGTGAGTCCTGAACGTAAGTGATCGGTCCTGTGCGATTCCAAGATACTTAGGATGAGGGTTGTTTTTAACTGATTTGTTAGAGAAGGTGGCATTTAGTGGCTGGTTTGCTAATCGGTTGTTGAGATGGAAAGCTGTCACTTCAATTTTTGTACGGTTAGGACACGATCTCCAGTTTCTGTAATTGTCACGATGTCTTGCTTCTGATACTTTCCTATGCCTTGGAAGAAGGGAGGAAACTCTGACAACGTTATGTTTATCTCACTTCGCTGTTAGACTTGGGGATCCAGGGTTTCAGCATGTTGACTCAAGGCTTCGGCACCAGCACCAGCAAAATCCATCCCTATTAGGTGACTGACCCGGAATTTATATGCTTTGATATATACGCGTGGCCCACCTCGCTATCTCTCCTCTTCGCCAGGGTTGTCCCAGGACCTGCCTAAGTTTCACAAGCTGCGGCATAGTCGTTGATTAAAAGAGTGATTCACTCCCAATTTCAGAATAAATTTTTGTTGCGTCAATGAATATAAAACATGGTGGTCTTTAGAATAACAGTTACGGACATCAATTACCGTCTTCAGATCTGCAGCAAAATACGGGAAATACATGTAACTAGTGAACAGAGTACATCTTAAAATAATAAAAACCATAAGAAAAAATTCGTCGCGTATAATTAAAATATGGTATAAACTAGCCCACAGTGCCGGCAGAGTCATTTAATGCTAGCACCGCTATTGTTCAGGGTAAATTGAGGTACAATAGCCATAAGGTATGTTACACAATAGGTTAAATCGCTCGTCGTTCACCAAATGGAATAGCACAAGCAAGTCGCATTAACAGTCCACGTGAGCGGACTGAACTAAAGCCACTAGCACGAGAGCGACCTAGAAGCGAGTGCTTCGTAGCTAGATTAGCAAACCAGTTCCAGAAAACGGGGAAGTTGCTTACCTAAGGCTCAGGTTACTTGCCGTGGATAAACTCTCCGTACCAACGACGTCGCGTAATAAGTATTGCACAACCTTACCTGCGGCGCCCTTGGTTGGCGAGAATTACGCACTTAAAGTCACTCTAGTGCGCAGTTATACTGTCACGTGAGTAGCGCGCAGGTTTATGCAGAACATCTGCTCTCATAGTTGTAACTTCATTAGCAACCTCATCATTCACAAGACGTCGCGACCTTGTAGCAGGAAGGTACCGGCACACACATAGAACAACATAATTCGCAGTAAAATAGGCAATTGCCCAAAGAAAAATTAGCCACATCCTAAAAGCAGTTCTTCTACTTAGTAGTGTCTAGCTCTAGTCTTGTTATTACTAATGACTTGACATATACAAAACATGTTTATGACATCGACACATCTAGCGAAAATGACATGATGCCTGAACCTGAGTGAATATCAACTATGCAACCAAGGCATAAACTCCGTTATCAGTTCCTCGATGTAATAAGGGCCCCTTAGAGATACGGCGGCTAAAGGAGGGGAAGAAATCCAGTGTGCACTCCGTGTGCTTTCCGGGAGGAGTCATTCCTGACGTGGAAAGGGTCCTTCCGGATGCCATGAAGAGCACAGGGTGCAGCCAGCTGCACGTGGTGGCACATGTCGGCACTAATGACGTGTGTCGCTTTCGATCTGAGGAAATTCTCTCTGGATTCCAGCGGCTATCTGATTTGGTGAAGGCTGCCGGTCTTGCTTACGAGATGAAGGCAGAGCTCACCATATGCAGCATCGTTGACAGAACCGACTGCGGACCTTTGGTGCAGAGCCGGGTGGAGGGTCTGAATCAGAGGCTCAGACGGTTTTGCGACCGTGTTGGCTGCAGATTCCTTGACTTGTGCCATAGGATGGTGGGGTTTCGGGTTCCGCTGAATAGGTCAGGAGTTCACTACACTCAGATGGCGGCTACACGGGTAGCGGAGGCTGTGTGGCGTGGACTGGGCGGTTTTTTAGGTTAGAAGGCCTCGGGAAAGTGCGGGATGGGCTGCAATGTCAAAGGGTGCATGGCAATTACAGGACGTGCTTGGGTCAAGGAACAGTCGGAATTATAGCTGTAAATTGTTGTAGTTTGCGCTGGAAAAGTCTCTGAGCTTCAAGCGCTAATAGAAAGCACAGAAGCTGATATCGTTATAGGTACAGAAAGCTGGCTAAAGCCTGAAATAAGTTCTGCACAAATTTTTACGAAGTCTCAGACGGTGTTCAGGAAAGATAGATTAGGCAGAATTGGTGGTGGAGTGTTTGTGTCTGTCAGTAGTGGTTTATCTTGTAGTGAAGTCGAAGTAGATACTCCGTGCGAATTGGTATGGGTGGAGGTTATACTTAACAGCCGAATTAAGTTGATAATTAGCTCCTTCTACCGACCCCCAGACTCCGATGATACAGTTGCGGAACAGTTCAGAGAAAGTTTGAGTCTCGTAACAAATAAATACCCCACTCATACGGTTATAGTTGGTGGGGACTTAAACCTACCCTCGGTATGTTGGCAAAAATACCTGTTCAAAACCGGTGGTAGGCAGAAAACATCTTCTGAGATTGTCCTAAATGCTTTCTCCGAAAATTATTTCTAGCAGTTAGTCCACGAACCCACGCGAATTGTAAATGGTTGCGAAAAGACACTTGACATCTTAGCCACAAACAATCCAGAGCTGATAGAGAGCATCATGACTGATACAGGGATTAGTGATCACAAGGTCGTTGTAGCTAGGCTCAATACCATTTCTTCCAAATCCATCAGAAACAAACGCAAAATAATTTTATTTAAAAAAGCGGATAAAGTGTCACTAGAAGCCTTCCTAAAAGACAATTTCCATTCCTTCCGAACTGACTATGCGAATGTAGACGAGATGTGGCTCAAATTCAAAGATATAGTAGCAACAGCAATTGAGATATTCATACCTCATAAACTGGTAAGAGATGGAACGGATCCCCCGTGGTACACAAAAAAGGTCCGAACGCTGTTGCAGAGGCAAAGGAAAAAGCATGCGAAGTTCAGAAGAACGCGAAATCCCGAAGATGGGCTAAAATTTACAGACGCGCGAAATTTGGCACATACTTCGATGCGAGATGCCTTTAATAGGTTCCACAACGAAACATTGTCTCGAAATTTGGTAGAAAATCCAAAGAAATTCTGGTCGTATATAAAGTACACAAGCGGCAAGACGCAGTCAATACCTTCGCTGCGCAGTGCCGATGGTACTGTTATCGACGACTGTGCCGCTAATGCGGAGTTACTGAATGCAGTTTTCCGAAATTCCTTCACCAGAAAAGACGAACGGAATATTCCAGAATTTGAAACACGAACATCTGCTAGCATGAGTTTCTTAGAAGTAGATACCTTAGGGGTTGCGAAGCAACTCAAATCGCTTGATACGGGCAAGTCTTCAGGTCCATATTGTATACCGATTAGGTTCCTTTCAGATTACGCTGATACTATAGCTCCCTACTTAGCACTCATATACAACCGCTCGCTCACCGATAGATCTGTACCTACAGATTGGAAAATTGTGCAGGTCGCACCAGTGTTCAAGAAGGGTAGTAGGAGTAATCCATTTAACTACAGACCTATATCATTGACGTCGGTTTGCAGTAGGGTTTTGGAGCATATACTGTATTCAAACATTATGAATCACCTCGAAGGGAACGATCTATTGACACGTAATCAGCTTGGCTTCAGAAAACATCGCTCTTGTTCAACGCAGCTAGCTCTTTATTCGCACGAAGTAATGGCCGCTATCGACAGGGGATCTCAAGTTGATCCCGTATTTCTAGATTTCCGGAAAGCTTTTGACACCGTTCCTCACAAGCGACTTCTAATCAAGCTGCGGAGCTATGGGGTATCGTCTCAGTTGTGCGACTGGATTCGTGATTTCCTGTCAGGAAGGTCGCAGTTCGTAGTAATAGACGGCAAATCATCGAGTAAAACTGAAGTGATATCAGGTGTTCCCCAGGGAAGCGTCCTGGGACCTCTGCTGTTACTGATCTATATAAATGACATGGGTGACAATCTGAGCAGTTCTCTTAGATTGTTCGCAGATGATGCTGTAATTTACCGTCTAGTAAGGTCATCCGAAGACCAGTATCAGTTGCAAAGTGATTTAGAAAAGATTGCTGTATGGTGTGTCAGGTGGCAGTTGACGCTAAATAACGAAAAGTGTGAGATGATCCACATGAGTTCCAAAAGAAATCCGTTGGAATTCGATTACTCGATAAATAGTACAATTCTCAAGGCTGTCAATTCAACTAAGTACCTGGGTGTTAAAATTACGAACAACTTCAGTTGGAAGGACCACATAGATAATATTGTCGGGAAGGCGAGCCAAAGGTTGCGTTTCATTGGCAGGACACTTAGAAGATGCAACAAGTCCACTAAAGAGACAGCTTACACTACACTCGTTCGTCCTCTGTTAGAATATTGCTGCGCGGTGTGGGATCCTTACCAGGTGGGATTGACGGAGGACATCGAAAGGGTGCAAAAAAGGGCAGCTCGTTTTGTATTATCACGTTATAGGGGAGAGAGTGTGGCAGATATGATACACGAGTTGGGATGGAAGTCATTACAGCATAGACGATTTTCGTCGCGGCGAGACCTTTTTACGAAATTTCAGTCACCAACTTTCTCTTCGGAATGCGAAAATATTTTGTTGAGCCCAACCTACATAGGTAGGAATGATCATCAAAATAAAATAAGAGAAATCAGAGCTCGAACAGAAAGGTTTAGGTGTTCGTTTTTCCCGCTCGCTGTTCGGGAGTGGAATAGTAGAGAGATAGTATGATTGTGGTTCGATGAACCCTCTGCCAAGCGCTTAAATGTGAATTGCAGAGTAGTCATGTAGATGCAGATAAGGACAGTAGGAGTCTAAATTGATAACAAGCAAAGCAAAAGACAAAAAATCTAAAACAATGCCCTCGATTCAACTTCACTGCTTGTTCAGTTCATAAACGAAGCCACAGCAAGAGCCAGTTATCCATGTTGTTTCACAACCACAGGAACGCTACATTCAAACTGGAAAGACCCACTGGTCTACCAAAGCGACCTCTGGGACTCACTACTACGAAACTGTCGGGAAAGGCCCACTGGTCCAACAAAGTGACCTCTGGCACTCAATACCACGAAACTGTCGCTGTCGTGCAGGAGTTGCAGTCCCTGTCACACAACGCGGCAAGGAGAGACTGCCACACCGGCCGGGCACACCTTCTCGGCCACGAGCACTAAACGTGACTACACGGAACTTCTGAAGCGACACCACAGAAACGGCACAGCACTCCATAAACACGGCAATTCAAATTGCCACACAGATAAACACTGGGCACATGCTTCTGTGTGTAACTTGTTCGCAATGTACCGCCGTTGTTGTACCATTTTTACTATGAATATGTGCCCACGTTAGTGAAGTTTAAATGGCGAATTTCCATTTCTTTAACCCTAAATAAATTAAAAATGTCAATAAAAGTTAAATCTCTCGGTGACTAGTCCGCATCATATTTCTCTTCACACGTCCCAAAAACTGAGTATTCAGCCACCTCGGAACCCTAAGACTTCTGAGAAGATCCCAGCAGAGATTTCCAAGCGTTGAGGAATATACCTAATCGCTCAGGAGATTTTACCTTCAATGAGTACGGCTAATGGCGTCTAAAAAATTATACAGTGAGATGACAAAAGGCAGGGAATGGCGATATGCACATATAGGATGAAAGTATTGCATGTACAAGGTATAAAAAGCCCACTGCCGGAGCTGTTATTTGTACTCAGGTGATACATTTGCAAAGGCTTCTAACGTATTATGGACGCACGACGGGATTTAAGGGGCGGTTTACTCCCTTTGGCCCGAAAAAAAGCATGTTCTTTGAGAATTGTTTTCTCTGGGTGTGTTATAGATATCAATGTCAAACTTGGTTAAAATGTTTATTGATATTTCCCCTACAAACTGGAATTTTTTCGACCGGAGATGTCGAAGAGAAAAGGCGGAAGTGCCGTCGGAACGAAACAAAATTTCGATGTAGACCTCCACGCGCGGTATGTCACAGGTCAGCCGGCTCGTCTGAAATCAAAATTGAGTTGACGTTGGCGAAATATATAAGATTCTTTAGGAGTTGTACCTCGCTTAAATTATTTGGACCATAGGAAACAAAATGGCGGAGATTTGAAAAAATGGGTTTTTTTCATCGATTTTTCGACTTAGTCGGCCAAGTAAAAATGTTTATAGTTGATGGATCAAAATAAAAGTGATACAGCTCCTAAACAATTTAGTTAGGTTTTTCGGAAACATAGAATCATGCCAATCGGTTCAGTAGATTTCAAGTTACCATACCGCGCGAGAATGAACCAGCTGTCCGAATGTCTGTGCAAATCCGCTGATTTGGAAAAATCGAAGAACATTTTGTCTACCGTTATGCGTTTACAGTTATTTAGAGGAAAACGCGTTTGAAGTTTTGACTACATACAAATGCAATATTATGCAATTTACGTTCACTCTGCTATTCCACGTCCATAAACTAGTCTTCCTCTTCCTCTTAGAGGGCGTTCAGCTCGATCTGGTCCATCCTGCGCTGCTCCAGAGCCGCTCGTACGGCCGGCGATAAGCGGTACCCGGCCGCTTGACTCCGGTGATCGTCGGAATACTTGGCGAACTGCGTCGAATAGAGTCCCAGGGTGACGTCCGTCGCTGTCATGGTCTTCAGAATTGCTGAATACCCTTGGTTGAAGCTGCTCACTGCCAGGAAAGTCGCAATCTCCACAGTCTTCGCACCAGAATTCAAATGCTTGGGGCTAACTTCCAAACACACGCGTTCAAACTTTCATTTGAATTTTGTGTGTTTCTTTCCAAGCACCGGTACAATAACTCGTCCTCCGAAAGGGCCTCGTAGATCGGTTGAATCACTTTTTGAACTTCTTTGGAGAGAGGCTGGTCATGTTGATATTCGTCCAGATGTCCGGTAGCCTCTGCAATGCGTCACTTACACCAAAAGGTTTCCCCAGCCGGACAATTTTGGTGTTGTGGGTGGCCATCCGTCAAACACTTCTGGAAATACGTTACCCAAATTGCCTTCTTCATCTGTTCCAACGAATTGGGATGCTGTTGGATTGCCAAGCCGTAGTACTTCGTAAGCTCCTTGATCACTTTATCAGTTTTAGTCATGGGCAAGCACATAGAATAATTTCTCGCTACAAAGTCGAAATTCCCGAAAAAAACTGGTACGTGAAAAAGGCCAATTTCAGGCAGGTGCATTTTTTTGTGTTTTTTTGTTTTTTTGCTTTTTGTTTGTTCAACCGCAAATTTCCGTTCCGTATTCGGAACAACCGTTTCAGGGATGGATTCTAAACACTTTTATGGATCCAAGAGGCAGTTTTTAAAAAATTAATTTTTTGAACCTTCCCTTAACATACTTTGAACACGGAGAATTCAGTGAGCGACGCCCATCACTTAAAGACCAAGAGCAGCGGCGTTTGCGTGCGGTTGTCAGTGCTAACAGACAAGCAACACTGCATCAAATAATCAATCTGGGACGTACGATGAATATATCCGTTAAGACAGTGCCGCGAAATTTGAAGTTAATGTGCTATAACACCAGACGGCCGGCCATTGTAGCCGAGCGGTTCTAGGCGCTTCAGTCTGGAACCGCGCGACCGCTACAATCGCAGGTTCGAATCCTGACTCGGGCATGGATGTGTGTGATGTCCTTAGGTTAGTTGGGTTTAAGTAGTTCTAAGTTCTAGGGGACTGATGACCATAGAAGTTAAGTCCCATAGTGCTCAGAGCCATTTGAACCATTTGAATAACGGTGCCTGCATACATTATAACAAACTCATCCAGCGTGTCTATAACTAAAGCACTACGTGCTAAGTACCACAGTGAATAAGTTACGTGCCCAGGCTATAGATTTACAGACACTGCACTTCAGAAGCAAATAGTACACCCATCCATGAAATTCACGAATAAAATTATAACAGCCGTCAATAGCATCAGTAATACACTTGTACCATTCTTTGATGAACTTCCGTTTCTTGAGCTCCTTCCGCTGTAAGAGAACGCTCTATACTTCTTTGCTCGTCTTTTGAAGCCTTCATTTGTTTCCAGCTCTATGGGGCACAGTGGATGTTCTACGCGAACACAATGGCGCAGCGAGTGGGGTGCGATGCGCATCGGGTACAAACTTCTTGGGGGTGGCAAAACTTGTCAGGTTCTGTGGGACGAGTACTAAAAATGCTTTTTTTCTCGTTTTGTTCTTGATACTGATGGGAGCAAATGGGCAACTACAGCGTTTATTGACAAGACCTGGTCCTTATGCGCGCATATACGTACTTTTCCGCTACAATAGCAGGTAAACAAAATTTTTTTACACCCAGTACTTGAGACAACGAAGACAGTTATCTTAGTTCGATATTTATTTTTTTGGTACAGAGAGCGTTGTTGACTTGAGTCAGGTCAGCAAAATAATTGTTATTATGATTTGGTCCGGCTGTGAACGTTTTCGTGCTCTTATTACTTTGCGATAAGCAGATATTTTAGATTGCAAAATAAAGGAAACAATTCCATCATTAGCGAACACACTGTGACGTATAGAAACTAAGACTCTCTGGATCGAAAAGATATCCGGTTTAGGGTCTTCTGGCTTCAAGAAGACGTAACGATATACATACACTCCTGGAAATGGAAAAAAGAACACATTGACACCGGTGTGTCAGACCCACCATACTTGCTCCGGACACTGCGAGAGGGTTGTACAAGCAGTGATCACACGCACGGCACAGCGGACACACCAGGAACCGCGGTGTTGGCCGTCGAATGGCGCTAGCTGCGCAGCATTTGTGCACCGCCGCCGTCAGTGTCAGCCAGTTTGCCATGGCATACGGAGCTCCATCGCAGTCTTTAACACTGGTAGCATGCCGCGACAGCGTGGACGTGAACCGTATGTGCAGTTGACGGACTTTGAGCGAGGGCGTATAGTGGGCATGCGGGAGGCCGGGTGGACGTACCGCCGAATTGCTCAACACGTGGGGCGTGAGGTCTCCACAGTACATCGATGTTGTCGCCAGTGGTCGGCGGAAGGTGCACGTGCCCGTCGACCTGGGACTGGACCGCAGCGACGCACGGATGCACGGCAAGACCGTAGGATCCTACGCAGTGCCGTAGGGGACCGCACCGCCACTTCCCAGCAAATTAGGGACACTGTTGCTCCTGGGGTATCGGCGAGGACCATTCGCAACCGTCTCTATGAAGCTGGGCTACGGTCCCGCACACCGTAAGGCCGTCTTCCGCTCACGCCCCAACATCGTGCAGCCCGCCTCCAGTGGTGTCGCGACAGGCGTGAATGGAGGGACGAATAGAGACGTGTCGTCTTCAGCGATGAGAGTCGCTTCTGCCTTGGTGCCAATGATGGTCGTATGCGTGTTTGGCGCCGTGCAGGTGAGCGCCACATTCAGGACTGCATACGACCGAGGCACACAGGGCCAACACCCGGCATCATGGTGTGGGGAGCGATCTCCTACACTGGCCGTACACCTCTGGTGATCGTCGAGGGGACACTGAATAGTGCACGGTACATCCAAACCGTCATCGAACCCATCGTTCTACCATTCCTAGACCGACAAGGGAACTTGCTGTTCCAACAGGACAATGCACGTCCGCATGTATCCCGTGCCACCCAACGTGCTCTAGAAGGTGTAAGTCAACTACCTCGGCCAGCAAGATCTCCGGATCTGTCCCCCATTGAGCATGTTTGGGACTGGATGAAGCGTCGTCTCACGCGGTCTGCACGTCCAGCACGAACGCTGGTCCAACTGAGGCGCCAGGTGGAAATGGCATGGCAAGCCGTTCCACAGGACTACATCCAGCATCTCTACGATCGTCTCTATGGGAGAATAGCAGCCTGCATTGCTGCGAAAGGTGGATATACACTGTACTAGTGCCGACATTGTGCATGCTCTGTTGCCTGTGTCTATGTGGCTGTGGTTCTGTCAGTGTGATCATGTGATGTATCTGACCCCAGGAATGCCTCAATAAAGTTTCCCCTTCCTGGGACAATGAATTCACGGTGTTCTTATTTCAATTTCCAGGAGTGTATATTAAATTATGAACTGCTTGAAAACCAGGTATTCTAATCGGTTGATGTGTCTGTTACTTCAAGTACCTGCGATAGCAGGTTCTTGGATGTAATGCTCCTTCCTCGGTCCTTTTACATTTTTTGAAATATGTAATTCAAATGTGTAATGCAAGAAGAGTGAGCGAATGTACAACGTGAGGGGCAAGACTTTCTATTCACGTTGTTACTGCTACGAGTTTATACGGGCAGTTTAGGAACGCCTGCGAGAGTTGTTGCTTTTGCACCTTTATATTGTATTTAAATTGTATAATGTCCTCCTAATACATTCTGGTGTGTACAAGTTGCTAGTTTAACGCATCAGGTCGCTCTCGTACATATCACCTGCCTCGTTCTGTGTGTTGCGAGTTTCATTTTGCTTCACTTATGTTTTGCCTTCCTCAAAAAATGATTCAAATGGCTCTAAGCACTATGGGACTCAACATCTGAGGTCATCATTCCCCTAGACTTAGAACTACCTTAACCTAACTAACCTCAGGACATCACACACATCCATGACGGAGGCAGGATTCGAACCTTTGATCGTAGCAACAGCGCGGTTCCGGACTGAAGCACCTAGAACCGCTCGGCCACAGCGGCCAGCTTGCCTTCTTCATTTGTGTGTAACGTGCCTGCTGCATTTCCTAAGAAAGATGTCGATATAATTTTATAAAAATAGGCTGTAAACGTACAATCTGAACCACTAACATACTTCTGGTGCCTGAATCAACTAGTTGAAATCTGTATCGCTGTATTAACACAATTTTTTTTTTTCGACTGATACTCTTGGAAATAAACACTTTGGAAGAACTGCTGCTTAACAGCTGGACCAAAAATATCTAAAGTGAACTGCAATGGTATGATAAACTTCTGCCCGCTACCTCAATGAAACTTTCCGTTTTCTGCCCCACAGGTGTTTGATTATGACTGGGGCCTGCAGGACGACTTCATGGGCTCCGCCTACCTCGAGGTCAGCAAGCTGGACCTGGGCAGGTGAGTTGCAAGCGTCTTCTCTCACTAACATTATTTATTCCATGAGACCCTTCCCAGGACATTACAACCCAGAACACATAGAAACAAATTTCATTCGGGTGTATCACCGGTGTACTAGGCGTGTTGATATTTTTAAAAATATCGGGAATTCAATACTTCTACATTTAAGAAATATCATTATCGGTTATCGATATATCAAAAAAAGTATCAATATCGGCGGAAAAAGTATCTGTGTACGTATCTATAAAAATATCGGCTACACATTAGAAATATATTGCCGGTTTTAAGAGTTGTATACGTAAGCATTGATTTATTATTAGGTACTCTGTAAATCAACAAGCTAGCAGCCATTCTATCCCCCTTAGAGCAAGAACTGAAAGAAAATAATTCACGTTCACGCTTGGCGATAAACACATTGCTAGCAATGGTAACTGCATGAAAGTGGCACAATAAAATGTGTCTCATGGGTCCATCGTTCGGTTTCGTCACATGTCGAATTTATACGGAACACGTCATGTCGACTTCCCTGTTTATTTCATTTCTGCAAACGCCAGCGGCATAGCAGCTATAGTATAAAAATTGCGTGTTGAATCTAAACGCTGCAGTTTCTGTTAGAAGCGCCGAGCGCCGATTACGTCTGCAAATGATTCAAATGGCTCTGAGCACTGTGGGACTTAACATCTGAAGTCATCAGTCCCCTACAACTCAGAAGTACTTAAACCTATCCCATGGACATCACACACATCCATGTCCGAGGCAGGATTCGAAACTGCGACCACAGCGATCGCGCGGTTCCCGACTGATGCGCCTAGAACCGCTGATTACGTCTGCACTTTCCCTCACACGTCTCCGCCCACCGCAAGGACCATTCTTGTCATTTAGATTTTTGTTCGTCATTTTCAGCAACTGTTCTCGAAGAATGCCGATGTGAAGAAATAGCATACTAGTTCTATTAAAAATAGTTTTTAACGCAACTGGCATGCTGTTTCTTTACATCGGAAATCTTGTTATTCCATTCACACCGCCACCTCCTCTGTGCAATCAGAGTTCTTCTTTTGTGCCATATATACTTGCTTCACAGGGTCAAAGAGAATGATTGGATGTGATGAAAGCTCAAAACGTAGTGAGACTACTTCACACGGTGAAAGTAATATTACGTTCTATTACAATTTCAAAAGAACAGTTTCAAACATTTACAGAAAAAATAAAAATAAAAACATCGACATTCAACATCGCCATTTTGATATTGATATATCGGTATATCGGGGGAATAATATCATATATATATCGATATTTTTTGGGCAAACTGTCGATATAACGATATTTTATCAGCAGTCCTCCCGCGTACTATGACTACAGTGCTGAGGGCAAGAATGCAGTGCAATCTAATGTTGACGGCAGAGTAATGAAGAAAGAGAACCGACAACAATGCTCAGAACCCAAATCCATCAACGACCCTCACAGGCCATAATAATATTGGAGTTAAATCTAGGAACATAGATTCACTCGATTCATTTCACGAGTTATTTTTCCCTTTTACCAATCTAACTCTCCACCTGTCTGCAATACCTAAAGCCCTCCATTGTGAGTGTTTGTCTACTTTGTCAATTTTTGTCTACAAGAACAACTTCATAAAAGCTAGCTAATGAGAGAATAAAAATCCACGTTGCTCATAAGTACAGAGAAACAAAAACAATTAGACAACTGTTATGTGCAAGAGATCTGAAAGGGCCCCTAAAAGACTGGATAATAAAATGCAACATTCTTCAAAATAAAACCACCAGAGCAGAAAGCAAATAACCGGATAAACTATGAAAACACGAAAGTGGGTACTTAATAACAATGAAGCAGTATGTAAATGTTGAAAAGAATACACATAATGTAGCTGTAATGACATAGAAACCGGGGAAGGGGAAGGACCTGATAGTGTTACAGACTTGAGTAACGATGAGGTAGGACCTGCTACTGCTAAAGAATAATTTGAGCACTCTGTGTAGAATCTGAGAAATAGAAAAGTAATCAAATGTCACTGATGTCATACCAAGACAAACCTTTAAAACTATGCACGGCAAAAATGCAAATTTCTTATTCACGGTAATTATGCGCTGTTACGAGAATAGGAGACTTCCGTAGATTACTACAAAACTATTACAATACCGAGAAAAGGATATGTGATTGAAAAATATTAATTATATGAGAATATATCTCTTGCCCTATTCATCAAAGATGACTAAATAAAATTGGGCAAGCGCGAGGACTCGCGTGCTGAGGGTCCTGTACAAACATAATCATGTATATAGACAGTTTATCCACTGCTATAATAGAGGATATTGTCGATTTTTCCTGTTATCGACACTGATACTGGCAATTTATCGGTCTCAGAAATTCTAAGAGTTTAGCGAATGTTTTAGTTTCAAGTTTAAAGTTGGATAACAAATGATGAATGAAATATTTTTTCATGTAATATAGCTATTAATTAGTAATTTGGGATTTTCTCCTTTACTTGTACTGTGAAATCTTGTTTCATGGCAAGATTCATGATTCTAGGCCAACGCGAAGCACCCTATTGGTTTTGATGAGTGAGTTTTCGAGTATCAAAATTTGCGACATTAATGTCTGTACCTTTTGAGTGCATTGACATAGAAACTTAAAATTTGTACAACGCCAAGGGCCCGTAGACCTTAATGTGAGACATACATTTGAATCTGTTATGTCTACTCGTTCCTGAGAAAAAGGGTTCTTAACCGTTGGACAGAGACAGAAGGACAACAGAGCGATCCTGTATGGATTCGGTTTTTGTACATTGAAACACGAAACCTTAATGATAAAGAACACAACGAAAAATTATAGAAGGAAGATCGATGCAGTTTTATAACTGTCAGCAGACCTAAGGAAGCAATTTTAACTTTGCGGATCTTACTTGACAGTAAATTGGAAGATTTGCTATAAAATTTTGACACTCGACACCTTAAAAGAGAGACTGAAGGAAATTAAAATAAGTGGAGAAACAGTGAACTGCATACAATTTGCTGATGATTTCAGTTCAGTGGTGGATTCAGGAAAGAATACGAACACACGCTAAAAATACTGGTTGCTACCGTGTGGTCTGGGGCGCCTTGCCACGGTTCGAGCGGCTCCACTCGTCGGAGGTTATAGCCGTCCCTCGGGTATGAGTGTGTGTGTTGTCCTTAGCGTAAGTTACTTTAAGTAGAGTGTAAGCCTAGGGACCGATGACCTCAGCAGTTTGGTCCTACAGGAACTTACAGTAAAAACAGTAACTGGCAAGTACACTCCAACATTATAAATTCAGTGTATACACTAATAATATGTTAGTAGTAGTGGTAGTAAACGGTGTTCGGTAAGCAAGCATACCATTCGCGTCATTCAAAGAGGAATGGTTAACAGAGGTTCTATTCATGGAGCATCATTTTGTAAGAAAACATATCCAAACCCAGGAAATGTACAGCAGATATCCGTTGCTGAATGTGCGCTTTAGGATAACAGACGATTCTTGATGAGCAGATCTCTTGTTTTGCAAGAAACAGGAACACAACAAATGCCGTGAGAGGTCACCTCTAACAGGTACAACCACTTACCCCTCAGTTCAATGCAGCACCCTCCAGATGGTGCTCATAAACACGGACCTTTTCCTGCATCCGCAACTCTTCATCCGGCGCATTGTATATTACCACTAATAGGGCGAACAGCAGCCGGGAATGCTGTCAGCTACAAACTGCACTGATTCTGCCTTGTACTGGCGGATTTGGAAATTCTTCCGCCGACAGACAAAAGACGGGCGCGCCATGGACATTGGAAAAGTTACAAACCAGCGGTTAAACAGTTTAGTTTAGTGCCTGCAATCAGTTCCATACAATGCTCGAAAGACTACCTTATGACTTAGCAGTCGCTATTTATGGAGAACTTGGACAATTAACAGAGTGTCTGCACATTATCGTTATAGTCACAATATCATAGAGATTTATTTAGATTTCGCTGCATTAGAATTTGGACATCAGGTGCCACAGAAATTTATACTAAAGATAAGTTCCTTTTTTGTAACACACTGTTAATAAATGTCATTTGTTATTTCTTATTATGTTGTCATATTCTGCTATAGTGCTCCCTGTCAGACATGTGTTTAATAATCGTAGTGTGCAACATCCACCCATACTTTTGTGCTATCGTGGATGTTTAGGGTTAATTAATAGTAGCACTCAGTTACTACATTCACAACAAAATTCATGAACATCGAAGCGAGAAGTCTTTCTGCTGTAGGTGTGAGAGATGGACCGTGACTAAATATGAGCAACAGCAGCTAAAAGCAGAGGAAATATGGATTGTATATACATGAGCATAATTAGAACAAGCCGAACGCAAAGGAAAGCAAGTCAGGACAGATAAGACATTTGTCAAGGATATAGGAAGGTTGAAAAATAACTTCCGTATCATACACCGAAGCGCCAAAGAAACTGGTATACACACGCGTATTCAAATTCAGAGATACGTAAAGAGGCAGAATACGGCGTTGCGGTCGGCAACGCCTATATAAGGCAACAAGTGTCTGACGCAGTTGTTAGATCGGTTACAGCTGCCGCAATGGCAGGTTATCAAAATTTAAGTGTTTTTGAATGTGGTGTTATAATCAGTGCACGAGCGATTGGACACAGCTTCTCCGAGGCAGCGATGAAGTGGGAATTTTCCCGTACGACCATTTCACAAGTGTACCGTGAATGTCAGGAATCCGGTAAAGCGCCAAATCTCCGACATCGCTGCTGCCCGAAAAAGATCCTTCGAGAACGTAACCAACGATGTCTGAAGAGAATAGTTCAACGTGATGGAAGTGCAACTCTTCCACAAATTGCTGCACATTTCATTGCTGGGCCATCAACAAGTGTTAGTTTGTGAACCATTCAACGAAACATCATCGATATGGGCTATTGGAGCCGAAGACATACTCGTGTACACTTGATGACTGCAC
The DNA here is from genome assembly GCF_023897955.1 of Schistocerca gregaria. NCBI lineage: Eukaryota > Metazoa > Arthropoda > Insecta > Orthoptera > Acrididae > Schistocerca > Schistocerca gregaria. The sequence continues at coordinate 399,940,991 of NC_064924.1, read as the reverse complement.
GACACAAAGCCTCACACCTCGCCTGGGCCCTCAACACAGACATTGGACTGTTGATGACTGGAAACATGCCTGTTCGGACGAGTCTCGTTTCAAATTCTGTCGAGGGGATGGACGTCTAAGGGCAATGGAGGGAAGCTCATGAATTCATGGGCCTGTATGTTAGCAGGGAACTGTTCAAGCTGGTGGAGGCTCTGTAATGGTGTGGGGTGTGTGATATGGGACCCCCGATACCTTGAAAAGCAGAACGCTGTTTTGAGACGCAAAGGAGGACCAATGCGTTGGTAAACAGCTGTTCATAATGTTTTGTGTCATCGGTGTATATTAGGTATCATTAGGAGAAACAAGAAATCAAACAAATGCATCAGCGAAAAAGCTGAATCGCAAGACATAATTACGATAGAACTGTCACATTAACCGCAAACCGCGTGGAATCAGCTGCACAAATTTTTACCCCAAACTAACTTTTTCCCGCTTTAGCATATGCCACGTGTATTTCACACACACACACACACACACACACACACATGAGTTATTTACTTATGCGCGCGAAAAGTTAATTTGTCGTATAAATTAGTGCAGTTGATTCCACAAGTTTCTTGGTTAATGTGACGTTGCTACAAGTGAGCATATGGTTTTTTGGGAACTTAAAAAGACAGGTCACATCCTCACGAGCCGTTTCACATTAATGGATAAAGTCGGTTATTTATACCCAGATAACTTCCGTAAGCCATGTATCATCCATTGCTTACATTCACACCCCGCTCACCTGCACTTCGTTTTTCTTTTACTGTAATTGCATCTTGCGATCCTGCTTTTTTCCTTGTAGTTTCATCTGAATCCCGATAAGAACCTCACAAATGTCGTGGACAGTGGTTAAACATTTGAGGTGCGAAAATGGAACTAACACTTTTTACATTTGAATGGATAAGTACAGGGCTGCTTTAAATGATTCTTTCCTTTCCAGAGCTCTGTATATTCCAAACTACTACGTGTACAAATATGACTTGTGCATGGACATAGCCGTAAACTCACTAAGTTTCCATTTTGGCCTCTACAAATTTTCTGGTTATGCCCATCTGCTCAAGTGGCACACGTCCAATCGGTAATAAAGTTCGTTCCACGCCTTATGTAGCAACATCCTGTCAGTGGTCATCACAGCAGCACTGATGCATTCTCTGAGCTGCTCCAGTGTCCTCGGCAGCCTGGGTACTTAAACACGATCCTTAATGTATCACCAAAGGAAATACTCAGACGACATGGGGATTCAAAGTAACAGAACCACTTCATCTTCACCACTACGCCCAATCCAGCGATGACGAAGTTCTTCGTTTAGGTAAAGGCGCATTTCTATGGTCCAATGATTGGGTGCCCCGTCTTGTCGGAACATGAAATTCGCGGAAACAGCAGTCAGTTATAGAAACAATCATAGCTGTAACGCAACAGGTTAAGAGGTACCTGTCATAGCCTTCTTACATAAAAAACGGGCCTTTACTGTGACACTGCACAGAAAACGTCAACTTTCGGGCGAGTCTCGTTCGTTCCCCAAAGTTTCATGAGAACGTTTAGTGCCCCAGATCCCACATTTTTGCGATTATCCTTTTCAGATAACAGAGAGTTACTTTGTCGATGAATATCAGCTTGGAGGCGAAATCTTCATCCTCAAGTGCTTCCTTTATTGTTATGCAAAATTGAAGGCACCGGCCTTAATCTTGAGGTTTTGATTGTTAAACGAGATGCAGACGATATGCTCTGAAATGTAACTGCTGTCGCTAAATTGCAAGTACGTGGCAGACCATTCAATTTTTTGGACTGCGTACGAAACTTCCTGTCTTCCTCTCAGTGCTTGCATCTGGCACACTTGGTCGACCGGTATTTTTCTGTTTACAGAGACAACCAGTATCCTTAAATCGCCGATACCAACCCATAATGCTGTAATTAAATGATAGTTGTTTTTTTATAATTCCTTCTGAATGTACGCTACACTTATGTTACAGATAAACATCTCTCATATTCCAACACACAACAACATTTTTTCTGCCTCGTTGCCATTTTCTGTCAAAGCACTGCACTCACAAGACCAAGTGGTTGAGTTACGCCTCTATTAATGCATCCATCATATTGTAATACTTTGGAAAACTGAGGGTGTCCGAGTTAAACGTATAATAATACAAAAGGTAATAGCTTAAGACGCAACTCAGATATTTATTGGCGATTTTCTTCTTCAAGTATGGTAACTCATAATGTTTTCTGTATGCGAAGGTGTCCCTCCGAAAATGAATGTGTATGTGAATTGTTGAAGAACAAGGTTATAGGCCCATTCTTCTTCACAGAACCTACAGGTAATGAAACTTGTAGGAGCTGTAAGTTGTGCCACAACTTCCTCTTAACGTTATCTTTCAATAAGGTGATGCACCATGCCATTTTGCAAACATTGTGAGGTATTTCTTGCATCGTGAGTTTCCAGATTTATGGGTTGGGGGAGGTAGACCATTTACTGCTTGACCCTCTAGGAACACAGATATTACGCCTCTTGATTTTTTTGTGTGGGCGATTATCAAGAATCTAGCGTACTGGACACCAGATTGTGATCTACCAGATCTGCGCCATCCCATTCGTCCAGCTATGAAAATGCTACGCCAGCAATGCTACAAAACACTCGAAGAGAAGTGCAGTGTGCCAATAATGGTGCAAAGATATTAACGTGGCAAAAGTCATGGGATAGCGATATGTGCCGTACATATACAGATGACTGTAGTATCCCGTAAACAAGCTATAAAAGAGCAGTACACTGGCGCAGCTGTCATTTGTACTCAGTTGATTCATGTGAAAATGGTTCCGACGTGATTATGGCCGCACGACGGGAATTAACAGACTTTGTACGAGGAATGGTTGGAGCTAGAAGAATAGGACATTCCCATTTCGGAAAACGTAAGGGAATTCTATATTCCGAAATCCACAGTGTCAAGAGTGTGCTGAGAACACCAAATTGCAGGCATTGTCTCTCACCATGGAAAATGAAGTAGCCGACCGAGACCAGTGGCGTTTGTGTAGAGTTGTCAGTGCTAATAGGTAAGCAAAACTGCGTGAAATAACGCAGAGGTCAATGTGGGACGCACAGCGGAAGTATCCGATATGACTGTGCGAAGAAATTTGTTGTTGATAGGCTATCTCAGCAGACGGCCGACGTGAGTGCCTCGCCTACCAGCATGACATCGCCTGCAGCGCCTCTCCAGGACTCGTCACCATATCAGTTGGACCCTAGACTATTGGAAAACTGTACGTTGGTCAGATCAGACCCGGTTTCGGTTTGTAAGAGCTAATGGTAGGGTTCGAGTGTGGCGCAGACCTCACGAAGCCATGGGTCCTAGTTGCCAACAAGGCACTGTGCTAGCTGGTGGTGTGGGCTCTGTTTAGATGGAATGGACTGGGTCCTCTGGTCCATCTGAACCGATCATTGACTGGAAGCTGTTACGTTCTGCTACTTGCAGACCATTTGTAGCCATTCATGGTCTTCATGTTCCCAAACATCAATGCGCCATATCACAGGGTCACAGTTGTTGAGAATTGGTTTGAAGAACATACTGGACAATTCGAGGGAATTATTTGGCCGCCCAGATCGCCCGATACGAATCCCAAGGAACACTTACGGGACGTAATCGAGAGGTCAGTTCGTGAGCAAAGGCTGCACTGGCAACACTTTCGCAGATATGGAAGACTGTAGAGGCAGCTTGTTGGCTCAAAGTTTCTGCAGGGGACTTCCAACGACTTGCAGAGTCCATCGACCAACGATTTTCTGCAATACACCTGGCAAAAGGAGGTCCGACACGATATTAGGAGGTATCCCATTACTCTTGTCATCTCATTGTATCTGGGTGTATTAGACGTGTAAGAGATATTTTGAGTTACCGTACCTGTAGAAACACACCGTCAATAAATAACGCTATTACTTATCAAGTTATCATAGTTTATATTGCCAGAAGTCGGTATTCTGTGAGCACAGGCACACTTGAAAGGAATTCACTAAGAGTATGCAAATAGCCAAATCTTACTAATTTATCATATCTTATCTTGAAAGATGATAAAAAACCACCACGAAGCACTGGATTACACGGATATTACGACTATTACGTGTAATAAATGCCGAAAGTAAACTCCTGAAACTATTACGCGGCCTCCTTCACTAGCTTATGGTTAGAGAATTCGGGCACTCAATGTGTGGCGTAAGCTTAAAACAACTAAATGAAAGAGCTGAATCAGGTGAGAATTTATTTCAATTCAAGAAGAAATCAGGTAAAAATTAGAAAAGTTCATCAAGAGATTGGAAACACAAGAGCTCTGGAAATAAGTGGTCTTTCACAAGATTTATATTGAGTAATTAAGTTCAGAGAGTCGCTACCAGCATTACACTGAACAAGTCAACTGAAATAGTGGCCACAAAACAAGTTAAGGACACACATATTATAATTTCAATAGTGTTAGAAAAAGAATAAAATTAACACGGTTTCAGCAGAGTACAGAACTGGAATGGAATTTGAATCAAAGAGCTGCCAAATCATTAGAATACTCGTGAGGCCTACTGCTGATAATAGAATCAGTTAATTGATTCATGAGTGGTTAGCGACTGAAAATCCCCTAGAAAACAAAAGTTGCATTGTGACAAAAAACTTGCATTATTTAGAATAACTCAATCAGTGCCCCCTTTCTCCGCTTTGCCACGTAACCTGAAATTAAAAGCGCGCATCGCATTGTGCAGTCCTGCCGTGCTCACTGTGTTCGTAGCCCAAGGTGGTGGTGCCGAACGCTGAGGGGAGATATCTGCTAATGTCGAAAAATGTTCAAAAGTGTATGAAATCTTATGGGACTTAACTGCTAAGGTCATCAGTCCTTAAGATTTCACACTACTTAACCTAAATTAGCCTAAGAACAAACACACACACCCATTCCCGAGGGAGGACTCGAACCTCCGCCGGGACCAGCCGCACAGTCCGTGACTGCAGCGCCTGAGACCACTCGGCTATCAGCTAATGGAGTATGCTGTCGGTTGTAGCAGGTTGATTTTGTGAAGCCGAAAAACATCTTCTCGTAATCGACGCTGTTGAATAACCTCAAAGTCGAGAGAAAGTTAAAGAACAATTCCAGAATGACTTGACACAAGCCCGAATCCAAACCATGTTTTCTCCTTAACTAACCAACTGACTACCCTTAGATTGCAAGAACTTCCTCCTCACCTCTATCAGCACTTGCAGTGTCCTCCATGTCCAATGAACAAAAATTTGTCTAAGCGTTCCGCCAACCCCAGACCTGGAAATTGGTTCCCTGTCTCCCTCCACGTAATTTAACGGGCATCAGTCAATGAAAACTCGTTCCACTAGCCGACAAGAACCGGACGAAGATTCTTACGGTCGGTTCATTACGACAGGAAATTTTACAAATTTCAGGAAGGCTACCAGCCTCGTTCCCAGGGTAGCAGCGATGGGAAAATTTTCGAAGGGCACGTAAGGCAATAATTCTGGTTTGTCAAGACAATGCCACGACAGCAAACATACTAGGCAGTTCCGTTGTGGACGGCCAAAACCACCCGTTAATGGCTTTAATGAGGGCAGAACCTCAAACCGATTACTCCTGAAGTAACGCTTGTTTTTGTACAAAAAGCCCAGGTGGGCGCCTTTAGGTCCGTCTCCCACTGACCAGACACACCAGCTGATAACACGGCCAGCGCTTAATCTCTGGGCCGCCGTTCGCCACAGTGACACAGAGTTTGGCTGACGTGTCGCTCTCCAGAGTGTGAAGAAGTTATTGTTTCACAGTTAGAGGAGAGCCCGCGTGATGAGCCAACAGAGAAATCTGAATGTCACCAGTAGCGAGCTTGATAACTTCTACAATAACAGCTTATCTACAGTACTAGCAGCAACGTCCTAACCACTCATAAGTTGCTCCCGTAAAGTTTCTACAAATGCACAATAAACGCGGAATGATTCGAAAAGCAATAGGTAAAAATGATAGATACGGTAATCGCATTTGCAAAGCCCGATAATATGTCAGGTAAGGCTCGGAATTGGCAACAGCCCTGTCAGGCGTGGCCGGCACTTGGATGGGTGATCAACAGGGCCGCCATGCACTGTTGCCATTTTTCGGGGTGCACTCAGTCTTCTGATGCCAATTGAGGAGCTACTCGACCGAACAGTAGCGGCTCCGGTCAAGGAAAACCATTATAACGACCGGAAAAGCGGTGTGCTGACCACACGCCCCTCCTATCCGCATCGTCAGCCGAGGGCGACACGGCGGTCGGATGGTCCCGATGGGCCACTTGTAGCCTGAAGACGGAGTGCTGCTTTTTAAAGCTCGGAGTAGGCCATGGTCTCTCAATATTACTTTGGGCTTAATCCGGACACCCAGTATAGAACTTTGAAAACGGATGAATCATTTATAGTAGCTCAGTATTTCATGTCATTACTTCACATTCACTCACATTCTTTACTTTTTTCAGTTTTGTTTGTCCACTGGGTTTGTATGAAAAGCTGAGGCATTTTGAAAGCAGCGCTTATTTCAACTTACAAACTACACTCTAAACACAAGTGAGCTTGTTAAGTTCCCGTGAAACCTTCGTTGAAAGTTCAGTGCTTGAAAGTTCATGTTATAGAGGTACATGTTTGCCTACCTGCAATTCTTCATCTTCAATGAAATACGTTTGTAAAAACTTGGCATTTTCATTTGATGGTAGGAGAAGAAAGTTTGCCCTTTTCATCCCCACCCTCTGTCATAGGCGCGTTAATGGTGTCTTATCGTCACAGTAATTGCTTTCGATTAGTAAGTGATACATGTGACATGTTTGATTGAAATCGGTGTAGTGATTTACAAGGTGATGTCGAACGTACGTACATATCTATAGGGTGATTATAATTAAAGTTAAACTGTAGAAATAACACCAACGGTCAGAATGACGTCAAACTGCAACGGAATATTATCGGAGAAGGGGGAAAAGGTACGGCATAAGAAAAATAAATAACTACAAAATGTAGCAATAGATGGCGCTGTAAGCATCATAATTTAATAGTGGTCGATTACAAAGGACAAATGAATCATACAACAATGCCTAAGGTGTACGTTTGATGTTGAACAAACTATACTACTCATTGTGCATGGGTGTACAGGTGTGATACTGTTAGTTACGTTAGCTCATCCACCACTGCAAGATCATATCACATCGGATGGGAAAACTCGGTTTTTAATTATCACGAGGCCAAAAGGCCAAAAATCGCATAAAAAGCATCAATCAATATCAGGTCTGACTGGGGCAAAACCTGTTCAATGTGCTGTCCACCACAGTTTTCTGCAACAAGTTGAAATCGAGAAACAACATGTTCCACAACTGATAGAAGTGTTTACGGGATCACGTTCTGAATGTGTTGCGCAATGCGTGCCTTCAATGCAACTAAGTTTGCAATTGGAATACTGAACACATCTTTCAGATAGTCCCAGAGCCAGAAGTCACATGGATTAAGATCAGGTGATCTGGATGGCCAGACTGTAAGGAAATGGCGGCTGATAATTCTAACATTTCCTAAATGGCGCTTCAGCAGCTGCATAACTGTCTTTGCATAAAAATTATCCCATTCACACATCCACGCTGTTGGAGAGCTGGAATGACTTGGTTGCGCAAAAGACACTCATAGCGCTTATCAGTGACGGTACAGATAACAGAATCGGAAGCATCTGTCTCTTTCAAAACATATGGCCCTATGAGAAATGATACCGTAAACCCGCACCACACAATGACCTTTACAGGATGAAGTGGTGCTGGTTGATTTGCGTGTGGATTTTCTGTTGTCCATATTCTACAATTTTGTGTATTGATAAATCCTGTCAGATGGAAGAGTGCTTCCTGTGCCCACAAAATCTTCCAAGACCCATCATTGTCCACTTCCATGGGAGCAAGAAATTCTAAAGCAAAGGTCTCTCTTGCTGGCAAGTCAACAGGAAGTAACTCGAGCACATGGGTAATTTTGAATGGATAGCCAAGAAGGATGTATTCTTAGGATTTTACGCACCGTGCTCACAGCTATGTCCAATGTTCGGACAATTCTCCGTGCACTACACGTTTGCAGACCACGACTCGTCTCCTCCTGTACTGCTGTGGAGACTTCTTCCACTCACGTCGAATAAATTCGTTTCCTCCCTCTACCAGGTTGCTCGCCAAAAGAAGCCGTCTTTTCAAATTTCCGAATCATTTTATCCAGATCCACGGCAGTCATTTGGACCACGCCTTTTTTCAAACCCTTTAGTGTTCGGAACTTCTGCAGAGCAACGTGTGCACAGTCATCATTTTTATAAAACAGCTTTACAAGCAGAGCGGGATCCTGCATTGAGACAGTCATGGCGAAAGTCGCAGACGCGGAAGGGAGAAAAGCCGTGTACCCGGGGTGTTTATACCAACTTCAGTGAGTCGTGCGTATGCAGGTGTTTCCATTTACGTATTCTGACACACACACACAGCACCATCTATTGATCGATTTTCACTTTTTTTTTCTTCTGCCATATGTTTTCCCTCTTCTCCGATAATATTTCGATGCAGTTTCACGTCATTCTGACCAGTGGTGTTATTTCTACAGCGTTTTGAAATTATAATTTTAATTATAATCACCCTGTACATACATACTGCGAGAGGGTGACTGTTGAGAGGGAAGAAGTAGAGACGGTCCTGTGTCAGGAGCCACTCTCCCATTTCGCTCCCTGCCAGTTTCACCCGGAAAGATGTTGGTGACCTGTTGTAGTCGGTAGGCACAGTGAAAGAAGATTCAGAATTAGTAATTTACTTCCACAAAGTTGAAAGCAGTTTGTTGACATCGGCTGTCGATGCCCGCCGAGGATTCAGTCGTAAGCGGCCTTCAGCCTGCTCAAGGTAGCAGACGCCGCAAGCCCGTTCCTCGCTGGCTGCTGCCAAGGCGGTTCGTCACCCGTGGTGCGGCAGCAGTGAGCGAAGGCACTCACACACGCCGATCTAGGAGCTGCTGTGTCCCCTCCCGTTCTCCGCCGTTCATCTATTGAACCGTGATGATGGTTGCCGTGTTATCGTGTAGTACGGCGATCCTATCTTGCCGTGCAGGTAGACACTGGCCCGTCCCGCGAAGTACCAGGAACGCTTGTGTCCTGACATTGGATGGTAGGGAAGACTCCCGGTCCACCCATCTGCGACAGCGGCAGACTGTGGTGTACACTACAGGCCATGAAAATTGCTACACCAAGAGGAAATGCAGATGATAAACGGGTATTCATTGCACAAATATATTATACTAGAACTGACATGTGATTACATTTCCATGCAGTTTGGGTGCATAGATCCTGAGAAATCAGTACTCAGATCAACCATCTCTGGCCGTAATAACGGCCATGAGAAACCTGGTCATTGAGTCAAACAGAGCTTGGATGGCGTGTACAGGTACAGCTGCCCATACAGCTTCAACACGAAATCCACAGTTCATCAATAGTAGGACTGGCGTATTGTGACGAGCCAGTTGCTCGGCCACCATTGACCAGAAGTTTTCAATTGGTGAGAGATTTAGAGAAACTGCTGGCCAGGGCAGCAGCCGAACATTGTCTGTATTCAGAAAGGCCCGTATAGGACCTGCAACATGCGGTCGTGCATTATCCTTCTGAAATTTAAAGTTTCGCAGGGATAGAATGAAGGGTAGAGCCACGAGTCGTAACACATCTGAAATGTAACGTCCACTGTTCAAAGTGTCGTTGATGTGAACAAGAGGTGACCGAGACGTGTAACCATTGGCACCCCATACCATCATGCCGGATGATACGCCAGTATGGCGATGACGCATACACGCCTCCAATGTGCGTTCACCGCGATGTCGCCAAATACGGATGCAACCATCATGATGCTGTAAACAGAATCTGGATTCATCCGAAAAAATGACGTTTTGCCATTCGTGCACCCGAGTTCATCGTTGATTACACCATCCTGTCTGTGATGCAGCGTCAAGGGTAACCGCAGCCATAGCCTCCGAGCTGATAGCCCATGCTGCTGCAAACGTCGTAGAACTGTTCGTGCAGACGGTTGTCGTCTTGCAAACGTCCCCATCTGTTGCCTCAGGGATCGAGACGTGGCTGGACGATTCGTTACAGCCATACGGATAAGATGCCTGTCATCTCTACTTCTAGTGATACGAGGCCGTTGGGATCCAGCATGGCATTCCATATTACCCTCCTGAACCCACCGATTCCATATTGTGCTAACATTCATTGGATCTCTACCAACGCGAGCAGCGATGTCTCGATACGATAAACTGCAAATGCGATAGGCTACAATCCGACCTTTATCAAAGTCAGAAATGTGATGGTACGCATTTCTCCTCCTTACACGAGGCATTACAATAACGTTTCACCAGGCAACGCCGGTCAACTGCTGTTTGTGTATGAGAAATCGGTTGGAAGCTTTCTTCATGTCAGCACGTTGTAGGTGTCGCCACCGGCACCAACCTTGTGGGAATGTTCTGAAAAGCTAATCATTTGCAGATCACAGCATCTTCTTACTGTCCGTTAAATTTCGCGTCCTAGCAAGTCCTCTTCGTGGTGTAGCAATTTTAATGGCCAGTAGTGTAGAACTCTGCGACAGGTGACTATGGCGACGTAGCCATCTTTCCCAGTAGCGGCTCTCGTTGTTCCGTAGCGTGCAGGAAATCCACAACAGACTTGTGCCAGAAGCCACTTAATTGTAATTAGGGAATCGAGTGCGAGCATTATGTACACAGTCGATTGGTCAGACCGACTGCCTTACTAGGTAAAGTGCTGGGGTATTTATGGAGAGGAGTAGTGCCTAATGTTTATCCGACATCACTGGTCTTTACTGCATAGGTCTTGCTATTACGAATGCATCAGCGGTTGTCACTCTGTCGGTTCTAGGCGCTTCAGTCCGGAAACGCACTGCTGCTACGGTCGCAGGTTCGAATCTTGCTTCGGGCATGGCTGTGTGTGATGTCCTTAGGTTTAAGTAGTTCTAAGTCTAGGGGACTGATGAACTCAGATGTAAAGTCCCATAGTGCTTCGAGCCATTTGAACCGTTTTGTCACTCTGTCGTGCTTGTTTAAGGAGTAAATTTAATAGTATAGGACTAGTTCCTTAAAGCCCTTGTTAAGCATTGTTGCATTAGCTGAAGCCTTTCTTTCATTCCGTAACGAAGGTGACGTGGCCCTGTCCAACTGCTCTGAACCGCCACTATATTTCAGCTGAAATCCGTCGTCTGGCTGGCGATTTTATGTCTCCCGCTGACCCACTCTGTTAATCTTTGCGACCACCTCGTGTCGAAATCACTGTAATTTAAACGAGGTATCTTCACACTGAGACTTCTAATATTTTAACCGTTTGCTGCCTTGTACAGTTTGGCATGCAACAATACATAATACGTACATAGATGGATACATAGGCTAACCTCTTGTAACTTCCTCAGCGCAGTCTCGTATCAGATGAATGAGGATTCATCGAAGGTTATACGTCAAAATGAATGCTAACCAAAGAGTCAGTAATATTTCCCACAGCTGTTAAGAGCTGTTTAGTGAAACACATAATTTTTTACCCTTTTCTTCCGTGAAATACAATATATGGTTTAATTCCAGCTTCCTCATTAATGTTTTTTTTCATTTGAGCACCAATATTTTATATCCGGCGCAGGCACATTTATAATGTGTGGATCTGCTCCATAGCTACGCGTCATACAGTTGTATGAGCACAATAATTTCCAAGTGACATTCGCAAATTTGGTTTCCACTTAAGCAGAGTTGCGCGAAAATCGAAAACTGTTAATTCTGAGTGTTCGTTTTCTGGAGCTAAGGCCGCGTGACTAACGAGAAAGCGGCTCGCGTTATGAATGCGACGGCACGTACTTCCGTCCCTATCTCGTTAATTTAGAATCTCTCTCAATATGAACGTCACTGCCCTGTGATCAGTATAGATTAATTAAAAATAAACAAATATCTTAGCTGAAAACCGTGTCCCAAATTTGCTAGCTCACAATGAATTCGTTTACCAATAAATAATAAAAGTAAATTAAAAATAATTGGTTGCCAGCGGAAATGAATCACATCGTGTCAAGGCCGGACGTAGGAAGTCCTCAGCACTATTATTAATTTCTTCTGCGTCGATCATTATCGCAGATATTATTAATTAATTAACAAATTGAAATTTACAAAACTCTACATGTAAGAGAACAGTAATGATATATTATCTCATATCAGGGAACTAGTGAACAATGTGTATAATTTCTGGGTTCCTATTCTTACCGATGGACGTTGTCGTATATGCATGCTGTTTGAGAAGAAATAGTATTTTTGGAGATGGTAGTATAAACCTGTTTGAGTAAAACGTCCTCATGACGTTGTCTGAATGATCGGTAAGCATTTTACTTGCGTTTCTATTTTTTTGCTGTTAACTCCAGCAAGTCTTGCTACCGAATAAAATATGTACGGTGCTGAAAAAAATGGCCTATTGCTGTTCATATCTTCCTATCAAACAAAATTACAAGAAAGTCAATCATCCTGATTTATTTCACTCTTGAAGCTAAACAACATTTGCTTGATACTTTTATTTCGCTTCCCTACAAAAAGTTATTTTGGGTACCCAAGATATTTGGGACACCCTGTATACGGCGTGATTCATGAAGACATGCAAATATTTTAACATGTTATACTACAAGTAAAACTAAAGAAAAAATGTCATATAAACATAGGTCCGCAAATGTTTATTTGTGGAGTTACAGCTAATAAAAGATTTTGCCTGAAATTTAGGAACTTCGCTAATACGAAGCTATCTCAAAACTGTACGAGGTTAAGTAAAGCACGATTTCCATTTATTTTGTTGTTATTGATCTGGTGAATCTAATAAAACATGTCCCAGACGTGCATCTGTAGTAGTTTTCCAGAACATTCAGAAAAGCAAGGAAGTAATTTCGTAAAATATTTAATTTATTAACTACTTTGCCCAATTTGTTTTTTAAATTCCAGACAACGGTACAAAGTTTTCAGCAGAAGTTGTAAAGAATTTATTTTTGAAAAAATGATGGTAATAACGTTAACTGAAACTGTATGTATGTGTCAGATAATCTGCTATTATTAATACCAAAGCACACGTGAATTCATGTTAAACCGGAAAAAATAAAGCTCAATGTCAAGCAAGTTGTACAGTGTACACACAATTTCACAATACATTCACAATAAATGTTCAAAACTGTCTCCACCGAGTTTAATATGTTTAGCTGCACGTCTATGAACAGATTTTGTTGTTCGTTTCAGTTTCACAGCGTTGTTCTTAATTTTGTCTACTTCATTCATAATGCGAACAAGCAATGCCTCACGTGTATTGACTGTGTCCTCGTAAACTACGTCACACACAAAAATCCGTTGGTTTTAAATCGGGCGATTATTAGCCGTAACTCTGTAACCAATCATTTGCGGACCTGGATTTATATGATTTTTTTCTTTATTTTTACGTGTAGAATAACATATTAAAATATTTGTATATCTTCGTGAATCACTCTGTATACAGGGAGGCAAAACGAAAACGGCTCCAGAAAATACCTACACAGGACTGATGCGGAATTGACCTTTTTTAATGAACAGGCGAAGTGTCCACCACAGGGAACGCTGGAAAACGTCATTTCGATACACCAATCGGTCGATGTCTTCCGTTGTACATCTCTTGCACGCTCTGTCCAAATTACTTCGCAGTGTCATCATGTCTGAGTGAGTGAGAGGAGCAGATGTGTTTAATTGCCAGTTAAATGCAACACAAAATAATGCAGCACTGTTCGCGCAAGAGTTTAAGACAGGAAGTGTTAGTCAGAGCCACCAGCAAACTTCGCGATGGAAAAGTGAGTGGCAGAATAGAGCGAAACGGCCTCTGTAGAGAGTAGAGCTATCGAAAAAGAGTTCAAACTTCAGAAACATTGTAAAGATTGTAGAAGTTTTATTCACCCAGCCTGTACGTATATTTTTCTTCTCTACTCGCATCCGAACGACGCCATTGGCGCAGACTGACACAGCGGCAGGCAGCTGCTGAATGCCCCGTCAGAGTCAGAATTTGGGGCTGTTGGGTTGCCACGTTACATTGCTTTCATCAGTTTTCAAACAGAACCTACGAGCTCAAGTTGAAGTATTGTCAGTCTTTCCGATTTTCTTTTCTGTCATCCAGCGACGCTACTTCGCTGTGGAGAAAACTTTCGTTAGTGAACAATTTGTGAGAACTAGTAGTCTGATTTCGTAAACCGTTAAAGTACATAAGTTTAGAGTATTAGCAATACCATTACCCTTCCTCGATGTAAACCTTTTTTGTTGAATAATCACTGTCCGAACTAAAGTATGGCGGTATGTTAGTCAGAAAATTTTTGGCTAATCGTATCTTTGTGAAAACACTTCCTGTGATCAACTGACACTGTGGCATTATGTCGAACGCCGTCCTGAAATCTAGAAACACAGAGTGAAAAAAGTTAACTGTATTTCATACGAATGCTTCCTCACAATGAGGTTTTGAAAAAACTTTTATTCATCGACGAACTCAGCTCGAGGATTTGCTACTGACCTCAGCTCTAAGATTAGCACTAGTATTTGTTAAGGTTATTAACATGACTGTCAATCAGCGACTGTTGTATAATACAAAATTTTGAAAAACACAGCCCTCAGTCGTGAACACAATTAATTTGTGACCTAGGTTTCAGTATCCCCAAGGGTCACCTACTTCGGACAAAATTAAAACTAAATGTTACAGCATAACGTACTGTAGCAGAGGACACATGGCAGCCCATAGTAGCTTGCAGCTTTTATTTTAATTCTACCTGACGCTGTCAGGTATGACCACAGGCCGGCCAGAGTGGACGAGCGGTTCTAGGCGCTACAGTCAGGAACCGCACGACCGTTACGGTTGCAGGTTCGAATCCTTCCTCGGGCAGGGATGTGTGCGATGTCCTTAGGTTAGTTAGCTTTAAGTAGTTCTAAGTTCTAGGGGACTGATGACCTCAGAAGTTACGTCCCATAGTGCTCAGAGCCATTTTTATGACCGCAGCTTTCGTATTTTTTAGTACATTATGCTGTAACATTTAGTTTTAATTTAGGCCGAAGAAGGTATCAAAACCTAGGTTTTGTCGAAACTTAAAGATTCTGTTGGTAGTATCCTAATATTCAGCATATTTGATGCCTAGCCGATTGATCCACCCTAATGTAAGCAACTAAGTTCTTCTTTCACTACTGTTTCACCCTTTCTTTAGGCTAGTAACCTGCTTATTTCAAGGCTAGTCGATTCATCCACCTTAATCTAAGCAACTAAAATCTTCTTTCACTACACTTTCACACTATTTTTAGACTAGAAACCTCGCTAAGTACAACTGAGAATTGTCTAGTCTCCTGATTCCTGAATCAACTTAGAAAAAGAGTCTTTTCGATATGTCAGATACTGATGACCAGATTTCGTATTTTTGTTCGTTAGGGTATTGTACCCCAACCCTATGTACAACGCTTGACAAGGAAAAAAGTTAAGCACCCATAAGTGAGGAGGAAACGAAATGAAACTTTGCAGTTTGAGGGAATACGTCATGATGTTTCAGTGATTACTAAATCGATTCAAATTTGCAGAGAACTTTGAGTTATGACCAGAATTGGCAGTACAACGTTGCACCACTTCTTGCCTGGATACATACACTGATAACGTTGGCAAGGGTATTAAGTCGTTCTATCCTCTCCTGAGGCAAGATAGCTCCCAGTTGTAATAGGTCATTGATACCCTGGATACTAATTCTTACATAAGGGACATAGCTGAGGATCGTGCTGGCCACAGGAGTACCTCATCATCACGCGGACGTTACATAGAGACACGTACCTCATGTGGATGCCCGTTATCCTGTTGAAAGATGACATCATGATACTGTCACTTGAGAGGTAACACTTGAGGATGCAGGATGTCCGTGACATTGGAGTGCAGTCAGAGTTCCCTCAGTCACCACCAACCATGACTTGAAGTCAAACCTGATTGGTGTCCATACCATGCTGCCAGGAGTAACACTGCTGTATCTCTGAAAAACGTAGGAAGAAAAGAACGTCTCCCTAGGTCGTAACCACACTCGACGACGATGGTCGACCAGAGTTGGGAAGAAGTGCGATTCATCACTGAACACAGTGAACCGATATTCATCCGCAGTCAATGCTTTCTGATCACAGCAGCACTCCAAACACAGCCTATGCTTGGGATAGTAATTTCCTAGTACGATGCGTATTTGGAAAGTAAGATCCGATTAGGCGCGAAATACACTCCTGGAAATTGAAATAAGAACACCGTGAATTCATTGTCCCAGGAAGGGGAAACTTTATTGACACATTCCTGGGGTCAGATGCATCACATGATCACACTGACAGAACCACAGCCACATAGACACAGGCAAAAGAGCATGCACAATGTCGGCACTAGTACAGTGTATATCCACCTTTCGCAGCAATGCAGGCTCCTATTCTCCCATGGAGACGATCGTAGAGATGCTGGATGTAGTCCTGTGGAACGGCTTGCCATGCCATTTCCACCTGGCGCCTCTGTTGGACCAGTGTTCGTGCTGGACGTGGAGACCGCGTGAGACGACGCTTCATCCAGTCCCAAACATGCTCAATGGGGGACAGATCCGGAGATCTTGCTGGCCAGGATAGTTGACTTACACCTTCTAGAGCACGTTGGGTGGCACGGGATACATGCGGACGTGCATTGTCCTGTTGGAACAGCAAGTTCCCTTGCCGGTCTAGGAATGGTAGAACGATGGGTTCGATGACGGTTTGGATGTACCGTGCACTATTCAGTGTCCCCTCGAGGATCACCAGAGGTGTACGGCCAGTGTAGGAGATCGATCCCCACACCATGATGCCGGGTGTTGGCTCTGTGTGCCTCAGTCGTATGCAGTCCTGATTGTGGCGCTCACCTGCATGGCTCCAAAGACACATACGACCATCATTGTCACCAAGGCAGAAGCGACTCTTTTCGCTGAAGACGACACGTCTCCATTCGTCCCTCCATACACGCCTGTCGCGACATCACTGGAGGCGGGCTGCACGATGTTGGGGCGTGAGCGGAAGACGGCCTAACGGTGTGCGGGACCGTAGCCTAGCTTCATGGAGACGGTTGCGAATGGTCCTCGCCGATACCCCAGGAGCAACAGTGTCCCTAATTTGTAGGGAAGTGGCGGTGCGGTCCCCTACGGCACTGCGTAGGATCCTACGGTCTTGGCATGCATCCGTGCGTCGCTGCGGTCCGGTCCCAGGTCGACGGGCACGTGCACCTTCCGCCGACCACTGGCGACAACATCGATGTACTGTGGAGATCTCACGCCCCACGTGTTGAGCAATTCGGCGGTACGTCCACCCGGCCTCCCGCATGCCCACTATACGCCCTTGCTCAAAATCCGTCAACTGCACATACGGTTCACGTCCACGCTGTCGCGGCATGCTACCAGTGTTAAAGACTGCGATGGAGCTCCGTATGCCACGGCAAACTGGCTGACACTGACGGCGGCGGTGCACAAATGCTGCGCAGCTAGCGCCATTCGACGGCCAACACCGCGGTTCCTGGTGTGTCCGCTGTGCCGTGCGTGTGATCATTGCTTGTACAGCCCTCTTGCAGTGTCCAGAGCAAGTATGGTGGGTCTGACACACCGGTGTCAGTGTGTTCTTTTTTCCATTTCCAGGAGTGTAGAAACCACTGTGAAAATCCGATGGAACTTCACACAAGTATGTTTCGCAGTGGCGTTAGTGTGTCTGTAGATTGCTTCACGTTGCTCTTTCCAGTTCAGAGCCCAAAAGGACCATGTAGAAATGCTTAAAACATCAGTGTTTCCCACCAAGTAGGTTGATCTGGTGAGAGATTACGCCTGAAGCTATGCAGCCCACATAACATAAATGCCATGCGTTTCTTTCTTCAAGACTATTCTCAGCCGCATTCTGCAATGAAGACGCTTCGATGAGAAGTGTTTTATCACCCACAATACAGCCCGTAATTGGCTCCATTCTTTATCTCTGCTCACATGAACCACTGGCTACGAAGACAACATGTTGGCACAAACAACGGTAGGCAGACAAGTGTAGAGAATTAGCGGAAAGCACAGGCGGCTGCTTTCTATGAAGAGGGTACTGGAAAGTTTGTACAACGCCACGATAAATGTCTAAGTCGGAGCAGCGACTATTTAGAGAGGTAACAGGAAGGCACAGCTAACTGTTGCAAATAAAAAAATTATAATTTTCACTGTCGTTTCCATTACGCGGCCGATTGGATCTTACTTTCCGAACAGCTCTCGTACAGTTACTGTTGGTGTCCGACCAGTGGTGTGCAACTAGACAAGATGTTGCACGGAGTCCATTACAGAAGAAGATATGAAGGCGTTATGGTCCGCAGGTCATGGTCGTGCGGTAGCGTTCTCGCTTCCCACGCCCATGTTCCCGGGTTCGATTCCCGGCGGGGTCAGGAATTTTCTCTGCCTCGTGATGACTGGGTGTTGTGTGCTGTCCTTAGGTTAGTTAGGTTTAAGTAGTTCTAAGTTCTAGGGGACTGATGTCCACAGCTGTTAAGTCCCATAGTGCTCAGAGCCATTTGAAACATTTGAAGGCTTTATGAGGTGCTTGTTGCACAGTAAGGCAATCCTCCGAATTGGCCGTCAGACATGGTCGATGGGAGCCTTGAGGAGAACACGCCTGCCCTCTCGTTGCCATGCAGTACGAGGTCGGGTCACTATTATATCCAAATGCCCGACAAAACTGAATGTAGTGTGATTCGATCTGCCGCCCAAATGGAGAGCCGCAATGAGACCCCTTTCGAACTCTGCCAGGAGCTGATAACTAGAGTAATCGGCATCTCTGTGTCCTTTAGAGTGATCACTCAACATCTGTCGCCGTTCACACAACGGCCAGCGCGATACCAGTAAGTACAACAATGGTGGAAATATCTTTAGAGGAAAATAATTACTCAAATGAATTCCAAACAAAATGCAAACCAGAAAGGATGGGTAAGAACCGCAATTGTTGAATTAGTTGGATGTGTGTGATGTCCTTAGGTTAGTTAGGTTTAAGTAGTTCTAAGTTCTAGGGGACTGATGACCTCAGATGTTAAGTCCCATAGTGCTCAGAGCCATTTGAACCTTAATACTGGATTAAAGAGCTTGTAACAATGGTGTTTACATCATCACAGGTTGACTCAAAAATAAATAAATAAATTAACATAGCGTCACCTACCTTGATTGCTGGTCTAACGAGCAGATTTCACTTTCAAGTCACGTCAAAATACTAGTTACTGCATGCACTTCACTAAAACTTTGTACTGCTACTAGGCTCAACGTTGATCTATAAGTTACTGCTTGGAATTAAGTAAGTCAGTATACAAACACGTAAGATTTAGACTTGCGCTTGGTGCTCCTCCGACGAATTTCCTTCTCCTTGCAGTGTACCACTCTTTTTGTTTTCTCATGTAGGATCTCCACTCGAACCTTTTTTTTAATTATTTTTCATGAGTTCGACGAAGCAAGAAGTGCATACAGCATTAGTTTCATGAAGTAACAGTTTACAAAATTCCGTTAATGGATCACATTTACTGATCGGTCCTGGCACAGAACGAAATTTTATGACTTGTTGTGTATTTGCAGTCGGAAATGAAAGGTGTTATGCTTATGCTGTCTTGTGGCTTGGCGTGAAGAAAAATATTTTTTGTCGGAATCTATTACATAATTTCCTCTTTGTAGAAGATGGCAAAGCTGCAGGCACGAGTTATCGTCAAGATAAATGGAAGCGTAAACCATCTCAGTTAATAGCCCTTCTAAGTCGGAACATCCTAGGGTTGTTGATTCCTGACCTCCAAGAGAAAACTTATTTACGATATTGATAAATAACTTCATTCAGTGAAAGCATTGCCATAGATAATACGTAAAGACTTAATACAGAACGTTGTAAAATTTATTATTGTAACACAATTTCCTTGAGGCTGAACCGCAGAGGCCAAGAACCATATCAGAATGGGGATTAAAATGGTCAACATATCCTTCCATTATTTTAATCAGCCATCGAGTAGAACTAAAAGACGACAGAGATTTTGAATCCTACTTGTATTATCGCCTCTGGAATATTATACAGTCGCTGACAAAGATAGCAAACTCCTTGAATCGAGCTATAAGGATACGTTACAATTACAGTGATCACTTTCTTTCATTATCTAGGCTAACAAATATTTCTTTTCTAGTGCAATGCAACTTAACGTAAATATCACGATGTTGTGAAGTGTGATATTTAGCATATTCATATTGTTTGTATCTAAGTTCAGTGTTTACTTCTATGAATGAGAGTGAAACTAAGTGCAACTAAATACTACGATAATTTGTCTATGATCTGCAAAACGAACGTCATCAAAACGACTTTCTCACGGATATCACGTGGCATTGTAATGCAAGTATCCTAAAACATAACAAAATTTTCTTATTATTAACGCTTCGTTAATGGCAACTAAATTTTCTTTATTTCTGCCAGTACAATTACTGTACTGTCCAGTTGCACATGGTCCAGATAATGTTCTTGTAAGACCTCCATCTGGTGATGAGTCAATGGCACATAAAATAAATCATATCAAAATTCAGCAAAATGATCGGTTGCGTATTATTCCTACAAAAACCACCAACCATTAAACGACTATGCGTCTCGAAAGCTAATTCCATTTGTGGTTGGACAGCCAAAGACCACTGGTAATCTGCCATACCTCTTCACCATGCGGCAAAAATATGAAGAAGGCACGAAAAGTCAAGGGAAAACATTTTTTTGTTGTACAACACGTACGAAACACAAACTGTCCAAGTGGCGCACCATACAAAACAGATTTTCGTTGTTATGCTCAACGGTCTGTTTGGGTTTCGTATGTATTGTAAAACAAAATAAAAAAGTTCTGTGTAACATTACATGGTTTTCCTAGGTAGTAAAATGATATGGCAGGCTATCTGTGTTTATAGGCTAGTCATGCATTTACGTATTTCATTGACTCCATGCATAGGCCGTCTCAGGAGGAATGATCGATATTCAGGGATATGACAGGAACGATTATTGGAAGTAAGAGACTCTAGTAACATGGGCTCTAAAATGCAAGCATTAAGAGCTACGAGCACTAATTTATCTCCGATACTGAGGAACAAATATTTTCCACTGCATGCTCTGTGCTCTCCAGATTTTTAAAGAGGATAGTATGGACAAAAACAAGAAAAAATGCCGGTTAACATAGGCTCTAGAGTGGATACCTTAACAGCTTACTTGCACACTTCC
Organism: Schistocerca gregaria; assembly: GCF_023897955.1. Lineage (NCBI taxonomy): Eukaryota > Metazoa > Arthropoda > Insecta > Orthoptera > Acrididae > Schistocerca > Schistocerca gregaria. Next base: position 399,919,683 of record NC_064924.1, on the reverse strand, counting down.
CTACTGTGAACCACATCTATTCTACTGAAAAAGTGCATCATAGCTCTACAGGTATGCATTTTAGAGCCCATGTTTACAATGTAATTTTTTCTACCTCCTACCAAAATATGGAAAGCAAAGAGCTTGGAGAAGAATAGATTTGCTTCAGAGAAGCCATGACGAAAAACTGCTCATACCTCTTAAGCTATGCGTTTCAGAGCCCATGTTTACTAGACAATTTTTTTTCTTTTTCCAGTCCACACTACCTCCGCCAAAATATGGAAAGCAAAGAGCCTGCCGTAGAAAACGTTTGTTTCATGGTACCAAAGACAAAAAATTGCTCACAGCTCTTGGGGTATCCATCTTAGAGCTCATGTTTAATAAACTATCTTGCTTGTTCGTGTCACAACCCTCAGTATCGACCTTTCCTCCTGGGTCACCCTGTATAATACGAAATTCGTTCACATCTGTGACGAATTGTTTATTCCGAAATGGGTCGTGTATGTTGTGTGAATAATCACCATCAATAAAGAGCAGACTTAGGAACTCTGTACTCTTCACATGATAAAACTAAATATTTTCTTTATTTTGACCAACCAGACGTGTCTCGGCCAATCACATCTGCTGTGACTCTATATTTTTTCCTAAAATGTGCCAACTACGTTTTGACTTGCTAGATCCCACCAGTCTTTAGTAAACTGTAAAAGCTAATAGCATGTCTTGTTTTATCGTAGTAACATTCTCCCTTAACTTTATGTGTAAGACAGCTTTTATGAACATTGTTTTCGAGGCCTTTATGTACGTTCACTGTTTTCTTGATATCGCTAGTAGTGATGTGGACCAAGGTACACGAGAGAGACTGTAGACCAGTGGTCGTCAAACTGCGACCCAAATCACGTATTCGTGCAGCCCGCTGTTCTCATCCGTATTTTATAATAATTTGCATCAAGCTAGTAGAAGCCGTGTGCAATAATGGCAGCTAACGTTAAGAGCTTGTTAAGAGTGTATTTTTCTTACTCAATAGCAAACAAAAATACTTGTTTTGTGCTTAATTTTAATTGACGTTGCTGAATTCGGCCGTGAGCTGTGTAAAGTTTACCGCTTACGTCATTGGCAGAGTGGTATGTAGTGCGGCCCCTGCAGAGTTAATAGAAGGGTGAATGGAGTTCTAGAGACCGTCCTCTTCAAATGCGGTACTTGTTTGCAGCAAGTAATAAGAAATCAAATGAAGCCTGTGTTAATACAGTGTTGTGAGTAAGAGAAAAATGTCGTTCGAGAAATTTGTGATCGTGTCTCTCGTTGCAATTACGGTTATTATTTAATACAACACACATTTATGCAGGCTACCAATTAGTACTAACGTCGGCAGGAGAAGGTGTGGTAAAATGGTCAGGTAGTGAAAAGCGGTCAATGCGTATTTTTTTTCCCTGAACACCGCAGTTGTCTGCCGAGAATTGGCCACACTAGTTCTAATATTATACACAGTCACTATTGTCACTGAGATTGATAGAGGATGCTTTTTCCGTTATTTTTTAGTAATGACGTTTTTGTTTTCGAATCATCTGATACAAGTCATTTATATTCATCTTATTATCTCACTTGTATGGACAGTAATACGTTTTTACTGTATCAGTGTTTAAACAATGTCTTTTGATCCAGATATGCAGCTCGTTGTTATTTGCTTCAGTTTCATAGTTTCTTCTGTGGATCACTAACACCGAAAACGCGTCCGATCGGGAAAAGTGGCCACAATACTCGTCGGGAAAAGTGGCCAACGTTTTTGGAAATTTGGAGGTTTGTGGTAAGGTCATATGGGACCGAACTGCTGTCATCGGTCCCTAACCAATCAGGATTAGTTACTTCAAAAAACAAGCATAATGAACAGATAACACTGACTTCTAAACCCTTGTAAATACAAAGCTATCACAACAATTCTATCGCTTTACGACAATTTTAAATTGATTAAGTTATATTATTTAAGACGTCTGTGTTCCGTTGTATGAAGCTTAACAAAAAAGTCTAATTGTAAATGGCCTGCTGCAGCCGCTTGGTATTCTTTCAGACACTAGGACACTGCAGCAGGCCATTTACGTTCAGACTTTTGTGTTAAGCCACGTACAACGGAACAGAGACTTTTAAATAATGTAACTTAATCAATTCAAAATTGTCATAAAGGGATAGAATGGTTGTGATAGCTTTGTATTTACAAGGGTTTAGGATTCAGTGTTATCTGTTCATTACTATTCTACTATGTACTGACTTGGCAGAAAACCCCAAGAAATTTTGGTCTTATGTCAAAGTCGTAGGTGGATCAAAACAAAATGTCCAGACGCTCTGTGACCAAAATGGTACTGAAACAAAGGATGACAGACGAAAGGCAGAAATACTAAATGTCTTTTTCCAAAGTTGCTTCACAGAGGAAGACTGCACTGTATTTCCTTCTCTAGATTTTCGCACGGATGACAGAATGGTAGATATCGAAACACATGACAGAGGAGAAGAAAAAAAATTAAAATCGCTCAAAAGAGGAAAGCCGCTGGACCTGATGGGATACCAGTTCGATTTTACACAGAGTACGTGAAGGAACTTGCCCCCCTTCTTGCAGCGGTGTACCGTAGGTCTCTAGAAGAGCGTAGCGTTCCAAAGGATTGGAAAAGGGCACAGGTCATCCCCGTTTTCAAGAAGGGAAGTCGAGCAGATGTACAGAACTATAGACCTATATCTCTAACGTCGATCAGTTGTAGAATTTTGGAACACGTATTATGTTCGAGTATAATGACTTTTCTGGAGACTAGAAATCTACTCTGTAGGAATCAGCATGGGTTTCGAAAAAAACGATCTTGTGAAACCCAGCTCACTCTATTCGTCCACGAGACTCAGAGGGCCACAGACACGGGTTCCCAGGTAGATGCCGTGTTTCTTGACTTCCGCAAGGCGTTAGATACAGTTCGCCACAGTCGTTTAATGCACAAAGTAAGAGCGTATCGACAATCAGACCAGCTGTGTAATGGGATTGAAGAATTCCTAGATAACAGAACGCAGCATGTCATTCTCAATCGAAAGAAGTCATTCGAAGTAAGAATGATTTCAGGTGTGCCGCAAGGGAGTGTCGTAGGACCGTAGCTATTCACAATATACATAAATGATCTTGTGGAAGACACCGGGCGTTCACTGAGGCTTTTTGCGGATGTTGCTGTGATATATCGAGAGGTTGTAACAATGGAAAATTGTACTGAAATGCAGGAGGATCTGCAGCGAATTGACGCATGGGTCAGGGAATAGCAATTGAATCTCAATGTAGACAAGTGTAATGTGCTGCGAATACATAGAACGTAAGATCCCTGGCCGGCCGTAGTGGCCGTGCGGTTCTAGGCGCTGCAGTGTGCACCGCGAGACCGCTACGGTCGCAGGTTCGAATCCTGCCTCGGGCATGGATGTGTGTGATGTTCTTAGGTTAGTTAGGTTTAACTAGTTCTAAGTTCTAGGGGACTAATGACCTCTGAAGTTGAGTCCCATAGTGATCAGAGCCATTTGCATTTTTGGAACATCCCTTATCATTTAGCTACAATGTACCAGGTCAGCAACATGAAGCAGTTAATTCCATAAATTATCTGGGAATACGCATTAGGGGTGATTTAAAATGGAATGATCATATAAAGTTGATCGTCGGTAAAGCAGATGCCAGACTGAGATTCATTGGAAGAATCCTAAGGCAATGCAGTCCGAAAACAATGGAAGTAGGTTACAGTACGCTTGTTCGCCCACTGCTTGAATACTGCTCAGCAGTGTGGGATCCGTACCCGATAGGGTTGATAGAAGAGATAGAGAAGATTCAACGGAGAGCAGCGCGCTTCGTTACAGGATCATTTAGTAATCGCGAAAGCGTTACGGAGATGATAGATGAACTCCAATGGAAGACTCTGCAGGAGAGACGCTCAGTAACTCCGTACGGGCTTTTGTTGAAGTTTCGAGAACGTACCTTCACCGAGGAGTCAAGCAGTATATTGCTCCCGCCTACGTATGTCTCGCGAAGAGATCATGAGGATAAAATCAGAGAGATTAGAGCCCACACAGGGGCATACCGACAATCCTTCTTTCCACGAACAGTACAAGACTGGAATAGAAGTATAACTGATAGAGGTACTCAAGGTACCCTCTGCCACACACCGTCAGGTGGCTTGCGGAGTATGGATGTAGATGTAGACTGTTTGGGAGCGAGAGAGAGAAAGGGAGGGGGGTGGGAGGTGGGAGAGGAAGATGAGAGGATTCTTGTGGGTGTGCCTGTGTTTGAGAGACTCGCTTTCGCGCGATGTCGGCACGAGTGCTGTTTTTGTGAGTGTGCGCCTCTATTCACAGGGCGACCGAGATAACGCTGCCGCTGCGGGACCCGGCCAAGACGACGGAGTACCTGGGCGAGCTGCAGCTCACGGCGACGCTGTGGCCCCGCTCCCAGGAGGACAAGGAGCAGGTGCGTAGGCCCGCCGCCGTCACCTCTGAGCTCTTAGTACGAGAAACGCATGGAAAAACTGAAGCCGCGCTAAATCCTTCAGAGCAGCTCCAACACTGAAATGCATCAGAACCATAACTAACATTCAAACCATTGTCAAGCACATTCATTTGAATGTTTGTCTAGGAATGTTTCTGTTGGTAATCTTTCAAGTGAGACATCTGCTAAATAGGGTGCTGGATTTCTGTAGCTGTCTCCTGCCCAGAACATACTACTGCTGTTGCGTTCATCTACTTGTGGGCTATTTACTTTCGTCAGAAAGTACAGGGCGTCGAAAAATAGGTGATAGATTGTTTTTGTCTTCCAAGACGTAATATGGTCTGATACAGTCTTCCTATCATATTTATGTTACTGTAGACAAGCTCAAACTTAATACAGAAGCTTTTCAAAGTGGGATCCTTCCGCAGCAATGAGTGTGTAGAGTCTTCAACTGACTTCCGTGATGACTTTCTGAAGATCATTTTTGGCTGCGCAAATCTCTCTGGCAATCGCAGTAGAAATACACTAGAGTGTCGGAGGAACATCTTTGAAGACTATGTCCTTCAGATAATCAAATAAGAAATAATCACACGCGTTCAGATCGTAGTTATAAGAGCGCCACTCCACACCCAGTCCAGTGTATGCTAAGGTGTCCAGGGCGACGATCCGGCGTCTGAATGGTGCCTGAAGGAAGTGGAAGACATGAGCAATACGGTTTGGATGTGCTCCATCCTACGTGAACCAGCAGTTTTTGAGCATTAGGATGCGTCTTCAAGTCGGTACAAATTCATGTTCCCTGACTTGTCCGAATTTGTTTTCCGTGACAGGTACCTCAATAAAAATGGGTCCAATATTTCACTGTACACTGATTGCGCACCAAACAGTTAGTTTTTGTTATGAACGACAGCAGCAGCTTCAACGTTAGTGCTTCCATTCTGAAATGTGAATTGAGACATGATTCAGTTAGCTATGGAATTTTCTGAGCAATAGTACAATAACATCACTAGAAGAACCATTCACAGCGTACGGTTAACTCACAGTAGAAAAATACTTTCTAACACGTACAGGGTGACAATTATTGAAGTATATGAAATAAATTCGTTATGGGTTCAGAACGGTTTGCGTTAAGATGTTCAAACTGCACAGTTGGCCGCGGGGCATGATGGGAATTAGTACGCAATGTATGGTTTGGTTTAGCGACGAAGCCCACTTTCATTTGGATAAGTTCAAAAATGGTTCAAATGGCTCTAAGGACTATGGGACTTAACATCTGAGGTCATCAGTCCCCTATACTTAGAACTACTTAAACCTAACTAACCTAAGGACATCACACACATCCATGCCCGAGGCAGGATTAGAAAAAAAAATGGCTCTGAACACTATGGGACTCAACTGCTGTGGTCATTAGTCCCCTAGAACTTAGAACTACTTAAACCTAACTAACCTAAAGACATCACACACATCCATGCCCGAGGCAGGATTAGAACCTGCGACCGTAGCAGCAGCGCGGTTCCGGACTGAAGCGTCTAGAACCACTCGGCCACAACCGCCGGCTGGATGGCTTCGTCAATAAGCAAAATTGGCATATTTAGGGGACTTAAAATGCGCATTTCGCGAGCGAGAAGTCTCTTCACCCTCAACAGGTGACTGTGCCATGTACAATGTCCACTCACGGAATAAGCGATATTCTTTGATGGCACTGTGACTACCGAACGGTATATGAAGGTTTTGGAAGATGAGTTCATCCCCACTATCCGAAGTGACTCTGATTTCGACGAGATGTGGTTCATGCCAGACTTAGCTCGACCCCATCGAAGCAGTATAGTGTTTGAAGTCCTGGGGGTGCACTTTGGGAACCGAATTCTGGCTCTGGGGTAGGCAGAGTCCAGAGGCGTGGGCCTCGATTGGCCGCCATATTCTGTGGTTCTGAACACTTGCGCCTCTTTTTTGCAGGGTTGTCTTGATGACAAAATGTACAGCAGTAACCCCAAAACCATTCCTGAGCTGAAAAGAGCCATTCAGTAGATCATCGACAGCATTGATGTCCCGACACTACAGCAGATCATGCTGAGTTTCGCTATTGGTCTGCACCACATCATCGCCAATGATGACAGGCATATCGAACATGTCATAACCTAAATCCGAATGTCTGTAGTGACGTTTACATGTTGAATAAAGTATGTGTACGCCGTAGTTTGTAACGAATTTCGTTTTTCCATGTACACAAATCAAAAAAATATTTACATCACTCCGGCTCCCAGAACTCCTGAAGATAATTGTTGACTGTTGATATTGTATCACAGACACAGTGCCTTGGACTGTTCCGAGATGTCACTAAATCCGCCAAAAATGCATGAGAAGCGCCTTTTAGACGGATGGGGGTCTAACAGCCGATCAGTTCGAGTCATTCCACCAGGAAGGAGGTACACGGCTGGTGTTGTCTGTAGTTCAGTCATGTCTAGATGGTCAATACTGCGGTTCGATCGCGTCCATATTGTTACTTTGTGACAGGAAGGGCTCTCAACAAGGGAAGTGTCCAGGCGTCTCGGAGTGAACCAAGGTGATGTTGTTCGGACATGTAGGAGATACAGAGAAACAGGAACTGTCGATGACATGCCTCGCCCTGGCCGCCCAGCAGCTACTACTTTAGCGGATTATGGCTCGGAGGAGCCCTTACAGCAACGCCACAACGCTACAACGTATGAGGGATCGACGCTGCGACATGCGATAATAAGTCGCTGGTATGCATCTAGCCTAGATTTACTGACCAATGTTTTTCGTTTAGACGAATTAGCTCCATGAAGCGTTATACTGCTGTTATTTTACGTATGAATTATTTTTGTAGTCTTCAGCGTTCTTTCCTCTTGTTATTTAGTGAGCTGCAGAAAAGCAGCAATAGCTCCAAAAATATTTGTTTCCGTGAGAAATGATACATAACTTTTCGATTCCTTTCCCTATCATTTGTACGCCGTTTGATTTTCTACACAAATCGTGAATCCACCCTATGTATATAAACTCATTAAAGACAGTGGTAACGTCTTTTAAACTAATATAATGCTTACACAGTATTTATAAAATAATGTCAAATTTCTAATCACAAAAACAAAGACGCAGTTGTTTTCCTAATTGGAGTACACTGTTTCTGGCTTCTTAGTAATCTTTATCTACTAAACAAATTCAGTACTGTAACTATTTCTTAGAACTGAATAAGAAATTAGAGAAGAAAATGAAAGTACAATTTTCGTTTTCGTTTGAGGTTATGACGTCTTAAATTACGCATCAGCCGAAGTGTTGTTAAACAACGTTACAATATTTCGCTGAGCTGGATATCTTTATCAGTTGTATATTGACTTCTGAGTATTTGAATGAAATGCACAGAAGCAACGTGTTAAATTACTAACAGATATATCTACATCTACATCTACATCTACATCCATACTCCGCAAGCCACCTGACGGTGTGTGGCGGAGGGTACCCTGAGTACCTCTATCGGTTCTCCCTTCTATTCCAGTCTCGTATTGTACGTGGAAAGAAGGATTGTCGGTATGCTTCTGTGTGGGCTCTAATCTCTCTGATTTTATCCTCATGGTCTCTTCGCGAGATATACGTAGGAGGGAGCAATATACTGCTTGACTCTTCGGTGAAGGTATGTTCTCGAAACTTTAACAAAAGCCCGTACCGAGCTACTGAGCGTCTCTCCTGCAGAGTCTTCCACTGGAGTTTATCTATCATCTCCGTAACGCTTTCGCAATTACTAAATGATCCTGTAACGAAGCGCGCTGCTCTCCGTTGGATCTTCTCTATCTCTTCTATCAACCCTACCTGGTGCGGATCCCACACTGCTGAGCAGTATTCAAGCATTGGGCGAACAAGCGTACTGTAACCTACTTCCTTTGTTGTCGGATTGCATTTCCTTAGGATTCTTCCAATGAATCTCAGTTTCGTTTGATAAAGTCCTTAGACTTCAAATTTTTGAATGTTCGACCTGACTGTTCCAGAAAGAGAGTTCCTGCTTTTTCAAGTTATCGACGTGAAGAATGAGCATGTCCATACAAAATATGATGACAGCCACTCTTCATTAACACATTTTCACAAAACACATGCCTATCTTTACATTTTTTCAGTATCGTTATTAGCTGTACAGTGTTAATACCCAGGGTGCACTTCAATTTATTGAAAATTTGACAATTATTTACAACCATTACTTGTAATGTCAATGTAGTGACAGTTGTATATATAACGAAACAGGATGAAGCAGTACAAGGTATGGAATTCAACTCGTCTAACGACATATAAGTTATTTTTATAGCTCCGACTTCTGCTAAACCAAAACTAGTTTCACTCCTTTTAGCTACTCATTTGTATCTCAGCACCTTTCTGTCATATTCGAGATATGTCATTGTATTTCTTAACACGTTTCATTCACATTCCTTACTTATGGGATGACATTCATTCGCAGACTGCAAAGGTAAAGAGTATGTAACGTTTTACGGTCTTATATGAGTAGTCTGCGAATGTGTATTTCACATTCAACTGGAAATGCTATGTCTTGTACAGCAACTGCTCCTGGATATCTGACGATGGATCAATTCCGAAAGGTGTCATAACAGCAATGAAGTCATTACTTATCACAGTGACCCACTCAGCCTGAGTGCAGAATTAATGACTACTACATTAATGTATTTCAACTACACTCATGTAACAATGAAGTTTATTAAAATAGAAAGCAAAAAGAAAGGAAACACATACAGCATGCGAACGAAGCATTCTGTGACATTAAAAATATTAAAGAAGCCACTGTATAACCTACTAGAGGTATTACTTACTAAATTAAGACGCATATGTACTAACTTAGAACTGAAACTAAATAACACTAAACCGTACACTTTCAAAAGTGTATAGATACTAGCATGGCGTCGAAACACGTCACGCTTACCAAAAGAAAGAAAAATAGTTTGTGTTTTGCAGACGTTACATATTAAAACCTAAAAATACCTTGCCGTACACCGATAATTGTAAGACCTACAACATTCATCAAGTTGAGTATTCCAGTGTAAAATCTATTTAATACTGGCTTGGAAAACTTCGTATTATCAGAGTACATCTTTACGTTTACCTGAGAACATGTAACTGACGCACTTAAAATTTTGTTAGACACATTGTTTTGCGCATTTTAAGATTTAAGATTTTGTTGTGTCACTTTTGGGTCCCAAGGGACCACGCAATGACTGTTGGGATATAGCTGGTTCTGGCACCCTTTTTTTGTATAGGTTGCATACGTTCATCGCAAGCATACATTCAGGGCAAGTTACCACCCTCCTCCTCCCCTTAACTTATTGTTACACAACTGATTTATGATTCCTCAAGGGCAGATTTATGACCTCTTGACCATACTTCCCCTTTATGAGAAATCCCCACCCTCTCCTTGCCCCTCTCCATCCCCCACCCCTCTGGGAAAACGAACACTTTTTTGTCACCCCTCCTCAGTTCAGTTCACAGCCAGTTTTCTCCAAGCCTGCAAATTCCCCAGCCCTACTCACCCCTTCCCCACTACCCACTCGCCACCCCCATTTCCTCTCCCTTCCCTTCCCATAAATAACTGGTGGGAGAATCGCTCAGTCTGTGCAGAGCTGTTGGAAGGTACAAGAATTAACCTGTCCAACAACTACATGTCCTAATCCTGTAATTACACTGCTGCAGATTGGAGGTATTGTGTTGTTGGAAAAGTTTCACATGTATGCACATCTTCACACACAGGGATTGACTGAGCTAGTACACAATACCACCATCAGAGGTCATCCTAACCCGAAACCCTCGTCCCCTGTCTCCCCACCCTTACAGAAAAAAAATGATGGGAACAAAAATCATTCAGTCTGTGCTGAGCTGGTGGACTGGAAGGATACTACAACAGGAAATTCTAATAAATTGCCGATCACATAATAATATATTGTTTATTTATAAAATTCAATTTTCATACCATACCAATCATGTGGTGGAAAAGGGTCATCATTCTAAGTTGTTTATTTAATTTTGAAAGATGCATGTCTTATAAACTACATTGAAAAGAAGTAATTAAATATATAAATAGATTGCTTTTTCTGACCACGCAAGGAATACCATCATGAAATCAGTGTCAACATAAAACACTCACCACATGTAACTACACTGTTACAGATCACGCTAAACATGTCTGGGGAAAACCTCCTGATCGCGTCTTAGCGCGCACCTTACCACACGACATGTGCGCCAAACCGTCAGCAACCCTTTTGAGTCCCGAGCGGTGGACTAGAACACTCCAGTCGCTTGCAGGGGGATGTGTGATACCGGACATTGGCTTCCTTTGAATTTGATACCAGACTCACTTCTTGTTTCGTTCCCAAACACACGTTCCAGACCAGGTCAGTGGAAGCAGCTGCTCCATCTGCTCGCCCTGCTGTGCAAATACTGACTGAGTATACCAGTTGGAGAGAAATCTCCGACATGTGTTAGTGTACTGTAGTAAACATCGCAGTCGTTTGTGCGACAAAGAACATGTGAAGATCCGCTTAGAGGAGCCGATGAGAAGACGTTCTGATTATCGATGATGTTGCCGCCGTATTGACTTTTGGGTATACTGTGCAAGAGTTTAGGAGATGAATCTATCACCATTACGGTCGTATATACTCGTCAATGTGTTGAAATCACAATTCGCCACGTCAAGTCTAGCCCCTCCCTCCCTCCATTATGACTAGACATACATAATTTTTTTATTAGCATCGACCATTTCTACGTATATGGATGGGTATCACAGAGAACTCTCGCTATCGAAAGATAAAGTCGGAGACTGAAAGGTCTCACCAACACTTTTGATAACTACCACCCCAACAAACGAATCACATTCACAGCAGCACTATCTCCTTTGTTTTGAAACAAACTACCCCTTCAATGAACCTGTCGGCTAAGGATCCTGAGCAAAACTCTAGATGGTTTATCTCTCTACGCATCTCATGACTCTTCCTCTGTCTTTAACCAACCCTCACTGAAACATTGTCTAAGATTTAATTTGGAATTGACACGAAGTATACCCGCTGCATTCGACGTCTCGTAAAGTAACAGAACGAGCTGAGTTCCACGTAATCAATATATTTCGATATTTCGCTTTCGGAAAGAATATAGAACGTATTCCAGACTTGTACAACTGACCGACGCTAGTGATATAGACTGGTATTCTCATTTCAATACTGTACATACGATAAACTTTACTTTCTCCTTAGATAAAGAGCACTGTATTACCAGCTTGGGGTCTGCAATATACACCTACCGAATGGCTCATGTGTTTGATCCTGAGCAAAACTGTTTAAGTGTTTTAAACTCTAACAAAAAGTATTTACAATGTGCTTCCTTGTATTCTCTACCAATCATTACCAAGCGATGTCAGTTAAAAAATACCTTACAGAACGGTTGCTGTATGGTTTTTAACAACATTGTGCTCTATGTCTACTGAGGTAATAGGAATACAAGCTAGTTGATTGCTGTCTTGGATGCTTCCCTGGAAATGAGAATCATCTGCCTCTAAATTGATATGGATCTGCATTAAAGGATGATAAAAAGCAGATGGAGTAAGCCGTTGACAGGATTGTAATGAAGTAGAATTTAATGATAGACTGATGATCTATTCTAGAGAGAGGGAAACGTTGTAGCAAGTCGTTTATCAGACATTCAACCATTTTTTTCCATTGTTCTCTTGGGCTATACCAGTTGTGTTGTATACTTGCGTTCGACTTGAATACAGTGGTGTGTTTTGTGCGTAACTTAGAGCTCTATTACTTGCAATCGTTAAGAGCAAAACTCCCCATACCACTGTCAACCAGAGGACTTCCAACGCATGTCTGATGAATCATGTCCACTAAACTGATGGTAAACATACTTTGGCACCCTCCTCTAAATGTGTGATGATGTATGCGAAGTACTCCGGGTCTCTGCCACATCTTGGACATAAAATGGATCTTCGGTTTCAAAACTACGGTGATTCTAAGTCTGTGTAAGCATTTACTTGACATTTGTTGTGTGTTGAAGAAATTGTGTTCTGTTCACAGAATTAGTGGTGCATGGTGTGTAGTTTCATATGTGAAACACGACTGATATGCATTGGTTATTTCTTCATATGATGCCGCTGTTTCATTCATTTTCTGTTACTGACGATAATTTTATAGGATTGATGCGAGTATAGTACAATTTCCCAACCGTAAATGCACGTGAATAGTGGGCGTAACACACCTCTGGGGAGTCGTATAGCCCATGTATCACAGAGAATGTATGTATTGTTTTCCTTTGGTATATAAGGTAATAGTTTTATCGTCTTTAAATTTCTCACCATAGTGAATAGAATAGAAAACCTGTAGGATGAATGTATGTTAGGTTTTGGAAATATCTTTCCAGCATTGGGGTATTAACAGCATTGCATTCCGCGCAGCTAATGTATCGGAAACCACAGTGCTTTAACGTTGTAGCATGTTTAAATGCAGAGCCATATATCATTAGGAGTGTGTGTTTATGTTCTATAATCATTTCTCACTTTCCAGTACCTACTTGGTATGGAATCCAAACACTACAACAATACTACAGAAATGATAGCACAAGTGATTTACGTAAAATATTTCAAACTCCTTCTGTCTGGAACTCCATTATGCATAAACCATATTCTTCCTCTTGTTCTTAATCGGCCAAGAAAGGCAGTTTTTGCACGCCCTCTATGTTGCTGGCTATTTCCCACCCTCCATCTTTCAGAGGAAAGGTAGAGTGGTATTTCAATAAAGGTGGATTTGTTGTACCTATCACATGGTATACGTTCCCCTTCCCCCCTTCTATTTGCTGGTGTAGCGGAGAGAACCAATGTGGGAATTCTATAGTGCTTAAAAACACATTTAGCAGACCTGTAGACCTTCAGTAATTTCACAACTACGACGTCCTGAATTCCCGCCGAAATTTGAAATTACAACTATCATTTTATAAAGCACCCCTCCTGATCGTGAAGTCAAATTCCCGGTTGATCAATTTATTGTTTCCAATGGTGGTATTGTGAGCACACTCCAGGCAAACTCCTGCCCTGTTCCCTCCAAGATTTTTATGGACATAGTGCAATGGAGCTGAAATGTGAAATTCTCGCTACCATTTTCAGCTGTCTCCAACATAATGGATTTCCCTCCAAACGACATAACTGTGTCAGTATCCACCAATAGGAGGCATAGAAAATCCAGAAGGGGGAAGAGTACTGCTTGGAAACTGGGTGGTTACACTATCGAATACCAGATAGCCCCATCATTTCCCACCAAATGCGCCAGTCCTAGTATCCATCAATAGGAAGAAAGGAAAAGCTGTCCCACACAGGGGGTACTGCAAATGGACTATTTTCAAGATATCCACAGCCCAGCATTTTCGGGATGGCTGGGGTTTACCAGGTATCCGCTACTTCGTTCAGGACAAAAGAGGGGATAGTGTGGTTTCTGGTGGCATCTTGCGGATACTTACTGGTCAGGAAGTAACCACTTCAAAGAGAGAGAGAGAGAGAGAGAGAGAGAGAGAGAGAGAGAGAGAGAGAGAGAGAGAGAGAGAGAGACCCCTATGTTTGAACAGGAATTTCCAGGCATCAATATCTAAAGATTTGCCGCCACCTAATGCCCTGTCTGACAGGAAGTAACAGGGGCAAGGGGACAGGTGAAGAGGTGGTTTGAGGGGGGAGGAGTGGGGAGGTTACTTCTCTCAGATTTCTCTGCTGGTGGTATTCTAAACTAACTCAATCAGTATCTGCACAGCAGGGCGAGCACATAGAATAGCTGCTTACAATGACCTGGTATGGAAGTTGTGTGTTTGGGAACAAATCAAGAAGTGAGTCTGATATCAAATTTCAAAGGCAGCAAACATCCAGAAACACACATTTCTCTGTAGGCAACTGGCGCCTCCCAGTCCAGCACTTAGCTCTTAAAGGGTTGCCAATGGTCAGGTGGATGTGGTATGGTGCGACATGTGCAAATACATGATCAGGAGGTTTTCTTCAAAACATGTTTAGCACGATCTGTAACAGTGTTATTACATGCGGTGAGTGTTTTATATTGACATATATTTCCTGATATTATTTCCAATGAGATCAGAAAAAAGTGATATAGTTACTTGTTTAATTACTTCCCTTTGATGTGTTTTACAAGGCATGCAACATCCAAAATTAAATAAACAGCTGAGAATAATGAGCTTTTGCCACAAAATAAACAGATCCAGCCCCTGAAAACTAGTATGCAAACTGAATTTTATAAATAAACAGTATATTATTGTTCCCTCTGTAATGTAATTGAAGTTTTTGTCATGAGATCCTTCAAGTCCACAAGCTCAGCACAGACTGAGTGATTTTTCCCATCCATTTCTTCTGTGAAGCGTGGGGAGGGAGATGACAAGGAGTGGGGTGTGAAATGTCCTTTGGTGGTGCTATTGTGCATTGTGCAGTCAATCCCTGCACATCAGGATGAGTCCACTCACGTAAATTTTCCAACAAGACAAAACCTCCAATCTACAGCAATGTATTTACATAATTAGGATACATAGTTGCTGGAGAGGATAATGCTTGCATCTTCTACACCCACAGCTCTGAACAGCAATTTTCCTACCAATTTTTTCTGGGAGAGGCGGTGAGGTGAAGTGCTGGTGGGGAAGTAGGAAGAAGGGTAGGAGAGTGGTGGGCTGGGGGATTTTCCAGGAGGGTGAGAAGTGGCTCTGAACAGGGGAGCTGTGACAAAAAATGTTTCTTTTCCTTAGGGTCAGGGGAAGAGGATGGGGAGGGCTGGGGATTTCTCAGGAGGAGGGATTACCCCAGGCAGTCATAAATCGACCATCAGAGAACATAAATCAATTAGCATAACAATAGGTTAAGGGGAAGAGTGGTGCAATGATTTGTCCCTGAATGTGTGCTATGCAAATCTAAGAAATAAAGTCGGCCAGAACTGGCTTCATCATAATACTGTGATGTACAACAGGGGAGCATTTTCAGAGTTTTGGTTTTATATGTGCCCACATTACTTTCATCCTGTTAGAATAAGCTCTTCTGTACACATAAGACCAACTTCAAAAATGGTTAAAATGGCTCTGAGCACTATGGGACTTAATATCTTTGGTCATCTGTCCCCTAGAACTTAGAACTACTTAAACCTAACTAACCTAAGGACATCACACACATCCATGCCCGAGGCGGGATTCTAACCGGCAACCGTACCCGTCATGTGGTTCCAGACTGAAGCGCCTAGAACCGCACGGCCACACGGGCCGGCTAAGACCAATTTCTTCTGGTGTTCTTGGGTTACAGGTTTACTGTGATTTTCGTAGAATTTCACAACCAGCCAAGTTAAACTGTTTGGTTCCATTGTTTTACTATATCCACAGAATTTTAGCATAAGCTTTTTAATATCAGAATACATGTTGGTATACTTTCCACTTTCTTTGTTTGTTGTTGTTTGTTTATGACTTCATGGGTATAATTTGGACCTATAATTTCCCTAGTTACTTTTCTTTCTCTTTTTTTGGATTTCTCCATTGTCTCTCTTTGTCATAAAGATAGTTAGCTGTGATGAGTGCCTTGAGGTGTCTAAGTTTTGTGTGTTTTGAGATCCCTTTTTTGTTATTGTTATGATTTGTAACAACGAATTTTGTAACCATTATTTCGAAACCAGTCTCAAAAATGGTTTCGCCAAATTATTTTAAGAGAAAATCTCTAGTTTTTCTCATGTTTTGGTTTCAGAATTTTTGGTGCTAGGTTGAGACCTACTTTTAATGTTCTGAGACAGAACTGCCAAGTGATCTGCAAGAGATAAGCTATCTATCATAATATTTGGTCTTCCTTATTTGATTCATCGTCAACTTTAGGCTCAAATTTTAATTTTCGCTAGTTTCAGATTACTTTGTCTAAGACACACGTGGGAAATAATGTAGGTAGTTCATCACCATGTGTCACTCCTTCTACAGTTTCAAAATTTTCCGAATTGTCTCCTTAAATTTTGCCTTACTTTTTGTACCATTTAGTATTTAACTAATAATTGCAGTGCTTTCGAGTTTCGACTTGTTCTTTCAGATTTTGAAATGAAACGTATGGCCCACTAAGTCATAAGCTATATTTAAAATTTACAAAGGTACAAAGTACTTTCTTATTATAGCGTTTTGATGTCTGATAATTAGTTTCAGAACTGAAATCTTGTTCCGGGCAGAAACTATTTGGTCTGAAACTTCCTCGATTTTCGCCTATTTTGCATGCATTTGGCGGATGTGAATTTATATTGGTTTTCGGAGGAATTCCTGGTGAATAGGTGCGCTCAGGGAAATTTAGAAACTTTTTTTAAAATATTTGCAAAGTTCTTTTCCTCGGCCCTGGAGACACTGACATTTTGGATGGGACAGGAATTTGGGAATTACCTTTATAATTATTAACACTGCACTTTTCTAATCATCCGGAATTTTCTCAATTCCCCAAATGTTTTGGATGATCATCGAAATTTCTTTCAAGGCTTTTGGGCCGGCTTATTTCAGGAGTTCTGCAACAGTTCCAACTTCATTAGATGCGTCGTTATTTTGTGTAGCAAATTCCTTATTATTTGGTGCGTGTGAATCTGGATAGCCTTTTAGAGTAACTTCTGACGGAAATCTTTCTGTGGGCTCAGAGAAACTTAGAAGGTTTTTAAAAATACGAGGGTCGTTCGATAAGTAATGCAACACACACTTTCTTTTCGGCGAATTTCGGTTTAAAAAACGCGGGGTTTGTTGTGGGACATCGTGGAATACTACCGCTTCAGCACCTACAGTTTCATGAAGTACCGTCGCGGCCTTCAAAATGTCTTATGTAACGGAGGTGCGTGCCAGTCACAGAGCTGTCATTGAGGGGTTTTTTTTGTGAGGAAAGCCAGATTAATATATATACTCATAGGCACTTGCAGAATATCTACGGAGATCTGGCAGTGAACAGCATGCCAAATCATGATGAGTAGTTGGTCTGTTTGATGTCCACCCTCATGATGCGAAGATCAACTCGGAAGTGTATTGTGCTATCTTCAGGAAATTGAAGAAACGACTTCTGTTCTTCGCCACAAACGTACAAACCAACTTCTCCTCCTCGATGACAACACAAAGCCTCACACAATCTGTGCACCCGAGAGGAGCTCACAAAACTTCATTGGACTGTTCTTCCTCATCCACCCTACAGCCTGGATCTTGCGCCCTCTGACTTCCGCCTGTTTGGCCAAATGAAGAATCCACTCTGCGGGAAGCAGTAGGTCGATGGTGGAGAGGCCATTGGTGCAGCAAGGCGTTGGCTTTGACGTCGACTAGTGCACAGTGGTTTCATGCGGGCATACAGGCCTTCTCAGTAAGCTTGCGTGAGGCCGTCGCACTGAAGAGATAATGTAGAAAAATAGGATTTTATATCCAAAATATAGGGGAATGATATGGGGCATATTGTGTATTGGAATCCTGAGTAAAACCAGCCCACTTTCTGAAAGAAAAAGTGTTGCATTACATGTTGAACGCCTCTCGTATTTGCAAAGTTTTCTGCAGTTGTCTTGGTTGTTAAGTACCAAGTGTCCATTTTCCTTCTTGAAGCAGACACTTTGGGGCGATATCAAATTGTATTAAAATACCAAGATCGGAATACGAATTTGATTGAGAAACAGTTATTGAGGAGGGACGCACCATAACAAGAACCTATCAAATATTGATCTACAACGCTCGTGCTGTTGTGGTTACCGTAGCGTTCTGTTATCTTTGATGCCAGCCACCAGAGTTAGACGCGAAGTGCAATTACCGCCAGTAATATAACTGTTGTGATGTATCTCCGACCTGTGTTTTATTTCTTCCACAGACAGTTTCATTTTTCGGCAGTTTGCAGCGACAGTGGTCAGAAAGGTTATGTAGCTGTTGCCGTACAACGCTTTAACAGGATACGTCGGAACGTATTCACTACTGGACCACACTGCTGTTGCTACCACAGCCATACTACACTGCGGTTGGCAAGGAATCAACACGGTCCAGCTTCATGTTCAATTACTGTTCTCATCTATCATTCACTTCGTTATTCTAATCCGCAATTACAGCGAAAAATGTCGTCTTGTTCTCCTTATTACACAAGCCTGCTTACTAGATGCTGGTTCTACAGACACCGTCGCAATGGTTAAAATGGTTCAAATGGCTCTGAGCACTATGGGACTTAACTTCTGAGGTCATTAGTCCCCTAGAATTTAGAACTACTGAAACCTAACTAACCTAAGGACATCACACACATCCATGCCTAAGCAGGATTCGAACCTGCGACCGTAGCAGTCTCGCGGTTGCGGACTGAAGCGCCTAGAACCGCTCGTCCACCGCGGCTAGCTAGCGTCGAATGCCGGCAGTTATTATTGAATTTACGAAGTCAACTCGACGTCGTTCAAGCCCTCCAAATGCAGGAACAGTTAATTCGATCACGAAGAATTGGCGCTCGAATGACAATGAGCTTCTTTATTGCCTCAATATGACATTCCTTTCATAAAAAGATAATTCAGTTCGTTGTCATGTGCGTCATCCTGGATGCTTATGTTTTAACATTCTTCGTAACCACATACGTTGTGGACGTATTCGAAGTAGCAAGGCCACAGATGTTTGCATTACCAATTACTCACAAGAAATTGTCATCAATGAAAGAGCTGTGCTAAATGGTGCGACGGCTGTATAGCACCGAATCGCCGTTCTCTGCACAGAGAAGCTATTAAAGCGAAGCAATGGCATCCTGTGGCTTAATCTCTTCCGCACAATTTCATTTGCGCCGATGACAGCGGCCATTAGTTATCCCATTAACAGCTCCACCCCACCCAACTCGAGCCACTTTCTTTGGAGTTAAAAGTCATAGCACTTAGATCGTGTCAAAGTTTGAGTGTGCACAGCGGCCGGAGTACGATCATAATTAATACTCCCTTTTTTCTGTATGAAACTCCATGCCACAAAGCAGCTTTCATACAAACATTTGTCTGAAGCGACGTCCTGCAACACGTACCTTTGTATGTATGAAAATGAAAACAAGAAAATACTTCTATCGTTGAAGTAAAAAGCTCGAAGATGTCTGTGACAAAATACTAATTTTTTTAAATGTGGCTGACTGCTACACTAGTCCATTAATTATTTCCAGCATTATACACTTAAGACTAAAATTTCGCTAAAACAGTTTCGGTGATAACAAGATGTTCTTAACTGGTACTTAGTGCCAAAATGTAGTTCAATCTCACTGACGTTTACTATAATATTGAACTGGTAAATGTCTACAATAAACGTATGTGTTACTAAAGACATACAAGATCGCTTCGAAAATATTTGTCACAGTTAAGTCACCATAAAATAATGCTTTGAACAAAAAATACGAAATAAGTCTCGGAAAGTTTTGTTCTCAATTGACTGAAACTTATCGTTCATACATCTGATTCGCTGTCGGTATGAACGGAATTCACATCCCCATGAGATCAATCTCAAATCGATTAAAGCGATTTCCATGAAGTTTATGAAGTTATTAAGCTGTATATGCGTATTGTTCACAAAATGCACACGTTACATTTCTAAAAGGCTTTTGCTTTCTCTTTTGTTAAGTTTAACGTAACTCGTTGGACCTCCTTTAAGATTTGTGAAACTTGTTTCTCCCGGAGTATAACATATACAAACAACTTATCGGAGATTCTGCTGCCAGGTAACATTGCGTCATTTCTAAGGCACAGATACATAGAGACAGCGCTGTGCGAGGAAATTTAACTCTCCGAGGTAGGGCTACCCTGGTAAAGAACCATAATACGGAACATTCAGCAAGACAACGCACAAACATCGTAAAAAAAAAAAAAGCTAGCGCCATCACACATCCAAGGGTCACCACTGTCCGAAGTTGTCGCTAGTGAATACTAATTACCAACGGGCGAGAAAGCAGATAGTACCATTACCTTGTCCCTATGTTGTTTGACCAAGGTGACTTGTTAATTTAATGTCAAGTGATTCCTTAATAACACTATCCCAGTAGCTGGAAGTGCTTGCCAAAATCTGTGTGTTCTCCTTTCTGGTGTAACTGTGCAATACTATAGATAAATGAACGGTGTTCCTTGGAAAAGGAAATCGTGCATTTCTGTCGCAATTTCTATCTTATCAGAGCTTATGCTCCGTTTGTTATTAACTTCTAGTCAACGGGATATTAAACCCTCGTCTTCCTTCCATAAGATACTCTTATTTATACGACTCCTACAGCGTCCTTTTAAAGCTGGTATTTCTCTTATTGCTTCACGACCTTATTGTGGTGACCCTATCCTACTGAAATCAGAGCATCGTTTGCGTGCAGGGTCACAACCATATCTCCTGCTTTTTTTTGTTTCCAATTTCGTCATTCACTGAGACTTCGTGACATATTCTGGAACTAATTTCTGCTTGCAAATGCCTTTGCCACATCGCGATAGACCAAGACGAAAGTCTGTGGGTTACTTTGTACATGAAAGCTACTTAGGTGCTTTGAAAACTAAAATGTAGCCTCAGCCTCTTTCAGTGCAAACGCACTAGTTCTCACGTATTTCTAAGGTATATGCCTTCGTAACGCACGAAGTTGTGTTTCATGGAAAGCACTGACAAAGAATCATTCATGTAAAATTCTCTTGTACATATAGATGAATGTTTGTCAATGCTTCTCAGGGTATGCACATTTTCTAAAGATAAAGGAATGTACCTTCAAAATGTGTAAACATGAGTCCGTTCTCTGTTGCAGTGGTTCAGCCTACATTTAACTTTCAAGCTGCGTACTGTCACAACCTCACATTCCATCATGGATAAAAATCAAGATACTTCGACAACCTTCAAGGGTTAATATCTCATAGCAGAATCAACACTATAAATGTACAAGAAATGTATTCGTAGTTGCGAATATGAACCACCTCCGGGAGTATATTAGAACGACGACGAAGAAAATTTGTCCCGCACTGGGAAACCAGTTTTCCCGCTTTATGCGAGGGTCGCCTTAACCGCGTCTGCTATCCACGCACGAGCTGCTGCCAAACCTAAACTTCTTTATGCCGTCGTCCATGTGACACAACGTGCATTCGGACGTTACGTACACTACTGGCCGTTAAAATTGTTACACCAAGAAGAAATGCAGATAATTAACGGGTATTCATTGGACAAATATATTATACTAGAACTGACATGTGACTAAATTTTCACGAAATTTGGGTACATAGATCCTGAGAAATCAGTGCCCAGAACAACCACCTCTGGACGTAATAACGGACTTGATACGCTTGGGCATTGAGTCAAACAGAGCTTGGATGGCGTGTACAGGTACAGCTGCCCATGCAGCTTCAACACGATACCACAGATTAGATTAGATTAGATTAGTTTTCCGTTCCATAGATCCGTGCTGAGGAGATTCTTGTGGATGTGGAACACGTCAAATTTTTTAAAAGCTGGAATAACAATACTAATAGTATGAATATATACAATACATCATTTGTTTCTATTAAAAAATTCATCGGTGGAGTAGAAGGAGTTGGCCACTAGTAAGTCTTTCAGGCTCCTTTTAAACTAATCATTATTTGTAACTAATTTTTTTATGTTTGTTGCCAAATTATTGAAGATGAGTGTTCCTGAGTAGTGGACCCCTCTTTGAACTAAAGTAAGCGCTTTTAAGTCCTTGTGCAGATCATTTTTGTTCCTGGTATCGTATGTATGAACTGAGCTGTTTGTTGGAAAAAGAGATATATTATTTAGGACAAATTTCATTAAGGAGTAAATATACTGAGAGGCAGTAGTTAGTATACCGAGTTCTTTGAAGAGATTTCTACAGGACATGTGCTCTACCAACTGAGCTACCGAAGCACGACTCACGCCCGGTACTCACAGCTTTACTTCTGCCAGTATCCGTCTCCTACCTTCCAAACTTTACAGAAGCTCTTCTGCGAACCTTGCAGAACTAGCACTCCTGAAAGAAAGGATATTGCGGAGACATGGCTTAGCCACAGCCTGGGGGATGTTTCCAGAATGAGATTTTCACTCTGCAGCGGAGTGTGCGCTGATATGAAACTTCCTGGCATATTAAAACTGTGTGCCCGACCGAGACTCGAACTCGGGACCTTTGCCTAGTAACAATAACAATAATGTTAAGCGAATGTAGCTGCAGTAGTTCATCATTCAAGTAGATTATTCTAGATATATTAGCTACAAACCAATGCCCGTCGTTTGGACAAACAAGTCTCGAGCTCATCACTTCGTCTTGTAAGATACAATAGTTAAATCAGCAGGTTTATTTATATTTCCATAACATCTGCATTCAGTGAGTTAAAAAACATCTACAACATGAAACGCATATCTGTAAATTGAAATCTAAAACCCCAGTTGCAAGACTCGAATGTTCATGTGCATATGTCCTCTTAACAATGAACTGCAAGCTGAACAGGATAGATATTCTTGCATGACAGATTATAGGGAAAATATTGAGTGCAATACTAACTACAGATGACCGGAAAGTAAGACGTACTAGGGATATATAGAAAAATATGTAGAGACTATCAGAAGTAATAGCAGAGCGAAAGTTTATCTTCTTTGACACGTCTACCGAATGAATAATAACAGGTTGCCGAAACAAATGTTCATATATTTCTACAAAATAAATCAACGATAGCATTGATAATAGAAACAACAAAATAACTAGAATCAAGGACATCAGATAACAGTAAATGGCAGAAAGAAACCTGTTTAGGTGAAAAATATTAAATTTTGAAGGCTTTCAAGGCAGAGAAAACAAGAAATATCGACCAACATGGACAGGAGAAAGGTAAGGACAATATAGGAACAAGATGGAGTATCGAGGAAGACCCGCGAGGACAGTCGAGAGCACTAACGCGCTGCTTCGTGGACTCGGGTAGGCGCGCCAGCCCTGGATCGAATCCGCCCGGAGGATTAACAACAACGGCCAGTGTGCTGGCTAGCCTGGATGTGGTTTTTACGCGGTTTTCCACATCCTACTAAGGTGAATACCGGGCTGGTCCCCATGTCCCGCCTCAGTTACATTACTCAGAAATCGAAACAGTAAATGACAGAAAGAAATCTGTTTAGGTGAAAACCATTACATTTTGAAGGCTTTCAAGGCAGAGAAAACAAGAAATATCGACCAACATGGACAGGAGAAAGGTAAGGACAATAAATTATGTAGGCTATTAATGAATGAGATTATGAGAGTAAGAGAGAGAGAGAGAGAGAGAGAGAGAGAGAGAGAGAGAGAGTTCAGATGGTTCAAATGGCTCTGAGCACTATGGGACCTAACTTCTGAGGTCATCAGTCCCCTAGAACTTAGAATTACTTAAACCTAACTAACCTAAGGTCATCACACACATCCATGCCCGAGGCAGGATTCGAACCTGCGACTGTAGCGGTCACGCGGTTCCAGACTGTAGCGCCTAGAACCGCTCGGCCACGCCAGCCGGCGAAGTAGTGGATATCCGTACTAACACAGAAAGTGCACTATAGTAATAAGGAACAAACATTAAGAGACCATAGAATATTGAAATGTGTACGTAATATCGTGTCCACTGGGCAGAGAATCCCTTGTTTTCTTTTATGTTTGAATGTTTTGGAGGAAATTTTGTGTGATTGCGGTGGCAGAATCTCAGAAAATAAGGGATGAGATATGAAACAAAATGGTGGTCATGATCATTCAGTAGACGGTATCCATTTTGTTCAGACATTTTTGGCATAAGCTCCCTATTGCTAGAATAGCCAATCTCTGATTAAAATAAATGAAATAGAATGGGAATGTGATCTTGCCAAGGTGGAGTGAGTCCATCGGAAATGTTTACAGACAGTGCCTTATTTAAAATTTATTAGTCAGATGCGTTTAATTCCGGTGCGTTGAGACAGCTAAAAAGAAAAAAATTATAGCCAAACAGTTGGGTCATAGGGCTTTGCTATCAATCAATGTACAGTAGCAGTGGCTACGATAACTCATATCAACATTTCCGATGCACAGATATTAAAAGCACTCGCTTGGCAGGCCACACATCTAGTAGGCCTGACTGCTAGGTGCAACAGGTGGGAGAGTTGTGACCGGAAAAGATAACGGTAGAAAGACTTAAGAGCTTTGACCCAAAAGTTCGGAAGCATTGCTTTTCAGCATGCCCTCGTACTTGATTCCTGCTTCTAGCAGTTCAATGTTCGGGTTTTGTCGTCAGTTGCGCAATACAAGCTCCTCTGAACAGGTATGTAAACACCTTGCGCTTATTTAACGATGCCCTCGAGGCTTCAGTTTATGTCTTTTGACATTGCTCATTAATTTCACCTTGTATTGTTTAATGTGCTTATCTTACGAAGCTTATTTTTCTTTTGATTAGGAATCCGTAGTACATCTACATTTAAACTCATCAAGCCACCTAACAGGGTGTGGCGGAGGGCACTTTGCGTGCCACTGCCATTACCTCCCTTTCCTGTTCCAGTCGCGTATGATTCGCGGGAAGAACGGCTGCGGGAAAGCTTCCGTGCGCGCTCGAATCTCTCTAATTTTATTCGTGACCTCCTCGGGAGATGTAACTAGGGGAAAGCAATATATTCGATACCTCATCCAGAAACGCACCCTCTCGAAACTTGGACAGCAAGCTACACTACGATGCAGAGCGCCTCTCTTGCAGAGTCTGCCACTCGAGTTTGCTAAACATCTCCGTAACGCTATCACGCTTACCAGATAACTCTGTGACGAAACGCGCCGCTCTTCTTTGGATCTTTTCTATCTCGTCTGTCATTCGACGTGGTATGGATTCCACACTGATGAGCCCTACTCAAGTATAGGACGAACAAGTGTTTTGTAAGCCACCTCCTTTGTTGATAGACTACATTTTCTAAGGACTCTCTCAATGAATCTCAACCTGGTAACCGCCTTACCAACAATTAATTTTATATGATCATTCCACTTCAAATCGTTCCGTACGCATACTTCCAGATATTCAACAGAAGTAAGTGCTACCATTGTTTGTTCCGCTATCATATAATCATACAATAAAGGATCCTTCTTTCTATGTATTCGCAATACATTACATTTGTCTATGTTAAGGGTCAGTTGCCACTCCCTGCACCAAGTGCATATCCGCTGCAGATCCTCCTGCATTTCGCTGCTATTTTGTAATCCTGCAACTTCTCTTTATACTACAGCATCATCCGCGAAAAGCGGCATGGAACCTCCGACACTATCTACTAGGTGATTTATATATATTGTGAAAAGCAATGGTCCCGTAACACTCCCCTGTGGCAAGCCAGAGGTTACTTTAACGTCTGTAGACGTCTCTCCATTGAGAACAACATGCTGTGTTCTGTTTGCTAAAAACTCTTCAATCCGGCCACACAGCTGGTCTGATATTCCGTAGGCTCTTATTTTGTTTATCAGGCGACAGTGCGGAACTGTATCGAACGCCATCCGGAAGTGAAGGAAAATGGCATCTACCTGGGAGCCTGTATCTAATATTTTCTGGGTCTCACGAACAAATAAAATCAGTTGGGTCTCTCACGATCGCTGTTTCCGGAATCCATGTTGATTCCTACAGAGTAGTTTCTGGGTTTCCAGATATGACATGATACGTGAGCAAAAAACATGTTCTAAAATTCTACAACAGATCGATATCAGAAATGTAGGCCTACAGTTTTGCGCATCTGCTCGACGACCTTTCTTGAAAACTGGGACTGCCTGTGCTCTTTTCCAATCATTTGGAACCTTCCGTTGCTCTATAGACTTGCTGTACACGGTTTTTAGAGGGGGGTATTAGACACGTTAAGAAGTGCTTAGATTTGGCTCTGCTACAGGGTTTGGGCAAAAATATGGCTACATCAAAAATACAACACAATACCCTACCTAACACGACGTACGAAACTGCTCTCAGTCGTCTCGTAATGGATAAATACAGTTTTGTATGGTTTTCAAGGGAATCTCTCATCATTCTTCTTTAAAATAGTGGCAGATTCAGGTAACGATGTGGAAGTTGATAGCAGTCACGCACCACTATCTCCAAAAGAGACCACAGAGGCTCGATGTTATTGAGGTCTGGTGACTATGACGGTCAGCGGAGGTGCAAAATTCAGCCTGCTGCTCACAAAATCACTCATTATCGATGCGAACTGAATGAACAGGGACCCTGACGTCTTAGAACATAGTTGGGGAACGGACCAAACCACGGGGTGGAGATGATCAACCAAAATAGTCAAAGAAGTCTTGCAGAGTGCCCATGGGATCCATCGAATACCACGCTATCCAAACAATCGTATCGCCGTCGTATTTCACTCTTGAGACGAAAACTCTGCCAGAAGTTGGAAACAGTTTGAAACAAGACTCATACACCCAAATGACTTTCTTTCACTGCACCACAGCCCAGGTTTTACGACTTCGGCACCACGTTTTCCTGTTACGGGCATTTGCATCATAGGTGAGTAGTCTTGAAATTCCAACTTGTCCTGCAATTCAATGCTTGTGGAGCACGCTTCGTCTTGGTTGCTGCTGATACGGTTCGGGAGTGCGATATTCATTTCTGCAGCGACTTTTGTAGCTGTCGGCCTCTTCTTTTTCGTCACAATCCTCTTCAATGAACGTGTGTCAATATTACTCATGATAACAAGCTTGTTTACGTGGTCATCCTCTTCAAAAATAGCTCTGAGCACTATGGAACATCTGACGTCATCAGTCGCCTAAAACTTAGAACTACTTAAACCTAACTAACCTAAGGACACCACAAACATCCATGCGTGGGGCAGGATTCCAACCTGCGACCGTAGCGGTCGCGTGGTTCCAGGCTGAAGCGCCTAGAACCTCTCGGCCACCCCGGCCGGCATTCCTCTTCAGCAAGTATAGAAATACTTGTTTTAAACCGCCTTTTCCTGCAGCCACTTAATTTGGTTTTCCCAGACGCGTTTCGCCTTTTTCTTTTTCTAAGGCATCATCAGTGGGATAATTTTCTATGATCTGCGTTTCCTGATGCAAGCAAATTTTAAAGAACGGAGCACATTTCTTTACCTTTCGATCGCCATAGTGTTGGCAATATTCCCTGAATAGTAAAATTTGAATGGGAGCGATGGGTATGCCTGTGCTGTTTTAACGTTGTTTAGCTGATGATGTGGCTTGAAGCATATGAGCAGAGTTCTTCCGAAAATCATGCCTTTCAACAACTGCCGTTGTCCGGAATATAAACCAGTTTGTGGCAAGATTGCTCAGCACATATTTCCGACGGCTTTGTTGGGGGCTGGGTTGTTCCGGGAACGAGACCAAACAGCGAGGTCATCGGTCTCATCGGATTAAGGAAGGATGCGGAAGGAAGTCGGCCGTGCCCTTTCAGAGGAACCATCCCGGCATTTGCCTGGAGCGATTTACGGAAATCACGGAAAACCTAAATCAGGATGCCCGGACGACCGCTTTGTGACTTGGCGGATAATGTTTCTCGGCTTTCCTTGGATCTGGAATAAATTTTCGATATGGTACCTCATGAAGCACCAAAACTTCGACTACCTTGGTTACGCAAACACCCTCCATACTATCACCGACGTTTTACCAGTTAAAATTCACTTAGCCCCTAGGTAATGAATTCACAATTACAATAAACACTCTTCTGAGCCAGACTTACACTTGCAACGTATTGAGGACATTGCATATTTGGCGTCCGGGATCAAATACAACAGCGCAACTTACAGATTTGTCTAGCATCTGCATTAACGTTCACCCATGGATTTTTCAAGGTGTTTCCATATTTTGGTCAAACCCATATAATTTCTAACGTAAGGGCTAAGTCGTGTGTAAGTGGCCGCCGAGGAGGATATCTGATCGGAAATTCGCTTTAACTGAGTCGAGCAATAATTAGAGGCCACATTCGGCGAGGGGAAACTTCATATGTTTTACGTATATATCACTCGGTGAAAGCTGCAGTGTTTAGGAAATTTTGTCGTAATTGTTTCATTCTTATCCGTTATTCGTTGTATTTGCTACACATGTTTACAATATAATACGAGGGTGATCCCAAAAGTAAAGTCTCCTACTTTTTTATAAGTACAGAACTCTGTTTGTATGGCAGCTGGTCACACTGTTATGAAGAGTGTTCACGCGCTGTGTGTAAACATGCGCACGCCGCGCTGAGGCGCTGTCTTGGCTTGGCAGCCGTTAAGAATGGAGCTCCCGTTGGATGTTAATAGAGATGGGGCCCCTCCACGCCCGCACCGACGTGGTGACCAAACCAAAAGTTCTACTGTCACCTCCGTAAACGTGTTAGTTGTCTAGTAAGTGGATCACAGGATGCTGGGCTGTGATTTTGTCCGTGCGTCGGTACGACTACGCATTAACACGGTCCATCAGGTGATAGATAGTGGGCGAAACGCGAGTGAGGGTAGCGATTTGAAGAGCAGAGGGAAAAAAGTGCCATGGCTCGTGCCGTGGGAAAAAACCTCTGCGACAGTGGGATGGGTAGTAAGAGCAGTAGTGGCTTACTAGCTGCGATAGTTCATGCAAGGTTGGATTTGTTAGTATAGGTATCATGCATCATTACGGTGACAAGCGATGGCGATGTGTCCCAGTTGCTGCTGCTGCTACATTCCTGGAACAATCAAGATCGTTATACAGTAGTGGGAGATCGGCCATAGATCATCTCACTGTGTGGGGGATGTGTGGAGCTTGTCTGCATGCAGTGTACGGTACAGCTCCACTGTGTGGTGCCAGTTATTCGGCAGTGTGTTTCAGCTGGATATCCAGTAATGGCGTCTAATTAGCAGGGGCTCGCCTGTACCGTTATGTTTGCGTATGCTTGGCCATAGATGTTATGTCCTTAGAAGTATGTCTTTTGGTCTTTTATGTTTCCATCTATGGTTGTGGTCGTAGTTCCCCAGATTCAAAATAAACGGGTTCTTCGAATGTCTGGAGTTCCTGTATAGTCTTATGGTGAGTTTGTGGATTACCTCCTTGAGAGTCTCAAGTCGGTATTCCCGGTGAAGTTCCACGATGCGTGTGTATCGTGGAGCATTGCTTATGATTTTGAGTACTTTGTTTTGTATGAGCTGCAGACGGCGCAGGCGTGTGGGCGTAGCGTATCCCTAGTCAGGGGCTGCGTACGTCATCAGGGGTCAGATAAGGGTCATGTACATGGACCTCGACACCCTTCTGTTCGGAGTGCTACGCCTGTTGAGCATAGGGTAGAGCTGTCTGAGCCTCGCGCTTGCTTGGTTGGTCATGTGTTGTATGTGGTCCCCCCAGAGTAGTTTCCGTTCTAGCCAGACACCGAGGTATTTGACTTTCTCGCGGAAACGTATTGGACGTGCATGTAGAGTTATTGGTCTGCAGTAGCGGTGTTTGCGCAGTTGCATCGGTCTTCTAGTGAACAGAACGGCTTCGCACTTGTCGACGTTTACTCTAACACGCCATTTCTCCAACCAAGGCTCAGCCATTCTGAGTGCAGTCTGTAGGCGTGACGTAATGTTTGATGGTTTCCAATCTTGCGCAAGGATGGCTGTGTCATCCGCGTAGATTGCCATCGTTGTGTTGTGTGTGGTTGGGAGACCGTTTATGTAGTGCAGGGGCCCTAGGATGCTTCCCTGGGGTACTCCCGCGTGTATACCGTGTCGTGTTGATTGTTTTCCCTGCACGTCAGTGTTGAAACTCCTGTCTGTGAGGTGTAAGTGTATTAGACGCAGCAGCCCGCCGGGGAATCCCGCGTCGCTGAGTTTGCGGATGAGGCCGCTGTGCCACAGACGGTCGAAAGCCTTTTCGATGTCCAGGAACACTGCCCCTGTAGCTTTGTTTATGTTGAACCCATATGTTATGTGTTCAACGACCCGTAGGAGTTGTTGTGTTGTGGAGTGGTGATTCCTGAAGTCGAATTGCTCCGGTCTCAGGATGTCATTTGTTATGCAGTGCCTAGTGATGCATTTGAGAATCGCCTTCTCAACAATCTTACTGAGCGAGCTCAGAAGGCTGATGGGTCGGTAATTTTGTGGGAGACTATGGTCTTTCCCCGGCTTCCTGAACATCAGGACCTTGGCCGTCTTCCAAAAGGCGGGGAAGTGTTGGTGTTTTAGTATGGCATTCGTTATGTGTGTTACGCCAAGTGCGAATTGCGCGCAGTTATTTGGTTTTTGAAGGCAGAGGGCACTGCGCCGCTTGCAGCCTTGCAGCCGATCAGGATTACTTTCTGGACTGGTTAAAAGAACATTTGGCCGGAAAGCGATTCAGCTCCGACGACGAGGTGAAAGAAGAGGTTCATAACTTTCTGAACAGCATGGCGGCGAGCTGGTATGACATGGGCCTACAAAAACTGCCACAGCGTCTACAAAAATGCATCGACAGAAATGGTGATTACGTCGAAAAATAGCTTAATGTTCAAGGTGTAAACTGATGTAAATCATTGTAGAAATAAACAGGTCTATGTAACTTCCTGGCAGATTAAAACTGTGTGCCCGACCGAGACTCGAACTCGGGACCTTTGCCTTTCGCGGGCAAGGTTCGCAAGAGAGCTTCTGTAAAGTTTGGAAGGTAGGAGACGGATACTGGCAGAAGTAAAGCTGTGAGTACCGGGCGTGAGTCGTGCTTCGGTAGCTCAGATGGTAGAGCACTTGCCCGCGAAAGGCAAAGGTCCCGAGTTCGAGTCTCGGTCGGGCACACAGTTTTAATCTGCCCGGAAGTTTCACATCAGCGCACACTCCGCTGCAGAGTGAAAATCTCATTCTGGAAACATCCCCCAGGCTATGGCTAAGCCATGTCTCCGCAATATCCTTTCTTTCAGGAGTGCTAGTTCTGCAAGGTTCGCAGGAGAGCTTCTGTAAAGTTTGGAAGGTAGGAGACGGATACTGGCAGAAGTAAATCTGTGAGTACCGGGCGTGAGTCGTGCTTCGGTAGCTCAGATGGTAAAGCACTTGCCCGCGAAAGGCAAAGGTCCCGAGTTCGAGTCTCGGTCGGGCACACAGTTTTAATCTGCCAGGAAGTTTTTTTATCAGCGCACACTCCGCTGCAGAGTGAAAATCTCATTCTGGAAACAGGTCTATGTGCTTGTAATGTCTCTTGCAGTGGTCTCTCCACGATATTTTCAGAAATTTTATAAATTATATAACTTAGTACATATCTCGAAATATCTCTTCTTATCTTACCGATACCTAAATTTTAATATACGATGATTATCAATGCAAAGTAGTTTCAAGCCCTATTATACCTTGGAGCGTCCATTTACTCCATGGAATAGCTTCTCTGCTATCAATGTTTTCTCTTATGAAAAGAATGAAGGAAATCTTGCGGATTAGCCGTGAAGGAAGGAGGATGTATATGTATGTGTTGTTGAGCTAATCGCCATCTTGATGAGATTCTGTATGAGAAGGAATTTAATACATGAACTAAACTAAAGTAAGTGTGTTCGCGTATTATTTAACTGATTATTATTGACAGTGTCTGTTTACTACGCTGTGTTGCACGGGATCAGTGGGGAAAGTCTGATTTACACTGGACGAACTTGCCGTTTTGTATGCTCAAGATATCCAGTTCAAATAAATAGGCTAACACGGTCTTACCCATGTGATCACCGAAAGTTAATAATTATTAAAAATGTTTCCAGGAGATCGACTGACAATTTTCGTCGCACTGAGACTTCGAATTTGCTTCACTGCCTTATGGAATTTAAGTTAAGCTCAATTTAATCAGGATAGAACAGTAGCCGGCCGAAGTGGCCGTGCGGTTCTAGGCGCTGCAGTCTGGAACCTGAGACCGCTACGGTAGCAGGTTCGAATCCTGCCTCGGGCATGGATGTGTGTGATGTCCTTAGGTAAGTTAGGTTTAACTAGTTCTACGTTCTAGGGGACTGATGACCTCAGAAGTTAAGTCCCATAGCGCTCAGAGCCATTTGAACCATAGAACATTATTGAACTGTGCGAATGTGATTAGCCTGTTTTGTGAATGAAAATTCTCTTAATATACGCATGTTTTTACTGCCCTTATCAGTGAAGCTAAATCAGACCGGTGTGAGAGAGGTTTTCAAATTTTAGATCCCACACAAAAAAATATTAAATGCTTATAAAAAAAATAGGAGACCTTACTTTTGGGAACGTCCTCGTATCTGAAGGAATTATATTTATTTTCACTCCAACAGAGAACATTATAGCAAAATCTTCGTATCTATTGATTTTCGTTACTTGTTTAATAACACACTGGTATACATGACTCCGTTGTAATTTCAGATGAACTGGTGAGCAAGGTACAAATGCGTGAACTGGTTTATGCTTCGACAAGAAAACCGAAAGCTACCTGCTAACAACAGGAGCAATGCAAGCGTAACACAAAAATCGCTACTGGTGATTTATCTCCGAACGAAAAACCTTACCTCGTGGAAAGAAACAAATCACTAAATGTGTTGCAGTCTCAACAGAATTCTGTTGCGCAATTTATTATTGGCGTTGAACGGATGACTTTAAATGCTACCGACTAATTTTCTTTCTGTTCTTCAATTATCTCTTCAATCTGGGAATAACGCATAGCAATTATCGAATCGTGCAGAATCACTATCGTTCCCATCGATCCTTCTGCTCCAAATATACACTCCTGGAAATGGAAAAAAGAACACATTGACACCGGTGTGTCAGACCCACCATACTTGCTCCGGACACTGCGAGAAGGCTGTACAAGCAATGATCACACGCACGGCACAGCGGACACAACAGGAACCGCAGTGTTGGCCGTCGAAAGGCGCTAGCTGCGCAGCATTTGTGCACCGCCGCCGTCAGTGACAGCCAGTTTGCCGTGGCATACCGAGCTCCATCGCAGCCTTTAACACTGGTAGCATGCCGCGACAGCGTGGACGTGAACCGTATGTGCAGTTGACGGACTTTGAGCGAGGGCGTATAGTGGGCATGCGGGAGACCAGGTGGACGTACCGCCGAATTGCTCAACACGTGGGGCGTGAGGTCTCCACAGTACATCGATGTTGTCGCCAGTGGTCGGCGGAGTGTGCACGTGCCCGTCGACCTCGGACCGGACCGCAGCGACGCACGGATGCACGCCAAGACCGTAGGATCCTACGCAGTGCCGTAGGGGACCGCACCGCCACTTCCCAGCAAATTAGGGACACTGTTGCTCCTGGAGTATCGGCGAGGACCGTTCGCAACCGTCTCCATGAAGCTGGGTTACGGTCCCGCACACCGTTAGGCCGTCTTCCGCTCACGCCTCAACATCGTGCAGCCCGCCTCCAGTGGTGTCGCGACAGGCGTGAATGGAGGGACGAATGGAGACGTGTCGTCTTCAGCGATGAGAGTCGCTTCTGCCTTGGTGCCAATGATGGTCGTATGCGTGTTTGGCGCCGTGCAGGTGAGTGCGACAATCAGGACTGCATACGACCGAGGCACACAGGGCCGACATCCGGCATCATGGTGTGGGGAGCGATCTCCTACACTGGCCGTACACCTCTAGTGATCGTCGAGGGGACACTGAATAGCGCACGGTACATCCAAACCGTCATCGAACCCATCGTTCTACCATTCCTAGACCGGCAAGGGAACTACCTGTTCCAACAGGACAATGAACGTCCGCATGTATCCCGTGCCACCCAACATGCTCTAGAAGGTGTAAGTCAACTACCCTGGCCAGCAAGATCTCCGGATCTGTCCCCCATTGAGCATGTTTGGGACTGGATGAAGCGTCGTCTCACGCGGTCTGCACGTCCAGCACGAACGCTGGTCCAACTGAGGCGCCAGGTGGAAATGGCATGGCAAACCGTTCCACAGGACTACATCCAGCATCTCTACGATCGTCAACATGGGATAATAGCAGCCTGCATTGCTGCGAAAGGTGGATATACACTGTACTAGTGCCGACATTGTGCATGCTCTGTTGCCTGTGTCTATGTGCTTGTGGTTCTGTCAGTGTGATCATGTGATGTATCTGACCCCAGGAATGTGTCAATAAAGTTTCCCCTTCCTGGGAC
Organism: Schistocerca gregaria; assembly: GCF_023897955.1. Taxonomy (NCBI): domain Eukaryota; kingdom Metazoa; phylum Arthropoda; class Insecta; order Orthoptera; family Acrididae; genus Schistocerca; species Schistocerca gregaria. Next base: position 399,885,267 of record NC_064924.1, on the reverse strand, counting down.
AATGAATTCACGGTGTTCTTATTTCAATTTCCAGGAGTGTAAAAATATTAGACATTTACCATGATAAATATTTCACTACCTATTTTCTCTGGAAATTCTAGCGATAGTTTTTGACTATATGGCAGAATGTATTAGAGACTTCAGAACACGCCTGGCAGTATAGTCGAGGGCTTCAGTTTACGAGCCTGAAAATACAGAAGAAAGGAACTTTGATTTGCCATTCTGGAAATGAGGTGAAGGGAAATTGTGGCGGTAAGATGCTCCAGCTACAAAAGCGTTACTCACCGCAGCATAGGTCCAATTTGAAGCACACAACCAGTACCTAGTTTTTATCCGCCAGGAAGCTTTATCACAGTAAACACTCTGCAGCAAATTGATAGTTCCACCTAAAGATTAATTACTCCAAATCGGATTGGCAATCACCTGTGGTCGTTATAAGAGACACAGATGGAGCCACTTCATCTGCCACGTTCACTGATTTGTGCGGCCAGTATGGACTGCTCTCGGGACTTACACGCTAAAGTGAAGGCCGCTCTGTTTGACTTGCAAAACGGCCGCAGGCTGGACGTCAGCATGCCGTTTGCATAATATGCGAGCCGAGCTCCACCGCACAATCTGGCCGTGGATCAGTAGGTTGGTTCCCACACCCTCTCATTTCGGAGTTGAAGTCCAGCTTCCATCTCGGTATTTTGACTAATGCGCATCGTTACTACCACATGGACACTCCAGACATAGCACTGTTACTCATTTCCCATGTCACTGCGTGCGTACTGCCATTACTATATCTAGAGTGTAAAGAAGTAGCATTCTGTGAGTTCAAAGGTGAACGCAGGGGAGATGTACGTGTAGAAATCAGTTTTGTGATGGGAATGTGGAGGTTAAAAGAGAAACCAAAGGTGTCCCCCACTCCCCTCAACAGAACTATAACTGCGCTACCTAAACAAATGATAAGGTTGGTGCCGGTGCAACTAAGACTAAAGTATATGTTGCAGATATAGCTTTCCTGGCTAAGAGATGATGCAGTAATATAACACAATCTCTGACGATTTACTGTGTTGAAAACACTCCACCAATATTCAGTCAGATCTTAATAAGATTTTAAATTGGATTCAAATTGGCAATTAGCTTTCAGTGTTCAAAACTGTAATACTGAGCACTTCAGAAATCGGAAAAAACGTAGTAAATTACTACTTTAATAACTTTAAGTCACAATTAGGAATCAGTCAACTCATATAAAATCCCAGGTGTGGCAATTTGTGGGGACTGATTGATCACAAAGGCCCAGTTACAGCTAAGTTAATTCGTCGGATACTGGGAAAATACAGTCGACGAAAGAAATAGTGTACAAAATGCTCGTTCAAACCACCATAGAATATTTCCCAAATTTGTGGGAACCGTATAAAACACGCATAACAAGGGATATTGAACGTATACATAGAAGGGAATCATGAATAGTGACAGGTTTTCAAACCCATGGCAGAGTGTCGCGAAGACACTGAAATAGTTGAAATGACAGAACTTGTAGACACACCCCAACTACCCCGCGAAACATCACTTACAATGTTTCCGTAACAAACATTATACGATAAATGTAGGATATTGCAACTCTCTGCGTATTGCCCCCGTAGGGCCGTCAAGATAAGATTAGAATAATTACAGCGAGCACAGATTTATTCTAATCAATCATTTATCCAGGGCTCCACATTTGAATGGAACGGGAAGAAACCAAACTAGATGATCAATAGGATGTTTCCTCTGCCAATCACTTCAGAGTGTAGAGTACAGATATAGGCGGGCTGCATCTTGTTACAAACTAGGGTTAACGCCTATAAGTGGACCACGAAATCTGAGCGCCAGCTGTTAACTGCGTTCAGTAATTTGTACGTATTAGCTCATACGCTCTAAGTAAGGCAAAAATAGAATCACGACGAATGACTTATCCGAATTAGACGAAAATTGGTAGATGTACCTGTGCACAGAAACAAATGATTACATTTTCAGAAAATTTGGTTCGTTTATCCTGCGGGATGCCTTGCCAAGTCTGTTCAGTTGGAGCGTTAGTTCTCCAAAGTACCCGAGCTAGTTGGACGGCTCTCCCACTGATGCTGCAAATGTTCTCAGTCGGGGGAGATCCGATGACTTTCTGGCCAAAGTAGATTTTAACAAGCACGGAGACAAGCAGTAGTGCGGGCGGGCACTATCTTGCTGAAATGTAAGCCCAGGATGCCTTGCTATAAACAGCAACAAAATGTGGCGTAGAATATCGACGTACCGTTGTGCTGTAAGGTGCCCTGGATGACAACCTTAGGGGCTTGCTATGAAAAGAAATAGTACTATAGGCAATCACTCCTGGTTGTCTGTCCTTATGGTGGGTGATAGGTTAGTGTCCTATCGCTGCCCTGGACGTCTGCAGGGATGTTTTCGCTGGTCATCGTAGCTCAGTTCGAAGCCTGATTCTTCACTGAAGTCAGTGTTGTACAGAGGTCAACGGTAGTCGATGTCGGGAATTCAACCTCCTTTCAGTGAGCCGCCCATTAATGATTCTTGTAGTCACTGAAGTACCAGTTAAACGTCGTATCTCTCGTTCTGCCGTCTCTGTAGGTCGACTGCTTCCTTCTCGATGCTTTGTTCGGCCACGGTTCTCCCATTCCTACCAACATCGTCGAATAGTGGCATCGCTTCGGTCCAAATATCGAGCTATTCACTAATTACTCCAACAGGCTACTTTGAGCCCAACAACACGTCCTCTCTCAAACGCTGAACATCTACATCTACATCTACATGACTACTCTGCAATTCACATTTAAGTGCTTGGCAGAGGGTTCATCGAACCACAATCATACTATCTCTCTACTATTCCACTCCCGAACAGCGAGCGGGAAAAACGAACACCTAAACCTTTCTGTTCGAGCTCTGATTTCTCTTATTTTATTTTGATGATCATTCCTACCTATGTAGGTTGGGCTCAACAAAATATTTTCGCATTCGGAAGAGAAAGTTGGTGACTGAAATTTCGTAAAAAGGTCTCGCCGCGACGAAAAACGTCTATGCTGTAATGACTTCCATCCCAACTCGTGTATCATATCTGCCACACTCTCTCCCCTATAACGCGATAATACAAAACGAGCTGCCCTTCTTTGCACCCTCTCGATGTCCTCCGTCAATCCCACCTGGTAAGGATCCCACACCGCGCAGCAATATTCTAACAGAGGACGAACGAGTGTAGTGTAAGCTGTCTCTTTAGTGGACTTGTTGCATCTTCTAAGTGTCCTGCCAATGAAACGCAACCTTTGGCTCGCCTTCCCGACAATATTATCTATGTGGTCCTTCCAACTGAAGTTGTTAGTAATTTTAACACCCAGGTACTTAGTTGAATTGACAGCCTTGAGAATTGTACTATTTATCGAGTAATCGAATTCCAACGGATTTCTTTTGGAACTCATGTGGACCATCTCACACTTTTCGTTATTTAGCGTCAACTGCCACCTGACACACCATACAGCAATCTTTTCTAAATCGCTTTGCAACTTATACTGGTCTTCGGATGACCTTACTAGACGGTAAATTACAGCATCATCTGCGAACAGTCTAAGAGAACTGCTCAGATTGTCACCCAGGTCATTTATATAGATCAGGAACAGTAGAGGTCGCAGGACGCTTCCCTGGGGAACACCTGATATCACTTCAGTTTTACTCGATGATTTGCCGTCTATTACTACGAACTGCGACCTTCCTGACAGGAAATCACGAATCCAGTCGCACAACTGAGACGATACCCCATAGCTCCGCAGCTTGATTAGAAGTCTCTTGTGAGGAACGGTGTCAAAAGCTTTCCGGAAATCTAGAAATACGGAATCAACTTGAGATCCCCTGTCGATAGCGGCCATTACTTCGTGCGAATATAGAGCTAGCTGCGTTGCACAAGAGCGATGTTTTCTGAAGCCATGCTGATTACGTGTCAATAGATCGTTCCCTTCGAGGTGATTCATAATGTTTGAATACAGTATATGCTCCAAAACCCTACTGCAAACCGACGTCAATGATATAGGTCTGTAGTTAAATGGATTACTCCTACTACCCTTCTTGAACACTGGTGCGACCTGCGCAATTTTCCAATCTGTAGGTACAGATCTATCGGTGAGCGAGCGGTTGTATATGAGTGCTAAGTAGGGAGCTATAGTATCAGCGTAATCTGAAAGGAACCTAATCGGTATACAATCTGGACCTGAAGACTTGCCCGTATCAAGCGATTTGAGTTGCTTCGCAACCCCTAAGGTATCTACTTCTAAGAAACTCATGCTGGCAGATGTTCGTGCTTCAAATTCTGGAATATTCCATTCGTCTTCCCTGGTGAAGGAATTTCGGAAAACTGCGTTCAATAACTCCGCTTTAGCGGCACAGTCGTCGATAACAGTACCATCGGCACTGCGCAGCGAAGGTATTGACTGCGTCTTGCCGCTTGTGTACTTTACATACGACCAGAATTTCTTCGGATTTTCTACAAAATTTCGAGACAATGTTTCGTTGTGGAACCTATTAAAGGCATCTCGCATCGAAGTACGTGCCAAATTTCGCGCGTCTGTAAATTTTAGCCCATATTCAGGATTTCGCGTTCTTCTGAACTTCGCATGCTTTTTCCGTTGCCTCTGCAACAGCGTTCGGACCTTTCTTGTGTACCACGGGGGATCCGTTCCATCTCTTACCAATTTATGAGGTATGAATATCTCAATTGCTGTTGCTACTATATCTTTGAATTTGAGCCACATCTCGTCTACATTCGCATAGTCAGTTCGGAAGGAATGGAAATTGTCTTTTAGGAAGGCTTCTAGTGGCACTTTATCCGCTTTTTTAAATAAAATTATTTTGCGTTTGTTTCTGATGGATTTGGAAGAAATGGTATTGAGCCTAGCAACAATGACCTTGTGATCACTAATCCCTGTATCAGTCATGATGCTCTTTATCAGCTCTGGATTGTTTGTGGCCAAGAGGTCAAGTGTGTTTTCGCAACCATTTACAATTCGCGTGGGTTCGTGGACTAACTGCTCGAAATAATTTTCGGAGAAAGCATTTAGAACAATCTCGGAAGATATTTTCTGCCTACCACCGGTTTTGAACAAGTATTTTTGCCAACATACCGAGTGTAGGTTGAAGTCCCCACCAACTATAACCGTATGAGTGGGGTATTTATTTGTTACGAGACTCAAACTTTCTCTGAACTGTTCCGCAACTGTATCATCGGAGTCTGGGGGTCGGTAGAAGGAGCCAATTATTAACTTAATTCGGCTGTTAAGTATAACCTCCACCCACACCAATTCGCACGGAGTATCTACTTCGACTTCACTACAAGATAAACCACAACTGACAGACACAAACACTCCACCACCAATTCTGCCTAATCTATCTTTCCTGAACACCGTCTGAGACTTCGTAAAAATTTGTGCAGAACTTATTTCAGGCTTTAGCCAGCTTTCTGTACCTATAAAGATATCAGCTTCTGTGCTTTCTATTAGCGCTTGAAGCTCAGGGACTTTTCCAGCGCAACTACAACAATTTACAACTAAAATTCCGACTGTTCCTTGATCCAAGCACGTCCTGTAATTGCCAAGCACCCTTTGACATTGCAGCCCATCCCGCACTTTCCCGAGGACTTCTAACCTAAAAAACCGCCCAGTCCACGCCACACAGCCTCCGCTACCCGTGTAGCCGCCAGCTGAGTGTAGTGAACTCCTGACCTATTCAGCGGAACCCGAAACCCCACCACCCTATGGCGCAAGTCTATGAATCTGCAGCCAATACGGTCGCAAAACTGTCTGAGCCTCTGATTCAGACCCTCCACCCGGCTCTGCACCAAAGGTCCGCAGTCGGTTCTGTCAACGATGCTGCAGATGGTGAGCTCTGCCTTCATCTCGTAAGCAAGACCGGCAGCCTTCACCAAATCAGATAGCCGCTGGAATCCAGAGAGAATTTCCTCAGATCCAAAGCGACACACGTCATTAGTGCCGACATGTGCCACCACCTGCAGCTGGTTGCACCCTGTGCTCTTCATGGCATCCGGAAGGACCCTTTCCACATCAGGAATGACTCCTCCCGGAATGCACACGTAGTGCACACTGGATTTCTTCCCCTCCTTAGCCGCCGTATCCCTAAGGGGCCCCATTACGCGCCTAACATTGGAGCTCCCAATTACCAGTAAGCCCAACCTCTGCGATTGCCCGGACCTTGAAGGCTGAGAATGATCCTCTGAAACAGGGCAGGCAGCTGCATCTGGCTCAGCCAGAGACAGTGCCTGAAACCGGTTTGTCAGACGCACCGGGGAGGCTTTCTGATCAGCCTCCGGGGACGCCTTTCGCTGCCTGCCACGCCTTGGAACGACCTCCCAATCAACCACAGGCGAGGGCTCAGCCCCACTGCGGGCAGCAACCGGGGCAACCACAGCGGCGGACCGACCTGGGGACAGACGGGACGAGGTTGACATCCCCGTGATACCCGAGTCCGGCTCCCCACAGTGGTGCCCATTGGCAACAGCCTCAAGCTGCACGACCGAAGTCAGCGCCGATTGCAGCTGTGAGCGAAGGGATGCCAAGTCAGCCCTCATCCGAACACAGCAATCGCAGTCCTTGTCCATTCTAATCGATGTTTAACAACAGTTACCGAAACACGAGTCAGTGCCTAGATAACGCAAGCGGAACACGCAAAGAATGTATCAACTAACCTGTACAAATGCCTTACGACTGCGCTACAATCTGCTGAATTTACGATTACAGTAACTAAAACTCGAAATTGCACCTCCTATACGAAACTCACACGCAATTTAAATAAGAATCTACGAAGTAAACACTAAAGCGCGATGCTACAACTGTCAAATACTATAATACGCCCTAAATATATGAATTAAACAATGCAAGTACCCAAAAACACGCAAAGAAATTAATTAAACTATCTAACAAATAAGTAAGCTAGGGTTATACGACTTGCTGCTGCAGCTGCTTATCCAACGGCGGCAGGGAGCACACTGACTGGCCAACCGACACTGGCCGTTCACAACAAAAACAGAAGACAGACGACTACGCGAATTTGCACTATTCAGGTACTAAGGTGCGATGCTACAACCCTCAAATACTATAATACGCCCGAAATATATGAATTAAACAATGCAAGTACCCAAAAACACGCAAAGAAATTAATTAAACTATCTAACAAATAAGTAAGCTAGGATTATACGACTTGCTGCTGCAGCTGCTTATCCAACGGCGGCAGGGAGCACACTGACTGGCCAACCGACACTGGCCGTTCACAACAAAAACAGAAGACAGGCGACTACGCGAATTTGCACTATTCAGGTACTAAGGCGCGATGCTACAACCCTCAAATACTATAATACGCCCGAAATATATGAATTAAACAATGCAAGTACCCAAAAACACGCAAAGAAATTAATTAAACTATCTAACAAATAAGTAAGCTATCTGCGTATGTACACTCCTACTCATAAATTAATGATAATTCTGACACATGGTGAAACAACGTTCTGGTGGGCGGTTTGCGGGCTTAAATGACCCCGGGGTATGACCATGAGGTGCATTTGACCTGCGGTCGTCACACGGTGGCGTTGGCAGCAGTCCACACATGCAGAGGTGTGTTGGTGCATGCCAGAGTACGGTGCAGCGAGTAAGTGTACAGTCATTTTCAGACGAACTAATGAATGGCTCAACGAACACATATAAATGTCGTTGTGAGGGGTAGAATACTAGGGCGACTCCGACTAGAGGCTGGTCAAACGCAGCAGGTCGTATCAATGGCCCTCCGTGTGCCACAAAGTGTGATCTCAAGATTGTGGCAACGATTCCAGTAGACAGGAAACGTGTCCAGGCTCTACATTACGGGACGTCCACAGTGTCCGACACCACAAGAAGACCGATATTTCACCATCAGTGCCAGCAGACGGCCACGGAGTACTGCAGGTAGCTTTGCTCGGGACCTTATCGCAGCCACTGGAACAGTTGTCTTCAGGCACACAGTCTACAGACGACTGAACAGTCATGGTTTATTGACCGGGAACTTGCAAGGTGCATTCCACTGACCCCTGGTCACAGGAGAGCCTGTAAAGCCTGGTGTCAAGAACACAGCACATGGTCATTGGAACAGTGATCCCAGGTTATGTTTACGGACGAGTCCAGGTATAGTCTGAACAATGATTCTCGCCGGGTTTTCATCTGGCGTGAACCAGGAACCAGATACCATCCCCTTAATGTCCTTGGAAGGGACCTGTATGGAGGTCGTGGTTTTATGGTGTAGGGTGGGATTATGATTGGTGCATGTAAACACCTGCATGGTCTTTGACAGACGAACTGTAACAGTCATTTTGCACCAGTATGTCCGCCTTTTCAGGGGTGCAGTGGGCCCCACCTTCCTCCTGATGGATGATAACGCACTGCCCCACCGAGCTGCCATCGTGGAGGAATACCTTGAAACGGAAGATATCAGGCGAATGGAGTGGCCTGCCTGTTCTCCAGACCCAATCCGTATCGAGTACGTCTGGGATGCTCTCGATCGACGTATCGCTGCACATCTTGAAACCCCTACGACACTTCAGGAGCTCCGACAGGCACTTATGCAAGAACGGGAGGCTACAGCACAGCAGCTGCTCGACCAACTGATCCAGAGTATGCCAACCCGATGTGCGGCCTGCGTACGTGTGCATGGTGATCATATCCCATATTGATGTCGAGGCACACGAACAGGAAACAGTGGCGTTTTGTAACATATGTGTTTCGGTATGGTTTTCTCAACTTATCACTAATACCGTGGACTTGCATATCTTTGTCGTGTGTGTGCCTATGTGCCTATGCTATTAGCGCCAGTTTTCTGTAGTGCCACGTTGTGTGGCACGACATTCTGCAATTATCCTTAATTTATGAGCATGAGTGTAATTCACGCAGCTGGCTTCGAAGCATAGTTACTGCGCAAATGATTACACAGAATGAAATTTGCAAAGATTTTATGCCCTGGTGTCGACTTGTCTGCTGTTTACTATCCTTGCCAGCTGCACGCGAAGTTGCGTGCGGCGGTACACATTCATCCGTCGGTCGGCATAGGTCACAATTTCACATTTCCCGTCGATACCTGTATGAATATCGATTCGCCACCAATTTCTATAGCTCCTTCGTGGTGCGTCTTTCTATCTTTTTTGCATTAGAGTGTATTTTCAAGGTGTAAAACATTTCATAATTGTAATAGTTATCATAGATTCAAAATCTCGGAGTCCTGCACACCGACAAAAGCAGAAAAAGCGTTGAAGGTACCTATTGAACCGCTGCGTGATCGATAACTAGCGCTACGACTCCTGGAACACGATCATTCACCTGAAGGCGGCGTGGCACGTTTGCCGTGAGTGGTGCTGAGGCCGTTTTGCGGGAGAGGCAGTGAGTAAATCAGCACAGACAACGTAGATCTGCGGAGCAACGGGCTGGCTGTTTGTTCTACCACCCTTGTGACTTCCAAGTTTATCTGGGTGAGCATGTTCCAGAGACAGGAAACTGGAACGGACACATTACTTCTTTGGCCAACCAGATTTGAAGGCGGGGTCTCCAGCTCGTGGTCTTGGGGCTAGCGTTGCTGCCTCTGGATCACGGGGTCCCGGGTTCGATCACCGACCGGATTGGTGATTTTCTCTGCCCTGTAACTGGATGTTTGTGGTGTTCTCATCATTTTATCATCAATCGTGAAAGTGGCTAGACTGGACTGTGTAACATTGGGACTTTATACGGGTGCTGATGACTGCGCAATTGAGCGCCCCACAAACCAAACATTATCATCATCATTTGGAGGCGAGTGCTGGGTCGTCGTCATCCACGTATCTCCTAGCTGCTCTAGCTTTCTCCACTGTTTGTCACCACACAGCGGTTTTGGATGCTCGGTGAGCTACTTTTAGTTCGTTCATAGGTGCCGAGACCACGGGGCTTTCATAAAGACTGATCTCGCTTCCGTACTGAGCGTGATATTTGTGTTTTGCTGCTTCTGTGTCAGGCTCGGTTCAGTCTCCTATTGTTGTTGTTCTCGGTTCCTATACCTGGGCAGGTGATTTGAGGAGATTATCGCTCGTATGAAAACATAAAAGCTTCAGTTTGGTAATTGTCATAGACGTGTGATTTGATTGTGTATATTAAATTGTTGGAATTCTGGATCGCTTGATGTTATTTATATATTTTTACGTCCAATTTGTCGTTTTCGTGACGTTCTATATATAATATTGTTTCTCGCCTGGTACGTTGTGCACTAAATGATCGAGTCACTTTCTTTAGTTATTTGGAGCCCGCAAGCTTATATGTCTTACGGGGGCAAATTTTGTTGCATGTATTTTGGTGGGTTATACTTCCAAGCCAACCTTTTGTTATCGTGAGGATCACCAGGCAGCCGCTTGCGTCTCCCTTCCACCTAAGTTTTCCGTTCCTCCCGACCGTTCAGTATACGCCGTTTCCGCCTCGTCGCGTGATTTGAAGAGAAATCTCGATAGGCTGCTGAACTTCTTTATAGTCAGGTGTAAGTGGGGACTGTTGTCTTAGCCGTTACCTTGTTATCTCCTAGCGACTGCTGCCAGCGTGTAATCTGATGACTTAAGTTTTTACTCGTTTTAGTTAAAATGGTTCAAATGGCTCTTAGCACTACGGGACTCAACATCTGAGGTCATCAGTCCCCTAGAACGTAGAACTACTTAGACCTAACTAACATAAGGACATCACACACATGCATGCCCGAGGCAGGATTCGAACCTGCTTCCGTAGCGGTCGCGCGCTTCCAGTCTGAAGCGCCTAGAACCGTACAGCCACACCGGCCGGCCGTTTTGCTTAAAAGTTCCTTCCCTGTTCATTAAGCTATCACTGTATGTTGTGTGTCCGCAGCTCGTGGTCTAGTGGCTAGCATTGCTGTCACTGGATCACGGGGTCATGCCTTCGATTCCCGGCCGGTTTGGGAATATTCTCCCCGGGAACTGGGAGTTGTGTTGTTCCCACCATTTCATCGTCATCATCATCATCATTCGTGAGAGTGGCTAGATTCAACTGTGTAAAAATTGGACTGAGTAAAAATTGGGAATTTGTACCGGCGCTGATGACCGCGCAGTTGAGCGCGCCACAAACCAAACATCAGCACTGTACGTTGTGGTTTGGGGCGTGTATCCACTGGTTGTTTAGAAAAGGAGGGGTGTCGTAAGCAATGTATTGGGCCTGCCATAAGTAATTTCGGGGCGGTCCGGTCAACCAGACCACATTGCGCGGTGCATAGTGGTTTCATATCATGCAGCTTTAATTCTATTGGTTTCCTTTTGATGAACTCCTTTTAGATAAACCGAATAATTTACAGTATTTTAGCCAAACACGTTCTAAAGACATTTATTGCCTGCCTGCTTTGAAGACTGTTATACTTGTTACAAAACACTGTTATTTGGAACATTCTTTGGTTTTGTAATTATTCGCTTATCATTTTAACAAAGGAAAACAATCTTCTAAGATTATTCCTAAACTGTATTATCTGATTGGATGGTTTTGTCTTAATACGTCAAGGTACTGTTGACCTAATTGGTAAAGTAACTTTTCCTGTCGAAGTTTAATAAAAACCTTGATACGAATGATGTTCAATCCGTATTTTGCCCGGTCCTTCCACTACCAGGGAACCTTACGCCAGTAGTTCGTACCATCTATGTCTTGGATTGTTTGTTTTTATTGAAGCAGTGCACTGTTTTTCGTCTGGATGAAAGTTACGGACTGCAGCGACTGCCGCGGCCATAACTAACCGGGAGTATTCTAGTGAAAGACAAGGATCCAGATTCGAGGTCAAGTTTCGCAACATTTTCCCACAGAGTGAAAGCTTCATTTTGGAAACGAACTGCAGGTTATATATTTCACAGGAGCACTATTCGAAAAAAGTGTGCAGGAAACCTTTTGTTGAGTGTAAGGCTTGGCAATTTGAAACTATGATGGCTGGTCGTGAATAATGCCTGGATAACTCATTCAGTATCAGCACTGCCCGTGAAAGTTGGGAAGACAGATGCTAATCATGGTCCAGTGCACCGGATTTGTTTATAGGGAAGTCTTATTGCAGTAGTGCGATTAAAAGTAATTGCTAGTTAACATCTGTCACTTGCCGCTACTCAGATGCCACATCGGCTGTCGCTCGGTTAAAGGCAACACGCAAACACGACGCGACACTTGGCAAGGCTCAAGTGCTGTCACATGTAACGTGGAGCGATATTGGAAGCGGCTGCCGTCAGATATGACGGGAACGCCAGATTCTATCTACACAGCTGATTTTAAGTGGTCGACGACAACTGCGGCAGACGACACGTTTTATAGCCGTCCATTTACACCACTGTCCTAATGTAACCACAACCTCGAGATACGCAGTGAATCCGAGAAAACAGCGGTGAACAACCTGCGGCAGAACTATTAATCACGCTGGGTTTCTTCACGGTGATTAAAGGTGACATCTGCCAGCAAACTCAAGAAGTTGGTTCAGCACTAAAGGCGAACTGCAATTTCTCACTTTCATTTGTTACCTGAAACTAACCTCACATCTGACGCAATACTAACCGATGAGCAGTTGTGGTTGGCTCTCTTTTATAGGTGATACAGACAGATCGCACACGAAAATAGAGTGGTAGGAGTAGAAAATAAGACGAAATAAAAAAGTCAATACGATATGAAAATGACAGTAAAAATGTCACATTTAAACCAATTAATTGGATAAAAATAGTAGTCATCTTCATGAAGATTTAAAAATAAATAAATTATAACCAGTCGAGATGCAAAGCCACTACCTTCTGCATATTGGCCTTGTTCCTTATCTACAACGCACAGCACAACATATTGTTATTGCTTTTTTTTCATTGTTGTACAGATACAGTCGCAACGATGATCTGCTGCCTTAAAAAAGTTCGGCCCCATGGAATTTCATGTGAAGCGTATTAAGTGTAGGCCTGGATCTGTGATGGTAACAGCTCAATGCGAAGCGCCTAACTGCGCCTTGTCCTAAACTATCCAGCAGCGTTTGGGTAGTGTTGTGTATGAAACGTGCGTGTATCTTTACCACCGATCGGTTTGTGTTGCATTTGATCTGTTGAGCTGCGAAATAAAAGGTCCAGACCCAGGAATTGCTATCAAATACATCAAGAAAGTAAGCCAGACAACAAATAGCAAGTGAACTAACCAATGGTTGTGGCAGTTCGCTGATGGCGAACAGTTCGGGAATGACGTTGAGCGCTCCGATTGCAGGAAACCAGCTAGAACACGTGAAGTGTCACCTGCCAACTAATTTTAATCAAGCGTAGTATGCGTCGAGAGCAGTCTCATCAGTTCAGAGCAATCATCTCACGATGCATCACGTCAGCTTCGTAAGAAAGTGCTGTGCTGGCACGATAAAAGTGAAGCAGCTTCCTGACGTACATTCTGTGGTATCGGCACAAGGAGCATTCCAGTCAGAGAGAGGATCTGGAACGTATCATTTATAAGCATCCACACATATTCTGGAAGCTTCTAAACAGTACATGGTGTGTGGTACATTTTATCATTCTTATCAAGTTTCTTTCCTATCCCGTTAGCGTATTGAGCGAGGAAGAAATGGCCCTGATCTGGTTTATCATTTACTCATGATTCCTACGTGAAATAAACAATGATGGCAGCATAATGGATGTGCAGTCTTCGTGGAATACATACGCAGTAAATTTACCCAACAGCTTTTCATATGAACTGTGTCATCTTTCTTCTAAGGATTCCCATTAATGTTCCTCTACTATTTCGGCTATACTTTAGTATGGGCTAAACCGACCTGTTAAGATGCTGGCAAAGTGTGTCTGAATTCGTTCGACGTCAGTTATCGCGCTTACTAGACAAAGGCTCCAAACAGTCGAATAATATTCAAAAAGCGGTCACGCTAGCGTCTTGTAAGTGATTTCCTTTGCAGATGCATTTTCTCAAAACCCTTCCAAACCTTGCCCCAATACTGAGTTTCGGTGATGTTGCCATTTCCCGTCTATTTGTAGCATTACCGCTAAGTATTTACACAAGATTTGCTCAAAGTGGCCACCATTAATCCTCCGTTATTATGATTAATCCAGCACGGCACGAGTAGTACGAATACTAGATGTTTAGAACTAACGATGAATGCTTGCGAGCTTTACACCTATATCATGACTCCTCTGCAGTTCACACTTAACTTTCTGACAGAGAGTTCTTCAGACTATTTCTCTACCGTTCGACTCTCTAACAGCGCATGGGAAAAATTAACACTTTAATCTTTCTGTACGGGCTCTTGATTTTTCCTATATTATTACGATGATCATTTCTCCCTAAATAGGAATGCAACAGTCAAATGTTTTCTCATGCAAGTTGGTGATTGAAATTTCGTGGAAAGTCCTCTCCGCAACACAAAACGCCGTTGATTTAAAGATTGACACCCCAACTCGCTTGTCATTTCCGTGGCACCGTGGCACTCTCTCCCCCGTTTCAGGATAAAACAAAACGAGCGGCCCTTCTTCGATGTCCTCTGTCAGCCCTATCTGGTAGAATTCCATACGGCACAGCACTCTAGCAGAGAACAAACGTAGTCAGTCTGTTTAGAAGACCTGTTTCATTTTCTGATTGTTCTGTCAATAAAACGCAGTCTTTCGTTTGCCTTCCCACAGCATTATATAGGTGACGGTTGCAGTTTACGTTGTTTATAATTGTAATTCCTAGATACTTAGTCGAATTGACAGCCTTTAGATTTGTCTGATTTATCGTTTAACCGAGACTTAATGGATTTCTTTTGTTACTCGTGTGGGTGACATCATACGGTCCCTAATTCAGAGACAACTGCCACTTTTTGCGCCACACAGATATTATGCGACAGTATCTTTGCAATTGGTTTCTGATGACTTTACAAGACGGCGAATGGTAGCATCGTCTGCAAACAATATAAAAGGACTGCTTATATTGTCTCCTAAATCGTTCATATACACATTAAGAACAGCAGAGAGCCTACAATACTTCCTTGGGGAACGTCAGATACCACTTCTGTTTTACTCGATGATCTTCCGTCAATTCGACAGGAAATCACGAATACAGTCGCTCAACTGAAGCGACTTTCTACAGGCACGCAGTTTCATTATAAGCCGCTTGTGAAGAAGAGCGTCAAAAGCCTTATGGAAATCTATAAATTTGAAATAAATTTGAGAGTTCCTGTTGATAGCACTCATTACATAATGTGAATAAAGAACTGGTTGTGTTTCACAAGAACGATATTTTCGGAATCCGTGATGACTATGTGGCAATAGACCGTTTCCTTGGAAATGATTCATAAAGTTCGCACACAGTATACTCGTACGTTCCGAAATTTTACTGCAAATCGACGTCTGTGATATGGCTCTGTAATTCATCGTATTACTCTTATTTCCTTTCTTGAGTATTGGCTTGACCTATGCAACTGTCCATTCTTTTGGTGCGGATCTTCCAACGAACGCGTGATACTGGATGAGTCAAAAAGCATTTTACAACTTAGGAATGGCATACAATTTTATTGAGAACTTGAAAAGTCAGTAGATGTCATTTTGTGGCAAGCAACCTCAAGTTTTATGTATCAATTGTCATTTTGTTTCGTTTTGACTACCATTTGTGATGCGGCAATAACCCCACCGGTAATCAGTTTCTTCCGATACTCGTTGCAGCGAATCGGGCCTAACTTGTGAAACGGCAGCGTAGATTCGATCTGCCAGATCGGCTAAATTGTTTGGTAGGGGAGGAACATACACAATGTCCTTAATAAAACCCCAGACTAATCCAGTGGTGCAAAGCTGCGAGGAGAAGGGGGGGGGGGGTGTCGAGATGGCAGGTGGCCACGCGATTGACCCTTCACGGCGATTATCGAAAATGCCTCGAATTTCAATGAGGAAATGATGTGGTGCACCGTTTTGCTGATAGCAAATCATCCCATTTCGGTCATCATCGATCTATTGTAGAGTTCGTTTCATGAAACGAAAACACACAGGAAGAGCGCTCTCCCACCGGTGGAACCATTTTAACTGTGCGCTACGCGGGCTGTTGGTGGCGCTATGGGGTACTGATGCACAACGTAAATCAAATTTGCTGCAAAATTACACACTACTGATTCTGTAAATTTCTATAGCATTCCAAATTTGTACAGACCTTTTTCACTCACCCTGTATATTGCTGCTAAATATGGGGCTATTGAATCAGCATACTCTGAAAGGAACCTGGTTGGTATACTATCTGGACCGGAAGACTTACTATTCTTAAGTGACCTTAGCTACTTAGTTGCACCGAGAACATCTATTTCATAGTTGCTCATGTTTGCAGCAGTTCTTGATTCGAATTCTGGAATATTTATTTCGTCTTCTTCGCTGAAGGAATTTCGGAAAACTGTGTTCAATAACCACTACTTAGTGGCACTGTCATCTGTAATATTACAATTGGTATCGCAAAGTGAACTTAAACACTGAAGAGCCAAAGAAACTAGTACATCTGCTTAATATCGTGTAGAGGCCCATCGAACACGCAGAATGCCGCAACACGACATGGCATGGGCTGGACTGTCTGAAGTAGTGCTGGAGGAAACTGACACCATTAATCCTGAAAGGTTGTCCCTAAATCCATAATAGTACGAGGAAGTGGAGTTCTTTTCTGAACAGCACGTTGCAAGGTATCCCAGAAATGCTCAATAATGTTCATGTCTCGGAAGTTTGGTGTCCAGCGGAAGTGTTTAAACACGGAAGAGTGTTTCTGGGCCACTCTGTAGCTATTCTGAACGTGTGGGGTGCTGAAATTGCCCAAGCCCGTCGGAATCCACAATGGACATGAATGGATGCACGTGTTCATACAGGATGCTTACGTACATGTTAAGTGTCAGAGTCGTATCTAGAGGTATCAAGGATCCAGTATCACTCAACCTGCACGCGCCCCACACCATTACAGAGCCTCCACCAGCTTAAACAGTCCGCTGCCGACATGCACGGTCCATGGATTCATGAGGTTGTCTCCATACCCATACGAAATTCGTCGGACGAGGCAACATGTTTCCAGTCATCAACAGTCCAATGTCGGTGTTCACGGGCCCAGGCGAGGCATAACGCTTTGTGTGGTGCAGTCATCAAGGGTACACGAATGGATCTGCGGCTCCAGTAGCCCATCTCGGTGGTGTTTCGTTGAATGGTTCGCACGCTGACACTTATTGATAGCCCAGAACTGAAATCTGCAGCAATTTCTGGAATGGTTGCACTTCTGTCACACTGAACTATTCTCTTCAGTCGACCTTGGTCCCGTACTTGCTGGATCTTTTTCCGGCCGCAGCGATGTCAATGATTTGATGTTTTACCAGATTCCTGAGTTTCACGATACACTCGTTAAATGGTCGTACGGGAAAATCCCCACTTCATAGCTACCTCGGAGTTGCTGTGTCCCTTCGCTCGTGAGCCGATTATAGCACCACGTTCAAACTCACTTAAATCTTGATAACCTGCCATTTTAGCAACAGTAATCGATCCAATAACTGCGCCAGACACTTCTTGGCTTATATAGGCGTTGCCGACCGCAGAGCTGTATTCTGCCTGTTTACATATCTCTGTATTTGAATAAGCATGCCTATACCAGTTTCTTTGGCGCTTCACGATAGATCATGTCTTGCCAATGATGTACTTTTCTCGTTCATACGACCAGAGCCTCTATGGATTTCCTGTCAGATAGATTTTCACTGTGGACCTAATAAAAGTATCTCGTACTGAAGTCTGCGCTAAGTTTCAAGCTTCAGTAAAACATCGCCAGTTGGTTCAAATGGCTCTGAGCACTATGGGACTCAACTTCTGAGGTCATCAGTCCCCCGGAACTTAGAACTACGTAAACCTAACTAACCTAAGGACATCACACACATCCATGCCCGAGGCAGGATTCGAACCTGCGATCGTAGCGGTCGCGCGGTTCCAGATTGTAGTGCCTAGAACCGCTCGGCCACTACGGCCGGCACATCGCCAGTCTTGGGAACTTTGTGTTCTTTTGAATTTGGTTGCCTTTTTCTTTGCTTCTACAACAGTGTTCTGACCTGTTTTGTGTATCATGGAGAACCACAAACGATTTGAAACTGCAGCATCTGATACTGAAGTATACCATTTGAATCTACAACCATTTTACCATTTTATGTACTTTCAGATTAATAATGGAACTCATTATGTATTAGAGCCGCCAGTAGGAAAATATACTAAATCGAGCTCAACGTTTCAAATCTGTTACTTTAATCAAAAGATCAGCTGCAAAAGTCTCCCTAAGGAACAGCTATTAGGAGCTTCCGGAAATGTGAAGTATTTACAGAAAACACAAGCCTGTATTTTAAAAATTTGTCAGATGGTTTCTCAAAAACAGATTTTCTACAATGAAGTGTAACGCTGATTTTAAAAATTACTTTCATTTTTTCCTAGCACTCCAGGATTTGTCACAAAATCAGATTTCATATGTTAAAGACTTAAGTAAGTGAAGCAGAGATTTTAAAAATAAATTTCAGTCAGTACCTATACATTTTATAATTGTTTTATTTTTATGCACAAACTAAAATACTTTTACAGTCAACCTTTTTGCTTTGTCTGGCTGCCGCACTAACAAAAAAATCCGGTCATTTTTTGTTCAGGTCATTTTTTTTGTTCATGGGCTGCTGTTCTAAAAAAAGTCCTATAACTGAGAGAACAATCTGAAAAAGCAGACTTACAAATCTCCTTTGAGAAAGTCGAATTTGCGACAAGCATTAAGACAGCCCCCAAGACAATGAGAACTATGAAAAAATTGAAATACCTAACAACTTCCAGAATTTATCAGAAGTAATTGAACAAGACATTCCAAAGGAAAAAGTCATTAAAGCAAGAGTTAATAAGATGGAAAAAGCGTACAACCACGATATAGGTGTACAGAATACTATAAAAAAATCGATGTCTCACAGCGCTAGACTTAAAACTACCCTACATCAATTTGTAAGTAGGCTGTTTAGGTTTTCTTACTGGTAACGCCGCTTAGCGCTCGGTATGAAAAATCACTGGCTGTGCTGTGCGCAGTCTGTGTTTAGTTTGCATTGTTGTCTGCCATTGTAGTGTTGGGCAGCGGCAGCTGGATGCTAACAGCGCGTAGCGTTGCGCAGTTGGAGGTGAGCCGCCAGCAGTGGTGGACGTGGGGAGAGAGATGGCGGAGTTTTGAAATTTGTAAGAATTGGTGTCATGAACTGATATATATATATTATGACTATTAAGGTAAATACATTGTTTGTTCTCTATTAAAATCTTTCATTTGCTAACTGTGCCTCTGTAGTTAGTGACTTCTGTAGTTTGAAACTTTTAGTTAGCTGGCGGTAGTGGCGCTCGCTGTATTGCAGTAGTGCGAGTAACGAAGATTTTTGTGAGTTAAGTGATTTGTGAAACGTATAGGTTAATGCTAGTCAGGGCCATTCTTTCGTAGGAATTTTTGGAAGTCAGATTGCGTTGCGCTAAAGATATTGTGTGTCAGTTTAAGCACAGTCGTGTATAATTGTTCAAAGAGGACGTTTCACATAGACCAGTCTTATATAAATTTTTCTAAGGGGACGCTTCAAATTTTCCTAGGAGCACTTTACCTAGCTGAATGTGTAACTCTAAACAAAACGGGCAATGACAGAAACACTGGAAACCACGGAAAGAAAAATACTAAGAAAAATATTGGGACCAGCTAAAGGGCAAACAATGTACTGTAGACGTCATGATAGTGAAATTTATACATATACTGAAATAATGAAAGACATGATTAGAAAAAAAGTTTTCCGTGGCAACATACAAAGGATGAATGCCAAATACTGACAAAAGCACGAATGACTTATTTTGGTAATCAGAAATGATTAACACCTGGTGCAGAGAGATTGGAAAAGACAAGACAAGGAAGAGAGACTGCCACTCATAAAGAAATTGCGAGATTCCAAACGTTGCCATGAAAAACCCAAAAGACTCGAGGCACTCGGACAGAGTAAAGAAGAGAGAAACATCTATAAATGATAGAAATGTGGAAGAGGAAAAAAGAGAAGCAGTTGAAACAACCTTAGTCCATCGTGACTCATACGTCAGACAAAATAAAGAAAAGCTTTATTCCATTATGAAAGAACTATACACGTTGGAGATAAAACTGAAAACAATTTTGAAATCCGAGTAAAAAAAAAAGTTCGCTGAGAACACATACACTATGTGATCCAAAGTATCCGTACACCACCAAAACATACGTTTTTCATATTAGGTGCATTATGCTGACACCTACTGCCAGGTACTCCATATCAGCGACCTCAGTACTCATTAGGCATCGTGAGAGAGCAGAATGGGACCCTCTGCTGAACTCACGGACTTCGAACGTTTTAGGTGATTGGGTGTCACTTGAGTTATACGTCTCTGCTCGAGATTTTCACACTCCTAAGCATCACTATGTCCACTACTTCCGATGTGATAGTGAAGTGGAAACGTGATGGGACACGCACACCACAAAAGCGTACAGCGCGACTTTGTGTGTTGACTGACAGAGACCGCCGACAATTGAAAATGGTTGTAATGTGTAATAGGCAGACATCTATCCAGACCATCACACAGGAATACCAAACTGCATCAGGATCCACGGTAAGTACTATGACAGTTAGGTGGGAGGTGAGAAAACTTGGATTTCATGGTCGAGCGGCTGCTCATAAGCCACTCATCACGCCGGTAAATGCCAAACGACGCCTCGCTTGGTGTAAGGAGCGTAAACATTGGACGATTGAACAGTGGAAAAACGTTGGGTGTAGTGACGATTCACGGTACACAACGTGGTGTTCCGATGGCAGGGTGTGGATATGGCGAATGCCCGATGAACGTCCTCTGCCAGCGTGTGTAGTGCCAACAGTTGAAGTCGGAGGCGGTGGTGTTATGGTGTGGTCGTGTTTTTCATGGAGATGGCTTGTACCCCTTGTTGTTTTGCGTGGCACTATCACAGCACAAGCTTACACTGTTGTTTTAAACACATTCTTGCATCCCACTGTTGAAGAGAAATTCGGGGATGGCGATTGCATCTTTTAACACAATTGAGCACCTGTTCATAATGCACGGCCTGTGGCGGAAAGTGGTGTCACAACATTAACATCCCTGTAATGGACTAGCGTGCACAGAGTCCTGACCTGAACCCTGCAGAACACCTTTGGGATGTTTTGGAACGCCTACTTCGTGCCAGGCTTCACCTACCGACATCGATACGTCTCCTCAGTGCAGCACTCCGTGAAGAATAGGCTACCTTTCCCCAAGAAACCTTCCAGCACCTGATTGAACGTATGTCTGCGAAATTGGAAGCTGTCAACAAAGCTAAGGGTGGGACAACACCATATTGAATTCCAGCGTTACCGATGGAGGGCGCCACGAACTTGTAATTCATTTTCAGTCAGGTGTCCGGATACTTTTGATCACATAGTGCATGTAATCTGATATCATACAGACTGATGCAGTGATTGAGTAGGACACAAAAATCAGAAGTGTGCTGACGCATTAAGGTCACGTCGATTACTTTCTGGACTCCGATGTATTTTCACTTGTTATTTTCGTTCGTGCAGATGAACTTTAACCTTTGCTCTGCGGCTTGCGAATTCTGAAAAGCGCTGACAGAGCAAACTCTATGGAATTCCCTTGTCAGCTGCCGTCGTTGAAGCTTGGGAGAGGGAACGGGGGCTTTCAAAGTTTGCTTTGTGTCCTCAGAGGTGAAATAATTGACTAACTTCACGAGCCATAAATTTTTAAGTCGGTGTGCTCTTGAGAGGCGCAGGTATTGAGGTCAGGGGAAATTCGCAGGAAAACCAACGAATCTGGAGCAGGCGCGGATAAACGACTTAGCAGGCAGGCCGGTATTTACGTAATCAACATCGTACCTTCCACTCGTATGAGACTGAACTATCAAAGTGAGTGGTGACAACTTAGATTAATTTCGACATTAGCCTCGATAATGTGCATGTCGATAATGACAGTGATTTTGTACAAAATATGTATTTATATCTTCGGTTTTAGTTTTAAGATTTCAGTTCGCAATTTTTCTTTTGTATTCATTCACATATTTATTTTTTAACTAATGCGACATCTTTGTCAAAAATCGAACAGTCATCTCATTACCGTTATCTACACTTAAACAGACTGGTCGTCATAGATAGCTTTAGTTTATGCTGAAGCCTCCAATTCTTTTTGGATGCCTTTTTTTTACTTTGTATAGTTTTCGTGATAATAAAGTGTCTGTCCTCAAGAAATTATATCGTTACCAATTCCATTAGCAGTCAACGTGTTCTTTATGTACTAACGAGTAAAATTATGAAGACTACCTGCTTAAAAGCGCGTTCTTTCCCCGTTTTGGAACTCACTAAGCGAGCAGTTCTGCTTGCCATGGATTCGAAAGTCCTTGGTAGGTTTTCGAAGATATGTGACGCCAGGTGCTCACACATACTTCAAGTAACTCTCGGTGGATTGTGAGCCGGCGCTCAGTAGCGCTACAGATAGGTACTGTCGGATTAGGAAACTTATGTATTTAGTGGCAAACACATCAACATGAGCCCATTATCATTGTCTTCAAAGCACTGTAGAACGGTCAAAAGGATTTCGGGTTTGTAGCCGATCGTCGTAAACTTAATTGCACGATATTTCGGCTGGGCAACTGCCAGCCATCTTCAGGTGAGCCGAACAAGGACTGACGAAGACGTTCTCCGCTCCAGCTTATATAGTCCGCTTATAGTACTGTCGCGCATGCGTTGCAATTGCGGAGATAGAAGGGCCACACCGACCAGCGGCAGCGCCCTCGCTGGTGGAACTGCAGTACTCAGCTGCCGTCGTGCGATGAAGTTTACGACGAACGGCTGCAAACCCGAAATCTTTTTGACCAGTTGATTCGCCGGGAAAATTTCAAATTTTACACTGTAGAAAGATTGTAGCCTTGGGACGCGGATAGTTATTCTGCTGAAAGATGCCATCGCCGTCAGAGAAGACATCAAGCGTGAAAAAGTGCCGGTGATGCTCAGTAATGTTCACGTAGTCCACAGCAGTCATGATTAGAGAGTAGATTAGATGTACCTTTCGTTACAATTTCACTTATCAGTCTTCCTAAGACTGTACTTGATTTGCTGTTTATTGCAAAGTTTGTATCATCTGCAAACAGAACATATTTGGCCTTTGATAATGCTAATGAATAGTCGTTGACATAGACAATAAAAAGTAAAGACCCTAGGATGTAACCTTGTGGGACACCACATGTAATTAGCTCCCAATTGTATAATGCCTCATAGCTCAGTACATGTCTCTTTCCTAACGACAGTCTATGTTTCCTGTCGGAGATGTAGGATTTGAACCACTTTGCAGAATTTCCTGTTACAACATAATATTCTAATTTACTTAAAAGGATATTGCGATTTACCGTCAAATGCCTGTGACACTTCACAAAATATACCAGTTGCCTGTAATTTATTGCCTAATGAATTATTATCCCACTGTATGTGCAGATAGCTGTCTCAACATCATAACCCTTTACAAATTCGAACTGTGACTTTGGCAGTATATTATTTGCTGTCAAGTGGTTAAGAAGCCGACTATACATTACTTTTCCTAAAATTTTTGATAACACTGGTAAAAGTGTTTTTTTCTTTTCTTTCTAAAAATGGCCTAACTTCAACATATTTCAACCATTCAGGAAATATTCCACTGATGGTACCTTTGATTTCTACCATAAGTCCCACAGAAACTCAGATTAGTGCTCCCCAAAGCCCAACACTGCCCCCACCAGCTAGCGCCTGTGGTGCGATTCATGTTTCGAGCAGCCCTTGGCCTTTTCCTGGACAAGACCATCGACCTGGTGAACAAGAACTATAATTTCATCCGGCCAAACGGCACGCTTCCACTGCTCCGCGCTCCAAACTCACCAGTTTCTTCTTAACCACAATTGACGACGTCGCTGGGTCAGCATGGGAACAGCTAGGTGTCGTCCGTTGTGGAGTCCCATGTTCAACAATGTGCACTGACGGATGTGCATCGAAACACTTTTTCTTGCACCACCATTGCTCTGTGTCTTCGGATCTACCACAGACCGCCGCCTGTATAGCGGAGAAGTTCCGTCCTACATGTGCTGTGATGAGCCGTTTGTGGGTTCCTCATCCTTCTTCCACTTGCCATAGATTCTTATGAAAATAGCAAGTAAACTGTTGACCGTCTTCACCACTTCTGAGATGCTCGTCCCCAGGCGCCGGGCCGTAACAATCTGCCATTTGTCAAAGTTGCTTTTGTTAGTGGATTTCCTCATATCCGGCTCATATTTTCGGTGGAATTATTCCCCACTCGTCTCTACTCCCCACACATTCTTTCTTATTGTGTCACGTGCCGCAATGCCACCAGGCAGCATCCATCTCGCGGTGCACACCGGCCATTTAAACTATTATTGAAATGGTTTCTTCAGTACTAATCTGCCGTTCCTTCGCTCTGTGGCTGTCGAACAAAATTAACACCCGACCCCAGAGGGATAGTGTCAAAGACAGAAATAAGACACGGGAGACAAAGCGCTCAAATTCCCTTACACCGATACCGATTCAGATTTCGTGTGGTTTCCCTAGGTGATTTCAGTGCACGAATGGAATCTGCAGCGCCTCAGTCTTGTCCTAGACCTTGCATGGGGGCTTAATTAATATAAAATGCTGTTCATTTTAATTTTAGTCGCTGTTTGTCCGGTTACGCAGTCTCGTAACCGGTCAGCCCTGAATAATATTAGTACGCAGTCTGACTGCATAGAATAACAAAGAATGAAAGGAAATTTCCGTTAACACAATTAATTAATTAAGTCCCCAGCAACTATAAAAGCAACGAAACAAGAAAGCATAAGTGTAGCTGTTCTGTGTGTGGGAGTGTGATTCAACGTACACATCTGGCACGGTTCTTCCTCAATACGACAAGATGCTTTAAACGCCATTTACAATGAAGTAATTTAAAAAAACCAGAAATACTATGATTGCACATAGAAACCAGATTTACACTCTAATACATGAACACAAGCCAGATGCTTTGTTGACTGAACCTGTGACCAAGAGGCATTGTTATTTAGGAAATTTTAAATACAAAATTTTTTTCTATTACCTCATATATATTGACGAAAAATACACTCTGATCATTACAACACCCCCAATCGAAGAGCATCGGCTGTCTAGCCCATCAGAACAACTGCACACGACATGCTCACAACTAGTACTGCAACTACAGCTACCTCAGAACTACCACTGCCCACCGCAACTTCTGAATAAGCACTGCCAGTGGAGGCGGCTGAATAACACTCTTTGGCGCAATCTCTGGCGCTGGGACTCAGTGTAGCCACCTTTCATATGCCCCTCCTCCACGGGCTATAATTTGATGGTATTTTTGCCAGCATTGGTGGCGAAAATACCACCAAATTCGTCCAAACAAAATACAGACAAAAATAAAAAGTCATATTAATAAGTAAATACCACATAACTAAATAAATTTTGGCTTTTCACTGCCCCTTCAATAACTTAATATATAAAATATAGTAAGGAATACAAATGCTTGCATACGTATGATTTTACATAATAGTTTACACAAGTATCATGTGGTTAAACAATTCAATCAATAGCGTCAGCAATGACGAACAGGTGCAGGTAAGAGTCTCACAACATTTCATAAACAGAAACACACAAAAAATAAGTTTATACAAATATTCACATAAAATCCTCTCAATAGTTCAATAAAAAAGTAGCACTCCTCAGAGTAGTTGACAGTTCCAGCAGTAGCACCCAGAAATGGTCAACAGGTGCAAATAGCAGTCTCATAACATTTCATCAGCAGTATTTAAACAGCTCCATCAGTGGCACCCAGCAATGTTGAGCAGGTGCAGACAGCAACAAGTGACATTATTTCAGTAGAAGCAGTTCCATAAATGGCACCTAGCAATCTTGAACAGGTGCAGACATCAACAAGTAACATAATCAGTAGTAGCAGTTCCAACAGTGGCACCCAGTAATGTTGGACAGGTGCAGGTAACAGTCCTTAATATTCACTATCACTAATTAGACAGTTCATAAGAGTTCATCAGCAGAAATTAAACATCTCCAAGCGGCACCCATCATGTTGAACAAGTGCAGGTAACAGTCCATAATATTCTCTATCACTAATTAGACAGTTCATCAGAGTTCATCAGCAGAAATTAAACATTTCCAAGTGGCATCAATCAATGTTGAACAAGTGCAGGTAACAGTCCATAATATTCACTATCACTAATCAAACAGTTCATCAGAGGTTATCAGCACGAATTAAACATTTCCAAGTGGCACCCATCAATGTTGAACAGGTGCAAGCAGGAACAACAGTTTGAATGCACACACAATTGCTTTTCCAAAATTATTATCAATGCTCTTACACTAAACCTTCTTACGAAATTTCAGTCACCAACTTTCTCTTCCGAATGCGAAAATATTTTGTTGAGCCCAACCTACATAGGTAGGAATGATCATCAAAATAAAATAAGAGAAATCAGAGCTCGAACAGAAAGGTTTAGGTGTTCGTTTTTCCCGCTCGCTGTTCGGGAGTGGAATAGTAGAGAGATAGTATGATTGTGGTTCGATGAACCCTCTGCCAAGCACTTAAATGTGAATTGCAGAGTAGTCATGTAGATGTAGATGTAGATGTATAGCAAACACACAAATGGTATCAGATAATTGTCATATTATCTATTACAATACACAAATGTCAGTAAACATATAATATTTATGGGTGTCAGTGCAAGCCACAACAAACAAATAAAATAATATTTAGGAGATAGGTCCGTACCAATTATTTGGGATTAGGAAAGGAAAACACACAAAACACACTCACTCATCTTTCATCCACATTTAAGTACTACTGTGTAATTGAAGGGTGTTAACTGTGTAAATGCAATTCTGTCAAAATTTGATGCTCAATATGTGTATCAAGTAGTAGTGGTACAGTGTATAACACTCAATAATAGTTAGTCAACGTCAACGTCATAGTGATCATGTCAAGACCAATGTTTGCTAAGCCAAATCAAAATGTATGGTTGCTGAACAACTGTCAGTGCGCCAAGATATGCAATTATTTCATGTCTCCAAAAAAACGTATATACTGCTTATTGATTTAAAAAATGTGTGTGTAGACAATCTTCCCTCTACTTGAGTGTTCTAGTCTACTATCTTCATCCTCCTTGTTCCAAATAAACCAACAAAAAATATGCTCCTCACTTACTTTACATCTTATCCACCAAAACTTCAATAATCATCAGCATCACATAATCTTAATATTTCAATAATACCTCTTCAATGCGTCGATACATATAAACCTTATCACCAATATAATTTACCTTACCTCTTGTCCACCAAAACTCCAATAATCATCAACATTACACAATCTCAGTACTTCAATAATACCTCTTCAATACGTCGATACATATACCAATATCATTTCACTTCCATAACAACTCTTTCCTCTAGTTAGTCAAGTACAGATAAAATCCTAGTGCAAACTTCAATTCATCATCCCATACAATCCAAAGACATAATGTCCACACACAACCTCTGTGTAATCCATCTGACCCAAATCGTCTACTAATTATGAATTATAAAATACATTTTGGTTACCTTGTCCATCATTAAATAAAAGAAATGCATACATGACCTCTAACAGCCTTTAGTCTGAATAACTCTCAGTAAGTAAGTACGAGTACGGAGTGTGAATGATCGTAATATTTCACAGTGTGTACACCATTTCAAGAATCATGGCACAACAGAAGCAAACATGTGGAGTATTTCTTGTGTCAAGTGTCACTTGCTATTTCAATTGCTCACGAAGAATGCAGTGTAATAACTGTCAATGGTCTAAACCTAGTGTTGGTATGTCATGTCGTTAGCTTCCTTTCTATTAGCATAAATTTATACAGCTTCCATAAAACTTCCAGCTCGTGTGACTTCAATGAAGTTTGTTGTACCAATGTCGTTCGTAGAATTATAGCAGTTCATTTTCTTATCTTAAAATATAAAGCACTGAGCGTAAGCAAAACATGCAATAGCGAGTAAATATACCAGTAGAGAACAGAATGTCAGCAAGTAGATGCAGCACAATCCCTACAACGAGGCTCTGCCAAGCGAAAAATCTATAATTAATACCATATTGTGACCCAAACTCCATGTTCGTACACCGCATATCAGCATTTCTATATATCAAACTAAAGAGTAGTTATGACAACAAAACAGAAATGTGTAAATATGCAATCCATAAGCAAAGCAGCAAATATATATCTTGCATAATAAACAGGTCATTAGCATCATATCAACATAAGCAAATAAATGTTCATACGTAATCTTAATAAGTAAACATGAAGGCGCAAGCAGATAAATCACAAAGTATGACTTACATACATAACCATATCAGCACGACTAATCAGGCGACAATTATAATTTAAATGAATAGGCACAGTAGGCACATAATAAAAAAGATGACATCAGTGAAAAAGCATAGCAGCCAAGCGATGCATAATATACATAAGTAACAACCCTGTTCATTAATAAAACATTGTCAAAATCAGCAAATGTACGCAAGCACGTCGCTTCACAAGTAAATTCAAAGAACATAAAATTTAGCGCAAAGTATAAATCACGTAATCGCGAGCAGCAAATTACGTATAAAGTACATACCTAAGTAGAAATATGTTACCTGAAAAATAAACTCAGTAGTTACCTTTTTAGTTTATTACTTTCTTCTTCGAAATTACATTCTTCCTGAAATTTTTTTGTAACGTCGGACACACAGAATTTACCTGAAGTTCTTAAATATTTTATACAACCGTAACCTGAAAAATACTGAACGTTAATAACATAATTCATCAAGCCACTACAGCTTTATACTGAATTTATTCGGAGAAATTAGACTGTGTATTTGTTTACAAATGTCAGTGCATTCGCACTGAGCGCTCAATCAGCTGGAGGTACGCGTGACGTAGGAAGTAATTGTTTGCGGTCAACGACTGCCTTGTGCGGCGCGCAGACTTGACTGTTGCTTTGAGTATGTGCCGCCACCGGAACACGGCGCGGTATCCTTGTACTCTCCGTGTGTTTACGTATATTCCCTTAGAGCGCCGAGATTTAATAGTTTCTACTTCGACAGTGTTATCATGAATAATTTTGCGAACCATATATGGACCGTTATAAAGCAGAAAAAATTTGCGACACAAGCCCTTTCCTTTGTGAAACAAACGATGAAACTTAATTAACACCTTTTGACCAACTGACAAGGTTTTTAAACGACCAGGACGTTCAGCTGATTTCTCTCTTTTAGTAGCCGCAGATGCAATATTTTGCAGAGCCTGGTTCACAACTTCAGAATGCCGCAGTTTCCGTGTAGGCGGAAAGGAACTATTTCAGAAATGCGATTTGTCGGTGCTTTATTTCTTAATATCAATATAGGCGATAAAGAAGTTGAATCATTAGGGAGTTCATTCAGAATGTTTTGAAAAATATGAACATACTGATCCCATGTTCTGTGATTCTGATGACAATAAAGTCGATACAATTTATTGATTTCCTTCATCCATCTCTCTGAAGACTTAGATTGAGGGTGAAAAAGTGAAATGAAAATTGGTTTAATCTTACGACGCTGTAGAGTACGAAGCCAAATTTTAGAGCGAAACTGTGATCCGTTATCTGGTATAACCTTATCAACATGACGCACTTCTTTAAGAAAATGTTTGATGAAATCATTAGATACTCAACGAGCTGTTGCTTTGCGTAAAGGTGTAAAACACACACATTTTGATGTCAATTCCACTGCTACCAAAATGTACGCAAAACCATTAGTAGAACGAAATACTGGACCGAACAAATCGGCTGCAGCCATGTCCTTTAATTTCGCTGGAATGATAGGAAACAACGGTGCTCTGTGAGAAATAGTTGGCGGCTTAGCCTTTTGACATAATTTGCATTTTGCAAGAACAGCTGGAATTCGTTTTTCCATATTACTGAAGTAACAATTTTCTCGTAATTTATGAAAGCATTTTCTGGGACCAAAGTGTGCACAACTGAAATGTGTATACCAAATCAATTTATTAACCCGCTCATCAGGAATGCAAACTAACCAAACAGAGTTGTCGACCGATTTTCGTTTAAAAAGAATATCATTGCGGACTAAATAATACTGTCTAATCGCTACGCTTTCCTTTCTCCCCCACTTCTCCTTAATGTCCTTCCAGATTGGATCGTTGTTTTGCTCCATAGCGATGTCCTGGAGCGAAGACGAAATAAAATTTTCAAACGCAACACCTTGAATATACATCAAACAATAATTGTTTTCTTTGCAGTCCTCCTCAGCACTTTGTTTCAAACCCTATGCACGTGATAAAGCATCAGCAATAATATTTGAAGAACCCTGGATGTAAACAATACTAAAATGAAATTCCTGTAGATACAGTGCCCATCGTGATAATCTTCCACGTGTTAATTTTGCTGACATAAGAAATTCCAGAGCTCGATGATCGGTGTAAACCTTAGTATGTCTGCCACCCAAAAAGATGCGCAATTTTGTGAAAGCCCAACAACAGCCAAAGCTTCAAGTTCCGTAATCGAATAATTCTTTTCTGATTTAGAGAGAACACGACTTCCAAATGCAATAGATTTCCGTACTACAACGCCGTTTTCTTCTATCTCTGGAAATAAGTGTGCACCTAGGCCTTTGTATGATGAGTCCGTCGCCAAACAAAATTCTGTAGATAAATCCGGATGTGAAAGAAGTGGAGCAACAACTAAAGCAACCTCGATGTTAAAGTTGTTTTCCTTTCTTGCTTCCTCCTCCTCCTCACCTTCCTCCGTTACCCCACCCCTTCTCAAACCCCTTAAAATTGCGCTGGTTTCCGAGTTAAGCAATTATCTGACACAGCAATTATTCGTCCGCCTAAAATAAAAGTACAATTACAGATAATAACAGTCCGTAATGCGTAACGAACGGTAGAGATCGTTAACAGTATTATACTGCTGCCAACAAGTGGCCTCGCAATAGTCGCCCATAATTTAGCAATAATAACTTCTAGGGATCCAGGCATGGCGTGTTAAACCTCGGTCAGATAAAATAATGTTTCACGTTTTCACTGTTCTCGTACAAATGGGGGGGGGGGGGGGGCGGCTCTCTTACATGTATATTTGTAACCTACCTGTCCTTTGCCCGCTTTATAAACTGTTTCGAACACCGTCTTCCGACTGAGAGATCAGTCACAGACCTAATTAATATGCTACTTGTCACCCTGCCACTCGCTTCTGTGATGGATTTATAAATTGACGGAGATCGAACGTCTTACATCGTGAAGTTCCGGTCTGATATTTGTCAAATTCTATGGCGGTGTCAATAACTTAGTGGGTGTTTAAATGGTTAAACTCCAATTCCAGCCGTATTTGATGCCCAAATTAATATCAAGAGCAAGAACCAGAATTTGTATTCGTTGTGTCAGGAAACATAGAGCCTCGCATGTCATCCTGAGGAATTTATTGTCATGTTTGATATATACTGTTAAAAGATGGCTGCCTAAACTCTCGATTTTCTTGTATACAGGGTGTTACAAAAAGGTACGGAAAAAACTTTCAGGAAACATTCCTCACATACATAGAAAGAAAATATGTTACGTTGACATGTGTCAGGAAACGCTTACTTTCCATATCAGAGCTCATTTTCTTACTTCTCTTCAAATCACATTAATCATAGAATGGAAACACACAGCAACAGAACGTACCAGCTTGACTTCAAACACTTTGTTACAGAAAATGTTCAAAATGCCCTCCGTTAGCGAGGATACATGCATCCACCCTCCGTCGCAAGGAATCCCTGCTGCGCTGATGCAGACCTGGAGAATGGCGTATTGTATCACAGCCGACCACAATACGAGCACGAAGAGTCTCTACATTTGGTACCGGGATTGCGTAGACAAGTGCTTTCAAATGCCCCCATAAATGAAAGTCAAGAGGGTAGAGGTCAGGAGAGCGTGGAGGCCACGGAATTGGTCTGCCTCTACCAATGCATCGGTCACCGAATCTGTTGTTGAGAAGCGTACGTACACTTAGACTGAAATGTGCTGGAGCTCCATCGTGCATGAACCACATGTTGTGTCGTACTTGTAAAGGCACATGTACTAGCAGCACAGGTAGAGTATCCCGTATGAAATCATGATAACGTGCTCCATTGAGCGTAGGTGGACGGAACTAAAATGAGCTCTAACATGGAAATTAAGCGTTTCCGGACACATGTCCACATAACGTCTTTTCTCTATTTGTGTGTGAGGAATGTTTACTGAAAGTTTGGCCGTACCTTTTGTAACACCCTGCATATTGCCTGGTAAACATGTTTATCTGCTACACGTGGTTTTTCTGTGTGTTGTAGCTTGTTGGGAAGATAATATACATATTCATTTTGGGTAGTAACTAGCACCCTCTCATCTGCTCTGTATCCAAGAATAATTTTGCAAATATGAACGTTTCAGTTTACGTAGTCAAATCTGTCAGTGAGGGAAAAAGAGACATTCTGGTGCTCTCTGGTGGTCCTCTGCCAACCTTGGCAAAATTCTCCAGTGCAGCCTAGCAACGTGCTTATTTTCGAATCGAGGGGCTCCCATTTGTTTTTCTCTGAACTACTGGCAATGAGATCCACCCCCTCACTCCCTTACATAAGGACTGGTCCTTGCAGCAGCCGCCGTTGCCTGACCTATTTGATCAGACACAAAGGTTGCTTCTCTGTGAATCATGACGTTTCCCACTAGAACTCCCCCTGACCACTGGCTATCCACACCCGCTGCTTAAAACAAAGGGTCATCACACCAGTGGCCACCGGCTGGAGTCCTGGGAACCTAACTCTTGGGCCGATCGCTGATGTAGGCATGAGTGTTGCTCGTAACGTTGGTACATTTTTTTCGTTGGTTAGTGAGGGCAGATACTTGTCTTTTGTTAGGAATGTGCTTCATTAATTTCACTACATGCTCAGGAGTGTTTCTCATTTCTGTTTTTCGTTTTGCGATTAATTCTCGCTTCAGTCCGGAACCACGCGGATGCTGCGATCGCAGGTTCGAATCCTGCCTGGGGCATGGATGTGTTTGATGTCCTTAGGTTAGTTAGGTTTATGTAGTTCTAAGTCTAGGGGACTGATGAACTCAGATGTTAAGTCCCATAGTACTTAGAGTCATTTGAACCAATTTTTGATTAATTCTCATTTGAGATGTTTCAATTTGTATCCCCCCTCCCCCTTTGCTCATACCTATGTGGACCACAAGCCATCAGCAGTGGTGTTTCTTTACTTGACGATCACTACGTATTTATTTTACAGTGTTGACTGTTATGAGGCCACCTGCAGCTACGTCAAGGTCTTGTGCCTGCTGGTGTTTGCTCACTTGCCCCCACAGCAAAGCCTTAGGCTGACGCTATGTGATAACTGGAGGCACGACAAAGCCTTTCCCTGACGTTCTATGCCTACAGCTACGTGCATACCTGCAGTCACAGCAGAGTCTGACACCTGACGGGGCGCTGCAGTCATGGACTGTCCGGCTGGTCCCGGCGGAGGTGCGAGTCCTCCCTCGGGCATGGGTGTGTGTGTTTGTCCTTAAGATAATTTAGGTTATGTAGCGTGTAAGCTCAGGGACTGGTGGCCTTAGCAGTTAAGTCCCATAAGATTTCACACACATTTGAACCTCTGACGCAGTGGCCTGGCCTGGCGTCGCGATGAAACATCCATCACTATGCGTTGATAGCAGTGCTTTCCTCAGTTTGCGAACCTGACAATACTGATATAAATTGATTTTTGAAATAAACAGTGATCGACCTCACGCAGAAGCAAGGTAAAATTTGCAATGCTCAGTCAGTTAAATCTTTCAATGATTAACTTGCAGTCTTCAGGTGCATTAGTTGGTATGATCACTTGACTTGAAATTATTCCTCTGTTACTTGTGTGGGGACAGCATCTAGCTTAGGTGGTTCAGTAGTGATGAAAAAGACATTTCTTTTTTTGTTACTAATTTATGTATGTCTTTTCTAATGTTAATACAAGATTGTTCCACTTTTTGGACGGATTCCCAACTTTTATGCACTTGTATCTATAGTAGGTGACACCAGTGTTCACTGTAATTTTATTTACGCTTGACACTTATATAAATAAGGTACTATGTAAGTTTTAATTTTAGTTTAATATCAGGTCATGTGTTTCATGCAGATTATCGTTCATTGTAATAAATCGACCCTCTTAGTCATAGTTGCTTTCCAATTGTCTGTCGCCACTCGCCATGGAGTCCCACATCATCTAGTTTGTTCCTCGAAAGACGATGATCAAGTTAGTTCTTTCCCCGAATCGCATCTCATCATGTTTTTGGGCACAATGAGCGCACATGTACACTTCACAATGTCGTCGAACCATATTACAGGGACCTAACCACTGTACAGGTTAATGTTAGGACCTTGATTAAGTTGATGCATACTGGTGAGCACTCAGCCTTCCTCCAATGATTATCAAAACGGTGCTGCTATATCCAGTAGCTCTAAGCACCAGTATTCCAGAAATTGGAGAGATATGGATCTCGAGACTCGTTCCTTCCTGCGATATTTCACCAGGTGGGCCACAGACATTTTCGAATCAATCTGACCGCTACAGATAGAAGAGCAACTCATCACTGAACACCACAGAATGCTACTCGATGTCCCTGCCGACTTTACATTTTGCAAGCCTCTGTTGTCATTGGTGCATGATATGTGCCAGCTTCCAATATCGTTTTCAATGGCTTGTTGTGACACTCTGCCTGCCTGTAACCTCTGCTTAAATTCCAGGTGTCACCAGTCTATTCGTCACAACCAATCGAACAGACCCCCCTGTGGGTTTGGGGGTTAGAATAGGCCTGAGGTATTCCTGCCTGTCATAAGAGGCAACTAAAAGGAGTCTCACACGTTTCGGCCTTTATGTGATGGTCTCCTGTAGAGTTTGGCCTCCATTTTTCAAAATTTTCTCGAAGAGCGAGCCAATTGGAGAAGGGTGCCTTATGTAGTCCATCGAGTCCATCGTGCATTGAGATCTTTAGTCCACTTTCTCGTCGTTGCATTGCAGTCCCGCCCATTCCCCATCTCTTGGGCAAGGACACCTTCGCCGGCCGTTGTTGCCGAGCGGTCCTAGGCGCTACAGTCTGGAACCGCGCGACCGCTACGGTCGAAGGTTCGAATCCTGCCTCGGGCATGGATGTGTGTGATGTCCTTAGGTTAGTTAGATTTAAGTAGTTCTAAGTTCTAGGGGACTGATGACCTCAGATGTTAAGTCCCATAGTGCTCAGAGCTATTTGAACCAAGGACACCTTCCTGGGTGCGTTTCTCACCATGCACTATGCAGTGTCACTTCTTGTGCCGATGATGACCATTGACTTCTTTGCACCTTATATCCAGCACAGTAGCCAGTCAATTGTGATGGGGCTGCCATGCACCCTGTTGGTTGTAGCCCCCTGACAACACAGGGATTGATCTTCTGATGCCTGCACCGTTAATTCCCCACGTATTCCAATGAGTAGATGCCCGTCATCCTGGCCATCATGCCAGGTGGCATTTCCTGTGACTGGGTAGCGCCCATGGGGAGGACACCTGGTCAGAGTGGGTGGAATCAGGGCGGATGACACGCCATGAAGCGTTGTACACCATCTCTTGCTGGTGGCCCTCCACCAGCAGTCTCTGAGCGGGTAATGTCTAACTTAAATGCTAAGAAATTTGACCCCAAATAATTCCTCCCCCTGGCCACACCATGGGAGGAACGCCAGGCAGTGGCGTCCCACCAAAGCGTGGGAGTGAAGCTTATTCTTCCCAGTACCTCATATGTACGAGAGTTGAAGGGGAATCTTTCATGTCCATGAAGCCTCAGCTTTTGATGGAGCATTTGGAGGTCACGTTTGGCGAGGTGGGGCTTGTCCAAAATGCGCTCTGGGTCAGTTTTGATAAAAACAGCATCCTCTAACCAGTCACAGCCATTACTCACTTGTGGCAAGTTGGCGTATGTTTCTGTTACCATCATGCCTCATAAGAGCTTAAATATGGTCCAGGGTATTATATTCCACAGGGACCTTATTTTGCTGTCTGACGACTAGCTGCGCGCCAATTTAGAGCGGCGAGGTGTTCATTTCGTCCGGCGCGACCATCAGGGTCTGAAGGATGCCTTCATCTTGGCCTTCAAGTGTGACACATTGCCCGAGAAGGTCAAGGTGATGGTGTACCGCTGTGATCTCAAGCCATATATCCCTGCATTAAGTGCTGGGAGTTTGGCGATATGTCTTTCCACTGCACTTTCAGCCCCACCTGTCGAGATTGTGGACGTCCATCGCAACCCACTACTCCATTTGCCCTGTCTCCCATCTGTGTAAACTGCGGAGGGCATCATTCACCTTGCTCACCAGACGGCCGGATTTTACAGAAAGAGCGGAAAATCATGGAATATAAGACCCTGGACCGACTGACCTACACTGAGGCTGAGAGGATATTTGAGCGCCTACATCCTGTGGCTATGACTTCCTCATACGCCGCTACAAGAACAGTTGTTACCTCATCAGTTCCTCGAATTCCTGTCGCCTCTCAGAACCGGGAGACTATACCTGCCCCCTTGATGGTGGAGGCGCGTCCCTCCCTGTTGCTCCTACACCACCTATTTCAGGAGCAGTACCCCCCAACCATTGGGGATTTCAGTCCTCACTTCTGAATTAGAGAAGCATAAGGCTTCTTTGGCTCCTCTTGCTAGGAAGGGGTCCCTTCGGTCACTCCCTTCCCAGGTTTCTGCTAGTGGGAAAGATGACACCCACCAGTGGCTGAAGAGCCCAAAAGCAGCTAGTCATAGGGCTCCACACTCATCCTCAGTCCCAGAGACTGATTCAGTGAAGTCTTTTCAGTCAGGGAAAACCAAAGAACAGTGCGAGAAATAGAAAAAGAAGACCCATAAGAACAAGGAACTTGCAGTGGCACCCACACCACCGTTACCTACAAGCTCTGTGTCTAATGATGGGGTGTAGATTCTGGCGTCCACCGAGTACATGGATTTCGCCAGACCCTCAGACACAATGGCTACAGGCTGCTAGGGCAAAAGGTCGGTGGCAGCAGGTGACCCTGAGGCGTAAGGTGCCTTATTGAATGTTCCATGCCTTCCCAGTTCATCCTCAAGTGTAATTGCGGTGGTTTTTTCCACCACGTGGCTCAGCTATGGCAACTGTTAAGCTTTACATGTGCTTTCTGCATTGCCCTCCAGAAAACCTGATTCCCAGCAATGAGGACCCCTGTTCTCCGCAGGGATATTACAGGAACAGTAGCGACTATAATCGTGTGTCAGGAAGAGTTTGCTTTTATGTCCTAAACTCAGTCTGTAGTGAAACAGTGCCCCTTCAAACCCTTCTTGAAACTGTGGCTGTCAGAATATGGACAATGCAGGAAATAACTGTCTGCAATGTGTATCTTCCTCCAGATAGTGCAGTACCCCTCAATGTATTAGCTGAATTTATTGATCAACTCCCTAAACCTTTCCTACTTTGGGGAGATTTTAATGCCCATAACCCCTCGTGGGTGACTCCATGCTTACTGGCTGAGGCAGAGATGTCGAAACTTTACTGTTTCAGTTCCACCTCTGCCTCTTAAATTTTGGGGCTGCCACACATTTCAGTGTGGCTCAAGGTATTTGCTAAGCCATTGATTTATCAATCTGCAGCCCAGAACTTCGCCCATCGGTCCACTGGAAAGCACGTGACGACCTGTGTGGTAGTGACCACATATGGTTCAAATGGCTCTGAGCACTATGCGTGTGACTTAACTTCTGAGGTCATCAGTCGCCTAGAACTTAGAACTAATTATACCTAACTAACCTAAGGACATCACACACATCCATGCCCGAGGCAGGATTCGAACCTGCGACTGT
This sequence comes from Schistocerca gregaria, assembly GCF_023897955.1. Lineage (NCBI taxonomy): Eukaryota > Metazoa > Arthropoda > Insecta > Orthoptera > Acrididae > Schistocerca > Schistocerca gregaria. The sequence goes on along the minus strand of NC_064924.1, from coordinate 399,847,304 downwards.
AGCGGTCGCTCGGCTCCAGACTGTAGCGCCCAGAACCGCACGGCCACTCCGGCCAACGGTAGTGACCACATCCCCATCTTCCTGTCACTGCTCTGGCGTCAGGTCCATGGTGAACGCATGCCCAGATGGGCTTTAAACAAGGCAGACTGGGAAACTTTCACCTCTGATGTCACCGTTTGTTCTCCCCCACATGGTAACATCCGTGTGATGGTTGAGCAGGTGACTACAGTGATAATTTCTGCAGCGCAAAACGCGATCCCTCACTCGTTAGGGTGCCCTGGCGAAAGACAATCCCTTGATGGTCGCCGGAAGTCGGCGAGACCTAGAGCGACATCAGCGACACCCTTCCCCAGAGCATCTAATAGCCTTTAAGCAGCTCCGTGCCCGTGTACGCCAGCTTATAAAACGACAGAAACAGGAGTGTAGGGAGGGGGTACATGTCGAGCATTGGGTGCAAGACGTCACCTTTCCAAGTCTGGACGAAGGTCAGGCGTCTTTTTGGGTACCAGACCCCAACAGGCGTTTCCATCAAAGGCGAGCTATGTACCGACGCAAACGCGATTGCCAAGCACTTTGCTGAGTACTATGCTGGAGCCTCTGCGTCGAAGAACTGCCCTCCAGACTTTCCAACCCTCAAATGGCAGATGGAAAGCAAAATCCTCTCGTTCACTACACGCCTTTTACGGAATGGGAGCTCCTCAGCGAACTTTCACATTGCCCTGACACAGGTCCTGGGCCGGATCGGATCCACAGTCAGATGATTAAACATCTCTCATCTGACTTCAAACGCCACCTCCTCGTCATTTTCAACCGGATCTGGTGTGATGGCGTCTTTCCATCGGTTTGGAGGGAGAGCACCATCGTTCCAGTGCTCAAACCTGGTAAAAACCCGCTTGAAGTGGATAGCTATCGGCCCATGAGCCTCACCAACATTATTTGTAAGCTGCTGGAATATATGGTGTGTCGGCAGTTAGGTTGGGTCCTGGAGTCACGTGGCCTACTGGCTCCATGTCAGGGTGGCTTCCTCCAGGGGCGCTCTACCACTAATAATCATGTATCCCTCGAGTCTGCCATCTGAACAGCCTTTCCACCCCAACACCTTGTTGCCGTCTTTTTTGATCTCGCAAAGTGTATGACACCACCTGGCGATATCATATCCTTGCCACATTATAGAGGTGGGGTCTCCGAGGCCCGCTCCCGAGTTTTATCCAAAATTTCCTGTCGTTCCGTATTTTCCGTGTCCAAGTTTGCTGCCTCCCATAGCCTCCCATAGTTCCCCCACATCCAGGAGAATGGTGTCCTCTGCAGGGTTCTGTATTCAGTGTACCACTATTTTTAGTGGCCATTAACGGTCTAGCACCAGTTGTAGAGCTGTCCGTCTCACACTCTCTGTATGCTGACGACTTCTGCATTTCGTACTGCTCCACCAGTACTGGTGTTGTTGAGCGGCGCCTACAGGGAGCCTTCAATAAGGTGCAATCATGGGCTCTCACCCACGGCTCCCAGTTTTCGGCCGCTAAGTCGTGTGTCATGCACTTCTGTCTGCGTCATGCCGTTCATCTGGAACCAGAACTTTACCTTCGTGACGATCCACTCACTGTAGTGGTGACATATCGATTCTTATCACTGGTTGTCGACGCCCGACTGATTTGGCTACCTCACCTTCGCCAGCTTAAGCGGAAGTGCTGGCGGCACCTCGATGCCCTCCGCGGCTGAGCAACACCAACTGGGGTGCAGATCACTCTACTCTGCTGTGGCTCTACAAAGCCCTTGTTCAATCCCGCATTGACTCTGGTTCGGCGGCACCTTCAGCCTTGCGTGTACTCGACCCAGTACACCACTGTGGCGTTCGCTTAGCGACAGGAGCTTTTAGAACGAGTCTGGTGACCAGTGTCCTGGTGGAGGCCGGAGCCCCTCCATTGCAAATCTGGCGTTCACAACTGCTCGCCATTTACGTTGCCCATATTCTTAGTTCTCCTGAGCATCCGAATTAACGTCTTCTTTTTCCAACCGTGGCAGTTCATCACCCGCATCGGCGGTCCAGGTCAGGGCTAACAATTACGGTTCGCGTGCAATCCCTTCTGTCTGAACTGGATCCTTCCCTTTATCACCTTCCATCCAGGTCCGTCCACTTACACCTCCATGGTGTGTACCTAGGCCGCAGGTTTGTCTGGACCTTCCGCATGACCCTAAGGACTCAGTTACTCTTGCCGCTCTCCACTGTCATTTCCTCTCGATTCTTGACGTGTTCCGGGGCACTGAAGTGGTTTACAACAACGGCTCAATGGCTAATGGTCGCGTTGGCTTCGCTTACGTCCACAGAGGCCATTTCGAACAGCATTTCTTGCGCAATGGCTGCAGTGTATTCACTGCAGAGCTTCTGGCCATCTCTCATGCACTTCAGTATATCCGGTCATGCCCCGGGGAATCGTTTCTTCTGTGTACTGACTCCTTGAGCAGCCTACAAGCTATCAACCATTGCCACCTTCGCCATCCTGTGGTAGCGTCCATCCAGAAGCCCATTTATGCCCTGGACCGGTCCCATCGTTCAGTGGTGTTTGTGTGGACCCCAGAACACGTTTGCATCCCAGGCAACGAACTTGCCGACAGGCTGGCCACACAGGCTACACGGAAACCGCTTCGGGAGATGGGCATCTCTGAACCTGACCTGCTTTCTGACTTACGCCTTAGGGTTTTTCGGCTTTGGGAGACAGAATGGCATAACAATACACACAAAAAGCTACGTGACATTAAGGAGACTACGAATATGTGGAAGTCCTCCATGTGGGCCTCTCCTAGGGAATCAGTAGTTCTCTGCTGGCTCCGCATTGGCCACGCTTGGGTGACCCACGGTTACCTTCTGCGCCGTGAAGACCCGCCTAAGTGTCGGTGCAGCGCCCGGTTGACAGTGGCCCATATTCTGGTGCACTGTCCCACTTTGACTCCCCAGCGACGAAATCTTGGGTTACTGGACTCGCTGCCGCTAATGTTAACTGACAACGCCTCATCGGCTGATTTAGTTTTACGTTTTATTCATGAGGGTGGGTTTTATCATTTGATCTAAGTTTTAGCGCATGTCCTGTGTCCCTCTGTTCTCCACCCTAGTGATTCTAGGGTGGAGGTTTTGATGTGTTGCACAATGGCTGGCTTCTCCATTTTTTTATTCTCGTGGCCAGTCAGCCATAGTAATCTGCTTTGTTGTTTTAATCTCTTAATCTCGTTTCTTGCGTTTCTATGGTTTTCTCGTCCCCTTTTGTCCATTTACATGTTTGTTTCTCTTCATCGTTCTTGTGATGTTTCCTTTCATTCCGTTTTGAGTTGTCAGTCTTATTTTACTCTCACACTTGTGGCATTGTATTATTCGGAACAACGGAATGATGACATCGTAGTATGGTCCCTTTCCCCCCTCTTTTAATCCAACCAACCAATCAATGGAACAGTCCTACGATCGTCTCATAATGTAGTCTTTTTGGTGTTCCCTTCCCTGTCTTCATCCCACACTGTTGCCCTGAGTCCACCTCCTCACCATTCGTCCTGCAGCTATTGATCTACAGCCAAATGTATATAGGAATGATATGTACCTCACGCCATTACTCCACCTTTCTCAAACTCCGAAGGGTGACAATACGTTGCACGGACTCGTCCTGTGGGCGTGCTGTACTTCGATCTTCTACTAAAACGTTCCAGTAGTGCTGGACACAATGTTCTTCAAAACAAACACCGTTCAAACAGCCCTCGGAAGGCCCAACGGTAGCAACCGACCGCCGTATCATCCTCAGCCGACAGGCACCTCTGGATGCAGATATAGAGACCCGGATGGTCACCCATTCACGTGCTAGCCAAGCCCGACAGCACTTAACTTCGACGATCTGACGAGTCGGGTGCTACCATGACGGCAAGGCCGTTAGCACAGCATTCTCCACCTGTTCTGAAAATTAACTGGCGTAAGAAAGAAATAATCAACATATCCCATTTTCCACAGGCATGGAAATACTGAAGTATCAGTTTTCTAGCGTTCAGTCAAGGTATTGACTGCGTAACACTTTCCATTTCCGTCAGTATGTTCTGATTCTCAATATTCAGAATTCTGGGAGACAGGGGCTACGAACTCCCACACTTTACAACAATCTCTGATAACTTTATTTTCGACGATCCACTGTTCGTTGGTTTTATCACTGAAATACAGCGAGATTTCCATTCAGGGAAGTGCCCGCAACCAAACCATACAAACAATTAAAGCAACACAGTGGTTCACTAAAACGGAAAAAGAATAACTTCGCTAGAAATATGATTACATACACACACTGGATTACGTGTCCGATTTACGAAGTGTTATTAACCAAGTTTTCGCCACGCTTACTAACTCTACTCGAGCACTGGGAACACATTTAAGTGAAAGCGCAAGTCTTTCCCGTCTGCTACCGGTAACCCAGGAAGCCTAGGCTATTTTTCCCTAAAAGCTGCTGTTTCCCAGCGTCACACTCCATCCTCCCTTTACACCCAGCAGTGCCAATCCAGTAACGCTCTTGTATTTCACATACACATACACATAACCATGTTTACACTGGCTGTTTCCGTGAGAGTTAATTTGAACTTCAAATACGTAACTCTTCGTTATGACTGACCAAACCTTAATATTTATTAATTAAAACGGTTTTTGAAGAAATCCTCCATCATCAGATGAAAATTTCATTTTTTTTATCCAGGGAAACTAAGATTTAGTTCAGTTCTGGAAGTAACTGAAATTCATCTTTTTAATTACAGTAGCTTTTCGTGAACTTTCAAAATAACGGTGCTTTCTGTAAATTATGTTGTACATCTGTAACTAATATGCATTAACGTTGCATATTGCCCTAGTGGGGTCACATCGTATCACTGCTTATACCCTGTGCCTAAGATGTTGCAGGTACGCTGTGTTTTCTTTCTTAAAAATAGTTTGCTAATTTTGGGCGTCTTCTGTATTCCAAGGACTTAATGAAACATAGCTTTAATTTACTTACAAATGTTATACGAACACAGTTTTAAAACCTTATTATACTATTTCGAAATTATTTCCTCTTGCGACACACTGACAATTCTAACAATACCTTAAAAGATTCATTCTTGTTCCCTTGAAAAGAGCAAAACAATTCCACACATGCTTGAGCTTTCTTCAACCTCCTACCACAACGTTGGTCAAAGATCGGAGACTTTCTCTGAGCTAAGTAACAGGACGGGAGCAAGGGCTCTCTGAATAACAGACATTCATTCATCCTGACATTTTCCAGTGACTAAGATCAGAGTGTCACGATAAGCCATATGCTGTGACCAAGGAGTTGTTGTGTGTACATAAAACCATGGATTAACGTTTATGGATGGATTTTTTAAAGTTTTGTTTATGTGCATGACTGGATAATTATATTTAAAACAAGTGTTCAGACTCGCTGCTGTGTGATATTAATTTTTTTTCTTTCACTTTCACTACAAATCCGTTTCGCCAAATATTGCTATTATCGAGTTCCCTGCGGTACAATTATTTTAATTCAACATATTTATGTTTAGTATAACTGCGAATGGACTGCTTCTTGTGTATACAGGGTGATTTTCATCCACCGTGTTCAAACTCTAGGGACTGATCGATGACAGGATACGGAACAAAAAAGTTGTAATGAAATTATGTCCGAAATACATGGTTTCCATGCTAGAGGCCATTTATTCAATAATACTGTACATTGTTGCATAGACTGCGATCTAGTACGCGCTGTAACATGCAACCACAGTTGCCTCATGTGCGGAAAATGGTTTCCATGTGCCTCAACACATGTGTGTACGCGCCGCAGCATGTTCTCTCTCACACGTTTACATCGGCCAGGCCAGTGTCAAAGGCACCACGAATACGCTGCTCTAGCATCTCCACATCTGGGACCGACTCTGCATACACGATACTTCTGAGATCGTCCCATAACATAACCAGATATCGCACGGACTGAGGTCCGGTGAAGGAGCAGGCCATGCAACTGGTCCCCCCCCCCCCCCCCCCGTCCGATCTACCGACTAGGGAAGATAAAAGAGTGGGATGCGTCCTCGCGTTAATGGCGAAGTGGGCTGGAGCGCCACAAGCACTCTTATGTAGTTGATACATCCATTATTTGATTGCACGTATATCTATGGTTGCTGTATGTTTGCAGTACGATCGCTATAGACAGACTACTACAAACATACAGCAACCATTTTCTCCGGTATTATTATTATAGTTATTCATTTCATACTGATTATTATTTATTAATATCGACCAACTAGGACGCATGGCATCAAAGTATTGCTGTTGAATCGTAATGTGGAGATGATACATTCGAGATCGATGATGGGCATTGTAGAGGGCTTTAAACATGATGGTACCTTGCATGTGCTCTACGCATGGTGTAATTACATGCAATAATGTAATCAAAATGGTAAAGTACATGTATTGACTACATGGAGCACTCAAGATTAATGTGCAACTCATGAAACTCTTCAAAGAAAGCGATCTATTGACATATAACCAGCAAGAATTCAAGGATTACCATTCTTGTGAAACACAGTCGACATTTTATTCACACGAAATAATATGTACGATCGATAGAGGACCTCAATATCATTACATATTTGTAGATTTCCATAAGGCTTATGACACCATTCTCCATCTGTGGCTTGTAATGAAAGTGCTTGCTTATGGAGTAATGTCTCAGTTGTGCCACTAGCTCCGTCGTTTCCTGTCAGAAATATCACAGTTAATAAGAAACTACGGGAAGTCATCTAGTGAAACAAATATAAGCGATCAACAAGGGTCATCCAATAAGTCATGCCCCATATTTTTTTTAAAAAGCCATTAATACACATAGACAAACGTCCTTGTTGGTGCTTCACATTTGATGTTTTTTCTGTGCACCAGTGAATTTTCGAAGCGTTCTGGCAGAGGGCAGAGCCGTAGAACAGCGTCAAAATGGCGTCACGACTTACTTTACAAGCGGAGTGCTGCTACTGAATTCTTGTGTGCAGAAAAAGAAACCGTTGTGAACATCCATAAACGTTTGTGTGCAGTGCATGACGATGCTGCAGTTGATAGGACTACAGTCTGGCAATGACTAAAGAAAGTTAGCCGCGCGGGATTAGCCGAGAGGTCTGAAGCGCTGCAGTCATGAACTGTGCGGCTGGTCCCGGCGGAGGTTCGAGTCCTCCCTCGGGCATGGGTGTGTGTGTTTGTCCTTAGGATAATTTAGGTTAAGTAGTGTGTAAGCTTAGGGACTGATGACCTTAACAGTTAAGTCCAGTAAGATTTCACACACATTTGAACATTTGAGTAAAGAAAGTTACAGCCTTAGGAAATGTAGAAACAGTGCTCCATGATCAGCCACGCTCGGGACGTCCTGTCGCAGCCACTGCCCCAGACATGTTGAATTGTGCGGAAGCCAATATTCGCGCCCACCGGCGAACCACAGCTCGACAATTGGCTCTACAGTTGTCGGACAGCATTGAAGTGCGTCTGCAATGATGAAATACAAGGCCATTTCATCTGAATTGTTGGACCTTAAAGATTCACTATGGGGAACACACTTTGAAGATGACGAGAGTGTTACTTATGCAGTGAAAACATGATTACCCCTATAGGACAAGAGCGTTTACCAGCAGGAAATGCATGCTCTTGCACAACGTTCGCGTACGGCCATACGACGTGATGGAGACTACGTAGAAAAATAGGACATGGACAAGACATGTTGATGTATATTGACGCCAATTTCTTACTCTTAACAATAAATAAGTTCATAGAAAAAAATGAAATGATAATTAAATGGACACCCTAGCTGCAAACAGGCGTTGATATACCTCATTAGGGACATTTTGAGAATGTGTGCCCCGACCGGGACTCGAACCCGGGATCGCCTGCTTACATGGCAGACGCTCTATCCATCTGAGCCATCGAGGGCACAGAGGATAGCGCGACTGCAGGGACTTATCCCGTGCACGCTCCCCGTGAGACCCACATTCCCAACATGTCCACACCACTACATTCGAGTGCGCCTAAGAGATGTTTGCCCATCGTACTCATTACTCGCGGCAGATTAATCTACCAAGTCCCGTACGAGTTCGGGCATAGTGTGTGCGTTCGCACAAGAAGGTCAATGGCCGGGAAGCCATATTTTAACTATACATGACGATAGTATCTGTTCCCGAAAGAACACATAGTGTGTGCGAACGCACACACTATGCCCGAACTCATACGGGACTTGGTAGATTAATCTGCCACGAGTAATGAGTATGATGGGCAAACATCTCTTAGGCGCACTCGAATGTAGTGGTGTGGACATGTTGGGAATGTGGGTCTCACGGGGAGCGTGCACGGGATAAGTCCCTGCAATCGCACTATCCTCTGTGTCCTCGGTGGCTCAGATGGGGTGGGGGGGGGGGGGACATAACTGAAAAAAAAAAACGCCGGCACGGTATCTCAGCGTGTTCGGTCAGAGGGTTAGCTACCCCCTGTAATAAAAAAACTGAGTGAACGGATTAACGAACAACCTGAACGGGTGTCATGAGGAGTCCGCCACGAACACCTGAAACGAACAAATTAAAACAAAATGAGATCGACAAACAGTTAAAAAAAAAAAAAAAAAGATGGATAGGGCTCTGCCATGTAAGCATGAGATCCCGGGTTCGAGTCCCGGTCGGGGCACACATTTTCAACATGTCCCTAATGAAGTATATCAACGCCTGTTTGCATCTAGGGTGTCCATTTCATTATCATTTCATTTCTACAAAGGTGCATGGTCATCTACGGTACCTGTTCTTTCGGGAACAGATACTATCGTCACGTATATTCATAGAAAAAATACGTGGGTCATTTCTTATTAAACGATCCTCGTATGAGACAGTGATTGGCACTGTTACATTGCTTGCAGATGATGCCGTTGTTCATAGTCTAATTCAGTCGTCAGTGAACTAACCGCAACATGGTTAGACGAGGTACGTTAATGATGCGAAGAGCTGTAAATGACATTAAATAATGAAACGTGTGAGGTCATGCGCATGAGTACCGAACGGAATCCGTTAAATTTCTATTACACGATAAATCACACAAATTTATAGTTCATCGATTCCATTAAATGTATATGGATTAAAATTACGAACAGTTTAAATTGAGAACATCACATAGAAAATGTTGTGGAGAAGCTGAACAAAAATTTCATTTTATTGACAGACCACTTGAAAGGTGCAACAGGCGAACTAAAGAGACTGCCTATGATATACTTGTCCATCTTCTTCTGAAATACTGCTGCACGGTATGGGGTCGTTAGCAGGTGAGATTGACGGAGGGCATGAAAGAAGTTAAGAGAAGTGCAGTTCGTTGTGTATTATTGCGAAATAGCTGACAAACTGTCACGGATATGATAGGGGAGTTAGCGTGGCAATCATTAAAGCACAGGCGTTTTCCGTTGTCATGTATCATTGCAGGAAATTTGAGTCACATTCTTCTCAGAATGCCATTTTTTTTACTCCCGCTTACGTAGGACGATATGTCTTATAATGAAATGTAGTAATCAGAGTCAGTCTGAAAGATTTAGGTTTTCATTTTGCCCGCATGGTATTCGATAGTGGAACAATTGAGAAAAGGTGTGAAAGTGGTCTATGAAATCCCTTCTCAACTGTGCAAACTGCACAGTAATCGTGTAGATGTAGATGAGTACTTACAAAAAGGTCACTGAGACTCTCATAAAGTAGTGAGCTAGTTGCCTGACCGGAGACTAAATTTAAAAAGAAAAAGGTGTGCGAATAGTGAGGTTGGTGAAGGACTGGAAATAAGCTGCTTTGTGATCAGAATGCAGGAGGAAGTGTTTGAGGCAGCCTCCCCTGCCACATGCCTGCTCCCCCGCTGGCGCCAGAATACCTCTCCGGGCCGCTAGAAAGGCTTTCAGCCGCCCTCGCCCTCGCCCTCGCCCCTGAATGGACGGCGCGCTGCCCTACTCACCGCGGCCTCTGCTGGGTCCGCCGTCCGCTGAGGGCGGCCAATCCCGGCCGCCACTGAAAGGAAATGCCGCCCACACACGGGAACGGGACCTCCTCTCCACTCAGCGCCGCTCGCGCCCTCTGGAGAGTTATATGCAAAATACTGTACTAGTGCTTTCAAGGAGATTATTCTCTTCTTCCAATTACATGACCCTGCGGCAGTAAGTATATTACCAGTCGCTGAAATAAGAAGTTATTAATGTTGTTTGTGGTTACAGTGTCGATCTCACCATCTCACAGAGTGTTAAACACACACACACACACACACACACATATATATATATATATATATATATATATATATATATATATATATATATATATATATATACGGGCCATGGTATGGTGCTTCGACGACCAATCAGTCGACTTGTCATCGGGCCAAATATCTCACGAAATAAGCGTCAAACGAAAAAACTATAAAGAATGAGACTCGTCTAGCTTGAAGGGGGAAACCAGATGGCGATATGGTTGGCCCGCTAAATGGAGCTGCCATACGTCAAAAGGATATCAGCTGCGTTTTTTTTTAAATAGAAACCCCCATTTTTAATACATATTCGTGTAGTACGTAAAGAAATATGAATGTTTCAGTTGGACCACTTTTTACGCTTTGTGATAGATGGCGCTGTAGTAGTCACAAACATATGGCTCACAATTTTAGACGAACAGATGGTAACAGGTAGGCTTTTTAAATTAAAATACAGAACATAGGTACGTTTGAACATTTTATTTCGGTTGTGAACTTATCATTTCTGAGAACGCATACTGTTACAGCGTGATTACCTGCAAATACCACATTAATGCAATAAATGCTCAAAATGATGTCCGTCAACCTCAATGCATTTGGCAATACCTGTAACGACATTCCTCTCAACAGCAAGTAGTTCGCATTCCGTAATGTTTGCACATGCATTGACAATGTGCTGATGCATGTTGTCAGGAGTTGTTGGTGGATCACAGTAGCAAATATCCTTCAACTTTCCCCACAGAAAGAAATCCGGGGACGTCCGATCCGGTGAACGTGCGGGCCATGGTATGGAGCTTCGACGACCAATCCACCTGTCATGAAATATGCTATTCAGTACCGCTTCAAGCGCACGTGAGCTATGTGCTGGACATGCATCATGTTAGAAGTACATATATATCGTGGTCTCATTTCAAAATTACGACACCGACTAACTAAGCTTCCAACAATTTAACTGGGCGGTTACAGACTAATGGTTTGTTAGAGAGAATATCAAAATCTCAGATGTGGCTTTTGAAGGCCAGCTATAACTTTGCATGTTGCATGAAACATTAGTAGGGGTAACTGGATCACCCTGTATACTGAGCACACCTTCTCCTCCTCCTTCTCCTCCTCCTCCTACTCCTCCTCTTACTCCTACTCTGCCCAACTCTCAGTCTCTTTAATACCTCCTCTCCCTCTCTTTGTCTATGTCCTCTCCCCACTTTATTTGTCCATATCTTCCTTCCCATCCCTCTTTCCATCTCCACCTTTCCCTCGTCCTTTTACACCTGACAACTAACCCTCTAACATCCAACCTGTCACATACATTTTCCCTTCCTGTCATCTCTCTCTTCATTTCCTCCTCCCCATCATTCTGTCCTCCTCCTCCTCTCTCATGGCAATCTATCCCAAGCCATCCTCATTGGCACATGTAGCCCTTGCAGTACAGTTCATTACAAAAGTCCAATACTATTCCCTCAACATACCTGTCATGCAGGGCATGTTACTCATCAGGGGCTTGAAAATCATTTACTTGCCCCTGATATACAGCTTGGCATGCAAAATAGTTCTATGAAGTGCGCCAATACTACTCCAACACAACATGTCTGTCATGCAGGTCAGTATACATAGCAGGGCCCAGTTAACAGCTTCTTGCCCCTGACATGTAGGCTGCAATGCAAACCAGGTCGAATTGGCAAAGTGGTATTCCCACACAACATGCCTGCTGTGCAGGGCAGACGATATGCAACAGGCTGAAAAAAAATATTTTGCCCTTATCTCCATTCCTGTTGGAGGTAGGAGGTTATGGAACCCACAGTGCTCATACTCTTGAGGCCAGCTGTTCCTGTGCCAAATTTGGCTGAAATCGATCAAAAGGTTTGGGAGGACATCCTTGACATACATGTATACACTCATGCTTTATACATATAAGAGATAATAGAAGATATACATACATAGTGTCCCTCTTAATAATCATTACGTGCATTTTCTCTGGCGTTTCAGTAGATATTTGCGATTTAGTTTTTGCAATGTATAGCAGGAGTTACCCTAAACAGTTACTGCCATCATAACTTTTGTGCAATGCCAATGTCAACATATAGTGTCATTTTGTTTTCTGTTACAAACAAGTCGACTTTAAAGGGGATTTTTACAAAGTTATTCCTTGAAGCGGTACCGTTTAAATTTAGTGTGATGTTCATTTCACCATTATTCATTAACAAGGACACTAAAATGTGAAAAATAACTGTTTCTTGTGGGAAACCAACGCTTTCCTTTGAGACTGTGTGTCATCTGGAACTTGTATGAGGTGTATTTGTTTGGCCTGATTCCACCAACACATTACAAAAACGAAATTGCAAATACTGCCGAATCATTAGAGTGAAATTTCTACTATTGAAGTGTTTAGCACTAACGAACTAATCATGTATTTCTTTCATTTTTTGCAGGTAACTGACCTTAAAAACGAGAAGCAAAAGGGGAACGTAACTGATAGGAAAGGTGCCTAGTGGTGAGTTTCCAGGAGCTCGGCTCCGTTCAGAGGAATAAGTACTTTTATTTTTTATTTACCACCACAAGGAAATGAAAGAAACTGCTGGATGCTGCTAAGTCTACCAGTGCTAAACTGCAGGAAGCTTGGCGGAAAGCTAATATTCCTGCGAAGACGAAGGAGAATGCCCTTGCTGGTATACAGAAGCTGTGCAAAGAATAACATAATCTGGGTAAAGAGGAGCCGAGGGACAGGGATAAAGCAAATGTGAAATGGCACATTTGGGAAGGTGAACTCGTCGAGTTACTTGAAATTTCTTAGCATAATGACTAATGTATCACAAGGAGATAGTGAATTTCTTAAGTCACAAAGGGAAGATCGTATGAATTCGTCAATGAATTGTGTAGACAAGGTTTTCGCCTCGAAAATAAGAACTAAGGGTAAAACAGAAGAATATTAGCCATTTGCGAGTAGGACTCGCACTCTGAGGGTTCTTTACAGACTTAATTATGTATATCGACAGTTCATCGATCTCAGGAATCGATCTGTAATCTCGACGATTTTAGTCTGTTTCTGATACTGATACTGGCGAGTTACCAGTCCCAGGAACTCAAAGATTTTCGAGACTGTTTTAATTCAAGACTTGAAATAAAAAAGGGCACCAAGTGCCAAATTCAGGAATTTGGGAAAAATGAATTTTAAGTATACTTGGTAATTAATGGTCATACGAGTAATTGCACTAGTAATGTGTTTTACTTGGAAGCTGAGCATGGTACGGATCTAGTTTCCAAAGGAAATTACAAACACGGTACTGTAACGGTATAAAAACTTACTGATTGTGGAAATGCAATTAAAAGCTCTAAGTGCTATAGTTCAGTACCGAACCAGAAGATTAAAAAGCTCATTCTGCTTTTGTGAAACTGTATGTAATCATTATTTATCATGTATTGAATCACTTCAGTCAAATATTTATTCTTTTCTGAGCAGGTGAAACTTGTAGCATCCAGTGCGAATAGTTGCTTTTCCTTAATTTCCTGTACTCGTACACCTTTTCTCAAAACACAGATATGTTCCCAGGCCTTCTACTCTTAACAACATTTAGCTAATGTTTGTCTAGCATTACTCCGTCAACTTTGGATATGTTTAGATTTGCTGTGTTTATGATATGTGTGAGAAAAGTAGACTGCCTTTTTTTCTATCAAATTTTTATTTTTTTCAAACAACATTATTTTCCCCGTCAAACTAGTTCCTTTCGGCAGCTATACACCATATATTGGCGGAATCGCTGTTGCCAGTCTTGATAGCAGCGCTGAAAGGCTTCAGCTGGTAGGGCCTTTAACATATCAGGCACATTCTTTTCAGTGTTCTCCAGAGTCTAAAAATGATGTCCTTCTAAGACTTTTTCAATATTGGGAAAGAAAGTCACATGGAATCAGGTGAAAATGGGAGCTGAAAAACAAGAGGAACACCTTATACGGTAAAAAATTGCGTGTATAAGTGGCTGTGTGACCTGGGTCGTTGTTATGATGCAGCAGCCACTGGTCTGCAATATCCCGTTCATTCGATTCACAATTTTCCTGGTCTTTTCAAGGACATCTTTTTAAAACACTTCCTTGACAGTTTGTGCTGGAGAAACAAATTCTTCACGCACGATACCACTACTGTTAAAAAGCAAATCGGCCTATTTCGATCTTTTATTTGCTCATTTGAGCTTTCTTCGGTCGAGAAACTCTCACACTGTGCCGCTCTTCTCTTTAACGCTTTGTTTCAGGATCTTACTAAAAAATACAAGACTTATCACGTGTTATTACACAACTGAACCATTCATGGTAACTCTAGATTCTCTCAAGATGGTCAAAGCACACGTTTCGTCGATTGTCCTTTCTCCTCAGTTGTGTGGTTTTTGGGAACTATTTTGGCACAAACCATTCGCATGTGCAAAGCTTCGATCAAAATTTGATGTGCAGGGAAAGTGCTTACGTTTAACCGGTCACTCATCATCCTTATTGTTAAACGTTGGTCTGATCTCACAAATTTGAAGTTGAAAGTCTCCATAAGCGAGGTTCATCTTCAAAGTGATCTCGGCCTTCCAAAAATGATCTGTGTCAGCAAAAACTTATGCTCTTGATAAGGAATGTTCCTCATAGGCGTTTGCAACTTTTCAAAGGTCACACTCGCGAATTCTCAAACTTTAATACAAAACATGTTGGTATAATGTTGCCCTAAATTCCGCTGTTCCATTTTCGTAACACGCAACAAAAACACAACTTCAGAGATGGCCCTCTCAAAGATCATGTGATGGCTGTACATAGCTGAAACTCGGATTGAACCCCTGGAATTGACACACCTGTCTGCACAAGTAGAACAACACAGCGTTTCCAGTTCGCTCGCAGTATTGTCAGTCTCATTACTTTTCTCAAAAACCTCTTGGATTGCAATCTTCCGCTTTCTTAAAACCTAAAAAATTACATGCATTCACATTACTGACGATACACAGCTTTATTTGTCTTGACTGCTGAGTCGTGTCCTTTACATCTTCTGGAACAATATATTTATTAACTCGAGATAAACATTCCGTCCAGTTACGGTGCAGGTTTGCGAGTAGTAATTAGACCTACGACCTTTGCTGGACTAGCTTTTGCAGGAACAGGGTAATTACTTATGTATTCATTCCTTCCATTTTAAACCTTTTCCTCATTGCTGCCACAGCACCTTCGCCTTTAATTCATCGTTTCTTTCCATTCAAACTGTTGCAAACGTCGGATGCCTCCACCATATTATCTAAAACTGAGGAGTTACTGTGCGAAAGTTAGAGCCTTCCGTGGATTATCAGCAGTGCCTGTTAAACTGCATACCATCTGAAACTTCCTTGCAGATTAAAACTGTGCGCCGGACCGAGACTCGAACTCGGGACCTTTGCCTTTCCTTTTTTTCGCAAGAGAACTCCTCTGAAGTTTGGAAGGTAGGAGAGGAGGTACTAGCGGAAGAAAATGCTGTGGGGAGGGGTCGTGAGTCGTGCTGGGGTAGCTCACTCCGTAGAACACTTGTTGTGAAAGGTAAAGGTCCAGAGTTCGAGTCCCGGTCCGGCACACAGTTTTAATCTCGCAGGAAGTTCCATATCAGTGTACACTCTGCTCCACTGCAGAGTGAAAATTTCGTTCCACATACCATCTGTTGAACGCATTTGGCACTACATTTTCATTCATGGCAGTTGGGGCCTTCTATACGTTATTCGACTTGGCGTGTACATCCCATTTCACACAAAACTTCAAAACTGTTATGTCATTTTTTTTAAAGTATGAACTAGGATGACAAAAGTTTTTTGTACGGTAGAATTACAAATTTACACTTTCGGATTTTTTCCTTCACTTGTAGTGTGAAACCTTGCTTCTTGCCGAATTTCACAATTGCAGGTCAACGGGTAGGGCCCTATAAGTATTGATGAGTTTGCGTGTATAAAAATATGTGACTTATATGACCGTATCTTTTGATTTCATCGACTTAAAAGCTTCAATTCTTACATTGCCAAGAGACTGTAGACCTTAATACGTGGCATAAATGTCAATTTGATATGTCTAAGCGTTCCTGAGAAAAAGGGTTTTCACCAGTAGGACAGACAGACAGACAGACAGACAGTTAGACAGACAACAGACATCTAAGTGATTCTGTAAGGGTTCCACCTTTACTTTTGAGGCACGGAACCCTAAAAAAAAGATTGATATAAAAATAAACATTACAAATCTATAGCTGAAATCAATAAGACAGTTTTACTGGAAGACCCATCTCCATCATCGTCAGAGCCTAGTGACAAAAAAGTCTAATTTTCGCCTCCAGCAACGAAAAGATTACGTTCAGATCATGGACTAAAACCTAAAGTCTATTTGGACCGAGAACAGCTATCTATTCAACAAGTAAGTATTTCATTTATAGCAACTGTAAAAAGTCTTGCCCACAATGTTTCAAAAATTTCCTTATCTCCAGCTTCGTTTCCCGAGTTCGGGCGATTAACAGAAGTAAATCGAAAAGCCTCTCTTTGAAAAGCCTCCTCATAGGTTTTGCATTGGCGTAGTAAACTGTTGCCCTCAGTTGCCCATGGGTGTGTTGAAACTACGGAAGGTAGAGTAGCAGTTCTAGTGACGCAAAGATTTTGAGCATTTGCTTGGCACACATTTTCTCCTGAAGGGCATGGTTGAGTTGATGGATAAAGTAGTTATTTAGGGTGCAGGCCGATTTTGGCTACCTGACATTGACATATCTTTTGATTCTACAGCTTTTAATACAGGACTGATCCAAGGAGCATGTACCAGAATTAAAAGGCAATTCCGACATACACTTTTGTGTGTGACTTGCCATCACCACGCCCATGAACTAAGGAGTGTTTGAGAAATTCGGCAGTTCCAAAGGCTGTGGGGTTCAGTTGATAAAATGTCATGTACCCAAGGCTGGATAAAGAAAGTTTCGTTCAAGACTTTCTAGAAAAACAAAGAAATGAAAAAGGTTAACTACACTTAGAATGTCCTAAAAGACAGAAGTCATTGAGGAGAAGACTAGATAGGCTTATTACAGACGTCACCCCTGTACCTAGGAGTGTGGCCTAAAATCGAGTTCAGTTTCAGAATTCCAGCCGTTCTGCATCAAGCAAAGTGGACGGCAAAGGCAAAACATATACTTAAAATTGTCCCCTTCAGAAAACAGTTGAATATTCTTCTACGAGAATTGAAAAGAATAATAAGGGCTGAACATTTTCTCAGCCTGATAAACGTTTGCCTGCGGCACGAGACAATTGTAAGTCGTTGGGTTCCAAACAACGATCTGGAAATGATACAGCTTCTGAGCATACCCAGATGCAGACGTCGAGAAAAGTGCTCTCATAGCTTCAAAGAGACACCTTCGGTCTCCGTCAGAAACAAACGTAGGATTGGCTTTCTTGGTCGAACGTATTACTCAGGCGGTTAAGGGAAATTCGACTAAAATTTAGAAAAAAACTTCTAAAGAAATAGGAATTGAAACGATTAGAAAGAAAAAGTTTTTGAAGGAAAAGGCCTGAGCAATTTCTTTATTAACAAAACAATCGTTATTTGAATCATTTGAGATCTATGACGTGGTACAATAGGGCACTGATTCTCTAACAAGCCATGTGAAAGATCTTAAAGTAGTCAGTGTTTCTGCAGAAAGAGGAACTGCTAGTAGTTTTCGCCTACTTTCACAAAACTGAGCTAAGTATGCAAATATTATCCACTCTTCTTGACACAGGAAACTAAAATTTCTATATCACTGAGACTGGGCGTAAGCACACACTGCAACAATATTACTTTTCATTTTTTGCCCTACAAAATGAAACTTCTTAATATATTATTTCTGTAATTATTATAGCTATGAAAAGAGTTTATAGGATATTTAATCAGGATTTTTTTACGATTCATTTGTGTGAAAACGCAATTACGAAATGCATTTTCATGTTTTCGTGCCGCATTAAGTGTGCCATTAAATTCCTGCTGTGCAGCCGCATAAATTGCACTCCTAATATTTCGGCCGTCTACCGGTTGATCACCTCCAGAGGGATCTCACTCTAAAGATTGCTGAACGGTATACGGTGCAAATATTAGAAGTGTAATTTACGCGGGCGCAAGACCGAAATTTAACAGCGTAGACCTACCATCTATTAACCGGTTCATGACATAAATATTGTGAATAGCTTAGCTGAATCACAGTATACACTTCTTTCTATGTCTTTGATAGTTCTAGCAAAATATGAAGCATTCTGGGCTGTTCATTACCTCTAAAATTTCAAATGTTTACTGCTAGAGAACTAGAAGACAAACAGAAAATTGTTACATCTCGTATACGTGAATAGGGCATATCTACAAGTTTTTAACTCACAGTATAGTTAGTCAATAAGGACACTTCTTACTATGCAACAAATAGGCAATCGAGACAGCTGCCCTCTTTGGAAATACTCGTATGTTCATTGGATTGCCTAATATGCAGTTGCGAACTAATTCGATGCGACAATACGGAGCGGATTATTTGTTTACAAGTTCCGATTTCCCTGCCCCCTAATGTCACGGGGCGTTTTCGAATCAAAACTTTATGCACTGATATGTGTTATTTTTCTGTAGCTCTTATGGTTTTCGCACTGTCGTCTTCGGACCTCCGGAGGTACGAGCGAATAATCTTGTATGTACAGGGCGTCCCGTTTCTCTTGACCACCTCCAATAACTTTTTGTCCAGAAACAAAATGAAAAAATGTATCAAGTAAGAGTTGATGAGTTACCAGTGGTGCAAGATTGCCAGTCTTATAACTTCCTTCTTTATGAACATGTGAACAACAGTATACACTCCTGGAAATGGAAATAAGAACACCGTGAATTCATTGTCCCAGGAAGGGGAAACTTTATTGAGACATTCCTGGGGTCAGATACATCACATGATCACACTGACAGAACCACAGGCACATAGACACAGGCAACAGAGCATGCACAATGTCGCACTAGTACAGTGTATATCCACCTTTCGCAGCAATGCAGGCTGCTATTCTCCCATGGAGACGATCGTAGAGATGTTGGATGTAGCCCTGTGGAACGGCTTGCCATGCCATTTCCACCTGGCGCCTCAGTTGGACCAGCGTTCGTGCTGGACGTGCAGACCGCGTGAGATGACGCTTCATCCAGTCCCAAACATGCTCAATGGGGGACACATCCGGAGATCTTGCTGGCCAGGGTAGTTGACTTACACCTTCTAGAGCACGTTGGGTGGCACGGGATACATGCGGACGTGCATTGTCCTGTTGGAACAGCAAGTTCCCTTGCCGGTCTAGGAATGGTAGAACGATGGGTTCGATGACGGTTTGGATGTTCCGTGCACTATTCAGTGTCCCCTCGACGATCACCAGAGGTGTACGGCCAGTGTAGGAGATCGCTCCCCACACCATGATGCCGGGTGTTGGCCCTGTGTGCATCGGTCGTATGCAGTCCTGATTGTGGCGCTCACCTGCACGGCGCCAAACACGCATACGGCCATCATTGGCACCAAGGCAGAAGCGACTCTCATCGCTGAAGACGACACGTCTCCATTCGTCCCTCCATTCACGCCTGTCGCGACACCACTGGAGGCGGGCTGCACGATGTTGGGGCGTCAGCGGAAGACGGCCTAACGGTGTGCGGGAGCGTAGCCCAGCTTCATGGAGACGGTTGCGAATGGTCCTCGCCGATACCCCAGGAGCAACAGTGTCCCTAATTTGCTGGGAAGTGGCGGTGCGGTCCCCTACAGCACTGCGTAGGATCCTACGGTCTTGGCGTGCATCCGTGCGTCGCTGCGGTCCGGTCCCAGGTCGACGGGCACGTGCACCTTCCGCCGACCACTGGCGACAACATCGATGTACTGTGGAGACCTCACGCCCCACGTGTTGAGCAATTCGGCGGTACGTCCACCCGGCCTCCCGCATGCCCACTATACGCCCTCTCTCAAAGTCCGTCAACTGCACATACGGTTCACGTCCACGCTGTCGCGGCATGCTACCAGTGTTAATGACTGCGATGGAGCTCCGTATGCCACGGCAAACTGGCTGACACTGACGGCGGCGGTGCACAAATGCTGCGCAGCTAGCGCCATTCGACGGCCAACACCGCGGTTCCTGGTGTGTCCGCTGTGCCGTGCGTGTGATCATTGCTTGTACAGCCCTCTCGCAGTGTCCGGAGCAAGTATGGTGGGGCTGACACACCGGTGTCAATGTGTTCTTTTTTCCATTTCCAGGAGTGTATATTGTTTACACACGAGCCTATATTTAATTTGTTCGCTAATCCAATTTCTCTCCACAAGACCTGTACAAAACCCTGTGATAGTGTTCTATTCACGTAACATGGCATTATTAAAAACGTAACACAAAACTGGCATTGTCTCTTCTGTACTGGTACACAATCAGGGTTAAGTAAATCGTCCACTTGTTGGAGTTGGCAGTAAGCAAATGTGAACTCAAGGAAAATGCAAACTTACATTCTCCATGGACGGATATCATTTCTATCTTCTCTTCATTGGCGCATATTTTACTCAAACACACCTTCAACTGAAGACTGCTTACTGAATGACTAGTTATGTTACCCTGGGTCTGCTTTGTGTTATGTTTTTAATAACAGCAAGTTTACGTGAATGGCACATTGAAATACACTGCTGAACATCTCGTGAGGAGAGGAAGTGGATTACCGAATAAAATGCAATGTAAAAAAAATAACGTACTGCTTTTCATATATTCGCAACGAAAATTAATACGAAAAAGGCAATCGTATAGGTTAGTGAAACTTCCTAGTAGGTTTAAACTGTGTGCCGTGCCGGAACTCGAACCAGAGACGTGTATTTCGGAGACAAGTGCTGCGCCAACTGAGCTATCAAAGAACGTTTCTTAAAACCGGCGTTATAGCTCTATTTCCTCCAAACCTTACTTCCTGCCTTCCAAACTTCACGTAAGTTCTCCTACATAACTGGCGGACGTACAGTTGTGCGGGTTGGTTTTGAGTCGTGCTTGGACGGCTCAGTTTTTGGGAGGCCAACACAGTGAACACGCTAGTGTTTCCGTGTGCGGAGCGAGATCTCGAACTGTTAACATTCTGACGGCCGTTGCTTACGTGCCGGCTTAGCATCTATGTTACGCTGTGAACCGTTACCGTAAATCTACTCTCCGATTTACTTTTTACGTCTGCGCCCGACCCAAATCCCTCGACATGGGATGTTTTCTGGGAGGTGAAGTCAAGATCCCGGCGACTGACATCATAGGAACACACTTGTCGATCGTGGACACCAAGGTCTATGTTAAAATCGTCAACGACGCGGCGTGCGAACGCATCCTGCGCGAGACCAGACAGGGGCTCCGCTTCTGCGATGCTGATGGCAATGTCGAGGCGGTGACCGTCGTCGACGCAGGATTAGGCACGCGTGCGATACGCGTTTTCGCCGGCCGCTGTGGCCAAGCGGTTCTAGGCGCTTCAGTCTGGAACCGCGCTGCTGTTACGGTCACAGGTTCGAATCCTGCCTCGGGAATGGATGTGTGTGATGTCCTTAGGTTAGTTAGGTTTAAGTAGTTGTAAGTGTAGGAGACTGATGACCTCAGATGTTAGGTCCCATAGTGCTCAGAGCCATTTGAACCATTTGATACGCATGTTCGAATTGCCTTTCGAACTTCCAGCAGAGGTTGTGAGCGCGGCACTCCGGCCATACGGCACAGTCCAACCATTGTGCGGAATTAATTTAGGGCCGACTAGACACTTCAACAAGAACAACAAACAAAAGGATTAGCGTTGCCACAACTTAAAAAATAGCCTCCAGTCCCTTAATGTTACATCAATGCCCGTTCCCAACTGGTCATGTTTGATTGGCTACTGGAGATGGGTGCCTTCAATAACTGCTTACACATCATTACTGATTTATGTAATTTATTGATAATAGTTCACTAAAAAACAAGTCTTAAAACATTTCATAGAAAGGCTGGTTAAATAACTGTTCCTTTGATTAATCGGCTAATAAATTCTCAACCAATAACAGTAACAAACAACATCACTTCCAAATAAAAACTTACAGAATCGTAATGGTAGAAAGGTACCTTACAGACTTCAAAATTCACTTTCATTTATCACGCAGATGTAAAAACATATCCAAAACTCGCAGTTAGCATATTCGTCAAATTCCAGTATTTACAAGCCGCTGAACTAGAGCGCAGAACTGACAGTTTCAAATCCGTCCAATGAGTAATCCCGATAACAGTAAATTATGTTCACAAATAAGATATATAATAACTTTATGACAACGCCCATCTGACATTGGCAACACTTTTACACAATCGTAAATTCCTTTGAAAAGTGACAGTTACTGCTCAATCAAGTAAACTAACAGAAGTTACTGAAGGTTAATACACGTTGTAATGTTGTTGATTTAATTTGTTATGTGAAAGCTGTGCTGATAGACAATAAAAGAGGGTTAAAAGCTGTGAGCTATCTGAGGAAGTTAACGTTGCATTACTGAGCAACTGTTTCACCAGGTATCCAGTCTAGCTTACCAAATTTCCAAGCTGGTGCCTTATTTTGGGTTGTGAAAATGTGAGTTTGTAATCTTACGGAACACATCAAATAGGGAGCCAAGATTGGGACACTGCATACAACACTACATTCATAAAATAACACACGAAGAACATTGAAACATATGTAAGAGGAAATTAACCACAACCAATCGACTCAATTTTCACCCAAAGAAGTAACGTTCGTAGCGCAGTCCTGTCCGTCATGTAATTACCACACACTGGTATACTAAATTCATACTAACTCTCTGTGAAATCTTCCCGAAAAGAATAGCTGAGAGCTACTTTGATGATTACACCACATGCTTCACGTGGTTAACTTGGTTTACACAAAGAGTTTAACTCCACAATAATTTTGATGATTTAAAATAAATTAGATCGGAGAGCAATTTACAAAAGAAAAACCTCGAACTGGTTACTATCGTCTTACTATTAACCTGATGGGTCAAACAATTGTATAAGCACGTGGTACTGGTCTCACGAAGTACACCCCACGTGGGTTGAACATGTTGAACATAAAGAAAAGTTGCTATATTGAAAAATATTGTTAAGGCGAGACGTTATAATCTCACCCACATTCGCATTTAAGATTGATGATCTTAGTTAGAGTTACTGATCAACACGTGGTTCCACTTTACTCACAAAGCAGTGACAAAGCAACTACTGTAAAATATTCTGAAGTTCACACTCGAAATACACTGCGTTGCAATTTAAGATAACATTAGATATTTTAGAGCTAAACCTGAAATAAAGTTGATTAAATTTTCAGTTAGGCTGAACTTAAGAAATCCATTGTCCTGCGGACTTAGCAGACACGCGCTTAGCCGGAGATCTTACCACTTCAGACGCTCGCCGCGGACAGACTGACCTGCGCTCCTACCGAGCGTGCTTCCCGATACAAAACGGAAGTGACCAGAGGGGCAGCTTCCTGTACCAACATGACAAGGGCCGGACAGAACCATACTAAGGATAGAAACCTCTTTGCTTTTAGAAAGCATATCTACCTGTTCCGACGTTGGTCCTACTGTTCTCTAGCAGACAGGCTTGTCTGCTACCCTCAAGCATGCAACTAGAAATACATTTGCTCATTCATCCTCTCACACAGAATGGAAGGGGGATGACAGTATCTTATCATATACAGTACATAAAAGAAAGCGGATGTAGGTTACGTATGAGACTGTGTGACATGAATTGCTTATAAACTGTGTTTTAAAGTGTAGTAGTGTGACAGATCGTTCTTGTTTATGTATAAAAGTAACACGTTCCACTACTCAGTCTCCTCGCAGATAGTCAGAAACGCGACAGTTAATTTAGAAGAGGAATTTATGCCGTAAATTACAACAGATTTAAGAAATTAACATGAAAGGAATCTAACAGAGACCTTTCAACGTACCGTATTCCACTGCTTTCTTCTCCAATATCACGACGTCCTTATTGTGGGTGAACATGCTACAGCACAGCGTGTTCATGTTGGGCCCACGCTGTCTTGTTTATCTGCCGTGGCGAAACACCCACAAACGACATCGGCCACAGCTCGCCATACAATTGCAGAACACTCGGCTTATCGTTCCACAGCAGCGTTGAATTCCCAAGCGTCTCGTTTCCACCATCAGTTCATTACCACTGATTCCCAAAACTATTAATACACAATTCGGACCATCCGGAATCCAACACTGTCGTTCTGTCTTTTTCGTTCGGTTCTCTCCAGCCCTCCATTCCTCGTTGGCAAAGGGCTACTCGCCACCAACTGGGCGCCCCTGTATCTGTGGCGAGGCCAACATCGACCTTAACACTCGCGGCCGGAACACAATCGTGCGAGAAATCGGCACACCATACTGCCAAGAAATGGACGTAGTTTCACACACATACTGTCCTGAACGGCGTCCTACATGTCACCATTAATGTCTGAAGCAACGTCACGTCCTCTGTACAGATCGGCAGGTGCCCTGAACTAATTATGTACGAAGATCAGCCTCAGATCTGTTCCGAGTGCGGCGAAGAAGCCAACTTAGATCCGAATGCCTGCACCGCGTCGCAAACTATGGTGCTCCTGGGGACCTAGGCCGCTGCTCTCGCTTCTCCTGCCACCTCGCAACGGCACCCGAACGACGCAAATAAGCCAAATCATACTCCAACGGAGGGCGCCTCGGGCCGCGCGCTGCCTCGGCCGGCCGTTGACGGTGCCAACGTTGCGGTCGCTGATGCAACCCTCGGCAACAAGATGAAGATCGATTCGCTCATCGTCCCTACGGCGGTTTTCTTGCCAGAGCAATGCGTCGCGTCGGACACGGAAGCTCGCTTAGAGAAACAAAGTTCTCCAATACATTTTAAGAGAAGGCGTAAAACCTTATCCGGCCAAGAGAAGACGTTGCAGACCGAAGACGAGGCCGCCGTCGGCCCGAACGACGCTCACTAAACCGCCACCTCAGAAGGAGATGTGAGCACGGCTACATCCACCGGTGTGCCTGCGTCCGTCCCCCCAAATCACCGTGAGGACGCCGAACTATTTCATGGTCGACATAGCGCAGCGCCACAGACGTAGCCTCCAGCGGTGCGCCACCAGGCCTATCGGTAGCAACAATCAACTCCAGAAACATTCGTTCAAGGGCGAAAATCTGCCTCATGCAGAGGTTCTGGGCTTCTGATGTCGATTTCATCGACCTGCAGGAAGTTCACTTGGCGCATGTGACTCCATGGTCCGTGGCGTCGCGATCCACGTCTGTGAAGGGATTCCTGTCACCGACGCTGCCTTCCCTCCATCAGCTCAGTGCATGGCACACACTGCCATGGCGACACACTTCAATTAATGTCTACGTCCCATCGGGCATCAACCAGGGGCATTAATGGGCACAGTTTTATCCTCCTAGTTTTTAGTGCAATATAAACTCTGCCTGCTAGGAGAGGATTTTAAGTGCGTTCTGCACTCAAAAGATCAGGTTGCACACAATACTACATGCTAGGAACTACATGTAATGGCGTAAGACCTCCTACCCCACGATGCCTGGAAAGTCCATCATGGCAGCCGTTCTGGCCATACTTTTCTTACCAGTCTTTCTGCAAGCCGTCTACTCAGAATATGTCTCACAGGATGTTACATCTGCGACACGAGACGCCAAACCCTGGCAACTGGCCGAGCTTTGCGCTTACATCTGCACGGTCCTGCTTCCACCCCAATGTGTATGGTGCACCTATGCGCTGTGAAAACTAAATACTTGTCATCCGCGTGAACCAGCTTGTCGGCAGCAACTCAACCACACATGGGCAGCCTGCGAGCGACGCCGTCCCATCTACTGATCGACATTGACGTGGTGGGTGGATGGCGCCAAACTAGCGATCCAGAGGACACTAGTGAGATATGGCAAGGCATCGCAACATGGTCAGCTCCTACTACACGATCCTCTGAGATATGAATGCTCCGCCGCCATCCCTGGCCAACCAGACGGAACGGCAAAGAACTAAGTCAAGGATAAAAGCACTGGCATGCCGAAAACTGCAGGGGGTGGTGATATGAACGTGACACCACGATCGGGCGGCACTGGAAATTCCATCCGGGCATCATACAGCGTCCGAAGAACGACGGCGTCGTCGACAGCTCATCGACTCTAGTCACGCCTCATAACTCATAGGTGACCAATGAGAATGGCATCGTTAACGCATTTGGCGAACACTACCGACGTAATTACAGGGGAGAAGATGCCGATGCTGAAGCGCATGATTCCATCCTGCATTAATTTATGCACACCCTCACCCACACAGAGGCGGATACTTTAACAGTCGTGGTAAAAAATGGTTCAAATGGCTCTGAGCACTATGGGACTTAACATCTGAGGTCATCAATCCCCTAGAACTTAGAACTAATTAAACCTAACTAACCTAAGGGCATCACACACATCCGTGCCTGAGGCAGGATTCGAACTTGCTACCAAAGCGGTCGCGCGGTGCCAGGCTGAAGCGCTAGAACCGCTTGGCCACTCGGGCCGGCAACAGTCGTGGTAGCACAAGACGAAACGGACGACACAATCGGTAAGGGTGCAGTCAAGAGTCCGACTAGTGATGAGCGTTTCAGGTGGTCATGGCAATACGGTGGACGACTATGTTTCAAGAACTGATGACACCTGACCAAGCAGTCTCACCCGCCTTTGTTGAGGGCATCGTCATTCCAGTCCACAAGCTATCCCACAGTTCTAGCGTCATGGACTATAGACCAATCACCCTACTCAGTGCAGATTGCAAGATCTTCGCCTGCTTACTGGTGATCCATCTTTGGACAATGCTCCCCCATGTGGTAATGCAAGAGCAAACGATGCCTAGGGAAAAGGTCAACGTACAGACTGCCACAGAAGAATGCCGCGACTTAATTGCCTTAGCGGCGACTTGCAGACTCCATACAGCGGTCGTCGCTATATATTTCGATATGAAGTGCGCTACCATTTCCTGTTTTCGAAGTTAACCCACATGGGCATCCCACTTCTCTTCACTGATGTGTTGGGGGGTCCTTATTGTGGAGTACCATCCACCAGCCCTTTCTCCTTGTGGATGTCCTGGCAATTTGGCGTCACAGAGCCAACAAGAAAATTATCACAAAACAGAGACTGTACAATATCGGTTTTTTGGATTCGCCTCTTTGTCTCCTTTGCCAAACACTCAACACTATGATCACCATCTAACCTGCGTCTCCTCACATGGCGTCTGGCGATTCGTGCAGCAAATGACTGCCTGCTACATCCGAGAGCCACCAGATGCGATAGAACCGCCAATGTTTCTACAATTAGAGGAAACACATTTTCTCACTATCAGACATCATGCCATTATGTGGGTCACGGGACGGGCGGCCAGTTACCTGTTTCATGAGGGACCAAAATCCTGCCTTGACTTACGGATCTATTTACAAACAGCCCAAGTGGCGCTCGAACACACGTCACCTCAACTGTCTTCGAGGGGTCTTTGTTACACCTTCACACCTTCACTTAGCTGAGGAGTACTGGGAGCACCTCCTTCCCCTCCCCCCCTCCGCAACCCCGCCCATCTCTGGCGATGTTTGAGTTTTCAGCTACCTGCAATCGATCCTGCCTCCAACCTCTGTGGATGGAAGAGCGCACCGTAAATGCGCGGATATTTTTGTTAGTGTATTACTTTTTTTCTATGTACATGCCACATGTTACACATAATCTCATATTAATGGTAAAAACTGTAATAAATATAAATAAAAATAGCCTTCCACTTCTGTTGATTCCCATGTCTCCCACTTTTCTATGCCTTCCACTTCTGTTGATTCCCATGTCTCCCACTTTTCTATGCACTACAAGCTCGGTGGCCGTGAGAGGAACATAGTGGCCTAGCCTCGGAACTCGACTCCTCCAGACTCTGCCCCCTGAGCCCCCATCGGTCCATTCCTACACAAACAAAAAAGAAAACACAAAAAAGTTCATAGAGCACTTACCCCAAAAATACAAAGGTCCCAGGTTCGAAACCTGATTTGGTATATAGTTTTAATGTGCTAAGAAGTCTCAAATTACTGCACACTTCACTGCAAATTGAAAATTCGTTCTGAATGCACGTTTATATCTACCTCTTAATAGCTAAACAACATTTGCATGATACTTCTTTTTTAAATTTTCTTTCTGGACAAAAAGAAGTATATTTAGACAGCCTTACATCATGAATTACTAATAAGACACTAAACTGTGTGGAGATGTTGATCGTGTAAATGGATTTTACGTGATTAAACTTCAGTTCGCACCTAGTGTCCATCATCTACAGCAGTGTGAGATATGACGTCCAAGGGCACAAATTTACGAGTGTTGTGGAACTTGCTGTGGCACTGAAGTAAATTGCCTTTGAATACCATACTGAGGAATTTCTTGCCATGCCTGAGAACCAAATCCTGTTAGTCCTTGAAGACTGCTGGCTGTATGCTGATTTGAAAATATACATCTCCCCATCCTATCAATGATCAATGGGTGACAAATTAGCGCTCCAGTTACGCCAGTCAGGGATCCATACATTCCTGAAGGCGGTTGTGATGTGAACTGCAGGATGGGGCTTTTCTTTACCCAGCTGGAATATGCCATTTGGTACCAATGTCACTAAAGCTGTGACAGCAAAGCTAACCATTCTTCCCATACACTAACGAGCATACAGCATGTAGTTTGAGATATATGGGTCTCCTGAGATGCTGCTTCCTGTGACCTTTCACCAGATCGTCTATGGACACTTTGGTTCATTGTACAACACCACATAATTCCCCTCAGTGTCGTGATTGAGTCTGGCTGTACATCATGCAAATCTCTGTTGTGTGTGGTATGTAAAAGATACATAGCAGCTAGAGACTTCAATCCATTTTCCGGTAATTTGTTCCCCATGGTTTTTGGTGACACAGCTTTTAACCGCTGTCCAAATTTCTGCAGTTTCTATTGAACTGCAGACAACTGGTTGTGCAATCATTATCATGATTCCAAGTCCCTAATGCTAATGATTCAACCTTACTCAAAGTTCGAAAGATGGCGATTTCGAGTTCCACATGAAACTTCCAGTAACATTAGACACACCCAGCGGTCATCATGTATTCACTCCATTCTTCATCTTGTGAGGTGTCAGTTCATCTGTTTAACATACCCCTAAGACGATGTAAGTCCGATCTCTGGTGTCCTACACAGAAGGCAAGCTCCCCATAAAATCATGCAAAGACAAGATAAATGATGCCAGACAATGAACATCATATTGTTGGAAGAAAACTCGTAGGGGTGGCGCAATTAGGCACAAAATTATGGGTAACAGACCTCACATGGATGTATTAATGAAGGGGCTCATCAGAGTACCAAAGGAAACTAGCGATCACCAGTGAATCATGCATATGAATATTTAATAAATGGACAAAAGACTGTATTGTAATATGAACTATGGGGCGTGCACAAGTCCATGGACAAATGAAATCATAATGTGAAACTACACCGTAGATGTGGCTAGAGACTGCAAATGTGGCTAAAATTTGAAGAAAGAACCCTGGAAAAGCAAATAGATTCATCAAAGAGCATGATGGGTGCAACCAGTTGGTTGCGAACTTAGAAACGTGCATTGAGTCCCTGATGTAAATTAAATAGCTTCGCATACCTGTCATCTCAGTGATTACATCGCCAGCTCATGCTTACCATACGTATCTACATCTACATCCGTACTCCGCAAGCCACCTGACGGTGTGTGGCGGAGGGTACCCTGAGTACCTCTATCGGTTCTCCCTTCTATTCCAGTCTCGTATTGTACGTGGAAAGAAGGTTTGTCGGTATGCTTCTGTGTGGGCTCTAATCTCTCTGATTTTATCCTCATGGTCTCTTCGCGAGATATACGTAGGAGGGAGCAATATACTGCTTGACTCTTCGGTGAAGGTATGTTCTCGAAACTTCAACAAAAGCCCGTACCGAGCTACTGAGCGTCTCTCCTGCAGAGTCTTCCACTGGAGTTTATCTATCATCTCCGTAACGCTTTCGCAATTACTAAATGATCCTGTAACGAAGCGCGCTGCTCTCCGTTGGATCTTCTCTATCTCTTCTATCAACCCTACCTGGTGCGGATCCCACACTGCTGAGCAGTATTCAAGCATTGGGCGAACAAGTGTACTGTAACCTACTTCCTTTGTTGTCGGATTGCATTTCCTTAGGATTCTTCCAATGAATCTCAGTCTGGCATCTGCTTTACCGACGATCAACTTTATATGATCATTCCATTTTAAATCACTCCTAATGCGTACTCCCAGATAATTTATGGAATTAACTGCTTCCAGTTGCTGACCTGCTATTTTGTAGCTAAATGATAAGGGACCTATCTTTCTATGTATTCGCATCACATTACACTTCGCTACATTGAGATTCAATTGCCATTCCGTGCACCATGCGTCAATTCGCTGCAGATCCTCCTGCATTTCAGTACAATTTTCCATTGTTGCAACCTCTCGATACACCACAGCATCATCTGCAAAAAGCCTCAGTGAACTTCCGATGTCATCCACCAGGTCATTTATGTATATTGTGAATAGCAACGGTCCTATGACACTCCCCTGCGGCACACCTGAAATCACTCTTACTTCGGAAGACTTCTCTCCATTGAGAATGACGTGCTGCGTTCTGTTATCTAGGAACTCCTCAATCCAATCACACAATTGATCTGATAGTCCGTATGCTCTTACTTTGTTCATTAAACGACTGTGGGGAACTGTGTCAAACGCCTTGCGGAAGTCAAGAAACACGGCATCTACCTGTGAACCCGTGTCTAAGGCCCTCTGAGTCTCGTGGACGAATAGCGCGAGCTGGGTTTCACACGACAGTCTTTTTCGAAACCCATGCTGATTCCTACAGAGTAGATTTCTAGTCTCCAGAAAAGACATTATACTCGAACATAATACGTGTTCCAAAATTCTACAACTGATCGACGTTAGAGATATAGGTCTATAGTTCTGCACATCTGTTCGACGTCCCTTCTTGAGAACGGGGATGACCTGTGCCCTTTTCCAATCCTTTGGAACGCTTCGCTCTTCTAGAGACCTACGGTACATCGCTGCAAGAAGGGGGGCAAGTTCCTTCGCGTACTCTGTGTAAAATCGAACTGGTATCCCATCAGAAACAGTGCGGAAGACGACTGCAGTAGTGGCTGGATATTTGGAGTCCAGCTCTAAGTTGGAAACATCTCCCTCTGTGGCTACCTAAGTGAAGTGCTTTGTCAATGGCGTCCCTGAAGCAAGTGTAACCATCGATCTGTCAGCGGCAAGTAAGTTCTGACTTAACTCCCCCAAACATATCTGGTTCTGCCACTGTAGGAATCTCACCGGCCAATTGCAGCAGACCTTGCAAGTCCAGACCAATAATAACTTTATGAACAAGTTTAACTCTTGCAGAGTCTGTCATGGT
Source organism: Schistocerca gregaria (assembly GCF_023897955.1). NCBI lineage: Eukaryota > Metazoa > Arthropoda > Insecta > Orthoptera > Acrididae > Schistocerca > Schistocerca gregaria. Next base: position 399,815,616 of record NC_064924.1, on the reverse strand, counting down.
TTACCATTAATGGTCTGAATTGGAAGGGAGGCAGAACATTTCTCGACTATGTGACAGATTTCCAGCCCCAGACAACCAAAAGCTTTGCACGTGGTCATTCGCAGGGAAACTGTGCCTTCTACCGAAATAATTATTATGGGCGAATCAGACTCCTCCTTATTTAGATTTAAATGAGCATTACTTTGTGGTGTGCGTACTGACAACAGCCACATGATCTCAAGCTGTGAGTGCTTCACGTGACTTTAAGATCTTTCTCTCTTCAAAAAAGATTCCTTCTAGAATCTCACAGATATATCTGACAGAACAGACACCAGTCTTATATACACCGGTACATTTCTGAAAAAGAGAGTAACAGCTCCTGAACGTTTGTCTTACTGTGAATGTACAAATATCGGCTGAACTCCTACGGGAATCAAAATTTTCATGTGGACAATTTAGTAGACAAAGGACCCTGCATTGCAGCGTGTGATAAGCTGGAAATTTGAGTAAATCAGCTACTGTGCCTGGATTGCCAAAGCGGTCAAGGCAACCACTCATGAGAAGCAGTAAATCTGTGTTCGAGTCTCGGTGCGGCACAAATTTTCAACTTTCGCCAATGCATTGCCATAATGTCCTGCGCAGCTAGCCCTCACGATTTCCCAACCATCCTTTCACTTTCCTTCCCATTCCTACAGTTCATGTTTACATTCCCTGCTCTTTACTTGCTTGGGAGCTGTTTTCAGCAAGCAAAAAAGAAAAAAGAATTTGGAATGGCTCTGAGAACTATGGGACTTAACATCTGAGCTCATCAGTCGCCTAGAACTTACATCTACTTAAACCTAACTAAGTTAAGGACATCACTCACGTCCACGCCCGAGGCAGGATTCGAACCTGCGACCGTAGGAGTCGCACGGTTCCGGACTGAAGCACCCAGAACTGCTCGGTGACAGCGGCCGGCCTTTCAGCACTGAACAAGTTCATGACACTCTGGTTCTTTTAAGATAATATCCCTGTTGTGAACCAGCTAAGGTAGCCTTCAAGGCTGGGAAATGAGCTGTAATGAAGGGAAAGAAGGAGAAGTGATTAGCTGTACAATGATTGGCAATAGTGAATATTGTCCGCAGTTTTCACGCGACGTTAAAGAATCGAATATACTGACTTTTGCTATTTGCTCATTACATTGTAGAGTAGGTTGCGTGATAGTTTGGGCATAAACTTCCACGTAATAATCTGAAGATGTGGGTAATCCCTGTACTAAAAATATTCAACCAATTTAGAAGGTTTATAATAGGTGACTTTGGGAACAAAGTGAGGATAGAAAGCTATGTCTGGGAACGTTGTCCAAGGACACTACACTTTGTCGAACACACAGAGGCCAACGCCTATCGTTAGACATTTCATTCGTTACAATCGTGTGTTTACACGCCGCATAACTGCAAGCGGAATTTTACGATGCCGGACTGGCAGCATTCAGAAAGTTAGGTGGTGTCAAAAACGTCCGCACCTATCACAACACTGCAGAGTGCAGTGATAGCACATGATTCACGAGTGACACCTTGAACATAGATTGATATTCCCTTCACTGTACGCTTAGCACACAAATATTATTTAGTAACCTACTTTTTTATACTACCATTTTTTTCTCCTCATACAAAAGTCTCCTTTGCAACTCGAAAGCTCGAACCGTTCATCAACAGAGAGTAACATTACAGAGACGATCTGTTGGAAATATCAGCAAAAATCATTAGCCTAAAGACAGAGAAATACTGTTGCTGTTTTATTCAGTGATTAGAGTTTAAAGAGATTGAAAACAAATTTGTAATATTTAATTGATAGCTCGAGAGTTGTTCAGCATAGTTTTCCTAGGTTCTACATCTACATATATGCTCGGCTAGCCAGCAAGCGGTGTGTGGCGGAGGGCACAATTCGCGCCAAAGTCATATTTCCTTCTCTGTGTTCCACTCGCGGATCGCGAGAGGGAAAAACGACTGTCTGAACGCCTCAGTACGAGCTCTAATTTCCCTTATCTTTGAATGGTGATCAAAGATAAGGGAAATTAGAGCTCGTACTGAGGCGTTCAGGCAGTCGTTTTCCCTCGCGATCCGCGAGTGGAACAGAGGTGGGAGAAGGGGGAGGGGGGGGGGGGGGGGGAGGGATATGACTTGGCGCCAAGCGCGAATTGTGCCATCCGCCACACACCGCTTGGTGGCTAGCGGAGTATATATGTAGATGTAGATGTAGAACCTAGGAAAACTGTGCTGAACAGCGAGGTCTTAACAGCAGTGTTCGCTAATGTGTGCATGAAAGCGTCACATAAGAATATAAGAACTTTCCGTGTTACTTGTAGACAAAATATCTTTCATTGCTGTGTAATTTCTCACTTACGAAAATCCTCTGCTGAATATTTTGCGCGCCTAAGGGCCGAAACAGACTTGACGTTCAAATGGTTCAAATGGCTCTGAGCACTATGCGACTTAACTTCTGAGGTCATCGGGTCGCCTAGAACTTAGAACTAATTACACCTACCTAACCTAAGGACATCACACACATCCATTCCCGAGGCAGGATTCGAAGCTGCGACCGTAGCGGTCGCCCGGCCCCAGAGACTTGACGTCTGAAGGGGTAGCATTCACGGAAACGTAATTATTTCCCTATATTCTGCATATAACACAGGCGGGAGACTGTGGTAGGCGACAATTGTGTAAGAGCGACGAGCTCATTTGTTATCAGCGTCGGACACTGGCAAGCGCAGTTTCTTGGCACGAGCTGCCATACACACTTTCACCTACAGTGGCCCATTACTCACTATGAGTGCCAGCCAGCGTTTATGACTGCTAGACAGATTTTAATAATGTGCCTCCATTTGCTCTTTTTGTGTACATTTCTCTTTAAGTATGAGTGAAAAATGAGTATTGTTCACTGCCGGTGACAGTACTCATCAATCTCGTTAGTAACATTACTCAGTCGTCCTCTAACACCTTTAGAGCGGTTCTAGGCGGTACAGTCTAGAACCGCATGACCGCTATGGTCGCAGGTTCGAATCCTGCCTCGGGCATGAGTGTGTGTGATGTCCTTAGGTTAATTAGGTTTAAGTAGTTCTAAGTTCTAGGGAACTGATGACCTCAGATGTTAAGTCCCATAGTGCTCAGAGCCATTTGAACTATTTTTTGAAGAACTAGCGCGACACTATCTCCATTGAAGAACTTACTGTAACTTACCATATCCCTGATTTAGAATCAATGGTACATTGAGCAGAATATTAAGTCCGAACCGGTCAGAGCGCAGAAGGAGCCGTTGAACTGTGAAGAAATATAGCCTTTTTTTTCGTGGTTTTATGGCGCACAAGTACAGTGGTCATTAGCGCCCAGACTAAATTATGAATGCACTGCGTCGCACAATGTTAAAACAGCAACTAAAAAGGACAACACTATAAAAGGCACATTAAAAGGCAAGGGATTAAAAGTGAAACAGCATAATCAAATGTCCTTAGACAGGTTTGTCAAGTGGATAAAACACGTGTAACAGCCGACGAACAATTACGATCAGTCACACATATGCAGATGAAATGCTTGCCATCCTTTGGTGCCGTCCACAGCCAGGACTGTACGCCTACCACAAACGCGATGCTACCTGCATTTGGCGATAAAACGTACAAAATCGGCCATTACCGAACTTTTGTCCATATTCAAATATCATATAATGCTTATGTGGCACTGTTCGGTACAAAGAGCAGTCTGCCATGGAACTCTTCGAGCTTCCAACCAACGATACTGTAATCCCAACGCTGCTCTTCAACCCTTCATTCTCACCCTCAATACCCACACTCAAAGTATTGTTAAGGTGCAGAACAGTAGGGATAGAAATTTAAAAAAAATAACTCTAATAATGTTTTACTTGCGTCCAAGACGCTTTACCGGTTCCCTACAGCTAAGCAGACTTCACGCAGAGGTGTCTCCGCTAGGCCCTCTGCTCAATCAGTGAGGGCGTTGTTGACATTAGGTCCAGTATACGTTCTCCCCAGTGATTTTTCTCTTGCTGATTGTATTAGTACCTGTCCAACCAAACAGTACCTTCTTTTGTTACAAAAAATGGTTCAAATGGCTCTGAGCACTATGGGACTTAACATCTATGGTCATCAGTCCCCTGGAACTTAGAACTACTTAAACCTAACTAACCTAAGGACATCACACAACACCCAGCCATCACGGCTTTTGTTACAGGTTTCCAGGAATATTATTTTTTAGTCTGTCGATCAGATTCTGTCCATCCTTTTGTCTCATTGCCCACGTTTTGCTACCAGACAGTATTTCATTCCAGACATATCTTGTCTAATCCATGACACTTTTTCTGATCATTGGTTTTCTTTTATCAGAGGGAAGTTTTTGGCTCGAACTACGGTCATTGTGTACATGCATAAAAATTGGCGTGAGTCGAAATTTGAGCTTTTCGTTAAGTTACGCTGAAGCCAGACGAGTAACAGGCTGTACAGTAATTTTCAAACCAGTGCAAACACTTATAACTGCGACTGTAGTGAGACAGTCACATCTCTGTGATGGTATACCTCTCCTGCCCTTCACTTCCTGTAAATAATGGAACCCAAAGAGGGTGATGACGCTCCATGCGGCCTTGCAAGCGTTTTGATCCTAGTTACAGGCATGAACAAAGCAGTCAATCTTATTATCGATTACTCAAAGCTTATCATGGTTATGTAAGCGGACAGGAAGTGCTTCACCACAGTTGTAATACTGGCAGGGCTCCCAAAACTGACTCATTAATAGAAACGTATTTTGTCTTTAAGATTTACGTGCAAACAGGAAAACAAATACCAAACATCGAAATCGGGAGGAAAAATGCATTAGTATACCAGGTTTCACATTCGACCAAGAATTAATTAAAAATAAAAGTTAGGAAATGATGTTTAGGAAGCCACTACGGTGTGAGACGATCGAAAGCGAGAAATAATACTAGCAATGAAGAGCAACAGTGTAGCATGATGGCATATTACCTATATGTGAGTCAGCATAGGTCGATCCGTGACAGCTGTAATCGGGTGCGTGCGGCAGCTTCGTGGACCTATCCCAGCCAATAACGTAACACGATTTTGTAAAAGTATCTATGAAAACGCCTCAGTGTTGTCACAGCTCTGTAAACGGCTGCTGTTTTCGCCTCCAGCGATCAGCGCTTCGCGATTGAAAACTGGCAACACTGCTGCAAGCTGAGAGGGAAGGTCTTACGCCATCACGATTATAGACTGTAGGACAGAGCATCTCCCTATGTTAAGCTCGTTTTACACGAGCGACTTTCTATTCGGAATAGTGTAAGTGCATGTGCCTTTCGTGCCTCATTGTAAACTAGCAGCCAACCACATCGCGAGTGTGGCTATGACGCCAATGATCTATGGATTGTGGCGAGAGTGGATTCCTGGATTTCAGAGAATGCTGCACACCGCTCACGCACCTAAACAGGGTACTACGATGGAATCTACTAACAACGCCTATTCTGGCCGAGCTCACTTATATTATATATTTTTTTGTTTTTATTTCTTCTTAATCTTTATTGTGTAATTTACTATTTGTTCGACGCACAGTGAAAGTGCTGTACAAGGTCCTCGTCTTCTTCCTACTTCTGTGCCCCTACATCAGAGACGAAATATCTGAAAGCAAAAAAGTATTTACTTGTTACAGAGACAGAACCTACTCTATGTATAAATAAGAACGAAAGTAAATAAATGTGTTTTAATGAAAATGATTCCGCCTAGGGAGAAGTCAGAAATATTTGACGAAGAAAACAAATTTTCATGAGATTTGGCACTCAGCAAGAAAACAAGGTACAAAGGATAAATTAAAAAGGCGCTAATTACTGGGTTCTAGATATTCTTTCATATATAGACTATATATTTCCTCGAGCAAGTAAATGTATGTGTTTTAAAACGTTTCGACTAGACGTTTCCTATTCTTTTAGCTCTGAGGAGTGTAGAGAATTTACCAGAGGACCGTTGACCTCGCCAGCCGCTGTGGCCGAGCGGTTTTAGGCACTTCAGTCCGGAACCGCGCCGCTGCTACGGTCGCAGGTTCGAATCCTGTCTCGTGCTTGGATGTGTGTGGTGTCCTTAGGTTAGTTAGGTTTAAGTAGTTCTAAGTTCTAGGGGACTGGTGACCTCAGAAGTTAAGGCCCATAGTGTTCAGAGCCATTTGAACCATTTGAACCGTTGCCATCGACTAAGGATTTTGCTCTATTCTATTCTATTATGTTTAGTTGTTCCTATATATCGCTTTTTTCGTAAAAAGAGCAGCCTCCCGTAACCTCACTTTCACAGTTCAGGTGCCAACTGCACAGCACAAAACTCTCACAATACATGCGATTTTATCGCTGACGTCTAAACAAAAACGACCACTCGAGACATACGAGGCGCAGTCTCAGCTGCCTCGAGAAGTTAGTCGAGATAAGAAAGTTGATCGTGTAAACGTGACTTTGCGCAGACGGCATCTGGTTGTTGTCTTCCGATCGCAAAGATCACAATAACCATTTACATCAGTAAGCGTCATATTGGGTTTTGAAAGGCTCTCACTACAACTGTAAGTGCCTTAGGTCTTGGTGTCAGATTTTCGTCAGCACGGCGGCTACTACAGGGTCCTCTATGGTGGAAAGTGATTACGCAGACGCTACATGTTGTCTGTTGCAGTACACGCACAAAAGCGAGGCCGAGTGACCCTGTCGGGACCGATTTAAAAACATGGTGGCATTAAAAAGTAAAAGCATCTGTAATGGAAGGCACAAGTTTTTGTTGTCACAAAAAGCTATGTCCATCTTGCAAACGAGAAGAAGTAATTAGCTATGCAATCATTGGCAGTAGAGTATGTTGTCCCCAGTTTTCATGTGACGTTAAAGAATCAACTCTACTGACATTGGGATTTGCATAATAAATTGTAAAATAGGTTGGGTGATAGTTTGGGAATTCTCAAGATCTGGTAGGTTGCCACTATTTAGTTGGTCCCCCATGAAGGTATCCTTGAGGTCCTGGTGCCCCTCGTCATACGAAAGTGCCTTTAAACGGTCATCGCTATGATTGTGACCGCTAATAAAGGTAGGTTGAAATGCCTTGCATTACAATTAACGGGGCTCAAAATTATTCCTTTGCAAAGGAATGCTGATAAGTAATTTCCCCCTCTGTGCACATAAAAATCAGAAGACAAGGATTTTGTTTTAATTTTTAACTTAATTCCCTAACAAAATAAATTAGTATAACATCATCTTAACGTCTTACATCAGAAAACATCCTCTGAAAACACACAAGGAAATCTGCACCGAGTAATTTCTTGTTTCACTGGCCTGAAAAACGTATGTCATGGTGAGATGGAGTCAAATACGAAACAATCGTCATAAATACCTCGATGGAGATGAAAGAAACGTAAAATGTGTTTATTCTTTTTTCGGACGCCAATTTGGACACAAAGAACGGCCAATTCATTAACATATACACACACTCAATAAATAATTATTTATTTAGTGGTGATAGAACACTTATCTTTCATAGCTGTCCTCTCTGCTGAACTGAAGTTAAGAAGTGTGGAATTATATATACGCTGATGGGAGAAAAAACACCAAGAAGCAACACACGCTTTGCAACGGTCATCAGCGTTAATTACTTATGAGATTGGACGTGCTGAGTTGATATTAGTGAAGAATGTGTTTAGGACGACGGCGCCATTATCAACAACTCACTGAGTTTGAACGAGTTCGTGTAATAGGGTTACTAGAAGCTGGATGCTCCCTCCGCGGTATTGCAGAAAGTCTCTGCAGTAATGTAGCCACTGTATAGGATTTCTGGCACCGGCAGCCACGGGAACGTGCGGTCGCAAGAAGACCCGGCTCCGGATGGCCACGTGACACTGCTGAGGAGAACCGTGACATTCGCGCATATGGCTATAGCGCATCTGCAGCAGCAGTGACACAACGAACTGTTTCAAACAGGTTACTTCGAAGACAGTTCATATCGAAAGGCAATCAACAGACCCCAAACCACCGTCATTTGCCACGTCAGAGCGCATTAGAGGGCAGGGTGGTGGCCTGTTGTGTTTTCTGATGAAAGCTTGTTTTGCCTCGATGTCAATGATGGCGGTGTGTTGTTTAGAAGGAAGGCACTTGAAGGTCTACAGCCAACCTGTCTGCGTGCTTCACAGTCTGGACCTACACATGGAGTAATGGTCTGAGGTGGGATTTCGTACGACAGCAGTAGCACCCTCGTGGTTATCCCATGTGCTCTGAAATTTGTATTTCAATCTGGTGATCCGACCTGTTGTGCTGCCATTCATGAGCAGCATTCCAGGGGGTGTTATCCAACAGGATAACGCTCGCCCACATACCGCTGTTGTACCCCAACATGCTCTAGTGTCGACATGCTTTGCCCTGCTGGATCACTAGATCTGTCTCCAATGGAGCACATACGGGAACATCATCGGATTGCAAGTCCAGCACCATCCAGAAACTGTACTAACCGACTAAGTGCAACTGGCGTGGAGCTCCATCCCACAAACTGACATCCGGCACCTGTGCAGCACGTTTGCATGCTTGCCTTCAACGTTTTGGCAGTTACAGCGGTTTTTGATACATCAGCATTTTACAGCTGGTATGGTTTTCCTCGCGTTTACATTAAGCTGTGACCTTGCAACGTTAATCACTCAAATGACGTAAACAAATGTAATCCCGAAATTTAATTACTCCACATTGCTTGTTTCTTGGTGTCGTGTCGCGATTTTATTCCCGTCAGTGTATAACTCTTGGCTGTCACTAGAATACAAACACGCCACCGTAATCAAACGGGCTGCGAGAAAAGCAGTAGTTCTGAAGCTCTAATGGTTCTTAATGCAGCTGCTACCAGCTCTTGTCCGCAGTACACAACTCGACAACCAGGGAGCTCTAGTCTGACGTAAGCTCAGCAGAGCGAGGTCTCGACGGCTCCATCCACTGGAAGCAGAAGTATAACTCTGGAACGCTTGTCCCATGCGGCTGTATTTCATAATCGCAGGCGGCGGTGGCGCCTCGCCACTCCAGGGACGTGGCTTAAGCCTCGTCTGGATCGGCGCCGCCGGTGAGGTTGCATTATTAGGCAGCATCTTTGCGGTTGTCGACATCTAGCGTGAAGTTATCGATGATCGACGACACGGCAGTATTTGAGTAGGCTACGGGCATCGTCAAAAAGCAAGAAAAATACGCGGTGTCCAACATGAAACATCTTAACTTCCAAATACAAGTAAAAAAACTGTGGGACATAAGTACTTGCGGTTTGTGGCATCATGTACAGTAACTCAAAGTTTTGTACATAAAATTAAACAATTCCACTTAAGCTCCTTTCGTAACCAGTAGAATATCTATACGATACTCTTTGTGTGCACAAGCATGTCTGCGGTGATGGAGGCATCCGCAGTTCTGCGGAGACTGCCAAGCTCACGTGCAGTCAAGATACAAACAATATCTTTCATTTAACCCCAAAGGAAGAAATCCAGAAGAGTTATGTGCGGTGATTGTGTGGGTCATTTAGTTGATCCACCACGTCCCATCCACCGCTATTTCAGTACCGAAAGTGACGAATGTGTAAACACCAATGTGCTACAATAAGACCGCGGACTCGTTTACAGACCCTTCGTCTTCAGTTGGAAGAAAAGACAGCGGTTCAATACCGCATCCGGTCATCCTGATTCAGGATGTCGTTTATGCAGCACATTCTGAACTGTTGATTGAGGGATGTTTAGTTCTAGTGAAGTTCGGCGAACCGACTTCGATGGGCTTCTTCGGAAGTTCTCTCTGGTCTCCTCTACCCTTTCATCAGAAGCGCGTTGTCTGCCATTACCTAAGTACCCGATCGCGCTCCCAGTGACTAGGAACTTGTCTGGTGGCCTTTGTAGCTCGCTTCGGAAATTCCTTTAGACAGCAGTTGGTGATGTCGTTTCCACATACCATACCACGCGTTCGGCTCTCTCTTCAGGTGTAGTCACTTCTAGTAATTAGTTAACACCAAAAGCAAAAAAAAAAAAAAAAAAAATAGGAATCATTCAGAAACGAAATCTACACGAAACTTTTCGAGTTGTTTAATATAATGCCGCAAACTACACGTATGTCTCAAAGATTTTCTTAACAGCATTTAGAAGTCAGGCCGGTTACACGTGGGCACCCTGTGTAATGACTGAAATCAGAATCGTTTCAGCCGGCCGGTGTGGCCTTGCGGTTCTAGGCGCTACAGTCCGGAACCGCGAGACCGCCACGGTCGCAGGTTCGAATCCTGCCTCGGGCATGGATGTGTGTGATGTCCTTAGTTTAGTTAGGTTTAAGTAGTTCTAAGTTCTAGGGGACTGATGACCTCAGCAGTTAAGTCCCATAATGCTCAGAGCCATTTGAACCATTTTGAGAATCGTTTCAAGAAAATTACATTTATTTCCAGTGATTCGGTGAATGTGTTTATAATCGCTGACATCTTTGTCAAATCTAACCCTGTCGTAGTGTAATCCGATTTCCTAAGTGCGTGCTCACAAATAATTGGCCAAACTGCTGTGCAACTGCCCTCGCGTCATGAGGTCAACTTCGAAAATTGTTTCGGCCTCGCGTACGCCGTTAGTAGTGTTGGTTCTTCACGCATGGGCCTCATGACAGCTGACCTCTTTCGCTCCACTGCAATCGTCACAACCGTCTGTTAATCAGTGTGTGACTTTCATTTTCTACTTTCGCTACGATTAGTTTTTATCTTATCGTCCTGATAAAAACACGACAGGTACCATTTCTTGCCGCCCACTCGCCTAGCGGCGAGAACGCAGTACGCGGGCCTTATACATCACGATGTTGCTGCAAATTATTGCCGCGTAATTGTCCATTCCTATCGCGGTGTACCATACGGCACTAACTTTTTATGTCATGCCGAATCCCCGCAATGGCTGCAATAGTGTTCCGCCTGATAAGCAATGCTGAATGGGCTTTATCCAGCTGTGTGCTACTAGTGTATTGTTTATGTCCTACGGTACAGCTCTTCCTCTATGACAACACCACGAGGCCATCGACAGAGTTCACCGGGAAGTGCATACGTGGCTACTTGCTACATAAGCAGAGCACGTCACATCCGCACCGCATGTGAAATGTGCTCTTCATAACGATATTGCTAGAGTGGCACATCGTTTGTTACAGCCTCTCTCCCACAACCCCCTTCTTTTCCGAAATTTAACTTGTCAGTCATTCATACGGTCGTAAAAACTATAATAAAATTGTTTAATGTAGTAACATTATTAAATTAGTGAGTGCACTACTTTAGCATTACTGCCAAGAAATTCCAATAAAATTGTTTAATGTAGTAGCATTATTAAATTAGTGAGTACACTGCTTTAGCATTACTGCCAAGAAATTCCAATAAAACTGTTTAATGTAGTAACATTATTAAATTAGTGAGTACACTACTTTAGCATTACTGCCAAGAAATTCCATTTCAGAGAACTGCAGTATTTACAAGCAACCGTCCAAAAATTTAATAAGAAAATGTGTCGCGCAATTGAGTTACGAACTTTTGTAATTTTGACTCCAAGATTTACACAGTATAAGATCAAACTGTGCATTCATTATTATCACCATTGTCAACTACGATTGTGAACATAGGTCACAGGGGATTGCCGTTTACTTTTCTTTAAAAAAAAAAATGGCTCTGAGCACTATGGGACTTAACATCTGAAGTAATCAGTCCCCTACAACTGACAACTACTTAAACCTAACTAACCTAAGGACATCACACACATCCATGCCCGAGGCAGGATTCGAACCTCCGACCGCAGGCCGGCCTCGGTGGTCTAGCGGTTAAGGCGCTCAGTCCGGAACCGCGCGACTACTACGGTCGCAGGTTCGAATCCTGACTCGGGCATGGATGTGTGTGATGTCCTTAGGTTAGTTAGGTTTAAGTAGTTCTAAATTCTAGGGGACTGATGACCACAGCAGTCCCATAGTGCTCAGAGCCATTTTTCGCGACCGCAGCTGGCCGTTTACTTCTATCATTTTCGCTTACATTTCGGAAGTTGATCTTCCTGTAGTTCATTTATGAATCCGGATTTCCACAGACATAAATTACTTACACATTCATTCTTCCGCCAGCACTTAAGATGTGTCACCTTACACGCGGCGGCGCCCTATTTTCAAACTGTCTTGCCGACAAGTTACGAAAGTTAAAAGCCATTTAACTTCCTTACAGGATGTCACTTCCCCTACCATCGCCTATCAGCTTCAGCAACTGCCGCTAAATGGATCTTCTCTCGTTCGTTGGACTGTGTGAGTCTTGAATCGTTCGTTTATCAATGCGATTCGTTAGCATCATGACAAAATAATGGGTTAGTCGTCCATTAAGTAAATAAAAACATTGTAAAGGGACATAATTTTCTTAGTCCGTGCGATAGGACTCTCATTCTAGCATTCAGCAATTCCTGATAATTGTTTATTTGTAGTGAAGTAACTCAGCATCGTTTGAAATATCGTACGGGTTTGAAAAACACTTCAACTGAAAGTTTGGGCGTACTGGGATTAATTTTACTGCAACACAGCCGATATTGTAAAACCATTTTTTATTTAGGTATAATGATGATAATTGTTTGCTTTAGACATTGAGTCTAAATACTATGCTGAAGAGGAAATGCCGTTACGAACTTAGAGCTATTCTTGACTCTAATTAATATCCTATGTAAATATTACAGGGTTCGTATTGGTGCTGACACTGAATAATAAATGATATAAATGAATAATGACTGTTCCGCACAGTATTTCTAAGTCTGATTGCACAGTTATGTGCAGTAACGCTAAACGAAGCATATATTTAGAGCATCTGTAACCTATCAGAATAGTGACCATCTCTTAAAATACACACAGCGCAAAACTGCTGAGACAAAAATCTCACTTTCCGGTGTACCTTCAGTATATTATGGATGGCATCCAACTACTTAACGTAAAATTTTAGAAATAGCGTTCTTCGGAATGCGATACGTGTATTGTAGAGATGAAAATGATTTTCGTCCTCCGTAGGTAGCTGCCGTACTAGTGTATTGGATGTCTCCAAACGATTTCTACGTGGCAGATATTTCCGTATCCAACATTTCTGGATCCCTTTTTTCTTCATCACCGTCAGAATAAGCTCCTGGCCAAAAAGTAGTCCAACCATATTAATTTCCGTACAGGGAGAAGCTACTTTTACCCGAAACTTACCAGTAAGCTTCGGATGTCACTAGCTTCTCCTTACCAAAAACTTCACTTGTTGCCATCTTGGAAGTCGCGTAAGTAGCGGTTACGGCTTCGGCGTGTGAAAACACTCACTTGCATGTAACGAGGGTGGTGATAGGGGGTGCGGGACGCACGTGCAAGTAATTAATGCCTGTGCAAACGCAGCTTTATTGAAGCAAAGGCTTTTCCCTTTCTGTCTCGACTTATTCAACTTTCTCTGGTGTAACCATCTAACATATGGACTCTCGAACCGTGTCGCATTTCTTGTCGCCAGCAGGTATAATACATCTGTGGACAGGCGCCTGTACTTGGCTGCAATGTTTTCCACAAGCGATCAGTATGCAAGCCCAGTCTCATGAATAAGAAACTCCAAAGTTGCTTGTAATTTTCTGTGATTCCTTGCTGTTTGCAAGGCTATTTGCATACTACTTTATTGCCCGAAAGCTAGCTTAAAAATTTGCAAACCTATACAGCGTGTCACACAATACCTTTTACAGGCTACTGGGAGTCGTAGAGGGAACACAGTAAAATTTTGATGAGGAAACCATGTCAGGAAATGTACGTCTGCATATAAAATACATTTGCAGATCGAATGACTTTCAAATGTCACGCAAACTGAGAACAGGGCGCTGCCGTCGATACCTGTAATAGTAATGACATCACATACCATGTTCGTTGAGCGACGACGACAACGACGACGTTCTCTACTTAGAGGGTTAACTGTGGTGTTCCACGAATATACCTTATTCCCGCCTTTGAAGAGGACGTCTTCCGTCGCGTAGAAGAGGACCGGAAGACGAATACTCGAAATATTGCCCATACACTGCGCTCCTGCAAAGTACACATGTCAGAGCTCACTCATTGTCCCCGTTGTGTACTGTTGTGAAGCGTGAGATTTGAAAGTGATCCGATCTTCAAACTCATTTTATATCCATATTGTAAATTTTCGGATATTAGCTTCTCAACAAAATTTGGTCTAATAAGTACCCTCTACAACCACTAGAAACGTGTAATAGGGTTTGTGAAATACCCTATATAAGTACATATACAAAGGCTTTTAGTAAACAGTTTTTTGGAGTGTAGAACAAGAGGGGACGCGGTCAAGCGTCCTTTCTCCTTTGGATCAGTTTGCTCAGGCTTTTACATACTGGCCTACAGTAACTGCGTCTTATGCTTAGGAATTTCAACAAGGCCCACTCTATACTAATAACTAAAATATAGAACTGTTATGTCTGTATACTGAAAATACTCACCAAAACTTGATTGCGTATGATGTAGGGAGTGTAACGGAATACAGTATAACTATTTTTACAAATTGTGAGAGAGTGTTTGCCTGTCTGTATGAACACGCTAATCTCCAAAACTACTAGCTGACTTTTAGTGGGATTTTCACAAGCGATTTGAGCTAAGCTTAGGGCAACATACGGGCTTTGTTTCATCAAAATCAGATCACGGAGAAAGATATCTTAATTTAAAGTTCTGTAAGTCTACTGAGCTTAGTAGTGCGGACGTTTACTTCACTGACACTATCCTTACGACTTGGTACACCAAAAAACCACTAGATGGCACATTTAGTATCGCAATATACCACAGAGTCAACAGATGGCTCTGTTAGATTTTCAACTTACTGACAGAAGTATTTTTGGAAGTTTACATCATGACAGAGATAAGCACCACAACCTTATCCTAACGAGTATAAACTAACACTGAATTTACTTGGCTAGGGTATTTCGGAGGTAAAATAGTCCCCCATTCGGATCTCCGGGCGGGGACTACTCAAGAGGATGTCGTTATCAGGAGAAAGAAAACTGGCGTTCTACGGATCGGAGCGTGGAATGTCAGATCACTCAATCGGGCAGGTAGGTTAGAAAATTTAAAAAGGGAAATGGATAGGTTAAAGTTAGATATAGTGGGAATTAGTGAATTGCGGTGGCAGGAGGAACAAGACTTCTGGTCAGGTGACTACAGGGTTATAAACACAAAATCAAATAGGAGTAATGCAGGAGTAGGTTTAATAATGAATAGGAAAATAGGAATGCGGGTCAGCTACTACAAACAGCATAGTGAACGCATTATTGTGGCCAAGATAGATACAAAGCCCACACCTACTACAGTAGTACAAGCTTATATGCCAACTAGCTCTACAGATGACGAAGAAATTGAAGAAATGTATGATGAAATAAAAGAGATTATTCAGATAGTGAAGGGTGACGAAAATTTAATAGTCATGGGTGACTGGAATTCGGTAGTAGCAAAAGGGAGAGAAGGAAACGTAGTAGGTGAATATGGATTGGGGGAGAGAAATGAAAGAGGAAGCCACCTGGTAGAATTTTGCACAGAGCACAACTTAATCATAGCTAACACTTGGTTTAAGAATCATGAAAGAAGGTTGTGTACATGGAAGAACCCTGGAGATACTAAAAGGTATCAGATAGATTATATAATGGTAAGACAGAGATTTAGGAACCAAGTTTTAAATTGTAAGACATTCCCAGGGGCAGATGTGGACTCTGACCACAATCTATTGGTTATGAACTGTAGATTAAAACTGAAGAAACTGCAAAAAGGTGGGAATTTAAGGACATGGGATCTGGATAAACTGAAAGAACAAGAGGTTGTACAGAGTTTCATGGAGAGCATAAGGGAACAATTGACAGTAATGGGGGAAAGAAATACAGTAGAAGAAGAATGGGTAGCTTTGAGGGATGAAGTGCTGAAGGCATCAGAGGATCGAGTAGGTAATAAGACGAGGGCTAGTAGAAATCCTTGGGTGACAGAAGAAATACTGAATGTAATTGATGAAAGGAGAAGATATAAAAATGCAGTAAATGAAGCAAGCAAAAAGGAATACAAACGTCTCAAAAATGAGATCGACAGGAAGTGGAAAATGTCTAAGCAGGCATGGCTAGAGGACAAATGTAAGGATGTAGAGGCTTATCTCACTAGGGGTAAGATAGATACTGCCTACAGGAAAAATAAAGAGACCTTTGGAGATAAGAGAACCACTTGTATGAACATCAAGGGCTCAGATGGAAACCCAGTTCTAAGCAAAGAAGGGAAAGCAGAAAGGTGGAAGGAGTATATGGAGGGTCTACACAAGGGCGATGAACTTGAGGACAATATTATGGAAATGGAAGAGGATGTGGGTGAGGATGAGATGGGAGATACGATACTGCGTGAAGAGTTTGACAAATCATTGAAAGACCTGAGTCGAAACAAGGCCCCCTGAGTAGACAACATTCCATTGGAACTACTGACGGCCTTGGGAGAGCCAGTCCTGACAAAACTCTACCATCTGGCACGCAAGATGTATGAAACAGGCGAAATACCCTCAGACTTCAAGAAGAACATAATAATTCCAATCCCAAAGAAAGCAGGTGTTGATAGATGTGAAAATTACCGAACAATCAGTGTAATAAGCCACAGCTGCAAAATACTAACACGAGTTCTTTACATACGAATGGAAAAACTAGTAGAAGCCGACCTCGGGGAAGATCAGTTTGGATTCCGTAGAAATACTGGAACACGTGAGGCAATACTGACCTTACGACTTATCTTAGAAGAAAGATTAAGGAGGCAAACCTACGTTTCTAGCATTTGTAGACTTAGAGAAAGCTTTTGACAATGTTGACTGGAATACTCTCTTTCAAATTCTGAAGGTGGCAGGGGTAAAATACAAGGAGCGAAAGGCTATTTACAATTTGTACAGAAACCAGATGGCAGTTATTAGAGTCGAGGGGCATGAAAGGGAAGCAGTGGTTGGGAAAGGAGTGAGACAGGGTTGTAGCCTCTCCCCGATGTTATTCAATCTGTATATTGAGCAAGCAGTAAATGAAACAAAAGAAAAATTCGAAGTAGGTATTAAAATCCAGGGAGGAGAAATAAAAACTTTGAGGTTCGCGATGACATTGTAATTCAGTCAGAGACAGCAAAGGACTTGGAAGAGCAGTTGAACAGATTGGACAGTGTCTTGAAAGGAGGGTATAAGATGAACATCAACAAAAGCAAAACGAGGATAATGGAATGTAGTCAAATTAAGTCGGGTGATGCTGAGGGAATTAGTTTAGGAAATGAGACACTTAAAGTAGTAAAGGAGTTTTGCTATTTAGGGAGCAAAATAACTGACGATGGTCGAAGTAGGGAGGATATAAAATGTAGACTGGCAATGGCAAAGAAAGCGTTTCTGAAGAAGAGAAATTTGTTAACATCGAGTATAGATTTAAGTGTCAGGAAGTCGTTTCTGAAAGTATTTGTATGGAGTGTAGCAATGTATGGAAGTGAAACATGGACGATAAATAGTTTGGACAAGAAGAGAATAGAAGCTTTTGAAATGTGGTTCTACAGAAGAATGCTGAAGATTAGATGGATAGATCACATAACTAATGAGGAAGTATTGAATAGGATTAGGGAGAATAAGTTTGTGGCACAACTTGACCAGAAGAAGGGCTCGGTTGGTAGGACATGTTCTTAGGCATCAAGGGATCACCAATTTAGTATTGGAGGGCAGCGTGGAGGGTAAAAATCGTAGAGGGAGACCAAGAGATGAATACACTAAGCAGATTCAGAAGAATGTAGGTTGCAGTAGGTACTGGGAGATGAAGAAGCTTGCACAGGATAGAGTGGCATGGAGAGCTGCATCAAACCAGTCTCAGGGCTGAAGACCACAACAACAACAACAACAGGGTATACACTTTGATTTCGCTTTTTGTATAAAAGACCTTACGTAATTTCTTTGCTTCGGTCGATATATATTTGAATTCTTGACGAGGAGAAACGGATTTATTGAGTTTACTTTGTGATTTGGGTGCCTACTTATAAAATTTTGATTTCATTTAGTTTACAATTAAAAATGCCTGGAATACGGTAAATTCTTTCACAGTACACTTGAATGGGTAAAAGGCTTAGGATTATGTGATCTCAAGAATACTTTGAAACTCGTGAAGGGAGACTTGCTGCGGTTCGAGAACATCAGGCTTTAACTCAGTCTTTGGCAACTCTTTCCGAAAGTGTGGCGCGACGTAACTCTGATCGAGAGCGTCATACATTGTCTCGCTGATCACTACATGTATTATAAGGAAGTCATCTGGCCATAAATTCGTACCGAGCGAGGTGGCGCAGTGGTTAGCACAATGGACTGGCATTCGGGAGGACGATGGTTCAATCCTACGTCCGGCCATCCTGATTTAGGTTTTCCGTGATTTCCCTAAATCGCTCCAGGAAAATGTCGGTATGGTTCCGTTGAAAGGGCACGGCCGACTTCCTTCCCTAATCCAATCCATAAATTCTTAGCGCCACCCGTGCAAAGCCGGGCCGGGTCGCTAGTTAAAACTAAACTGTTTCGCGAGTGCCAAAGTCACGTTGTGGGAAAACACTGCCTGTTCACTTAACTCGTACACTATAATGACTGTATCGTTTAGTGAGATGATTACTTGTTTATGTTGTAAAATCTCAGAGCACATGCGCTTACCTTCTGTCACCCACTTGGGCGTACACTGGCTGCATTAGAGTTATTAATGATGTAATTGTAGATAATGTGAAGGACACCCGTATTTTGTCAACAGTTCCTTTAGTCTACTGGGCGGAAATATTACACAAATGTCTATAAAACATTATATCCTAATGGTAAAACACGATCAATGTAAGATAGGGCGAGACTGGGGCAATAACACAACACCACCACAATCACACACTATATTGCGAAAGACTGAAAAAGAAATCGACTACTGACATTACGTGTAATGGTCAGCTGAACAGTCAGTGTTTTACGTACACAGCACAGTCATGAACATCAACAAAACCGCTTATTTAATTTTTAAGAAGATCGTACGTTAAGATCGTAAGGCTTGAGTCTTTTCCTTATATGTGTAGTGTAACGAATAGTCTCCCGTGCATTGCAAATAATGTATAATAATGACAAAGTAGCTTTCTCTTCATTCTCAATATAGATTTCATCTACAGTTATATTAGTATCACGAGACCTTCCACAAAGCCACCACATGTGCGAAATTTCTTGACTGTTTACCGTCGCATACTTAACACACTATTTGTCCGTAGTGTTTCTTAATGCCACTTGTCTTTTGTATCCATACCTCCACGCATAGGTCGATATAATGCCGTGGCAAAAAAATGATTTACTCTCGTACTGCCCAATATGATGACGTTGACTTCTCATTCATCCGGTTTGGCTTTCCGTGCTTTTTATTGCATGCCTCGCAAATACATACTGCATAAAGGCAGTTGTGTGATGTGTGTTGTGTGTGTGTGTGTGTGTGTGTGTGTGTGTGTGTGTGTGTGTGTGTGTGTCTATGTGTGTACGAAAGCGTGCGCGAGACTTGTCATTAATGTATATTTGCAATATATCTCTCAGGCGCTTTCTGACAGCCACCTAAATGAAAATAAAAAATTGAAGGAGACACTGGATGCAGTATAATACCCTCTTAGATGCACATACTAAAAGCCATGTCTATGCACACAAAAATTTTCAACGTGTCTTTTCTTAAATGGTTTCATATTCCTCGTTTCCTGCAATGTGACAGGCTATTAGCTTTCTTTGGATTTAAGCAAAATTCTGAGCGTGAACATGTAAGCATCCAGCAGACTGAAAATGTATTGGGAGACATTATCTAAAATTATGCAATGTAAATATACAGGGGTTAGACGAAAATATGGAAATACCAGGAGAAATGCCTATTTGAACATGGCTGCAGATGCTGGCCAAGCCTACAGGTTACGCTCTCCTATCTGAACACATGTGCAGTGGCCTCAGTACGTTTCAAGCGTCAGTTGTGGCCAGAACAGTGTTCTCTGTAGCTGTCAGTGAATGATGTCGCAGCTAAGTAAATTTGATCTTGGGCAATTATTGCTCCTCGTATCATGGGTGATGCTGTATCGAAGGTAGTCGAAGTGTCTGGTGTTTCAAGAGCCATTACATCGAAAATTTATATACAGGGAACGCTGGAAAACTTCATCTTCCAACTCACAACGCGGATGAAAATGTGTGTAGAGTGATCGTGACAAACGGTCACTGAAGAGAATTTTGACGAAAAAGATGAGAACGACAGCCGCGGAAGTCTGTAGAACTGAAAGTCGCACTCGCGAAGCCTGTCAATACCAAAACAACTTAAAGGGAGCTCTGTAAGCAGGGATTTGTAGTGCGAGCCGGAATTTCAAAACTATTCAACAATAATGCAAATGCTGGTTGCAAGAAAACGTGGTGACGTGAAACCTGCGCTATGGAGCAACAGAAGAATGTCACTTGATGGGATGAGCTTTGTTTCAGGCTGTTTCCAACTTCCCAAGCGTGCAATATGACGGCGTTTCGGTGATGATTTGGGAAACAGTAGCGTGGTAGTGACCATTCTGAATGATCAGGTCCAGCCCATGGTACAATGTTTGTTCCCCAGTGGTGGTGCTGTCTTATACGACGACAGGGCCCTTTTTCACACAGCGCGCATTCTACAGGACTGGTTTTGTGAACACCAGAATGAATGATCGCATCTCTCCTGGCGACTGCAGTCACCAGACTCAGTAATATTTGTGGTCTAATTTGGGGAGAAGAGTGTGTGATCGCTATCCAGTTCCGTCATCGTTACCCAAACTTGCCACTGTTTTGAAAGAAGAATGTTTGATTCCCTTGAAAACCATACAGCAACTGCATTTATCCATCAGGTGAGGACTGGAAGCTGTTTCGAATGCTAACGGTTTACATACACCCATTTAGGCACCGTAATGTGTTGTGTTTTTATATTTTTGTACAATACCTGCAGATCTTCGAGTAACGGTCTTGGACTGTTTGCAGTCTCAGATGGCAGAATTTTTTGCAAGCGGCATTTCACAGATCGTAAAGTGAGATGTAATAAATGCTTAAATCGTAATGCTTTATTCTATAATTTTATGTGCAGCTTGTTGGAGATTACTTTCCATATATCCGTCATGCAAAATCATCTGCTGATGCCAGAGGTTGAAAATACCGCTTCAATTGTAGAGTTATTTTATTTTCACACGACCGGTTTCGGGCTCTTACAAGCCCATCTTCAGGTGTCGTAACTTGGTGCTGTGGCCCCCGAGCTACCTATGAGCGGCAGAACAACTGAAGCTATATTTTCAAACTCTGGTATAATGCTCAGTTTAGGATATTTCTCCAACAGGATTGTTTGTATCTGCTGGTGGTTAAAAATTCCATTCGTATAGAATTTGTATTCGTATTGCGCCCAGAAAAACGTACTAATCTATTGTTTCATGCATGTCTAAAGGAGGGGAGTTCAGTTTGTATTTGAGATAGGCTAACGTCTATCAGAACAACTTTCCGCTGAAAGATATCTACATCACGCACCAGATACTAATCTCGACAGATTTTTAATCTATGTCTACTTCAAGTGGCGTTATGTTGACATGTAGCCAAGCACACTGTGTGCTTTCCGCGTCCGCGAATAAAGCGGACGTGTAATGGAAGGGAGCGGAAGCACATCGGAATTGCGTAGGAGCATAGTTATCTAGAAAAATCGATGCACCGTTAAGTGCCTCACAGCAGCCTGGAAAAAGCTTACATATCTTTGGGGAGCATCACATACATGTGAGAGATAAATCTAAGCAGGTAAGTTTTGAGCAAGTAAACTGTTACAGTACAAAACGAGAGCGCCGAATAGCAAGTACTCGTGGTAAAGTCGTGGCCTCTTAATAGTAGATTCCCAGTTCGAGTCCTGGCAAAAACCTTGACGTGAATTTTGGATGTGCTCGAAATTGGAAATTTGTGTTAAATTTCTATACGACCAAATTGCTGAGGTTTTCGGTCCCTAGGCTTAAACACTATTTAATCTAACTTGCGCTAAAGACAACTCACAGACGCATGCCCAGGGAGGACTCGAACCTCCGACGGGGGGAGCCGCGAGAACAAGGCACCTCGGACTGCGCGGCCACCCAGCGCGGGCTTGAATATGCTCTTATTGTCTGTATCCTTAAGCGTTGTAGGAACAGTGACAGTAATTCCCATATTCGTGCGTATGACGATAACTGAGTACTTGGTATCTTAACACTTTACAGTCAAAATTGTACAGACTGTTGTCTTCTTTTTAAGATTCCAACTCCTGGCAAAGATTGGTGCTCCATGTAAGTAGTTCTGATCTTGAAAGCTTATTCTGAAGTACAACTGTGTTATCCCCGGATGTACGTGAACCATCAATTAATCCATCTTCCAGTAGACCCGTTGCCATGTATTTTACCTTCAAAAAAGTTATAGGAACAGTCCACCTCCTCAGCCATCAGTCTGGCTTTCGCAGCCGTGCATTGCGGACTTGTTGTGTATTTCCGCCTGCGGAGAGCTCGCGCTCGCTGTTGTTTACTTTCAGCGGCTGACACGCGTCGGTTACGTGATAGAATCATGGCCAACCCTTCCGAAAATCCACATTACGATTCACGTTCTACAATGATTATATTCGACCAGAGACTCTGTAAGTGGAACACTTCTTTCGCGACGAAGGTAAGTCCCAGCTTCCGACGTTTTGGGCAGCCGTTTTGTCCATATTTAGTGGCAGAGGTGCGTCAAAGTGGTCAATGACGCAGCGTGGTAACGAATACTTCGTGAATCAGGCTTGGACATTGTCGACCACGCAAGCTGAGCATACGTACCATACAAGTTTTCGAACTACCATCCCAGTTCCAGGAGGAAGACGTTATTCCGGCTTTCCGCCCCTATGCCAATATGTATGGTTACACTGCTGAAAGATGGGCACAATTGCAAACACGACCGTGGTGGCCACGCGGCTCTAGGCGCTGCAGTCCGGAACCACGCGACTGCTACGGTCGCAGGTTCGAATCCTGCCTCGGGCATGGATGTGTGTGATGTCCTTAGGTTAGTTAGGTTTAAGTAGTTCTAAGTTCTAGGGGACTAATGACCACAGCAGTTGAGTTCCATAGTGCTCAGAGCCGTTTAAACCATTTTGATCATCAGTTCCCTAGACTTAGAACTACTTAAAGATAACCAACCAAAGGACATCAGACACTTCCATGACCGACCGTAGCATAGGCGTGGTTCCGGAATGAAGCGCCTAGAACTGCTCGGTTACAGCGGCCGGCCATATGATAAACGAACCACGACCGACCGTTATCTTTTGCAGCGAGATGGGCCCCTTTAGAAGATGCTAGGGTAGGATAACTAGAAACATTCTGTGGTTTGTATGATGTTGTATATGTCCAACGATTGCTTTCACGTGTACAGTCACTTTGTTACAACCAGCAACTGGACATATCACTTTAACAAGGGAAGATGGTGCGTACAGATGTTACTAACAGTAAGTCACGGTCACCGCACGTCCTTAGGTTGTAACCTCTCATGCAGCAGAATCGCGATGCCATTTTTCAACAGGGCAAAGCTTATCCACATAGGGCACGTGCATATATGAACAACTTGCGACGTGTTGAAGTACTCCTGCGGTCAGCAAGATCACCAGATTTATCTCCGGTAGAACATGTGTGGGCTCAGCTCGGACGCCCAACATCGTCTTAGAGCCAGTATCCAGGCTATGAAAGATCAATTACAATAGGGCCACCTTTCCTCAGGAGCGGATAAACTACTTTCTCAACAGAATGACTGCGTATGATCAAATCAGAGGGAGTGCAGCATCGTACTAGTAATTGAGTTCATACTGCGAAACTGATTGTAAATTCTATTGAAACAGCATTATATACTGTCTCAACATGGGTGCTTCAAATTTTTGGTAACTGACTTTGGTTATTAATCTTCAAACGATACGACATGCCTGACTATGCTCCACTCATTCACAAGAGTCAAGTCCTTTTATTTCCATAGAAACCACTGGCTACTCATTCTCGTTCAGTACGAATCTGATTATTACTATAGTAAGATCACTTATAAATTATTTCGTGCCCGCATCTCGTGGTCGTGCGGTAGCGTTCTCGCTTCCCACTCCCGGGTTCCCGGGTTCGATTCCCGGCGGGGTCAGGGATTTTCTCTGCCTCGTGATGGCTAGGTGTTGTGTGATGTCCTTAGGTTAGTTAGGTTTAAGTAGTTCTAAGTTCTAGGGGACTGATGACCATAGATGTTAAGTCCATAGTACTCAGAGCCATTTGAACCATTTTTTTTTTATTTTGCACACTGACAAACACACACTCATGCCCGAGGGAAGACTCGAACCTCCGCCGGGGCCAGCCGCACAGTCTATGACTGCAGCGCCTGAGACCTCTCGGCTAATCCCGCGCGGCACAACTCCTTCAATACTTTCTACTTCCAAAAAAATGGTTCAAATGGGCCCGAGCACTATGGGACTAAACATCTGAAGTCATCAGTCCCTTAGAACTTACAACTACTTAAACCTACCTAACCTAAGGACATCACACACATCCATGCCCGAGGCAGGATTCGAACCTGCGACCGCAGCGGTTGCGCAGTTCCAGGCTGAAGCGCTTAGAACCGCTCGGCCACACAGCCGACCATACTTTCTACTTCAACGAGTATGTTTCCCGCGACTCATTCCCTATATGTAGAACTCAGCCGACACAAACCACTACTGACTGCGCTCCCACTAGTGCAAGCACTGTCGGCGCAGGAAGACAGAAAAGACGCGTAACAATCATGAACATTTCAATGTAAGACTCACCGTCTAGCGCATGCTAAGTGTCTCAAAATCTGTTTTAGTAAAAGAGCTTGCTTTAGATAAATATTAATCCGCTGCCTTTGACGTATTTATCAGTTCGTTATCGGTAGCGTTCATGAACACGACAAACTGTAGTGTGCAAGGGTCAGTATGTACGGCACGTTGTGGCCGTAACAGGACGGTGCTGGGAGAACCGTATTACGCTGTGATCAGGAAGGACCGCCTGCCGGCTGCCTCACTTAAATGCTAATCTGGGCCCCCTGGGACGTGCGAGTAACAAAGCTAGGAGGGAGCGCCGTCTCGTTTCGCAACTAGGGCATCTTCTGCCATACTGGAAGGATTGGTAGGTTGGTACGAATGTACTGCGTTTAATTCCGAGAGTCTCTAGATGTTACTGACACTCTAAAGGAAGGAGACATTTGATGAACTTTTGAATCATTCGCATCGGTTACGAATGTCTCTTCTGGTGTAAAAGTAAATTTATGTTGCATGGTTGGCTAGGAGTGCCTCAAAAGGAATGGCAGCCTCCTATTTTGCAAGTTCTCTCAACTGGGCAACACTTCATGGATTAGCGCCCCCTTAACCTACCCCAATAATTCTACCGAGGAAAGGGGACCTACAGTTTAACGTGGAATCCGGACCGCGTATCGTTCCTTGCGTGTCTTCAAAACGCTAGAGCAGAAGCGGAGTGAAAAATTCTGGTGTGTAACTGGGATTGGAACCCGCGACTTTATAGCTTCCTGGCTTGCACTTTAATACTCGTCCACCAAACTCAGGCATGACTTGACCATGCGCTGACAACCGCTGCAGAAATTGCAACGGTTAGCGGGAGTGGGAGAACACGATACAGTACACGTAGCTATCTTTGTCGCTACCTACTTTCTTTCCATTTTAGGGCAACCACACATCACCATGGACTGTGGACGACGGAAAAAGCATCGGGTTCCTTAGAGACAGAGCACAAACTCGAATTGTTTCAACGATGGAGAAGGAAATCGGCCGTACCTTTTCAAAGGAACTATCCCGACATTTTCCTGGAGTGATTTAGGGAAGTCACGGAAAACCTAAATCTGGTTGGCCGGACGGGTATTTGAACCGTCGTTCTCCCGAATGCGA
Source organism: Schistocerca gregaria (assembly GCF_023897955.1). Classification (NCBI taxonomy): domain Eukaryota; kingdom Metazoa; phylum Arthropoda; class Insecta; order Orthoptera; family Acrididae; genus Schistocerca; species Schistocerca gregaria. Next base: position 399,789,682 of record NC_064924.1, on the reverse strand, counting down.
CATCAGTGTGCTAACCAGTGCGCCATCTCTTTCGGTGAGTGTAGGATGAGAGACTCAAAAGTATTTGGGATCTGGTGCTATGGATGGATGTTGAAAATTAGGTGGACTACCAAGATAAGAATTTAGGAGATTCTCCGCAGGATCGGTGAGGATAGACGTACGAATATGTGGGAAACAGTAAAGAGAAGAAGGGACATGATGTAGGAAACATTAACAAGAAGAAAGGACATGTGTTAGGACGTCATGGATTAATTTCCCTGTTACTAGACGGAGCCGTTAGGGGCAAAAATTTTAAGTGAAGACGGAGATTGGAATACATCCAGCAAACAACCGAGAACTTTGGTTGTACGTATCATCTGCGTCTAGTAAATTACGAAGGCACGCTGAAAAGTACCGGGTGATCAATAAGTCAGTATAAATTTGGAAACTGAATAAATCACGTAATAATGTAGATAGAGAGGTAAAAATTGACACACATGCTTGGAATGACATGAGGTTTTATTAGAACCAAAAAAATACAAATAGTTCAAGAAATGTCCGACTGATGGCGCTTCATCTGATCAGAATAGCAATAATTAGTATAACAACGTAAGACAAAGCAAAGTTGATGTTCTTTACAGGAAATGCTCAATAAAACCCATGTCATTCCAAGCATGTGGGTCAATTTTTACCTATCTATCTACATTATTCCGTGGTTTATTAAGTTTTCAAATTTATACTGCCTTTTTGATCACCCGGTAATACTGCCGATTTTTTTTGCGAAAACTCTGTAAAAGTTTTTAAACAAACAAGCTTAATTAACATTTTACATCTTTATTCTTCATGTCTACCTATTTATTTCTCAACGTAATCAACCTGCCAACAACAAATGTGTCCCAACGAGCGACCTTTTTCTTGATACCGTCGGTGTAGAATGTTTGACTTTTATGACGAAGCCACAACCTCACATCTGCCACCACCGCTTCATCAGTGAAGTCTTTGAAGAAGTGCTTTAAGTTTTGGAAATAGGTGAAAGTCGAATGAGGCCAAGTTGGGACTGTATAGAGGATAAACGACGACATTGAACGCAAGGCGTCGGATTGCAGCAGGTGTCGCAGCGCTCGTGTCTGGCCTGGCATTAACATGCTGAAGGAGCGGGTGCTCCGTGTGTGTGGTCGAACTCTTTGAATTCGAAGCTCTTGTTACAGCACGGCGTTCCTCCACACTGACATGCAGTGTGACAATAAAATCGTCATAACTTCTGAACGGTTTCTGTTAGGACCTTCAAACTGCGGTTTGCCGCCAGGCATGATGGGAATTAGTATGCCATACGGACGCGCCTTGTTGTTGTCGGCTTTTTCACGTGAAAATGTCACGGTACAGCGTGCCTGAGCATATAGCGCTTGTGAAGGCCTACTGTGCGAGTAATAACAGCCCAACTGCAGCTCAAAGGAAGTTTGCGACCGAGTTCAAGCGGAAGACAAGCCGGTCCAAGTACACTCCTGGAAATGGAAAAAAGAACACATTGACACCGGTGTGTCAGACCCACCATACTTGCTCCGGACACTGCGAGAGGGCTGTACAAGCAATGATCACACGCACGGCACAGCGGGCACACCAGGAACCGCTGTGTTGGCCGTCGAATGGCGCTAGCTGCGCAGCATTTCTGCACCGCCGCCGTCAGTGTCAGCCAGTTTGCCGTGGCACACGGAGCTCCATCGCAGTCTTTAACACTGGTAGCATGCCGCGACAGCGTGGACGTGAACCGTATGTGCAGTTGACGGACTTTGAGCGAGGGCGTATAGTGGGCATGCGGGAGGCCGGGTGGACGTACCGCCGAATTGCTCAACACGTGGGGCGTGAGGTCTCCACAGTACATCGATGTTGTCGCCAGTGGTCGGCGGAAGGTGCACGTGCCCGTCGACCTGGGACCGGACCGCAGCGACGCACGGATGCACGCCAAGACCGTAGGATCCTACGCAGTGCCGTAGGGGACTGCACCGCCACTTCCCAGCAAATTAGGGACACTGTTGCTCCTGGGGTATCGGCGAGGACCATTCGCAACCGTCTCCATGAAGCTGGGCTACGCTCCCGCACACCGTTAGGCCGTCTTCCGCTCACGCCCCAACATCGTGCAGCCCGCCTCCAGTGGTGTCGCGACTGGCGTGAATGGAGGGACGAATGGAGACGTGTCGTCTTCAGCGATGAGAGTCGCTTCTGCCTTGGTGCCAATGATGGTCGTATGCGTGTTTGGCGCCGTGCAGGTGAGCGCCACAATCAGGACTGCATACGACCGAGGCACACAGGGCCAACACCCGGCATCATGGTGTGGGGAGCGATCTCCTACACTGGCCGTACACCTCTGGTGATCGTTTAGGGGACACTGAATAGTGTACGGTACATCCAAACCGTCATCGAACCCATCGTTCTACCATTCCTAGACCTGCAAGGGAACTTGCTGTTCCAACAGGACAGTGCACGTCCGCATGTATCCCGTGCCACCCAACGTGCTCTAGAAGGTGTAAGTCAACTACCCTGGCCAGCAAGATCTCCGGATCTGTCCCCCATTGAGCATGTTTGGGACTGGATGAAGCGTCGTCTCACGCGGTCTGCACGTCCAGCACGAACGCTGGTCCAACTGAGGCGCCAGGTGGAAATGGCATGGCAAGCCGTTCCACAGGGCTACATCCAACATCTCTACGATCGTCTCCATGGGAGAATAGCAGTCTGCATTGCTGCGAAAGGTGGATATACACTGTACTAGTGCCGACATTGTGCATGCTCTGTTGCCTGTGTCTATGTGCCTGTTGTTCTGTCAGTGTGATCATGTGATGTATCTGACCCCAGGAATGTGTCAATAAAGTTTCCCCTTCCTGGGACAATGAATTCACGGTGTTCTTATTTCAATTTCCAGGAGTGTATGTTAACAATGAAGAATTTGATTGACAAGTTAGAGAGAACGGGTAGTGTTCGTGATGACAGTGTTGGCAATGTAGATCGTCTAAAAAGGGTGAAAACGCCTGAAAACATGGAGAGGAAACGCGTTGTGGTTAAAACCAGCCCCAGGAAACCGGTAAGACGAGTTGCACAACAATTGGTAAACAGTCGGGAGACACTGCGACAAACTGTTGTTGCAGACCTGCGTCTGTTCTCACAGAAAATTCAAACCCATGAGCCATCAAGCCACAGGGCCATGGAACAGCGGCTGTGTTTCACCAGCACCACTATCCACCGAATTGACGAACAGGACATTTATGCGATGATTTAGTGACGAAACCCACTTTCATTTTGATAGGTTCCTCAATAAGCAAAATTGTCGCATTTGGGGGACTGAGGATCAGCATTTCGCCATCGAGAAGTCTCTTCAACGTTAACGGATGAATGTGTGGTGGGCGATGTCCAGTCACTGAATAATCGGTGCAATATTCCTTGATGACACGGTGACTACCACATGGTACGTGAAGGTTTTGATAGATGGTTTCATCCCCATTATCCAAACTGACACTGATTTCTACTGGATGTGCTTCATGCAAGATTGAGCTCGAACGCATCGAAGCAGGTGAGTGTTTGATCTCCTGGAGGGGCACTTTGGGGACTGCATTCTGACTCTGGGGTAGCCTGAGACCACTGGCATGAGCCTCGATTGGTAGCCATATCCTCTGGATCTGACCTTATGCGACTTCTTTATGTGGGGCTATATTAAAGACAAGATGTACAGCAATAACCCAAAAACCATTGCTGAGCTGAAAACAGCCATTAAGGAGATCATCGACAGCATCGATGCTCACACATCAGCGGGTCATGCAGAATTTCTCTATTATTTTGCGCCACATCATCGGCAGTGATGGTAGGCATATTTAACATGTCATAACCTAAACCGGAATATCTGTAATGCCGTTTACATGCTGAATAAAGTGTTTGCACACCGTAATTTGTAACTAATTTACGTTTTTTGTCATATAGTTCAGTAATTGTCATCTTGTAGTTACACTCCGGCATCTTACATGCTACAATACGGAGCCCTGTAGCGGCAGTGTTTCAACTTGCGCCAGCGAAGTGGGAAAATTGACAGTGTAATATGCATGGCATGTAATAACCCAAAAGATATTGACAAGAGAGTAACTAATTCTGAGACATTACTTGTGTTAAGAATTTTTTCTTGTTGATGTTTATGGTGTAGTTGATATTTGTGACTGCAGGATTTCTCGGTTTATTCCAGTGACAAAATCTTCTCGGGTGGTGAGTCGAGTGTGGACGTTGTCTTGTTGCAACGTTTCAATGAGTTCCGTAGAACGCAGCATGGCCTCAGTGCGGGCATCGAGTCCCAGTGTTGTCATTCTGTCCGCGGATACATTTTATTCCAAGCCCTGGCTAGGTCATCTACGAAGATGTTGAATAGAGTTGTTATATACGCTACTTGGTATTTCCCACATGTATTAAGTGCAATTCTTTGATATGTGGTACTTACATTTACACTGAGGTATCAAAAGTCACTGGATACCTCCTAATATCCTGTCGAACCTTCTTTGCCCAACGTAGTGCCGCTACTCGAAGTGGCATGAACTCAGCAAGTAGTTGGAAGTCCCCTGCAGAAATATTGAGCCTAGCTATCTGAACAGCCGTCCGTAATTGCGAAGGTGTTGCCGGTGCGATGTATTGTGCACGACCTGTCCCGTAAATGTTCGATGGGATCCATCTGGGTGGTCAAACCATTCGCCCAAACTGTCCAGAATCTTCTTCAGACCAATCGCGAACAATTAAGGTCCAGTGGCATGGGGCAATGCCATTCATAAAAGTTCCATCATTGTTTGGGAACATGAAGTCCATGAAAGGCTACAAATGATCTACATGTAGCCCAACATAACCATTTTCAGTCAAAGATCGGTTCAGCTGGACCAGGGGGTCCAGCGAATTCCATGTAAACACAGCCCACGGCATTACGTGGTCACCACCAACTTCCACAGTGCACTGTTGACAACTTGTGTCCATGGACTCTAGGGTTTGCGTCACTCTCGAAACTACTGTCAGTTCTTACCAAGTGTTATAGAGGCTCATCTGACCAAGCCACTGCTTCTCAGTAGTCTAGGGCTCAACAGACATGGCCACGAGCCCAGGAGAGAGTCTGCAGGCGATGTCGTGCTGTTTGGTCCGCAGCTCGTGGTGTCGAGATCGAGTTCTAGGTTTCCGTGCACGGGGTCCCGGATTCGATTCCCGGCAGGGTCATGGATTTTCACCTGCCTCGAGATGACTGGGTGTTTGTGTTGCCCTCATCATTTCATCATCATTCGTGAAATTGGTGAGATTGGACTGCGCAAAGGTTGGGACTTTTTATCGGCGCTGACAACCTTGCAGTTGAGCGGAACGCAAACCAAACATCATCATCATCATCGTGCTGTTAGCAAAGGCACTGCAGTGGGTCGTCTGCTGCCATAGCACATTAACCACAGATTTCGCCGCGCTGCTCTAACAGATACGTTCACCATACGTCCCTCATTAATTTCTGCGGTTATTTCACGCAGTGTCGCTTGTCTTTTAGCACTGACAACTCTACGCAAGCACTGCTACTCTCGGTCGTTAAATAATGCCATCGGCCACTGCGTTCTTAGCGATGAGAGGTAATGCAGAAATTTGGTATTCTGGGCACAGCCTTGACACTGTGGATCTGGGAATATTGAATTCCCTAACGGGTCTAGCGGTTCTAGGCGCTCAGTCCGGAACCGCGAGACTGCTACGGTCGGAGGTTCGAATCCTGCCTCGGACATGGATGTGTGTGATGTCCTTAGGTTAGTTAGGTTTAAATAGTTCTAAGTTCTAGAGGTCTGATGACCACAGATGTTACGTCCCATAGTGCTCAGAGCCCAGCCAATTCCCTAACGCTTTTCCAAATGGCATGTCCCAAGCTTCTAGCCCCAACTATTATTCCGCGCTTAAAGTCTGTTAATTTCCGTCATGCGGCCATAATTGCGTTGGAAATCTTTCCACAAGAATCGTTTGAGTTCAAACGACAGTTCCGTCAAAGCACTGCCGTTTTACACCTTGTGTACCCGATAATTCCGCCATCTGTATATAGGCATATCACTATCCCATGACGTTTGTCACCTCATTGTACTTACTTTTTAGCATTTTGAATCACGTTGCTATTACACTGCCAGCCGGTGTGGCCGAGCTGTTCTAGGGGCTTCAGTCTGGAACCGTGCGACCACTACGGTCGCAGGTTCAAATCCTGCCCCGGGCATGGATGTGTGTGATGTCCTTAGGTTAGTTAGGTTTAAGTAGTTCTAAGTTCTAGGGGACAGATGACCTCAGACGTTAAGTCCCATAATGCTCAGAGCCATTTGAACCATTTGCTATTACACTGCCAAAGATGACATTTAATCTGTGTTTGCACCTCTGAAAGTGTAATATTTTTCGCACTGTTGTTCAATTTTATTGCAATCTCTTTGACGACGATAGTCATTTAAAATCTAATGATGGCTTTGTAAGCCGAATACTGGCACTCGAAATAACTTAATATTGTAGAATATCTACATTTGTCACTTATTGTGGAGAAAGTTATGGTGGAGAAACATGGACAATGACAGAAAGGGACTGGGCAGACTGCAAGCAGGGGAAATGAAATTTCTCAGAGCAGTTAAGGGAAAAACAAGAATGGACAGAGTAAGGAATGTAGAGATTAGAAAGGACCTCAAAGAAGAAAGTATGAGAGAAGAAATTGAAAGAAAGAGATTAAGATGGTATGGGCATGTAAAGAGGATGCATGGGCACAGACTCCCCAAAATTATGGAAGAACTAAAGATGGATGGGAAAAGACCTAGAGGACACCCAAGAACACGGTGGAAAATGGGAGTGAGAATATCTGTTGAATGGAGAGGTGTGACCTGGCAGCAAGTGGAGGAAGAGAAGTGGTGGGAGGACCAAGCCTAATGGAGAGGACTCATCAGCTCATCAGCACCAGACAAGGCAGTAGCTGGAGCGGGATTCGGATATAGATAGATCTACATTTTGTACTTTACGTTTATAATTACTTAGGCAGTAGTTTTCTCGATAGTATTCGTAAGCTCTCCGCCAAAACAGTCCGCAGTTCGTGGTCTGGTGGCCAGCGTTACTGCCTCTGGATCATGGGGTCCCAGGTTCGATTCCCGGCCGGTTTGAGGATTTTCTTTGCCCGGGGACTGGGTGTTCGTGTTGTTCTCATCATTATTTGTGATAGTGGCTAGATTGAACTCTGAGTGTGAAAGGATTGGGACTTTGTACTGGTGCTGATGACCGCGCAGTTGACCGCCCCACAAACCAAACATCATCATCCGCCAAAACATCTGAGGTGCTTATAGAAAATAAGGGGGCGTATCTGCAAAAACGCGTGTCTTTGAGCCAGACTTAAGAGGTAGTCGCTGACAGATGGATTGTTTCTCTAACGTCACGCTGCCTTGTCTGCGGTATTATACCAAAGACCACCGTATCTTATCGGAGGCGGGGCGGTGAAAGCGCAGCGTTTGTCTATCGCACGTGGGAGGCCGCCCGCTGTCAGTACGTGCGCGCCAGTATGAGCGTATACACGCACGTCCTGGACCGCTGCCGACGCGCCGTCAGCGCGCCCGATGGCGCCGGCGGGGACGCCGTGTCGCCAGCAATAGCAGGGGCTGCCTCCGGGGTCAACAGGCTGATGGACCGCCTGCGGGACTCGCGGGCCGCCGAGATGCTGAGGGACGCCCGCGAGATAGACCCCGTCTGCGAGCTCAAGAGGGTGCACCTAGCCAGGATGACCATCAAGGTCGGTCGCACACATTAACCTTCCTGAGGCTACGCTCCGGCGAGCGCAACGCGGGTTTTGCCAAACATCTCATGCTACTCTACAGTATCAGTTGTTTTGGTTGCCAGATGACCCACAGCCACGGCGAACTATCTAAATGAACACATGATTTATTACTATGCAAATCACGCTTACGTGTTTCGTAGACGTTACTTGGAATCCTTTCTTACCAGTTCTCTACATTCCCCTCTCAAATACAACGTGGGGATAGTGAATAACTAAATTTTTCCGCGAGTTATAGGTTGACTCTTACAGAGAAGACAACCGTAACCAACCAGTTTTTACAATGCAGGTTACTTATTTAAATAGCGCTATTACTGGTTTCGAACCGAAAGGTTCCTTTTCAGACTGCTAATTCACTTTAAGATTACATTAGCTTTCACATTTTATTTTCCCAAATGATGAAATTTCCTTGGTGTGGTGGTGTCCTACAACCAAAATAAGATGTGAGACAGTGTCTTTTCAACCGTAATTGTGTCTCAGAGATTTTAAATGGTGTAAAAAAATTATTCTAGTGGAAAAGTTTTGGTTATTTACATACAAGGAACGTAATTTGTTTACATCATTTAAAATCTCTGTGAGACAAAATTGTGCTTAAAAAGAGATTGTCTCACAGCTTATTTTGGTTGTAGGACACCACCACCCCAAGGAAACTTCATCATCTGGAGAAACAAAAAGCGAAAGCTAATGTAAGATGTATGTCGTCTGAAGATGAACCATTCTGTTCGAAACCGGTAACGGCTCTGTTTAAATGAATAAATAGCTTGTAAAAAGTGGATGGTTGCTGTTGTTTCCTCTGTAAGAGTCAACCTACATTTTGTATGTCAGTTTTCGACAAAATAGCATTTTACGAGAGAGCACCAATTTCCCTTATTTTATGACTATGGTCGCTTCTCCATGTGTAGGTAGAATTCAATAAAATATCGTGCCACTCGGAGAAGAAAGTTGGCGATCCAAGTATCTCACTGCAATGCCTTCGTTTTGATAGTTACCACCCGAACACGCTTATAATACCCGTCAAGCTTTCTCCCTTATTTCGCGATGATACAAAACAACTTGCCATCCATTGAACTTTTTCGATACCATCCATCGCTCTCTCCTGGCAATGATCCTTTACCACCCAGCAGTAGTTGAACTCTCCCTCTCCGACCGAGAAGGGCAGATACACTTGTAACGGAGAATATTTGAGAATGAAGATATGCGCACATATTTCGCTGCCGGGAAAAAAGCCTCGCAGTGTATAAATCGCGTGAGAGAATATTAATTATTACGGGCGCGCCAATGTTATTCCGCTCCTGGACATCAGACTTCGTAGTTAGATAATAGCTGCAGACTGTAAAAAAGTTTGTTACCATTAGTAGCGATCGGTTGAGATTGTAGAAAATGGTTGACAAGTGTTCGCAGCCGTCATTCAAGAAAGCGTCACAAGTACTTACAGAAACTGGAAGCTCCGATATCTCAGCTGTGAAAATGGTGATTAGTACTCTTAAAATAAACAAATGGTTCAAATGGCTCTGAGCACTATGGGACTCAACTGCTGTGGTCATTAGTCCCCTAGAACTTAGAACCACTTAAACCTAACTAACCTAAGGACATCACACACATCCATGCCCGAGGCAGGATTCGAACCTGCGACCGTAGCAGTCGCACGGTTCCGGACTGCGCGCCTAGAACCGCGAGACCACCGCTGCCGGCTCTTAAAATAAACACACAAACACAATTTGCAGTTAACGCAATTATTACTAACTAATAGTTTTAAATGCTTACATAAGAAGCGACCAGGGCAGGAGACAGAAAGCTGGCTGAAGCAGAAGAAAAAAATGTCTCAAAACATGTGATGAACAACTTACAAAAATCCAGAGATAACATTATTTTGATTTCTATCACAGTTACTGATTTCCAGAGGGAAATAAATGGATGTATCGTTACAAACTGTAGAAGAGGAAGTACAAGAGTAGTGCTAGACCGTCTCTTTACAAGATTTATTGCAGATTCAACGTGTTCTGCAAATAAAACGCAGTCGACTTTCCCACAACGATTGCTCTACGATGGATCCAATTTAAGTTCATTGTACTTCTGTTTCTTAGGATAGACATGTAGTTGAATCGACAATTTTTAACTTGTAAATTTATCATATAACCGAAATGTAAAGGAATTTTTTGTTACTGCTCATGTGGAAGACCTCACCCCCTGTATTTTTCTGGGACAATAGCTACATTTCGCACAATACAGTAACTCCTCCAGATCGCCCTGATGGCTTCACAAGACGGCAAGCGACGGAAATATAAGCAAAAAGACTAAGAGAGCTGTTCATACTGTCTGCAAAACCGCTTTTATAGATTGAGAAGAACAGACGGCCGACAAACTTTCGGTTTCACTAGATGCCTTCCCGTCAATTACTACGCATTTTTTCCCCAACAAGGATTCACGAAACCTGTTGTGCAGCTGAGACCAAACACAACAGGCAGGCAATACGGTTAGACGGCAGGTGTGACAAACGATGTCAAAAACCTAGAATTTTATGAAAATAGAATCAAGATCCCCTCTCAATTGCACTTCGTGAAAATAAAGAGCTAGTCATGTTTCTTAAGATCACTATTTTCTGAACAGGTGTTGATTATATGTCAATAGATAGTTTACTTCGAGGAATGCCATAATGTTGGAACACCGTATACGTTCCAAAATCCTTTTATAAATCAATGCCAATGAAACTGGTACATAATTCAGCTGAGTATTTCTATTTACACTGTAGCACCAAAGAAACTGGTATAGGAAAGCGTATTCAAATACACAGATATGTAAACAGGCAGAATACGGTGCTGCGGTGAGCAACGCCTATATAAGACAACAAGTGTCTAGCGCAGTTGTTAGATAGGTTACTTCTGCTACAATGGCAGGTTATCAAGATTTAAGTGAGTGGTGTTGTAGTGGGCGTGCAAGCGATGGAACACAGCATCTCCGAGGTAGCGATGAAGTGGGGATATTCCCTTACGATCATCTCATAAGTGTGCCGTGAATATCAGGAATCCGGTAAAACGACAAATCTCCGACATCGCTGCGGTCGGAAAAAGATCCTGCAAGAACGGGACCAACGACGACTTAAGAGAATCATTCAACGTGACAGAAGTGCAACCCTTCCGCAAATTGCTGCAGATTTCAATGCTGGGCCGTCAACAAGTGTCAGCGTGCGAACCATTCAAAGCAACATTATCGATGTGGGCTTTCAGAATCGAAGGCCCATTCGTGTACCCTTGATGATTGCACAACACAAAGCATCAAGCCTCTCCCGGTCCCGCCAACTCCGACATTGGACTGCTAATGACTGGAAACATGTTGCTTGGTCAGACGAGTCTCGTTTCAAATTGTGTCGAGCGGATGGACGTGTACAGGTATGGAGACAACCTCACGAATCTATGAACCCTGCATGTTAGCAGGGGACTGCTCAAGCTGGTGGAGGCACTTTAATGGTGTGCGAAGAGTGTAGTTGGAGTGATATGGGACCCCTGAAACGGCTAGATACGACTGACAGGTGACTCGAACGTAAATAACCTGTCGGATCACCTGCATCCATTCATATTCATTGTGCGTTCCGACGGACTTGGTCAATTCCAGCAGGACAATGCGACACCCCACACGTCCAGATTTGTTACAGAGTGACTCCAGGACTCTCTTCTGAGTTTAAACACTTCCGCTGGCCACCAGACTCCCCAGACATGAGCATTATTGAGCGTATTGGGATGCCTTGCAACCTGCTGGTCAGAAGAGATCTCCACCCCCTCTCACTCTTACGGATCTGTGAACAGCCCTACATGATTCATGGTGTCACTTCCCTCCAGCACTATTTCAGACGTTAGTCGAGTTCATGCCACGTTGCGTTGCGGCACCTCTGCGTGCTCGCGGGGGACCTACACGGTATTAGGCAGGTGTACCAGTTTCTTTGGCTCTACAGTGTACTTTCTTTTGTATTGGTGTGACATATGAAGCTTTCCAACTTAACGTATTGATCTTTCTTCGAGTGAGCGGTTGTGTTTGATTTCATTTTACTACACCGACTGCAATTAAAGAAATCATTTATTTTTTCTGTTACTCAACAATTCCATATGTGAAGACATTTCCAAATCATCTCATCAAAACCGGTATGTTTGACTTGAAGTTCAAGAACTCATAAAATCAAGTAATGATGTGAACCTCAAGCCATTCCACGATTTCTTGGAATCAGCTCAAGCATGTCCATTTCGATGGATCACACCACACAGCCTAAATCATGTAGTAACGATATATTTTAACCCATTCAATGCCAGTCAGTGTCATAAAATGTAGTCATTCTGATAATTATGGTTCTCTTTGCTTATAAGAGGGCCCGCAGACGTAGAATCCTTTTGTAACCAAGTCATATTACTGATCCGGAGTATTGCTGAGATAGCTTTATCACGAAACTGGTCATGTATTCAGTACCTGCACTGCCCGTAACGGCGGAGGAATCACCAATGATCAACGGCCTGAGAATGCAGAAGGCAATGGAAACCACTGCATTAAAGACACATAACTTGTATCCACAGAACATGTGGCCTGTGATTCAAGAAATGTCATGATGACTCCGAAATAGTCCCCCATTCGGATCTTCTGGAGGGGACTGCCAAAGGGGAGGTGACCATGAGAAAAAGATTGATTACTCAACAAAAGGATAACGTTCTACGAGTAAGCGCATAGAATGTCAGAAGGTTGAATATGGTAAGATAGCTCGAAATTCAGAAATGGAAAATGCATAGGCTCGATGTAGATACAGTAGGAGTCAGTGAAGCGAAATGAAAAGAAGACAAGGATTTCCGGTCAAATCAGTATAGGGTAATATGAATAGCAGCAGAAATGGCATAACCGGAGCAGGTTTTGTTATGAATAGGAAGGCAGGGCAGAGAGTGTGTCACTGTGAATCGTCCAATGATAGGGTTGTTCTTTTCAGAAGCGGTAGCAAACCAACACCGACAACGATAGTTCAGGTATACATGCCGACGTCGCAAGCTGAAGATGAAGAGATAGAGAAAGTGTATGAGGGTACTGAAAGGGTAATACAATATGTAACGGAGGATGAAAATCTACTTGTCATGGGGGACTGGATTGCAGTTGAAGGGGAAGAAGTAGAAGAAACGGTTACCGTACAGGATTATATGGGTTTGGGACAACGAATTAGAGAGGAGAAAGACTAATTGAGTTGTGTAACAATTTTCAGCTAGTAATAGCTAATATTCTGTTCAAGAATCACAAGAGGAGAAGGTATACTTGGAAAAGCCGGGTGATACAAAAAGATTCCAGTTAGATTACATCACGGTCAGACAAAGATTCCGAAATCAAATTCTAGATTGTAAGGTGTACCCAGGAGCAGATATAGACTCAAATCATAAAGTAGTAGTGATGAAGAGCAGGCTGAAGTTTAACAAATTAGTCAAGAAGAATCAATACGCAAAGAAGTGGGATACAGAAGTACCAAGGAATGGCGACGTCTCCTTGAAGTTCTCTGAGGCTGTAGATACTGCAATAAAGAATAGGCAGTACAGTTGAAGAGGATTGAACATTTCTAAAAAGAGCAATCACAGAAGCTGGAAAGAAAACCGTAGGTACAAAGAAGGTAACTGCAAAGAAACTGTGGATAACGGATGAAATACTTCAGCTGATCGATGAAAGAAGGAAGTGCAAAAATGTTCAGGGACATTCAGCAATACAGAAATACAAGTCGCTTAGGAATGAAATAAACAGGAAGTGCAGGGAAGCTAATACGAAATGGCTGCATAAAAATGTGAAGAAATCGATAACGAAATGACTGTCGGAAGGACTGACTCAGCATATAGGAAAGTCAAAACAGCTTTCGGTGAAATTAAAAACAAGGGTGGTAACATTAAGAGTGCAACCGGAATGCCATTATTAAATGCAGAGGAGAGATCGTATGGGTGAAAAGAGTACATTGAAGACCTCTATGAGGAGGCAGATTTGTCTGATGTGATAGAAGAAGAAACAGGAGTTGATTTAGATGAGATAGGGGATCCAGTATTTGAATCAGAATTTAAGAGAGCTTTGGAGAAATTAAGATCAAATGAGGCAGAAGTGATGGATAACATTCAATCAGAATTTCTGTAATCATTAGGGGAAGTGGCGACAAAATGACTATTCACGTTGGTGTGTAGAATGTATGAGTCTGGCAGGATACCGTCTGACTTTCAGATAAATATGATCCACACAATTCCGAAGACTGCAAGATCTGGCAAGTGCGAGAATTATCGCACTTAACAACCCATGCTTACAAGTTGCTGACAAGAATAACATACGAAATAATGGGAAAGAAAATTGAGGATATGTTAGATGACGATTAGTTTGGCCTTAGGAAAGTTAAAGGCACCAGAGAGGCAATTCTGACTTTTCGATTAATAATGGAAGCAAGGCTGAAGAAAAATCAAGACACGTTCATGGGATTTGTCGACTTGGAAAAAGCTTTCGAGAATGTAAAGTGGTGCAAGACGTTTGAAATTCTAAGAAAAATAGGGGTAAGCTATAGGGAAAGACGGGTAATAAACAACATGTATAAGAACCAAAAGGGAATAATAACCGTAGACGACCAAGAACGAAATGCTCAGATTAAAAAGGGTGTAAGACACGGAAGTAGTCCTTCGTCCCTACTGTTCAATCTGTACATCAAAGAAGCAATCATGGAAATAAAAGAAAGGTTCAGGAGTGGAATTAAAATTCAAGATGAAAGGGTATCAATGATACGATTCGCTGATGACATTGCTATCCTGTGTGAAAGTGAAGAAGAATTACATGATCTGCTGAAAGGAATAGACTGTGTCGTGACTACGGAATATGGATTGAGAGGAATTGGAAGGAAGACGAACGTAAAGAAGTAGCAGACATGAGAACAGCGAGAAATTTAACATCAGGATTGATGGTCACGAAGTAGATGAAGTTATGGAATTCTGCTGGCTAGGTAGCAAAATAACCAATGACTGACGGATCAAGGAGGACATCAAAAGCAGACTAGCACTGGAAGAAAGGCCATTTCTGACCAAGAGAAGTCTACTGGTATCAAACACAATACTTAATTTGAGGAAGAAATTTCTGAGAATATACGTTTGGAGCACAGAATTGTATGGTACTGAAACTTGGACTATGGGAAAACCGGAACGGAGGAGAATCGAAGCATTTGAGATGTGGTGCTACAGACGAATGTTGAAAATTAAGTGGACTGATAAGGTAAGGAATGAGGAGGTTCTGCGCAGAATCGGAGAGGAAAGCACTGACAAAGAGAAGGGACAGGATGATTGGACATCTGTTAAGACATCAGACACTGACTTCCATAGTACTAGAGGGAGCTGTAGAGGGCAAAAACTGTAGAGGAAGACAGAGATTGGAATACAACCGGCTGATAATTGAGGACGCAGGTTGCAAGTGCTACTCTGAGATGAACAGGTTGGCACAGGACAGAAATTCGTGACGGGCCTCATCAAACCAGTCAGAAGACTGATCACTCAAGAAAAACAAGAAGCACGTTTCACTGTATTTCCAGTTTTGCTATTTCACATACGTGAAGTAAATGTATCAGCATGAGCTGAATGCACCAGTGTCGCGATGCGTACAGAGGAAGGAGCGAGCGGTAGGCTCTCACGCTGGCAAGCAGAGATGGTTGGCCGTCTGGTGCTTTCAGAGTCAGTGGGACGAGGCGCAGGTGCAGGAATCACTCATGACGTCAGCAGAAAGGTACGTAGGGAAAGTACATTTAGTCTGGAAATCAAGTAACTGTTATTAATAATTATTTGCTAACAAAAGTTTCCTTTTGCCATCCAGACATTAGGAGGATCTGTAGGTCGTAGATACTATTCTTCAGTAGTTTTATTGAGCCAGGAAATATTGACATTAACAAATAAATGAACTTTGTCATAACCGATGATGTACGATCGTATACGAACTATACCGATTGCGTGCTCAAGTTAACAGACAGTGCGCCATAGTCGTCAGTCGTCGATAGAATATCTTTCGATCTAGTCATGCGGTAGACGATGCTCTCGAACCGTTAACAGTTATGTTATAATCAGTGTAAACAATTTCATTTTACAGCGTTTCTTAAATAAAGGAACCATAATGGCATCACATGTAAAGTTTAATTGCATAAAAGCTTCCTGCCGCTTTATTACGTAAAACATAGACATAAGTATTGTACTTTTAGCGCTGCTACGGCTCTGCAAGGGACATAAAACTACGAGAGCATCTCCACGTAACAGGTAGGAAGAATTTCTACGCGGCGGCTCATTTAGTCAGTTCAATGACGAACTGGTTTAATTATCGCAAAACTCTGGTGGGAAAAGGTGTCTATTTATACCGAACATCCCTTTTACCACCATCTACGGACTCACAGGCTAAACTGATACATTTCTGGAGGTTTAATACGAGAGCGGAGGAGTTCTTGCACCTTGCATCATCGATATAAATATAGGTGAAAGAGGTTTTCCTCCACTGAGTATCACTAAGTTGTCTCTTCAGAACACAATGTGTTTATTTCTTATTTATCTGTACATATAGATAAGCAGGCGTTTGCGACAGATACTGAAACTATGTATTTGACGCCAAGGAACCTTCCTTAATTTTGAAGCAGTGTTAATACATGGCTTGATGGTGGTCGCTTGACCGGCAGTAGATACCTGGAAACGAATAATAATTAAAACAAATTTTGGTGGAAATCGGGAAATCGATTATTTCGGTAAGATGTCTGGCTATGATATCTCCACTTCAGATATGTAAAGAACGTGCACATGTGGGTAACATAGACTCCTTACACATTTTGTGGGTACTCCGCTGAGTTGTGTGGATACCGGGATTTTAACAACAACATCCTTAGTAAGGTGCTGCCTTTTTTACCTAAGTTACTACAAAACGCAGAGGCAAAGAATAGTGTCATGTCCGTTAACGCGACTGTAATTAGATTACTTATCTTCCACATGTAGGAATATCTTATCTTGGAAAATAAAAATATTACAATGTCTGATATTTAGCCGTATTCTATGTCCAGCCCGTCTATAAGAATAGCAAACGGAAACAAGGATTATGCCTTCGTTTTGCTTCCTCAACATCTCATATTAATCGTGTCACATTACGCAACCAGAGTGTTGATAATTGTAAGTAATACTGAGAAATGAACCTTACGTGCAGATGGAGAGATTTCCGGTAGCGATAACACCAAGGAGGACTATGTGTGAACAGTGTAGCCACTATCATGATTTACTGCGACAATTTCCGGCCTGAAAGGGGACGATGCGCTGATAGAGCACCCAAGGCCAGCCGTGATAAAGGGAATACGAAAAGCGCAATACACGCGTCAGCGACCTTACGACAGCGCACAGTTGTTATCGGACAGTCGTAATACAAATACAGACTGCCGCGTCGTTGGGAAACTGACGTGTGGAGTAAATGTCACGCTTTGTCCTCATTTACACTTTTACAGTACAATCCCCGTGCACCCACTTCTCGCTTTATCCATAGTACTCTCCCAGGCGATCTGTGCCCTAATGAGCATTTACGGGATGTGATGTAAAGGCGTCTGACCGTGTCTAGATTACTGGTGAGCTCCTTTGACCAGTTGGGGCAGTAAGTAAATGGAATACTGTCATCGAAGACATCTAGTCTATCTACGACTTAGAGAGTGTGATAGGATATAACGTTCGCCACAGAAATACACTCCTGGAAATGGAAAAAAGAACACATTGACACCGGTGTGTCAGACCCACGATACTTGCTCCGGACACTGCGAGAGGGCTGTACAAGCAATGATCACACGCACGGCACAGCGGACACACCAGGAACCGCGGTGTTGGCCGACGAATGGCGCTAGCTGCGCAGCATTTGTGCACCTCCGCCGTCAGTGTCAGCCAGTTTGCCGTGGCATACGGAGCTCCACCGCACTCTTTAACACTGGTAGCATGCCGCGACAGCGTGGACGTGAACCGTATGTGCAGTTGACGGACTTTGAGCGAGGGCGTATAGTGGGCATGCGGGAGGCCGGGTGGACGTACCGCCGAATTGCTCAACACGTGGGGCGTGAGGTCTCCACAGTACATCGATGTTGTCGCCAGTGGTCGGCAGAAGGTGCACGTGCCCGTCGACCTGGGACCGGACCGCAGCGACGCACGGATGCACGCCAAGACCGTAGGATCCTACGCAGTGCCGTAGGGGACCGCACCGCCACTTCCCAGCAAGTTAGGGACACTGTTGCTCCTGGGGTATCGGCGAGGACCATTCGCAACCGTCTCCATGAAGCTGGGCTACGCTCCCGCACACCGTTAGGCCGTCTTCCGCTTACGCCCCAACATCGTGCAGCCAGCCTCAAGTGGTGTCGCGACAGGCGTGAATGGAGGGACGAATGGAGACGTGTCGTCTTCAGCGATGAGAGTCGCTTCTGCCTTGGTGCTAATGATGGTCGTATGCGTGCTTGGCGCCGTGCAGGTGAGCGCCACAATCAGGACTGCATACGACCGAGGCACACAGGGCCAACACCCGGCATCATGGTGTGGGGAGCGATCTCCTACACTGGCCGTACATCTCTGGTGATCGTCGAGGGGACACTGAATAGTGCACGGTACATACAAACCGTCATCAAACCCATCGTTCTACCATTCCTTGACCCGCAAGGGAACTTGCTGTTCCAACAGGACAATGCACGTCCGCATGTATCCCGTGCCACCCAACGTGCTCTAGAAGGTGTAAGTCAACTACCCTGGCCAGCAAGATCTCCGGATGTGTCCCCCATTGAGCATGTTTGGGACTGGATGAAGCGTCGTCTCACGCGGTCTGCACGTCCAGCACGAACGCTGGTCCAACTGAGGCGCCAGGTGGAAATGGCATGGCAAGCCGTTCCACAGGACTACATCCAGCATCTCTACGATCGTCTCCATGGGAGAATAGCAGCCTGCATTGCTGCGAAAGGTGGATATACACTGTACTAGTGCCGACATTGTGCATGCTCTGTTGCCTGTGTCTATGTGCCTGTGGTTCTGTCAGTGTGATCATGTGATGTATCTGACCCCAGGAATGTGACAATAAAGTTTCCCCTTCCTGGGACAATGAATTCACGGTGTTCTTATTTCAATTTCCAGGAGTGTAGTTATCAAAGACAGCTGTTGCGTTGGTACAGGACCTTGTGATTAAATTCATATACAGTGTACAACCTGCATAACAAGTGAAAGAAACATCAATCATTATGAATTATCGCTCAGTTTCTTCAGTATACCTAAAGGAACAATTAAGTGAAACAGCTTATTCGGTGTAATATTTTAGTTATATCTACAGGGTGGTAATTATTGAACTATACGAAAAAAACATAAATTAGTTTCAAATTACGGCGTGCACACACTTTATTCAACATGTAACCTCACCAAAGATCTTCGGATTTACGGTATGACATGTTCGAAATGCCTACCTTCATTGCCGATGATGTGGTGCAGACGAAAAGTAAAATTCTGCATGAGCCGTTGAAGTGTCGGAGCATCGAGGTTGTCAGTGACGTCCTGAATGACTGTTTTCAGCTCAACAATGGTTTGGGGTTGTTATGTACACGTTGTCTTTAATGTAGTTCCACATAAAGGAGTCGCATGTGTTCAGATCTCGAGAATATGGCGGCCAATCGGGGCCCATGCCTGTGGCGTCTGGGAACCCCAGAGCCAAAACTCAGTCTCCAAAGTGCTCCTCCAGGACATCAAACACGCTCCTGATTCGATGCGGTCGAACTTCGTCTTACATGACCCTCATCTTGTCGAAATCTGTCGCTTTGGATAATGGGGATGAAATCATCTTCCAAAATCTTCACGTACCGTTCGGTAGACACTGTGCCATCAAGGAACATCGCACCGATTATTCTGTGACTGGACACTGTACACCGCACTGTCACCCGTAAAGGCGAAGAGACTTCTCGATTGCGTAATGTGGATTCTCAGTCCCCCAAATCCGCCAATTTCCTTATTTACGAACCCATCCAAATGAAAGTGGGCTTCGTCGCTAAATCAAGCCATACTACGCATACTAATTCCCATCGTGCCCTGTGGCCAACTGTGCAATTCGAACGACCTAACGCAAACTGTTCAGAAGTTATGACGATAGTATTTCATATAGTTCAATAATTGTTATCCTGTATTTCTAAATGCTCGATCAGGACTCCACTGACAAAATTTTGGAGGTTCAGAAGGATATTTTCCAAGTATTTTGGTATAAAGGACTCGTGGTCTCCAGTGGCTCGTTGCAGAGTAATTTCATGTAGATTTGATTTCATAATCCTTGTATCGGTATTGCACTGAAAAAATCTGCACAACTGTGTCGACGGTACGCGCTGTTCGTCTTGTTTGGAAACCAGTTTGTTCTGTTCATTCACGTTACTCGTTGTTGACAACAGTAAGTCCTACTTCTCACTTCTCGTCATTCTTGCATGCAGTGCTGTTCGGCCCCGTATCGCCTTAGTCTTTCTACGAGTATTAGTTGTACGCTAACAGTGATACACAGCAGCATGGACGGTTTTACTAATAAAGAATCGGTCGATAAGCATCTCGTGTGTGAGTTCACCGAAAGCAATGGGAAAACAGCGTGAGGAAAACATGCTCAGCTACTCCCACAAGGATGGCAACGACATCGACAGTAGTGTTGCACATGTACATACGCACCCAAACCTGACCGGATCCTTCCGTGTTTTGGTGGTTGCACATTGAAGTCTTTTTCATTGTTGTGAA
This sequence comes from Schistocerca gregaria, assembly GCF_023897955.1. Lineage (NCBI taxonomy): Eukaryota > Metazoa > Arthropoda > Insecta > Orthoptera > Acrididae > Schistocerca > Schistocerca gregaria. Next base: position 399,769,144 of record NC_064924.1, on the reverse strand, counting down.
AGTATTTTCACAGAAGGAACGGTAATTCTGGCAACAAAACCCCATAAATCATATTTAATATATTGCTCTGCGACTAGTCACCAGGGATCACGGGTCCCTTGTACCAAAATAGTCTGATAATGTCCCTGAACGACCTCCGAAAGGTTCTCGCTGGGATTCTGGTTCGCCCTGTATATTCTGCAAGCCACCTAACGCTATCTGCCGGAGGATACAGAGTGACTCAGCTGACACTACCTATGAGTTTTATGCAACCCACAACACTTGCAAAAACCATATGTGCTATTTTCATATTCTCTCTCACTATGTGCAAACTATTAGTCCTACAGAAAAAAATGAAAAGAATATTTTTGTAAGAAATTTAATGTAGTTACGTTTTGTACTGGGATACTTTTTCGCTGGAGGCCACGTTTTATTAAAGAAAAATGCGTTTGAAGGTCACTTCCGTGCGGTTTTCGTGAATAGCTCGAAAACAATGGCCCCTTCGCAAACATATCTCAGTAGGAAATTTAACTAAATTAATTTTCCTACGTAAAGGTACTTTTTTTTTGTGAAGGCTATTAGTAAGCTCATAGCGAGCAAGAGAATATGAAAATCATACTCATCGTTTTTGAAGTGTTGCATCTTGCATAAAACTCATAGCTATGGGCAGCTAAGTCACTTCGTATTTTACCCCACTCCTGTTCCATTCACGAATGGCGCTTGGGAAGAATAATTGCGCGTAAACTTTCGTATGAGCTCTAATTTGATGTTCTCGCTGTAGTCATTTCGCGAGACGTATGTGGGAGGAAGTGATATGCTAGCCGAATCTTCACATAACGTACGCCCTGGGAATTACAAGTGGAAGTCTCTCTGTGATGATAACCCCTCTTTTGCCGGGTCTGCCAGCAGAGTTTATTGTGCATATCCGTAACGCTCTAGCGTCGACTAAACGATTACCGCCGGCCGCGGTGGTCTCGCGGTTCTAGGCGCGCAGTCCGGAGCCGTGCGATTGCTACGGTCGCAGGTTCGAATCCTGCCTCGGGCATGGATGTGTGTGATGTCCTTAGGTTAGTGAGGTTTAAGTAGTTCTAAGTTCTAGGGGACTGATGACCACAGCAGTCCCATAGTGCTCAGAGCCATTTTTCGCGACCGCAGCTGGCCGTTTACTTCTATCATTTTCGCTTACATTTCGGAAGTTGATCTTCCTGTAGTTCATTTATGAATCCGGATTTCCATTTGAACCATTTAAACGATTAACGGACGAAACACGCCGTTCTTCGTTGGATCTTCCCTATCTCTTCTACTAATCCCAGAATGACGAATAATACTCAAGAACCGGTCGAAAGAGCGTTTCGCAAGCCAAATCTTTGGCGGAAGAATTACATTTCCTCAAGATACTCCTAATAAATCTCAGCCTGGCATCAACTTTGCTACTACACTGGCGGGAAAAAATCACAACGCCAAAATATGACTATTGTCGAACAATGAAATTTTGGGAATACATTTGTCTAGATAACATATTTAAGTGATCAACATTGCAAGATCACAGGTAAACGTAAGCGCGAGATAAGGCATTGAAGATGTGAAATGCTGGTACGTTAATAACCGGTGCAATCGACAGAATATTAGATTCAAGCATCCACACGTGCATGCATGTTGTACACGTGCCGGATGTCAGTTTGTGGGATGGAGTTCTATGCCTATTGCACTTGGTCGGTTAGTACAAGAACGATTCATGGATGACGCTGCAATTGTCGCGCAATAATGATCCATATGTGCTCTCTTGAAGACAGATCTGTTGATCGAGTAGACTAAGGCAAAATGTCGATATTTGGTAGAGTATGCTACAACAGCGAGCATTATCCTGTTGGAAAACACCCCCTGGAACGCTGCTCATGAAAGGCGGCAGAACAGGTCGAATCACGAGTCATCTGCAGTCATGGTGTGTGGGATAAACACGAGAGTGTTTCTGCTGTCAATATGAAATCGCACCCCAGCCCGTAACGCCAAGTGTATATCTCAGTGTATCTAGGACGCAAACAGGCTGGTTACAGGTCCTCAACTGTCTTCTCTTAATCAACACCTGACCATGACTGGCACCGAGGTAGAACCAGCTTTCATTAGAAAACACAACAGACCTACAACCGGCTCTTCAGTGAGTTCTCGCTTGACACCACTGAACTCGCAAACGGCGGTGGTATGGGGTCAGTTGAGTGTACTCTACAAAGCGTATAGCTCGGAGCTCTCACTGAAGTAACCGATTCTTTGTGACAAAAAAAAAGTCATTGAGGTGCCAATACTGGTGCAGATGCAGTACGATGCGCCGGAGACATACTCTGAAAGCTATGGTTCTCCCTGTCGGTAGGTCCACGTGGCCGTTCGGAGTCCGGCATTCTTTTGACCGTACATTCTCGTGGCCACCACTGCCAGCAATCTTGTATAATTGCTTCATTCCTGTCGAGTCCTTCTGCAGTATCGCATAAGGAACAACCCGCTTCTCGTATACGTAATACACGACTTCGTTGAAAAGTGGTGAGTTGTTGCTAATAGCGTCTTTGTCGCCTTAAAGGCGTTCTTGACTAACATCAACTCACCACTTCAAGTCTCAAAGGTAACTGACGTTCATACCGGTTACAGCGCATGTTTAAAGCAAACATGACTTGCATCCTCATAGTGCCGTTACCAGCGTTACTCTTATGCGGCTGGCACGAAATTTGTATAGACATCACCTTGTACATGTAGAAACACGCCTACCAACTTTCGTTTACGCTACACAATTCCTTCTTGGTATTGTGATCTTTTTCGCGTCAGTATATCAAGTAAAAGTGAGTGTCCAATGAGTAATATTTTATTTTTTACAGACATGTCAAAATACAATAGTAAAAGCAAAAAAATGGCTCTGAGCACTATGGGACTTAGCTTCTGATGGTCATCAGTCCTCTGGAACTTAGAACTAGTTAAACCTAACTAACCTAAGGACATCACACACATCCATGCCCGAAGCAGGATTCGAACCTGCGACCGTAGCGATCGCGCGGTTCCAGACTGTAGCGCCTAGAATCGCTCGGCCACTCCGGCCGGGTAGTAAAAGCAACGAAAAAGCTTATTTTCCACGGGACGTAATGGTTATCAACATTGAACTATTGTAAAAGATTAAAAATGAGAAACTGGTAATAAATATGTCGATTTTCCTATTTACACAACCACAAATCGTCGTTGTCGAGAACAGTTGCCAGCCGCCGGGGTGTGAGAACACTGCATACTTTTGCAAATATAAAAAAGTATTATGTCAATTGTCAAATGTAAAATGCAAGTCTTTCTTCTATCGTCGAGTAACACCTAGCTGAGTGTTCGAAACTGATTGAAAACAAGAGGACAGAAGGTAAGGAAGCGGATACAAATGACTAATGAGAAATGAGTAAAGAGAAACACAAAGTGGATGTGAGTGGGTGAGAACCAGTGATGATGAAAGACACAGCATATGATAATGACGATGAGGAGGAGAGAAATGGTGATAGCGAGAATAGATAAGAGTAGTAGAAAGGCAGGTAGGAGACATTAGTAATAAGAGAGAGCAAGAGGGGGACAGCGACAATGGGAGAAGACTGTGTTAGTAGGACAGGATGAAATGGGCTGCGGCTGTGACATAGGGGACAATGACAGAGAGAGACAAAAATATAAAATGACAATGAGAGGGACTGAATGAGTGAGTGAGAATCGGCAACTGAGAGTGGATGGACATTGAGCGACGTACACCGATGGACTAGTGAGTGTGAATGAGTTACAATTAATTTGTGAGAATCTGAGATGACTTACATTTTTAAAAAAACGCAAATATGTTCGTATGCCAAAATTAGGCGGAAAAATTTTAAAGGGTGCTGAGGAAGGTAGACTGAGACAGCTGGTACCCAACTTCGCAGCCAGAGTCTTTTAAATAAACAGGAACATATTCGCATTTTGTGTGCTCCGGTAGGACTAAGGAATGAGAATTGGGGTCTAACGTCCAATAGACAATTACGATGCCCGGAAGGGTATTTTAAGCGCCATCCTTCCCTATGCGAGTGCAGTACGCTGATCACTTTGTCATCTGATTCATTATGTTGTTATGATTTATTTCGTTGACATGACTCAATCGTAAAGGCGGCACCAGCAGTAGCAGCATCGTTAACTCAGTGAAATGAACACCGATATGGAACTGCCGACATTTTATTGTAGAATTGTCTAATTTTGATACGTCGTGTCTCAGTTTCAATACCTACGTAGAAAAATTGGATCAGTGAATTCTCCGTTTCTGACTGCAATCAGTGTAACACTGTTGTAGGACGAACAACCTATAAATTATATGATAGTCAAGAAACATGGGATAGTCTGTTTACGGTTGTACACTATTTCGCAACATTTTAAGGCTCTATTTTTAAGCTATGACTTTCCTGTGCCTAACAAATTGTGATACACTGGCATGTACACTACACTGGATCTTAGGATCCGAGAAGACTGGTTCGCAGTTTTGACTATCACAACATTCTTCTCAGAAGGGACATGGGAATGTCGAATGACATGTCGTAAGTTAAGCTTTGAACAAAGACAGGGTTTTTCTAAGTGGCACCGGATGATCTGGATGACCGCTGAGCAGGATAATTTGCCAAAATTCATGTCTGAAAGATCCTCAACTGCGTCGAACAACCTTCAGTTACCTTTATATGGTAGGAGTGACACCTTCAGCTTTCAGTGACAGATTCTGTTTTTATCACAAGTAGGGAAGAAGGTTCAGCATAGCACACATCAACGTTTTGTACCCTCTATGAGCGTTGTAACGATGATTACCTGGTAGACACTTGTCATAGTGGGGCCCGAAGATGGTGTAATGTAACGCCTAAATCGACTACAAATACAATAAATGTTATAAATACAGCTGAAGGTGCCATCTCTGTATATAAATCTACCGGTAGATGTGTGCACGAGGAACTTCTATTACTGTGACCTGGTTCTTAAAGTGAAATATCTTGACTAGAAATATAAAGAAAAAATATGATAACCTAAGAAGAGACTTTGATGAGGCATATAATGAAAAAATTTTTTACTGCTGATGTCTCTTGATCTTTTACATCCACTGCCATGTCTCAAAAGCAAAATCGTGATTTTACTGTACCCCTGCGATGCAGCATACAGCAATTCACCGTTACAAAGTAAAAAGTTGCGAACACGTTTGTGAACTACTACTTCAGCCAACCACTGGAAGCCCTGGAATGGATTTCTACTGAACGGTTATGGATCAGCGTGAGTCCTGAAACTTCTGATCTCAATAACCAATAGCATGACGATTCACTGACGTCATGGCGGTATAGGGGAAGTATTAAGTACTAAGTGCATTTAAACCAACTATTACTCGCTGCAGTTAGCCTTCGCATGTCTTCTTAAATTTCGCTACCGTTCTCGGATACTGACGCAACAATTTTCTTATTTGCATAATGACAGGCTTCAGAACAGTTTACTATACACTATATTTTTAAGTATCGCGTCTAAGTGCGGGGGTGAACTGCTATTCTACGACAATTATTCTTTACACACTTCTACAAACCTACAACTAGTTTTCATGGTGCCGGCCTGACTATCTTTTTCAGCCACTTAACAGCACTATTTGGATTCTGCATTAAGAAAAGTGCAGCCGGCGACCCTGTCTCGTAATCTTGTCATAAACTGACACTAAATGACAGTGTGCTATCATAAGAAAGATGTGACTGACATTTGAGCAAACCCAACTGTAATCCGTGAACGTGCGGTCTGTTATCACTTAAAAGAGTTTGTATGTCGTTCAGGGAACAATCTAATCAGTGTTAGAGACGAAGGATTGACTTAGTTGAAAAAGGATGGGAGAATGGATCGTAGTAGTCTCCTTGAGAACACGTACCAATGATCATCGAGTGTGGTTGAGGGAAACCAAATCGGATGGTGTGCTATTATTTGAAATCCGTTAATCTGCTTCAAGAATTCGGTCTTTAATTACTACGCCACCTCACTTAGTGTATTTCAAAAATAAGGATACAGAACTGTGACAACAGACATGTATGGCACGTCACACAATCCAAATCTTTAAGGTCAAATTGAAATTTTTGTAATTAGTAACCTATTGAAAACTGTGCGTCGAATCGCAGCTCTGACTGAAATACCCATTAATCTGTAATTTGGAAAGATATACTTTAATTCATGGAGCATGGAAGAGACATTGTAATTGGAGGAGAAGGGATAAAGACTATAAAATACGCGGATGATCAAGCAGTGCTAGCGGAACCAGAAGAGAAGCTACAGAAGATGCTGAAGAGTATTGTGAAAAGGGGCGAGGAGTATGAAACGAAGATAAATATAGGAAAGACAGAAGAGGTGATAGTGAGCAAGAAGGATCCTCCAGCTGACATGTTCCTAGACGGAAGAAATACAGAACAAGTAAAATCCTTCCAGTACCTGGGAAGTTTTGTGACATTGAATGAAACTGTGAAGAAGAAAAAAGAAGGAGTATATTTATGCGAAAGAGAGCACCTGAAAATGTGAAGCAGTTACTACGAGGGCTATTTTTAAAGTATGGTCCAATCGATCGCGAAATGGAAACAGCAATGAAAATCGAAACTGTTTTATTTGAAATAATTAGCTACACCATCTCTACATAGTCGCCGCTCCGACTTATAAACATTTGTCATAGCGTTGTACCGGTATTCCAATACCCTCGTTACAGAAGGCAGGCGCCTGTGCTTTCCGCCAATTCTCTAACCTGGTATACAGATCGTTGTCTGTGTCAAACTACTGCCTTCATAGCCAGCGGTTTATGTGAGCAGAGATGAAACTCATGGGGAGCCAATTACGGACTGTATTGTGGCTGATAAAGCATTTCCCATCGGAAAAGCTGCAGGAGCATTATCGTTGCCCCTGCAGAGTGCGCCCTAAGATTATCATGAAGAGGGAAAAGCATGACAGTTATGTTATGTGGGCTGCATTACTTCAGGTGAAATCTCTCACCAATCCCTCATGCTTGGCGTGAGACACTATTTACTGGGTACCTTTAAGTGGTCACTGTGCGCTCAGAACTGAAAAGAGCAATGTGACGCGATCGTCGGGCATACTAAAGACTCTGCCCAACACATATTTCCAAAGCTTCATTGTATTTTCATTGTGGTTTCCACTTCGTGCCCAATCGTACCTTAATATCCGAACAGCCCTCGTAACATCTAGAAGAATTCCAGTGGAACCGAGAAAAAGATTTTCTAAATGTTATTCTTATACAGCAGTGAATCATGGACAGTTAAAAAGAAAGAAAAAAGACATTTAGAAAGCTCTGAAATGCTTCTATAGAGAAGAATGCTTAAGGTGAAGTGGGCTGACAGACTTAAGAATGGAAAAGTAATGTAGAAAATAGCGGAAAGAAGAAGGTAAATGGAAGTGATCAGAAAGAATAAAAGATCTTGGGTGGGTCATATACTGCGTAGGAACTGCCTGCAACAACGAATTATAGAAGGAAAAGTGAAAGGAATGAGAGGGAGTGGTAGGATGAGAAGTGGAACGATGAATGACATTAGAAGTAGATGAACATAAAAACATATGTACAAGATACTCAAAACAGGACACGACGGAGAGCCTCTAGCCGAAACATGCCTTAAGACAGATACACTAAACAAGAAAGAAGTATTTTTTAATGAGCTGCCCTTTTGGAACTGCAAAGTTGCGTTTTAGTCACCTAAGTCAACTGTTTATTAAAGAATATGACACAAAATATGTAAAAGCATTTCTGGAAAAAAGATGCTTTCATACCAGAAGATTCTGTAATATCGACAGTTAAGAGGAACTTTTGAAATTAAGCCTCATATATTTCCTACATAGATCAAGGAATAAATCACAGAACGTTTGAAAACTCAAAATATCATGTGCAGGATGTGATGAAACGTTTCCAAAATATTCAAACATGAAATACGTTTGAAGCGTGACAAATGGATATGCCACTTTAGCGTAGGACAACTTAACATCCATTACTCCGAACTTGTAATAAAGACTGTGATAATACGAGCTCTAAAAAAAATAATATCTGCTGTGAGACTCAGTTTTTACCCTGCAGTGGAGCGCGCGCAGATTTGAAACTTCCTGGTAGAGAAAAACTGTGTGCCGAACCGAGACACGAATCCGAAACCTTTGCCTTTCACGGGCAAGAGCTATCTACGCACGACTCACTAACCGCCCACACAGCTCTACTTCCGGCGGTACCTCTCTCCTACTTCCCAAACTTCAAATAAGTTCCATTACGTTCCAGGTAAGTCAAGCAGTGAGGACGAGTCGTGAGTCGTGCGTGGATAGCTCAGTCGATAGAGCATGTGCCCTAGAAAAGGAGAGGTTCCGGATTCGAGAACCGGTCCAGCACACGTTTAAAATTGCCAGAAGGTGTCAATGGCTACTCTTCTTGCAATGTTGTTCTCAATGGTAAGCGGTCTTGTTGAGGAATATTGCGACTAGAAACGTGCTTCCCGAGTGAACCGCAGACTATATCCCATTGGAATCAGGTCTGTGCTTAGGGCTGACCCTGGTGTGGACTGACTGGCTTGTTGTTGACGACCATCGCCCACTAGACAAGCCCTGTGTGCTCGAGTGTCGTCTTGTAGAGTGTATTCAACACCCATTCAGTACGTAAGCGTCGACGATTTTCTGTCTTTAGATCTATAAGTCAAAATCACAATCTGAAAGACTTGGTTGTCTCTACGTCTGGTAACGGTATATTGACTCACACAAAGGAGCCATTTGAAGTCAACACTTTTACCTATGTTAATAGGATAATAACACGTTTAGCCTATTTATAGAATAAAAATAAAGCTTGTATCATTTTGATAGCTCAGCAGAAATTCACCTGCGGAGAGGACAGTTCTTCATTAATCTGCAGCCAAACTTACTGTTGACAAGCCCGCTGCCCACCCTCCACTCCGTGAACAGCAGTGAGCACTACACGAACAGCTGATAATCACAGATGCGTACCACGTTCACGCTTTCCGCCTAGTCCACGTGCTACAGCAAAGATTGCCCTGAATGCACAACAGCAAATGTCGCCATCAGCTCGTCACAATCCTTAGTCATCCTTGGTTGAATCTTACTTGTACTGAACATATAGCTGTTATAGGCATATTCGATTAACTTCCAGCCTCTGAACGATCTGTTTGCTTAATCTAATTGCAGGAGTACTGTTCACCAAAGACAGGCACTGATTCTGATCCAACACCCTTTCAATTTACAATAAGGCTTCGCTTCAGCAAATTTTTCGCAAGAAATAATAGAATCTGAGAACTTCAAACCAGTGGGTAAGTTCTTGTATCCAACGCTGGTAAGAGTGGCGCGAGATCAAATGTTGATCTTGAAAGGAAGTATATATTTCCGACATGCATTATCTGATCAAAGGTATCCAGACACAACTGATGGATATTAACATGGGGTGTGTCCGCCCTTTGCCTTTATGACGGCTTTAATTTTGCTGGGGACACTTTCAGTGAGGTGTCTGAATGTCTTTGGAGGAATGGCAGCCCATTCTTCCTGAAGAACCGAAACGACAGAAGGTAGTGCCGTTGGGGTCTCGAACGAATTCGAAGTCCTAACTCATTCTAGTTGTGTCCCATTCGGTTCAGGTCGAGATCCTGGGCAGGCCGTCCTATGTCAGGAACGTTGTTACCCACAAACCATTGTCCCACAGATTCTACTTTATGACAGGTTGCGTTGCCAAGTTGAAATAAACAGTCATCGTCTCCAAACTGTCCCTCTACTGTACGCACTACACAGTGCTAAAAATATGATCGCATCCCTCCGCGTTTAGAAGTTTTCTTAAGTGCAATAATGGGATCACACCCCAACAACGAAAAACACCACCATAGCGTAACAAAAAATGGTTCAAATGGCTCTGAGCACTATGGGACTCAACTGCTGTGGTCATTAGTCCCCTAGAACTTAGAACTACTTAAACCTAACTAACCTAAGGACATCACACACATCCATGCCCGAGGCAGGATTCGAACCTGCGACCGTAGCAGTCGCACGGTTCCGGATTGCGCGCCTAGAACCGCGAGACCACCGCGGCCGGCCATAGCGTAACAACCTACCCCGTACTTAACATGATGCCAGGTAACTTTCTCCAGGCCTTCACTAAACCTAAAACCCTTCCATAAGATTGCTACAGGGTATAGCGTAGATCATCACTCCAAATTACGCGTTTACAGTCGTCCACTGTCCAGCAGTGTCTCTCTTTATACCACCTCAAGTGTAGCTTTGCATCTCACTACAGATTTGTGTGGCTCACAAGACGCTACTTGACCATTGAATCTGATTCTTTTCTAATTCTCTCCGCACGTTCACTGTGCTACCTGGACTGTTGGTAGCGCTTTGAAACTCACGGGTGTTATTTCCACTGATTTCATGCGGCTTTTTGCAACCACCGTCTTCAGTGCTCGACGCCCCCTGTCCGTCTGTACACGAGGTCAGACTAGTCTTTGTTTAGCCGTGGTTGTTTCACCACGTTTCCACTTCACAATCACATCGCTGAAAACTGAGCAGCTTTAGGAAATCAAATCTGTGTAAAATCTTATGGGACATAACTACTCCGGTCATCAGTCCCTAAGCTTACACACTACCTAACCTAAATCATCCTCAGGACAAACACACACACCATGCCTGAGGGAGGACTCGAACCTCCGCCGGGATCAGCCGCACAGTCCATGACTGCAGCAGCTTTACGAGGACTGGAATGTCCCTGACGAATTTGTCACGCAGGTGGCATCCACTGTAGTCGTCATTCGTAGTCACGGATCCCTGCTGACCTACACATTCTGCTATTACTGCTCCTCTACTACTAACACGATACTCTCTGCCTCCTTTTATACTGGCGGGATGCCTCTCTCGACATCTACAGGTCAACTCCGCATTGTACGGGAGTGTCAGGATGCCTTTCATCAGATAGTGTGCTGTCGACTGGAACACAGGCCAACACAATCAAGAAAAAATATTTGCTTTTGTCTAAGGTCGCAGTTTCATTTCGTCTGTGGACTACAGTACTATCAACAGACCATCCCTTCGTCAAGCTCGTTTCCCAAGTAATTGTGTAACCGTTTTGGAAATTTTGGGCCGGCCGGTGTGGCAGAGCGGTTCTGGGCGCTTCAGTCTGGAACCGCGCGACCGCTACGGTCGCAGGTTCGAATCCTCCCTCGGGCATGGATGTGTGTGATGTCCTTATGTTAGTTAGGTTTAAGTAGTTTTAAGTTCTAGGGGACTGGTGACCTCAGATGTTAAGTCCCATAGTGATCAGAGCCATTTTAACCTTTTTTTTTGGAAATTTGTGGTAAGTTCCTTTGGGACCAACTGCTAAGATCATCGGTCCCTAGGCTTAGACACTACTTAATCTAACTTACGCTAAGGACAACACACACATACACATGCCCGAGGCAGGACTCGAACCTCCGACGGGGGGTAATTGTGTCATAGACCCAGGAAGTAGGTCATGTTGAAACTCAGAACTGGTCTTTGAGGCGTGTGCGTCTGACACAATTGCAAGGTCGCAGACCGCAGATGACAGGTAGCCACTTTCGTGCCGCGGTCAGCATGCAATTTTAATACGTCACGGAAGTCTGGCCCAGTGAGACCTCCACCAGTAGTAAGGCTCTTTCATTCAGCTTTTAGTTCGGGGCAATAACCTGTGATTGACAAAACTTACTTCTGTGTACGCGCTTAAGGCGCAGCAGTTAGGGGTAATACGCCCGGCCCCATGAACGTAGCTTCATTGAGAATTTACAAGGCTGAACATTTCGAACTAGTAGTCATCTCTTTTCGTGTATGAAGTCTGTGGTACACTCATAGATCTCCATTTATTGTTACTGCTGCGTTGTTCAAAAAATGGTTCAAATGGCTCTAGCACTATGGGACTTAACATCTGAGGTCGTCACTCTCCAGGACATCACGCACATCCATGCCCGAGGAAGGATTCGAACCTGCGACCGTAGCAACAGCACGGTTCCGGACAGAAGAGCCTAGAACCGCTCCTTCACATCGGCCGGCCCAAAATTTCCAAAAAAATTACACCGTTACTTGGGAAGCGAGATTGACGAAGGGATGGTCTGCTGACAGTACTGTAGTCCATAGACGAACTGAAACTGCCACCTTAGACAAAAGCTAACCGCTCGGCCATAGCGACCGGCTCAGCGATATTGCACAACTTTTTTTTCAGCCGGTGTACCAGATATAATTTGTTGGTCTCAGCATTTTATGGCTACACAGAGTCATGCCGTGATGATGTCACAAACTTTCCGGGACAACGGAGAAGGGAAATTGTATCATTATGAGGTACGGAACCTTGGTGCAGAAACAACCGAAACGAAAATCGTTCTTATAATTCTGACAGCAGACCTCTTCTACTTCAGACTGTTTGCTTTCTGCCTTGTCGTAGGAGTTAGTATAGTTAAAAACAAGAAAAAAATGATTGGTAAACATGGGCTCTACAGTGAATATGTTAAAAGCTATGAGTACTTGTTCAGTAGAAGAGCTGTGTTTCACAATAACAAAAATGAAAAAGTGCTCATACACTGATGGAAAAAAGATCGCAGTACCAAAAACCAATTGTGCGACGTAAACGAAATGTGGTAAGCTTGTTTCTACATCTGAAAGATGATGTCTATTCCGATTTCGTGCTAGTCGCCTAATACTGGCGCTTTCAGAGCCATCTGAGGATGCAGATAAGGTTTGCTTTAAATACACGCTGTAAAGATCGTGAAATTTAGTTACTTTTGAGACTGACGTGGTGAGTTGTCAGTCAGGAATGCCTTTAAGAAGACAAAGACTCCATTACAACAGCTCACCGCGGTTGAATGGGGCCGTGTAATAGGGCTACGAGAAGCTTGATGTTCCTTCTTCAATACTGCAGAAAGACTTGGAAGAAATGTAACGACAGTACATGATTGCTGGCAGCTGTGCTAACAAGAATGTACAGTTGCAAGAAGACCGGGCTACGGAAGGCCAAGTGACACTACCGGGAGGGTGAATGGCTATGGCGCATCGTACTGCATCTACTGTTACAAGTTCGACTCCAGTTGGCACCACAGTGACACAACGAACAGTTACAAATCGGTTACTTCAAGTACAGCTCCGAGCCGGACGCCTTGTAGCGCCATTTGTGACTTCAGTTTTGCCAAGCGAGAGCTCATTGGAGGTCAGGTTGGAGGTCTGTTGTGTTTTCTAATGAAGACTGCTTCTGCCTCGATGTCAGTGATGGCCATGTATCGGTTAGGAAGAGGCCAGTTAAAGGTGTGCAACCAACCTATCCAAGTGCAAGATGCACTGCACCAATTCCTGGAGTTATGGTCTGGGGTGCCACTTCGTATGACAGTAGGAGCACTCCAGTGGTTATGCTACGCACCTTCACTGCAGATTCGTACTTCAAATGGTGATTCGACGTCTTGTGCTGCCATTCATGAACAGCATTCCAGGGGATGTTTTCCAACAAGATAATGCTAGTCCACATACCACTGCTGTAACCCAACATGCTCTACAGAATGTTGACATGTTGTCTTGGTCTGTTCGATCGCCAGATCGAGAATATACGAAACATCATCGGGTGACAACTCCAGCGTCACCCACAAACAGCATTAACCGTCGCTGTACTGACCAACCAAGTGCTCGCTGTACTGATCAACCAAGTGCTACAGGCAAGAACACCAATACACAGATTGACATCCGCCACCTGTACAGCAAAATGCATCCTCATTTGCATGCTTGCAGTCAACATTCTGGCGGTTACACCTGTTGTTAGTGTACCACTATTTCACATTTGCAATGGCTTCTCTCGCGCCTACATTAACTTGTGATGTTGCAATGTTAATCGCATAAATATTTTACTTGGACAAAGGTATTCACTCTTAGTTAGTTTTTTTTGTGTGTGTGTGTTGCGATTTCTTTCTGTCAATGTAGCTCTTAAGATACGCACTTGAGAGTCCAAGTTTACGGAACATCTTTTGTTGTTTTGGTCCATACTACCACCTATGAAAATATGCAAAGCAAAGAGCCTGCAGTAGAAGAGATCTATTGTCAGAGGTATTACATCGATTTCCGGTTATAGCTTTCGACTGGGTCGTTCCCGGACCAGTGTACTTTACCTCAAACTGATCTATTTATCCTTCTCCATCATCCCTGAAAGTTTGTAACATCATCAAGGAACCACACTGTATACAGTCGACTCTAATTCGAGCCTCGATAAATCGAGGTCGTCAAGTCCCTTGAGGAAACTTCGACAAATCGAAGAAATTCTGGCCCGCATCTCGTGGTCGTGTGGTAGCGTTTTCGCTTCCCGGGCCCGGGTTCCCGGGTTCGATTTCCTGCGAGGTTAGGGATTTTCTCTGCCTCGTGATGGCTGGATGTTGTGTGTTGTCCTTAGGTTAGTTAGGTTTAAATAGTTCTAGGGGACTGATGACCATGGATGTTAAGTCCCATAGTGCCCAGAGCCTTTTGAACCATTTTTTGAAGAAATTCTGTCTGTTTTGGTACACGCGATTACTGGAAGGAATTGTCATCATAGACCTCAGTGCAAAGAGTATAACTGGAAGCAAGCAAATATTTACACTTTAACTTTGAATTTTTTCATCGATTGTACAGAAAAATGTTTTGTCAATCAAACATTCGAGAGACCCATTTGTTTTCTCAACAATACAAAATTTACAGTGGTATATAAATCAAACGTAGAAATGACTTCAACAAGTGTTCGATTTTCCGTAAAATATTCGAATTATTGAGTCCGTGGAATGTAGGGAGAGAAAAAATTTGACCTAACATAATGTTCCGGGATTCTATCATCTGCGCCGCCGGCAGTTCTGAAGCACAAAGTTAACACTGCTGAAAACGTGTTCTAAGGAGGGAGGAGGCGGAGACGGCTAGGTCAGTTCCCGCTCCTTGAAGAATGGTGACAAACAGCTTACTCAGTGCACATGACGAAATATACCTATCAGAGGCTATATGCAATGGATAAAAATCCTAAGTCATTCGCCGTTTCTCCGGGAACTGAAGGATGGCTCACTTAAAAGGAGACGTAACTTCGTTTTTAAGGAGATTTGCGGAGAAAATACGAGGATTGATGACACAACTTGTCCAACACGTAAAAATGAATGAAATGGAAGTTTTCTTATGTATTCTCGGAAATTTGTGTGTTCCTCTCGTTTGAAGTATTATAAAAATTAAAAGATAAAATTAAAAAAAAAGTAAACTTAATTTTGAGTTCTAGCTGCTACCTTCTGCTTCTCTTTGTAAGGAAGTACGAGGGGCATTTAATAAGTAGTGCACCACACTATTTTTCCGATAGCAGGTTGGTTTTATTCAGGATTCCGATGCACCATTTTACCCCTCACTCTTTTGGCTACAAATAACTATTTTTCAACATAATCTCCTTTCGAAGCGGCCTTACGCATTCTTGCAACGGCCTTGCCGCAGTGGATACACTGGTTCCCGTCGGATCACCGAAGTTAAGCGCTGTCAGGCATAGCCGGCACTTGGATGGATGACCATCCGGGCCGCCATGAGCTGTTGCTATTTTTAGGGGTGCATTCAGCCTCGTGATGCCAACTGAAGACTTACTCGACCGA
Organism: Schistocerca gregaria; assembly: GCF_023897955.1. Lineage (NCBI taxonomy): Eukaryota > Metazoa > Arthropoda > Insecta > Orthoptera > Acrididae > Schistocerca > Schistocerca gregaria. The sequence continues at coordinate 399,753,542 of NC_064924.1, read as the reverse complement.
ACAGTAGAGGCTCCGGTCAAAGAAAACCATCATGACGACGGAGAGCGGTGTCCCTCCTATCCGCATCCTCATCTGAGGATGACACGGCGGTCGGATGGTCTCGATGGGCCACTTGTGGTCTGCAGACGGAGTTCTTTTACGCCCTCTTACTTGGAGGGCCTGTTTTCTCGCATGGTACCACTTTATTGGTCGACGTCAGAGTCAGTCTTTTTGCTTTAGTAACGTCTCCATCTCCCACGTTGTGCTTCCCACAGATTGGATCCTTCATTGGGCCTGACTGATGGGAGTCGGGAGATGCGAGATTCGATCTGTAAGGTGGATGAGGAGGAACAATCCAATGAAGTTTAGTGAGCTCCTACAGGGTGGTGGGACGAATGTGTCAGCACTGCCAACAGAGACATCCAGTTGAGCAGCGAGGTGTTTGGTTGTGAACCGCCAATTACCTAGACTTAAGAGTGACCGCACGTTCCAACATTGCAGGAGTCACAGCTGTGTGCGACAGGCGGACAAGCGGGAAATCGGACAGGTTTCCGCTAACTTATTGCGATGATGACAGCCGCCTCGCCTAACGATTCACCTTGCTTTTGCTCACTGCCAAGTCTCCATAGACTTTCTGCAAACGCCTATGAACACCTGTGATGCCCTTGTTTTCCGCCAAAATAAACTCAGTGACAACTGAAACTTCCTGGCAGATTAAAATTGTGTGCCGGACCGAGACTCGAACTCTGGACCTTTGCCTTTCGCGGGCAAGTGCTCTACCAAGTGAGAAACCCAACCACGACTCACGCCCCGTCCTCACAGCTTTACTTCTGCCAGTACCTTGTCTCCTACCATCCAAACTTTACAGAATCTCTCCTGCTAACCTTGTAGAACTAGCACTCCTGAAAGAAAAGATATTGCGGAGACATCGCTTAGCCACAGCCTGGGGGATGTTCCCAGAATGAGATTTTCACTCTGCAGCGGAGTGTGTGCTGATATGAAACTTCCTGACAGATTAAAACTGTGTGCCAGACCGTTACTCGAAATCGGGTCCTTTGCCTTTCGCGGGCAAGTGCTTTACCAACTGAGCTACCCAAGCACCCGTCCTCACAGTTTTACTTCTGTCAGTACCTCGTCTCCTACCTTCCAAACGTGAAAGGCAAAGGTTCCGAGTTCGAGTCTCGGTCCGGCACATAGTTTTAATCTGCTAGTAAGTTTAATATCAGCTCACACTCCTCTGCAGAGTGAGAATCTCATTCTGGAAATCAGTGACAACTCTCTGTTTGGAACGCACCTCCGTTACAGACGCCATTTTGAAGGTTAAGCATAGTGCTGCCCCCCGTTGGGACTTCACGAAACTACGACGGCTGAAGCGGGAATATTTCACGATATCCAACAACAAATTCTGCATTTTGTTTGGCCAAACTCGCGTTAAATCGAAGTCACAATTGTTCAAACTGTTTGTTATGTTCATTGAAGCTCGAAAATCGAGAGTCGGTGTATTTCATAAGATTATTAGGTTTTTTTTTTAATTTGTACACGTAACAATGTAGAAACTTTCTGTAAAAGTTTGGTGGAAAGGAGGACATGGCCCCTACGACACACAGCCCTCCCTCCTTTGATCCACGCATGCTCGCTGCAACGAAACAACAATAATTCTGAACCCAGGTCTTGCTGTCGTGAGGTTGTCATTCTTCGTCATATGCCTCTACAACGTACGCAATACCATCCTCGTTCCGTTGTGTCTTGTCCTGCCAGCAGCTAGTCGATAATAACTTTCCCGAGTGCTGCCGGCGGTCAGTGGCTCAGGCCTCTCTGGAAAACAGTTGGCGGGTAAAATGAGATTGCCAGGAGCCTCGTTGCCGAGAGGAAATTTCAGCGCCTCTGAAAACCCCTCGACGGGGCGGAAGCGGACGCTGTCAGCGCTGGCAAATCGCTGACGGAAACTGCAGGTAACCTCGGCGGCCTTTGTTTCCGGCAGACAAAACAGGCGCCAGCTTTCTCGGCGATTGCGTTGTGGGCGCAGACCGGCGTTGTGCGTGGTCGCGGACGGCCGCCGGCTGGGTCGATAGCGGTGGGGGGCGGCAGCGGGAGCGGCGGCGGTGGTGGTGGCGGCGGTGGCGGGGGAGGAGGGGGCGGCTGATCAATTGCTGGGCGCCCAGCACCGAAACCGGGGCACGCCTCCCTGAGGCCGCGACAGCTCTCTCGCCTAATGCGCGAGTGGCTCCACGAGGGAGGAGGTCGTCACAAAAATTTGTGTATTTGGCTTTGAGTAAGCACTCAAACTGTCACAAAGCAACACACAACTGCGTGAACATATTCAGTCACGAGGACAGTAGTGACAATAATACGTAAGCACTCATAACGGCTCTGTTTCTTTCTATTCTCGAGTTAGACACGTATTGATAAGTAAACTGACAGTGTAATCAGGAAATAAGGAAATTAGTTTGGGAAAATACAGTAGATATGCCTGTCGTCCATGACACTCAGCTGTGTCAGGGAATGACAACATCGAAAATTTGCGCCGGACTGAGACTCGAACCTGGAGTCCCTGCATTACGCGAGCGGTCGCCTTATCACTTCGGCTATCCGTGCACGATTCACGACCAGACCTAAACTTCAATAAACATGAACGATGACGTATGTAACTTAGCGCCTGACCATGTATCGTGCATGAATAGCCGAATGGATTAAGCGACCACTCGAGTACATCAGGAAATCCGGTTTCGAGTTCCCCACCGGGACAAATTTTCGTTGTCGCCATTCCAACATACAGCCGACGATATTTCATATTCGCAACTGCGAAATACATTTCCTGTAACCCCTAGAATTAGTATCTTGATACTAAACTGTAAAGTAACTAAAAACAAAGTTAACATTTTTTGTGATAATAAATATTATTATATCATAGAAACCAAAGTGTAAGTACCCCTGCAATTAACACGCGTAGACCAAATGTCATTCACACCTCAGCTGTTTAGCACGTCTCTGAAGCACTCATTGAGTCTAACATCTCAGTCAGCATGTATGCCTAACCGTCTATGCACAAAGATAGCTTAACACGTGAAATAAGTAGTTACTTAACATTAAAACCGCTGCTGTCTTTACATTGTGTTCCCTGGCACAATAAATTCCCCACAGTAGAAAAAAACAACAGTTTAACATAGAGTAAAGTGATTGATAATAGTGTAACTCTTATCCTCCACCGATTGCTATTTACAGTCAGATGCCAAATTCCACTTTACTGTCTATCAAACTGTGTTTTTTTTTTAATTCCTTTCAATATGAAAGCAATAACTTGTGAACAGACTGTTTATTTTTATCACAATAGACCACATTCTACGCTAAGTCCCATAGTGCTTAGAGCCATTTAAAACCACATTCCAGTTCGTCACTTACTGCATTAAATTTATCGGAACGCCCGTGTTTGCAGTAGAACATCTCCCTCTCCCTCTTTCTCTCTTTATGTTTAATATGATACCTATTCATGTTTGCAGGTGAGTTGAAATACGTTTTAGTTAACACATGGTAGGAAATGTACTCTGATTCACAGTACGAACATGTTTTAATTTCACTTTTTACAAACAACAGACACAAATCGCAAAACTGTTCGTACTATTGATGAGAACTTATGGACTGAGTAATCTTAATTCGCACTCCACTTTGCTGACTGCAGTAAGCACGAAAATTGTTGCCACACATACTGTTGCCGGCCGGTGTGGCCATGCGGTTCTTGGCGCTTCAGTTTGGAACCGCGTGACCGCTACGGTCGCAGGTTCGAATCCTACCCCGGGCATGGATGTGTGTGATGTCCTGAGGTTAGTTAGGTTTCAGTAGTTCTAAGTTATAGGGGACCGATGACCTAAGATGTTAAGTCCCATAGTGCTCAGAGCCATTTCAACCATTTGAACCAAATACTGTTCATCCTACTTGTAATCTTAGGTGTCCATACCTGTGGTGTGAATTACGGCCGGTCCTTTTAACGACATTATGTGATCACATTACTGTTTCCCAAGCCACTAGCTCGCTACACCTTTAATTTCATCGCCCCCCCCCCCCCCCCCCGCTCTCCAGGTGAGTCCATTAGTTCCTGACCATAAGAACCACATCAGGCTCATAATTTTCTTCTCCACATATACTATCGTAATATGAGTGATTGTTATCTTCACGTTATGATAGTATTGTTTCGAGCGACTTCTCGCGCCAAATTCAGCAATGTTGTTACATAGTCGTAACAGGTAGTACTATTCACCAATGAAATGTAAATGAAAAACATAAATCGACATTTTGTATTCACGGTCTCCGGTAGCCTTTACTAAGTTTATGAAGGGTACTGTACACGTTTCAGTAACATTAATATAATCACCATCGTTTTCGATGTCAACGTGCAATAACCAATCACAGACGCCAAGTGGCAGCACTGGAAGTGAAAGCAGAGGGGGAGGAAGGGACAGGTAAGAGCGCAGTCGTAATGCGGAAACGGAGCGACTTATGTGACGTCCAAAAGGGCATGATCATTGGCTTTCGAGCCACGAGTGGAAGCATTTCCGAAACGGCTAAGTTTGTAATCCGATTACGTAGCGACGTGGTAAGGCAAAACGACGCTATCCAAAACTGGCGCTGACGCAACTGTGATGCATCACGGGCCATAGATGACAAGGATGAACGACAGCTGTGGAGATGTGTACGGGCAAATAGAGTACAATTGTTGAGCAGCTGTTCGCGGAGATGAACGAAGGGACCACCAGCAGTGACTCCTCTACGGCCATTCACCGAACGCTGCTACGTATGGGGCTCTGCAGCAAGCACCCTTACTGAATGCTGTTTGCTAGCAACGAAGGCTAGAATTTTCACGCCGGTACCGGAGCTAAATTTCCACTGAGTGGCGCCGTGACCTTTTCGGATGAATCGCGTTTTATTCTCCGTCGGACAAATGGCCTTTGGAGCGTACGGTTCAAGTGGCTCTGAGCACTATGCGACTTAACTTCTAAGGTCATCAGTCGCCTAGAACTTAGAACTAATTAAACCTAACTAACCTAAGGATATCACACACATCCATGCCCGAGGCAGGATTCGAACCTGCGACCGTAGCGGTCGCTCGGTTCCAGACTGTAGCGCCTAGAAACGCACGGCCACTCCGGCCGGCGGCGCGTACGGCCTTGCAACAATTGTCGGTAGGGTCCAGGTCGGAGGAGGAAGGGTCGTGGTCTGGGGAATGTTTTCGTGGAATTTTCTGGCTGATCTCGTCAATCTGCAAACCGCAGCGAATCAACCAACACTAGTATGAGCCTATCCTTGGGGACAATGTCCACCCCTAAATGCAGTTTGTTTCTTCCTCGGCACGATGCTATCTACTAGGAGGACAATGAAACGTGTCACGCAGCTCGCAATGTACGTGCGTGTTTCGGAGAACCCCAGGTTGAGTTCACAGTACTTCCCTGGCCTGCAACTGCCCCCTGATTTAAACCCAATCGGGAATCTGTGGGACCACAGCGACTGATCTGTGCGCCATAGATAAAAAAAATGGTTCAAATGGCTCTAAGCACTATGGGACTTAACTTCTGAGGTCATCAGTCCCCTAGAACTTTGAACTACTTAAACCTAACTTACCTAAGGACATCACACACATCCATGCCCGAGGCAGGATTCGAACCTGCGACCGCGCGGTTACAGGCTGTAGCGCCTAGAACCGCTCGACCACACTGGACGGCGATCCATGGATCCTCCCTCGACCGTGAGATCTAGCGCAGCCCGCCAAGGCACACGACACGACATGTCTCTACATCCCTGTCGGTACCTTCCAAGACCCCACTGACATTCTTGCCATAGTTCCGCGCTGCAGAAGGTAGCTACTCAGGCTTTTGACAGCTGACTACATTAATTCAAATGGATAGTTTATATCGGGTGTCCCTCCTGAGAGATTATTGGCGCATTTTTTGTAAGTAGCAATGGTGCTTGGCTGTATACTCTGCTCGGGCCAGGATAGCACACGAGTCTCTGCCGGAGTACTGGCTATCCATTCTGTTTAATGTTCCTGTTCGTACATAATGACAAAAAGAATATCGTATTAAACTAATTTCGACCTGCTCTACCAAATGGGCACGTAAAATTCCGCTTTAGAAACCGTTTACTTCGCAACGAAAAACTTATGGACGCTTTTCGTCGGCAATCGACGGCACATGAAAGACTTGATAATCATTATTTGTTATGTTTCACTCCAGATATACACCGCAAAAACGAAAATACAAGTATCTCCGAAACACCAGAGAAAATGTGCCTGTCGAGCTTAGTGCGAGACCCGGTGAAAAAGGCAGCATTTTTACTTTTTTTCAGAGGACAAATAGTGCGTAGTGGGGCAGCGGTCATGTACCAAATACACTCCTGGAAATGGAAAGAAGAACACATTGACACCGGTGTGTCAGACCCACCATACTTGCTCCGGACACTGCGAGAGGGCTGTACAAGCAATGATCACACGCACGGCACAGCGGACACAGGAACCGCGGTGTTGGCCGTCGAATGGCGCTAGCTGCGCAGCATTTGTGCACCGCCACCGTCAGTGTCAGCCAGTTTGCCGTGGCATACGGAGCTCCATCGCAGTCTTTAACACTGGTAGTATGCCGCGACAGCGTGGACGTGAACCGTATGTGCAGTTGACGGACTTTGAGCGAGGGCGTATAGTGGGCATGCGGGAGGCCGGGTGGACAACATCGTGGACAACATCGTGCAGCCCGCCTCCAGTGGTGTACTACGAGCTCAAAGCACTTTTCACTTGATCGATAAGCATGATGAGAACTGTATGTGGTCTTGCTATTAGTTTCCTCTTTTTCTTCCCTGGGTGTCCTGTTGCGAGGCGAGCACCGGAGGTTGCAGCACACTTCGTTTCCGGTGGGGGGGGGGGGGGGGGGGGGGCTGCACTTGATACTGAGAGGGTCGTACGTAAATGGGCTTGAGCACCTGGCGGGTCAACTGACCTTGGTCGAGTTTCGCCTATTGTATGCAGGACGAAATGACATGCGAGCCGTCTAAGTGTTGCCGCAGTTTATATGTTTACCGTTTCGGCGAGTCTGGAATGAAGACTGCTAGCGCCGACTGACTGCATTGTCCTCATAATTCTAAGTATACTTGTGGACCGTGCCCTGCTGGGAGCGACTGTTTGGCGCCGGTTGGCCGGTAGTCTAGGCATGTTGTTTTCGTAGCCGGTCAAATGGCAATTTCAGTGCCCTGAGCTGAATAGCAGAGGCAGGATGGTCGACCTAATCTGAGGAAAGTTGATGTCATAAAGCCCCGCTCAAAATTGGAGGGAATGGTCGCTATTGGGGCGAATGATGTTCTGAGATAGTGTGGGGTAATTTTGGAATCAGCACTGAATACTGAGTTCGGGATCTGATCTTCATTGGAGTCCGACAGTCTTGCGACTTAGTCGCACTTTTTTGGCAGAACTTAGAATTCTCGGACAGAGTTCGAGGCCAGGGGTTGAAACAGAGTTGTTGCACGGCAGAAGTCGGCGCCTACATCATCAGAACGCTGCCTACTGACGACATGCTGAAGGGTTTTGGGACTGGTAAAGTGTTTTGCGTCTCCCGCGTTTTAGGAACTATCATTTTTATACTGAAGTCTTCAGCAGCATGAGCGTTCGCTTTGCTACAAGTCCACCTTGCTTGTTTCTCCATGTGATCCCATTTGGGTTCTCATTACTAATCGCAGTACTGCAATATAGTTGGGGTAGTAGTATTTGATTCATTAGGACCTCCAGTCGTTATCATTAATCGATTGCATCACAGATAGTAGGAGCCCCTTGTTCTCGAGCCAACTCTTATTCTCATAAAAGTTCAGTACGACCTACCCTTTAGCTTACAGTTTGTATTGACAATCAAATACCTTTGTGTTCTGATTTATAGTAAATCACATTGTAATAACTAATCCACGTATCATTTCATAGATAAATGTAGAATCCCATTTCCTACCGTTTATTATGATAGAATTCCTTTCTTCTTTACTGAGTAGATAAAGATTTTTATTAAATTTTTGTGGTTGTGCACTCCTTATTTTACCAACTAGCAGAGTCCACCATCATTTCCTTTTTGTTACCGTTGCGCGCATAATCAGTTTGGTGGTAGGTAAGGAGGGGGTCGAGTGCATGTCCACTTCTCATGCAAAATTCGCCAGAATTAAAGAGGAGCAAACTCTTCTCCAGCCCGACACCTCGCGTGGTCTACGGCCTTTCTGCCTTATGCTTGGAGCATTTCCAACAAGACTGGTCGTATTTTGCGCAAATATGTGATACCTATGTTGTCTGACCCCCCATGTAATATTGTGGTTGTTACCGATGATGATGGTTCGCAGAAAGGCGGGTGTCTATCTCATTCCTTGCACTTGTGGCATGTCAGGCCACACTACCTGGACCAAGGAGGACCGCTGTACTAAGCTTAAACGTCACACATACTAACAATAGCCGAGCACATTGGCTGTTGCAGGAAATTATCTTGGCGTCAGTCATTTTATGGAACACGGAGACGCACTTCCAGCTATTGAGGTAATGTTATTAAGGAATCAGTTGAAGTAAACTAGCAGGTAACCCGGAACTGTAAATAGAGATGAAGACTTTTGCTGAAATTCTGCGTGGAATGCTGCTCCCTTCCTTGTCAAATACAGTAAAAGACAGAGTTAAATGACTTGCTGTTTAGTAATTCTCACTATCGATGACTCCTGGCGACGGTCATCTTTGCTTATGTGTTGGCACTAGTGTTTACTGTCCGCCCCCGGTAGCTGAGTGGTGCCTTGTCTCCACCTACTCATAACTGAACACTCTTTAATTTAAAAAAAAAGATGGTAAAAAAAGGGTACGACAAAGAAAGCAAAAAAACGAATAAATAAAAAAAAATAAAAAAAGTGGTCAGCGCGACAGACTGTCAATCCAAAGGGCCCGGGTTCGATTCCCGGCTGGGTCGGAGATTTTCTCCACTAAGGGACTGGTTGTTGTGTTGTCCTAATCATCATCATTTCATCCCCATCGACGCGCAAGTCGCCGAAGTGGCGTCAAATCGAAAGACTTGCACAAGGCGAACGGTCTACCCGACGGGAGGCTCTCGTCACACGACATTTCATTTTACTAGTGTTTACTGTGTGTGTGTGTGTGTGTGTGTGTGTGTGTGTGTGTGTGTGTGTGTGTGTCTGTGTTTGTGTATTTGTGTGTGTGTTATCTTTCCAGAATCGCTCTCCAAACCGAGGTTTTAAATTACTATGCACTGCGCTTACGTGCTGTAGTTTTGACTTGAAAATGACGGGATGGTGAACTCTCGAAATATCGGTGGTTGTCGATGACGTCACACAGCTGCATTCCCATAAGTTATTTGAACAATTAAACATTTGTACAACAAATTTTGCCTTTTTGATTTTACAAAACGTGGAATAATGATTTGTGTATATAGCTATGTAACTGTCAACTTCGGAAGCCATTTAATATAACGTGTTAGTACTGAATACAAGTGTTACCACCTTGCGGACGCTAGCGTCAGTGAGATAAAGGGTTGTTCTACTTGTCGTGCAGGTGGCTGTGGCACGTTCACTCCGGCACCTCTCCTCATCGCACACATTCTACATAAGCACTAATTCAGTAACATTATCACGGATGGTTCTGTCCTGTACTTGCGGCCGCTACAGTCTTCATTCGTGCACTGGCGTCTAGATATGTTACACCGTGGGTTAATGGCAGCTGTCTTTCTCAGCTTTGGGCAGAGACTTGCTGAAGGCTGGTCATTCTGAGGTCGTACAAACTATGGGACGCGACCGTCTATCCCCATTCTCCTTGTTCGGACGCTTAACAGTTGCAGTTTGGGCACATTCGAAAGACGCCAACTATTACCGCGTTCGGCTCCTAGTCCTTGCCGCTTCGAGTTTCGTTACAGTTTTTCTGCACATTGCCTTGGGAAGAGACTCGTCACCACGCCCTCAATAAAGTGGAAACATTTTAAAGTGGCACGAGCAAGTGTTTTGGAAAGGAACATTGTAGAGCCCGTTGGTAACTGCAAGTTGGCTTCGACATTGGAATGTGATAAGAAGACATCGCAACCACCTACCTTTGTCGCTTCGACCTAGTTTTCATGAGACTAGTGATCCCCTAGTTTACCTGTTTAACTCCAAACAGTATCTGCAGTGTAGGTGTCAAATTTAGTTGATAAAGCAGTGGTTCCCAATCATGAGCATATCATCATCATCAACAACAACAACAACAGCAACGACGATGACAGTGACAACATCCAGTGGTCATCTGTCCTGAAGATAATATGCTGCATCGTCAAGTTGCCTCTATCTCTTTATCTCTGTGTTAATCAACTGGTAGCAAGAGTGTACGGCACGGTGAGAAGGGCACGTGGCCTGGAGAGACCTTTGCGGCGGGCCGAGCTGCAGCCGCCAGCCTCGTACGCAGGCACAGAGCCGAGCAGGGCAGCGATCAATGCCCCAAGTCGGCGGCCCAGGGCGCGCCCAAATAATAGCGTCCAGCAGGCCGGCAAATGGCCTGTTAGCGAGCCGGGCCAGCAGCCAGCTGGGACACTTGCTCCCAGGCGTGTCGGCCTAACTCGCCACCAGCTCTCCCTCTGCGTCCTTGCTCTGTCGCACCTCCTGCTCACGTCGTTTGTCTTCTTTGCTGCTCTCTTGAGGGCCCAACCGCACTGGAAAGCCACGGCAGCTCTGACAGCAGCGCTCCGATCTGCTAGCACGAGACGCCAGTATGTACTCCACAGAAATTTTATCAGTCTGCGCTCACAAAAGGATCGCGCCTACAAGTCATCACTGATTTCGTTGAAATTTATGTTATACTACCTGTGCTCGGCCACGCTTTGCTGTGGCTCAGTCTGCTTAAATGGAAAAGAAAGAAAAGAGAAAGCACAAGTTTCTAGTAAGTATGGGAATTGAATATACGTCCTAACCTCCTCCTCCCTTTCTGTGTCAATCTCTACCTCCCTCTTTCTTTGTCGATCTCCTCTTACCCCCCCCCCCCCCTATCCATCACCTCCTCTGCACTCTCTGTCGATCTCCCCCTGCCCCCTCTGGCTCACCCTCTCTCAGTCCGTCACCTTCTCCTCCTCCTCTCTCCATATCTTACCCCCCCCCCCCCTCCCGCGGCTGACTGCTGCAGCTCGGCCAGCCGCAAAGGTCTCTCCAGATCACTCCTCCTTCCCATATCCTATGTCCATGTCGTCCCACCCCTCTGACCGTCTCCTCTTCCCACTGTCTTTGACCTTGAGCTTTGTTTATTGTTACTGCAACTTCATATTCTGTAGTGGTACTCTAATCATAAACCAATAAGCCATAAACACAACTTTCCTCCTTGATAACAACGTTTCGCTATTGTATATTTTATAACGTTTCCCTGTTATTAAGTATATATACAATTATATATTACATATACACACATCAAAAAAAGGTTTTTATCACGCCACTTACCAGAACTCCTGAAGATAGACGTTGATTGTGGATATTGATCACAGACAAAGTCCCTTTGACTGTTCAGAGATGTCACTAAACCCGCCCAAAGATGTAAACAACCATGAATGAGTAGAGCCTTTTAGACGGAGGGGGTCCGACAGCCGATCAGTTCCAGTCATTCCACCAGGAAGGAGGTCCACAGCCCGTGTTGTCTGTAATTCAACCGTGCGCAGACGGTCAATAATGCGGTTCGATGGCATCCACATTGTTACTTTGTGCCAGGAAGGGCTCTCAAAAAAGGAAGTGTCCAGGAGTCTCGGACATGGAGGAGATACAGAGAGACAGGAACTGTCGATGACATGCCTCGCTCAGGCCGCCCAAGGGCTACCACTGCAATGGCTAACCGCTACCTACGGATTGACCCGCCCCCGGTAGCTGAGTGGTCAGCGCGACAGACTGTCAATCCAAAGTGCCCGGGTTCGATTCCCGGCTGGGTCGGAGATTTTCTCCGCTCAGGGACTGGATGTTGTGTTGTCCTAATCATCATCATTTCATCCCCATCGACGCGCAAGTCGCCGAAGTGGCGTCAAATCGAAAGACTTGCACCAGGCGAACGGTCTGCCCTACGGTAGGCCCTCGTCACACGACATTTCACGTACGGATTATGACTCGGAGGGACGCTGACAGCAACGCCATTATGTTGAATAATGTTTTTAGTGCAGCCACAGGACGTCGTGTTACGACTCAAACTGTGCGCAATAAGCTGTATGATGCGCAACTTCACTCACGATGGCGAGGTCCATATTTGCAACCACGACACCAAGCAGCACGGTACTCATGGGCCCAACAATATGCCGAATGGACCACTCAGGATTGGCATCACGTTCTCTTCACGGGTGAGTGTCGGATATGCCTTCAACCAGACAATAGTCGGAGACGTGTTTGGAGGCAACCCTGTTAGGCTGAACGCCGTAGACACACTGTCCAGCGAGTGCAGCAAGGTGGAGATTCTCTGCTGTTTTGGGGTGGCATTATGTGGGGCCGACGTACGCCACTGCTGGTCATGGAAGGCGCCGTAACGGCTGTATGATACATGAACGCCATCCTCCGACCTATAGTGCTACCATTTTGGCTGCATATTTGCGAGGCATACGTCTTCATGGACGACAAATCGCATCCCCACCGTGCACATCTTGTAAATGACTTCCTTCAGGATAACGACATCGCTCGACTAGAGCGGCCAGCATGTTCTCCAGACATGAACCCTATCGAACTTGCTTGGGATAGATTGAAAATGGCTGTTTATGGACGACGTGACCCACCAACCACTCTGAGGGATCTACGCCGAATCGCCGTCGCGGAGTGGGACAATCTGGACCAACAGTGCCTTGATGAACTTGTAGATAGTATGACACGACAAATACAGGCATGAATCAATGCAAGAGGACGTGCTACTGGGTATTAGAGGTACCGGTGTGTACTGCAAATCTGGACCACCACCCCTGAAGCTCTCGCTGCATGGTGGTACAATATGCAATGTGTGGTTTTCATGAGCAATAAAAAGGTCGGAAATGGTTTGATGTGCATTCCAGTTTTCTGTACAGATTCTGGAACTCTCGGAACCGAGGTGATGCAAAACATTTTTTGATGTGTGTATTTGAATATAGGCAAATGAAAACACGCGCGTACACGAAAGGAACGTTGGGTCACAATTTCACAAGAATAGGTCAAGAACTTTCGGATATTAACGATTTTGCACAGAATATCATTAACATTTTTATAAAGTTACCCTTTTATGACATATACGCCAGACGGTGTTCCAGTAGGTATATAAAAATATACGAGTATTCGAATGCAACATTGTGTCAAAATTTCAAATAAAACCGTGAAGAACTTTCGGAGATTTGAAATTTTAAAGAATGGAATATCTACGTTTGTACTTATACAGAAACTGTAAATGTTTCTAGTGATCAAATGCTTTGAAATTTTGACAAGGTGTTGCGTTGGAATACGCGTTCGTGTTTGTATAAATAAATTAAATAATAGGGAAACTTTACAAAAAATCTGTATCCAAAAACACACGTGTATTAGAATGCAACGATGTGTCAGAATTTCAAAGCATTCGGTCTGGGACTTCCGGAGATATACGACTTTGAACAAACGGAAATTTACATTTTATTTACATAGATGCAGTGCATGACCGTAAATGAACGGGACACAAATGAGAGCTCCAGACGGCCAAGCGCTTGGGAAAAAAATTTTTTTGGTGTGGGTCGTGCGAGGCATGATACGTTTTTGGTAGCATACTTACCAGCTAGCGATAGGTGCAGCGGAAAGAATACAGAATAGCAATACGAGGGTCATCAGATCGAGTCCCTACATGGAAACTTTTTTCTTTTCAATTTTTACGTTATTTTCGCTGCAAATTAACCTAAATAATGCTCAATATATTGAATTTATTAATGTTTTTGTAAAATGCATGAAAAGAAAAGACAGAGGGAAATTTTGGTTTGCAAATAATTTTAAAGAGAAGACTGTACTTACAGCGTGGATGAGGAGTCTTTAAATAACTTTCCAAGAAGGAATTGTAATTATTGCGTATAGGACTTCCGTTAGTTTCATTTTGACTTACTAGCAGCTCTCAACACCTGCACGAGGTTGCATGAGTATGTCAGTATGTTCATTCGACGTGTTACTGGAGACCTGCCGAGATGAACTGAAGGAAAAGGACACTGTTTTATGGATATCTTTCTACCTAGAAGAAAATATTTTCGTGACACTGAGCTGTAATCAGTAGCTGATTACTTTTTGTTTGGTGTGATTTTTACAAATTCAACAGTAACTGTGTATACTGTAAAGTATACACAGAAGTGATTTTTCAGTAGCCATTTGAAAAGCGTCTTACAATAAAATCAAATTCTACGCAAAAAATATTTGAGACAAAAAGCAGCAGACCTCTGCAATTTGTTTACACGCTCTATTTCTTAAAATACTTCTCCCGCATCTGTGGTATCGCACCCATTAGTACCATGTGCTGCGCAGTAGACGTAGCTGTGCTGTTTCGGTCCGTTTTAGGTTTTGGAGAAAACTTCCATATCCCGGATAGCAATGTCCCTTGTCTGTCTTGTGAAGTCATTGCGCCGATCGGAGTGGAACGCCAGTAACAGGCTGTGAGGAAACTGAGAGACGATAATTTCCACGTTTTCCAACTGGCATTCTCCTGAAAGTACGTACTTGGAAAGGAACTGTAACGTGGGGAGGCGTATTCTTCGAAATGAGATTATTTATGACGCTCATGGTCCTAATTTTAGCTGTCATTTTCTTTTATTTGGGAAAAGTTTGAAGTGGGTTGACTAGAGATACACTACGCGATCAAAAGTGTCCGGACACCTGGCTGACAAGGACTTAACGAGTTCGCAGCCCCCTCCATCGGTAACGCTCGAATTCAATGTGGTGTTGGCCCATCCTTAGCCTTGATGACAGCTTCCACTCCCGCAGGCATATGTTCAGTCAAATGCTGGAAGGTTTATTTGGGAACAGCAGCCCATTCTTGACGGAGTGCTTCACTGACGGGAGGCACCGACGTGGGTCGGTGAGGCATGGGACGAAGCCGGCGTTCCAAAACATCCCAAAGGTGTTATATAGGATTCAGGTCAGGACTCTGTGCAGGCCAGCCCATTACAGGGATGTTATTGTCGTGTAACCGCTCCGCCACAGGCCGTGCATTGTGAACAGGTGGTCGATCGTGCTGAAAGATGCAATCGCCATCCCAGAATTGCTCTTCAACAGTGGGAAGCAAGATAGAGCTCAAAACGTCAATATAGGCTTGTGTTGTGATAGTGCTTAAAACATCAGTGTAGGCTTGTGTTGTGATAGTACCACGCACAACAACAAGGAGTGCAAGCCCACTCCATGAAAAACACGACCACACCGTAACACCACAGCCTCCGAATTTTATTGTTGTCACTACGCACTCTGGTAGATGAATTTCACCGGGCATTCACTATGTCCATCCCTTGCCATCGGATCGACACATTGTGTACCGTGATTCGTCACTCCACACAACGTTATTCCATTGTTCAATAGTCCAATGCTTACGCTCCTAACACCAAGCGAGGCGTCGTTTGGCATTTACTGGCGTGATGTGTGCCTTATGAGCAGTCCCTCGATCATGAAATCGAAGTTTTCTCTCCTCCCGCCAAACTGTCACAGTGCTTACAGTGGATTCTGATGCAGTTTGGAATTTCTGTGTGATGGTCTGGACAGATGTCTGCCTATTACACAATACGACCCTCTTCAAGTGTCGGCGGTCTGTGTCACTCAACAGACGAGGTCAGCCTGTACGTTTTTGTCCTGTGTGTGCCTCCTCACGTTTACACTTCGCTATCACACTGGAAACAGTGGACCTAGGGATGTTTAGCAGTGTCGAAATCTCGCGTACAGATGTATGATGAGTGACACCCAATCACCTGACCACATTCGAAGTCCGTGAGTTCCGCGGAGCGCCTCATTCTGTTCTCTCACGATGTCTAATGACTGCTGAGGTCGCTGATATGGAGTACCTGGCAAGAGGTGGTAGCAAAATGTCTCTAATGTGAAAGGCGTATGTTTTGGGGGTTTCCGTATTCTTTTGATCACATAGTGTAGTAAAAGCATTTTCTCTTCAGCCTTTTCAACTTGCCACTCGCGTAATTCCGACTGTTCTAGACTAGCATCAAGGACTACGAGTTATCGCTAACTTTTTTCCTCCTTTTTTTTATTTTTCTCGTAATACAGCTAAATGAGAGAAGACTGTTTTTCGTCTTCATTCACATCTTCGATTTGTTCTTGTTCTCTCTGACAGCTAGACTCTGGAGAAATGACACCTGATTGCAACATTTATATCTACTCTTTCTTGTGGACGCACCTAGCCCTGATCTAACACATTTTCTGCGGCGCATTTCGTGAGCAAAAACTCCGTGACATTCTTCGTCCTCTTCTGTAACGAGTAATGAACGCATTTGGCATTACTGCAGATGAGGAAGATCTGTACTTGCAGTGAGAGACAGATTTGCAAAATGTTTTGTTAAACACTATCACCCTAAGCTGCAAAATACTTATTTTGACTAAAATGAAGCAAAATAAAATGTTTTTGAAACATTTCCTGTCTTTCGAATTCTTTCTTGTTTTCCAGAGTCGATTGTTTCCTACCGAAAATTTCCAGAACTTTTTCTCTCAATACGTTTTCTTCAGTTTCTGGCCTGAATAGTACGAGGTGCATTCAAGTTCTAAGGCCTCCGATTTTTTTTCTAATTACCTACTCACCCGAAATCGATGAAACTGGCGTTACTTCTCGACGTAATCGCTCTGCAGACGTATACATTTTTCACAATGCTAACGTCATGATTCCATGGCAGCGGCGAAGGCTTCTTTAGGAGTCCGTTTTGACCACTGGAAAATCGCTGAGGCAATAGCAGCACGGCTGGTGAATGTGCGCCCACGGAGAGTGTCTTTCATTGTTGGAAAAAGCCAAAAGTCACTAGGAGCCAGGTCAGGTGAGTAGGGAGCATGAGGAATCACTTCAAAGTTGTTATCACGAAGAAACTGTTGCGTAACGTTAGCTCGATGTGCGGGTGCGTTGTCCTCGTGAAACACCACACGCCCTTCCCGGGCATTTTTGTTGCAGTGCAGGAAGGAATTTGTTCTTCAAAACATTTTCGTAGGATGCACCTGTTACCGTAGTGCCCTTTGGAACGTAATGGGTAAGGATTACGCCCTCGCTGTCCCAGAACATGGACACCATCATTTTTTCAGCACTGGCGGTTACCCGAAATTTTTTTGTGGCGGTGAATCTGTGTGCTTCCATTGAGCTGACTGGCACTTCGTTTCTGGATTGAAAAATGGCATCCACGTCTCATTCATTGTAAAAACCGACGAAAAGAGAGTCCCATTCATGCTGTCGTTGCGCGTCAACATTGCTTGACAACATGCCACACGGGCAGCTATGTGGTCGTCCGTCAGCTTTCGTGGCACCCACCTGGATGACACTTTTCGCATTTTCAGGTCGTCATGCAGGATTGTGTGCACAGAACCCACAGAAATGCCAACTCTGGAGGCGATCTGTTCAACAGACATTCGGCGATCCTCCAAAACAATTCTCTCCACTTTCCCGATCATGTCGTCATACCGGCTTGTGCGAGCCCGAGGTTGTTTCGGTTTGTTGTCACACGATGTTCTGCCTTCATTAAACTGTCGCACCCACGAACGCACTTTCGACACATCCATGACTCCATCACCGCATGTCTCCTTCAACTGTCGATGAATTTCAATTGGTTTCACACCACGCAAATTCAGAAAACGAATGATTGCACGCAATTCAAGTAAGGAAAACGTCGCCATTTTAAGTTTTTAAAACAGTTCTCATTCTCGCCGCTGGCGGTAAAATTCCATCTGCCGTACGGTGCTGGAATCTCTCGGACGTATTGACAATGAACGCGGCCTTATTTTAAAACAATGCGCATGTTTCTATCTCTTACCAGTCCGGGGAAAAAAATCGGAGGCCTTAGAACTTGAATGCACCTCGTACTGAAATGAAGTTTGAAACGACACAGTTTCAGAGACTTAACTAGTCTCATACTGATATGATGTTGTGTATACAGATTGAAGTGGTGAATGAAAATTTGTACCGTGGCTGGGAATGGGAGCCGGGTCTCATGATTACTAGCAGGTACAATAGCCTCTACGCTACCTTCGAACAGTGGTTTGCACAACTGCACGGATTACCCCGGCACGCCTACCTCCTCGATTCAAATTCTCATTGCCGCCCCAGTCTATGTTAAATTCTCCCTTACACAACAGAATTTCCGAGGCTCTCCATGTTCTGGAATAGCACCACAGCATCGAACGTAAATGGAGTTCCAGCCCGAAACCCAGGTGCAGGTACTTATTTAAATGAAATAACACAATTTCAGAGACTTTAGGGGGGCTCATACAGATATGATTTTATGTACATAGACTGAAGTGACGAGCAAAAATTTGTATCAAGGGTGGGAATTGAGCCCAGCTCTTTTGCTTTTTAGGCAGCTAAACCACCGTGGCACAGCAGTTTGGGCAACTGCACGCATTACCCAGGGGTTTGGACAGAGGAGGGAGGAGGAGCCAGGGTTACTTGCGCCAAGGTTACTTAGTGGCTAGCACATCTGCATAATTAGCAGGAGACCTGGGTTTCATTCTCGGTCAGTACAAATTTTCACTCGCCGCTTCATTCTATATACACTACTGGCCATTAAAATTGTTACACCAAGAAGAAATTCAGATGATAAACGGGTTTTCATTGGACAAATATATTATAATAGAACTGACATGTGATTACATTTTCACGCAATTTCGGTGCATAGATCCTGAGAAATCAGTACCCAGAACAATCACTTCAGGCCGTAATAACGGCCTTGATACGCCTGGGCGTTGAGTCAAACAGAGCTTGGATGGCGTGTACAGGTACAGCTGCCCATGCAGCTTTAACATGATACCACAGTTCATCAAGAGTAGTGACTGGCGTATTGTGACGAGCCTGTCGTTCGGCCACCATTGACCAGACGTTTTCAGTTCGTGAGAGATATGGAGAATGTGCTGGCCAGGGCAGCAGTCTAACATTTTCTGTATCCAGAAAGGCCCGTACAGGACCTGCAACATGCGGTCGTGCCTTATCCTGCTGAAATGTAGGATTTCGCAGGGATCGAATGAAGGGTAGAACCACGGGTCGTAACACATCTGAACTGTAACGTCCAATGCTCATAGTGCCGTCAGTGCGAACAAGAGGTGTCCGAGACGTATAACCAATGGCACCCCATACCATAACGCCGGGTAATACGCCAGTCTGGCGGTGACGAATACACGCTTCCAATGTGCGTTCAGCGCGATGTCGCCAAACACGGATGCGACCACCATGATGCTGTAAACAGAACCAGGATTCATCCGAAAAAATGACGTTTTGCCATTCGTGCACCCAGGTTCGTCGTTGAGTACACCATCGCAGGCGCTCCTGTCTGTGATGCAGCGTCAAGGGTAACCGCAGCCGTGGTCTCCGAGCTCATAGTCCATATTGCTGCAAACGTCGTCGAACTGTTCGTGCAGATGGTTGTTGTCTTGCAAACGTCCCCATCTGTTGACTCAGGGATCGAGACGTGGCTGCACAATCCGTTACAGCCATGCGGATAAGATGCCTGTCATCTCGACTGCTAGTGGTACGAGGCAGTTGGGATCCAGCACAGCGTTCCGTAGTACCCTCCTGAAACCGCCGATTCCATATTCTGCTAACAGTCATTGGATCTCGACCAAGGCGAGCAGCAATGTCACGCTACGATAAACCGCAATCGCGATAGGCTACAACCCGACCTTTATCAAAGTCGGAAACGTGATGGTACGCATTTCTCCTCCTGACACGAGGCATCACAACGACGTTTCACCATGCAACGCCTGTCAACTACTGTTTGTGTATGAGAAATCGGTTGGAAACTTTCCTCACGTCAGCACGTTCTAGGTGTCGCCACCGGCGCCAACCTTGTGTGAATGCTCTGAAAAGCTAATCATTTCCTATCACAGCATCTTCTTCCTGTCGGTTAAATTTCGCGTCTGTAGCACGTCATATTCGTGGTGTAGCAATTTTAATGGCCAGTAGTGTACACAAGTTTCTGAAATTGCTGGTCTCTTCAGAATCTCGCACATAAGATTTATTGTCAGAACAATCCACACCACACACGTGGAGTTCGGTTAAAATTTCCTATGGGCAAGAAGTAGGCAGCGCGTGGTAGCTCTGATGGCGTCCCAGTGCGGAGACTGCCATAAACCGTGCGGCAGGCAACATTCATTGCCACGCTGTGTACTTGGCGTCCCTTCCAGTAGAGCTGCCGTGGCATCCCACTGCGGTAAGGCTATAACAGTACCAAGGCTCTGCACATTTTGGTCGTGAGGAGATCAATTTTCCCTAAAGAAAAGGTTGCGTTTATAAAGCGGAAAGCGATCATTATTAACGCAATAATATTGCCAGTGTATTGCATGAAACATGAGAGACGAAGAATGGCACAATATTATTGCGCGCCGGCCGGAGTGGCCGAGCGGTTCTAGGCGCTTCAGTCTGGAACGGCGCGACCGCTACGGTCGCAGTTTCGAATTCTGCCTCGGGCCTGGATGTGTGTGATGTCCTTAGGTTAGTTAGGTTTAAGTAGTTCTAAGTTCTAGGGGACTGATGAGCTCAGATGTTAAGTCCCGTAGTGCTCAGAGCCATTTGAACCTTTTGAGCCAATATTATTGCGCAATATTTATGACCGTGACATGTCAGTTAAAACTCTGTCTCCTTAGCGAAACTGTCGAAGCTCAACGATGTGGTTATGTATTGCGACAGGGTTGCATGCCATGGAAAATGGAAACTGAAACTATGCAGAATGGTCGAATAAAGTGCAAGAAGCTTCCACCTGAGTCAACCAGGATCTCTTTCATGTGAGCAGTGGTGCGTAATTACAATTTAAAGAAATTAATTGTATAATTTATCTTGTACATATGTTGTTTTCCAAGTATTTCTCTACTGTAACGGCTGTCACGAATATAACAAAACAGTTATGCTGACAGAAAGCATACATGAACTTGCGTCGATGCCATGAGAACTGTTGCCACAAAAATATACATGTATGCTCACTGGATAGCTGATTTAAACTTATTTCATAATTTTGAGGACTGCTACATGTAACATAAACGTTTCTGCTTACTGTGACGGCAGCAGCATCTTCAGTTTCCTGTCCTATTATGGAAAACACGGTGTCTGGTGTTTTATGACCAACCAGGAACTTCATTTCCTCAAATACCATGTGAGGCTTCCATACACACCTTTCAGCCACTTCCTTATGTCTTGTCGTTTCCTTTTCCCAGTTCTTTGCGGAAATTCATTTGGAGCGAATTGAATATCTCTCTGTGTTGGCAGGAACTGAGATTTATTGCATAGTGCCACCCTAACACAGTACGATGTATTTCTAAACCTATGTACTCTCCTTCAGTATACTGGCAAACGATCAATACCAATCTCAGATGGTCAGTATTATTCCGCAATACTCAGAATTCTGCAATAACTATTGAGTGCATGAGGGCTCCTTAAATGTAATTCTGCAACTTCTGAGCAATTGTTCATCTTCTTAGGGTCCTTATAATAACGCTAGAGCGAAAAAAGACCGGAAAGCCTATCAGAAATGGTAGTGAGTTCAACTTCATATGGTTCAAATGGCTCTGAGCACTGTGGGACTTAACTTACTTAACTTCTGAGGTCATCAGTTCCCTAGAACTTAGAACTACTTAAACCCAACTAACCTAAGGACATCACACACATCCATGGCCGACGCAAGATTCGAACTTGCGACCGTAGCGGTCGCTCGGTTCCAGACTGTAGCGCCTAGAACCGCTCGGCCACTCCGACCGACCAGTTCAACTTCCTGTCGATATCGACGTCATTAGGAATGGATAACTACAGTATTTGCACGAGGACACGGAAGAAAATTGGCTGTTATCTTTTGTAAGGAATGATCTTATGTTTCTTAGGGAGACCAGAGAAATCTAAATAACCTTCGAAAACGAATATTTTAACCCACACTTTCCAAATACAGTTGCATCACCTCACTCTGTGTCCTGCAAAAATTGCATGTGACAATAATCTCACAGCTTCAGCCCGTAATACTACACAGTAAACTGACTCGCGTGCCTTAGGTTCTGTTTATGCTGCATTCTCGCGCTGCTGACACCTCATTGCTCACCACTGGCACATCGCACTTCGCTGCTCGCCGGGTGCCTCGTTCACTTAAGCTTCTGTCTCGCTGCCCTCCGGGAGTAATTACCCTGCGGCTTTTCACATATCGAGCAGAGTCCCAGCAGAGTCAAATAATGCACCGCTTTAGTGACCGTAAAGGTAGCAATCACAGCGTGAAACACATACCAGCTTGACATCATCGCCTGGCGAGCACTGTAGAGAGGAGCAGGTTAGAGATTAAATGGACCGGTAAGACGCACTTTGTTTGATTCACCACCATCATGTCCGCCCCCGGTAGCTGAGTGGTCAGCGCGACAGTCTGTCGTACCGACGGGCTCAGGTTCAATTCTGACTGGGTCGGAGATTTTCTCTGCTCAGGGACTGGGTGTTATGTTGTCCTAATCATCATCATCTCACCGTCACGCAAGTCGCCGAAGTGGCGTCAACTCAAAGACTTGCACCAGGTGACCGGTCTATCAAAATTCTTGTTTCTACGGTTCCACACACCACATACAGCAATTTTGACATAACTGGAATACTTCAGAGACCGATGAAGCAATGATAATCGTCATTAACTGTCACTGTGTGTGCAATACAGTGACTGCAGTCATTGACCATAAACGATCGTCACCGTTTATCACCTGTGAGGCATAAATTCAATAACATAACTGACGTGGTTGCTGTATGTTCTGGTCTAACTTAAATGTTATTTACAACTGAATTCCTGGCACGTTCAATATAATGTAAGCCCAGAAAGTACGTCATCCGTAGTAACTTGTCTATGAAAAGTGTGCTCACTGTGTTTTGTCACCCACCTTCCAGAGCTCCATTGATCCATTCAAGTGTCATCCATAAGAGAGCCATTCTCTCCAATGAGCCCAGGAAAAAATCATTACAAGATATTGAAATCTCTCATTCTTATGATTCAACGATTTAAAGAGTAGTTTCGGATTAAGTAAATAATAGATAAAGGGCAGTTAAATGAAAGCGACACAAACGGAAAAAATAAGTAAACTATTTATTATTTCACAAGTAATTGCCGTAACTGTTCACAAATTTATTCCACTTTAAGACAAGACGGTCAGTGCCTTCACGGAAATATGTTCTTCGGTACTGTAGTGAGAAACCTTACGGACCAACTTATTTGGTGCACACTATACTAAGTACTATCTGAAAGTTCCACTGAGTTTTATTCTAAAGCGTATAATGAGGATGATCTGTAACTTAGTATTCTGATGAATTATTCTATAGCTGACGTTTGACATCGCATTAATGTTAGTGCTTTTCCGAAATCGAAAAAGAAGTCGACAGTGAATGTGTGAGAGTGTTTGGAATCTCCTACTCCCATGTGATACCCATGTCTTCTCCATTTATTTCATCGTTAAGCGCCTTAGCACTAAGGCGAAGTAATCCATTAAGAACGCTGAATCTGCAACTCTGGTTAAAACATCGGATGATTTGTATTCAAACTGCAGCCAGTAGGTATAGAACGCTGTTTAAAAAACTTGTATTTTCCCATTAGCAAGATCACCCCAAGATAGTGGATGTATGCAAGCACTTTCATTTTGTACGTTGTGCAGTTGGTCACTGAAATTGTGGTACGTAATCCCGGAAATTGTAAGTATAGCACTTTAAAATGACCCGTTATGCACCACAGTGAAAAACACAGCACATCCATGCATTTTGCTTAAGAATTTACACAGAAACGTTTGGCTTTAGAAGGATTTTTTCTCCATCTCTAACCACATCAGTACAGACAGTGTATTTAATCTTCCCTGCTGATTACATCAATGAGAGATGGAAATCCAATCTAAGTCCTCAGTGTAACCGTTACCACTGCTTTCGGAGTTTTGAATGGAAAGCAACGGTTAACGTAATTTTGGTCCAGCACACAACTTGTTCGGGTGTTAACATTGTAAATGTAGAATTTACGAATACCTCTTAGAGTATTAATAACCGTATCTAGTGTTGCTTCTAATGTTTCATTTTGCATTCTGTTCACCTCTGAGGCGTCATATTCAGCTTCTCACAAACGGCAAGCTTTCCTCTGTTGGATTTCTAATTATTGGAGGGTAATTTGATAATGAGCGTGTGTGTGTGTGTGTGTGTGTGTGTGTGTGTGTGTGTGTGTGTGTGTGGGCGGGTGGGTGGGTGGGTGGGTGGGTGGGAGGGCGAGAGAGAGATAGAGATAGAGATAGAGAGAGAGAGAGAGAGAGAGAGAGAGAGAGAGAGAGAGAGATGGAGGGAACAGAGAGTGAGAGGAAGGTAAGGGGAGAGGGAAAGAGGAAGGGAAAGAGAAGTGGAGCGCGTGCTAAACGCCACTCATTGTGGAGCATGCTTGTACGAGTACAATAGAAAGTTTGCAATGAAAAGTTTGTGAAGCGGTGGCAACCTACCAGCGAGAATTTCGCAGCCCTCTGCGCCTGTTTACGAGTACTGGAGGAGAGATGGAACTACCGGGCAGCAATGAATTCAGGAAAATAACTGCAGATCTCTGCTAGATACTGTTCTGAAGCTTAATATTTCATTATCATTCTCTACCCACACTGAGAAAGTAGATCATTACTAATTACAATTCTTTCAGGTTTACACGGTCGCCGTACTGGAATTACGGGTCGGTGCCTTTGGCGTAATTTTTTCCCCATTTACAGGGGTATTGATACTGTTACAAAATACTGCTAGTGGCTTGACTTTTATGCGAGAGTTGTTTCCGAGCGTAACGCGAGAGCTTATGCATTTTAATGAATTCGCTTATGAAGTTAGGGCTTTCAATTAGAGCTTCCGTGTCTGCGAGCAAAGTCATGCGAGTGCCACTAATCATATTGCAGCAGCTCTTCCACGGGGAATATGCAGCGTCCGTAACGACCGCGACGCACTCGAAATATCAAACGAAAGGGAAGCGAAAGGAGAAGAAAAAGAGAGACCTTCATGGAAGCGAATTAATAACTAAAAGACAAAGTGTGTCAATCGGTATTCGTTTCAGGTGCATGTATGCTTTCGAGTGCCCACACTGCGCAAGAGCAAAACGTGTAAGGGCTATTTTCTTAATCGGTGCTCGATAACCCGTGAAACTCCATGACTTACTGTACTAAGCAGCATAGACTGAAACATAATGCCCACTGTTCACCTAGCCGGCCAGTGTGGCCGAGCGGTTCTAGGCGCTTCAGTCTGGAACCGCGCTGCCGCTACGGTCGCAGGTTCGAATCCTGCCTCGGCCATGGATGTGTGTGATGTCATTAGGTTAGTTAGGTTTAAGTAGTTCTAAGTTCTAGGGGACTGATGACCTCAGATGTTAAGTCCCATAGTGCTCAGAGCCATTTGAACCACTGTTCACCACAACGTTGGATGCCGCCTGATGACGTTGCAAGCGCGTGACGCGGTAACAAAAGTATATAAGCGTAGCAGACACGGACTGTAGATCACCCTAGCGAAGATATGGGCTGCCGATGAGGAAATCCATTGAGATAAGCAACTCCGACAGAGGGGAGATTATCATTACCCAGAGCCTGTGAACGGGTATCTCGAAAACGGCGAAGCTGGTCGAATGTTCACATAAAACTGACCTGAGCATCTACGGAAAGAGGTAGAAGGACAGAGAAATTACTAATAGGCGTTAAACTGTTACATGTCTACGACTCTTCACACAACGTGGAGTTCGGGGGCTCGTCTGCTCTGTAAAGTGTGATAGATGGTGACCTGCGGCATCCCTGCCGAAAGAGCAAGGTGCTGGTGCACGCATAAATGTTTCAGAGCACACCGTTCATAGTATATTGTGGAACATGAAGATCCGCAGGCGTCCACCCCTGTGTGTTCACATGTAGGCCCAACGACATCATCAGTTAGGATTGCAGTAGGTAGGCGACCATCGGGCTTCGAGCGTCGTCGGTGGAAATGTGTCGGCTCTTCGGGTGAATCACACTTTTGATATACTAGGTCGCTGCTCGCTTCCACAAAGGCCGTCATCGAGGTGAACAGTAGCTCGAAACGTGCACCGCGACTCGGACCCAGGGGGTTGGGAGCAGTATTACGCTACGGGAGATTTCTCCTGTGCTTGCAATGGACCCGCGGTAGTTCAAATGGTTAAAATGGCTCTGAGCATTATGGGACTTAACATCTGAGGTCATTAGTCCCCTAAAACTTAGAACTAAACCCAACTAGCCTACAAACATCACACACATCCATGCCCGAGCCAGGATTCGAACCTGCGACCGTAGCGATGGCGCGGTTCCAGACTGAAGCACCTAGAACCGCTCGGTCACAGCGGCCGGCCCTACGGTAGTAATCGAAGGCACGCTGACAGCTGCGAACCACCTGCGTGCCTTCATACTTGGCGTCTTCCCCGACGGTGATGTCATCTTTCAGCAGTATAATTGTCCTTGTCTCGGAGCCAGAACTGTGCTACAGTCGTTCGAGGAAAGTTAAAGTGAACTCACGTTGATGTCTCGGAGACCAAATTTTTCCTGATGTAAATCCTATAGAACCCATATGGTAGGTTGGTTGATTAGGGTAGAAGGGACCAAACAGCAAGGTCAGCAGTCCCTTGTTTCAAATGTGGTCCATTCAGACGGACTGACATCTCAGGAAAGTCAAAACTATAACAGGTAAAAGGCTAAAAAACGTAAAAGTGCAGTCAGTTGTGAAAACAAAATGAGGGCGGTCAGCAAGTATGAGCAACCCGAAGGCTATGCTAGAGGCAGGAAATATCCCACCTCTGATGCAGTACAGGCAAGACCACTTGCAATTCAAAAGCGTTCAGCCGCTAGAATGTAAAAGTGCGTATTGTAAAAGGAGACTAACCAAATGAAAAAAGTGATAAAAACAGAGTAAAAGGGAGAGAAAAGAGGACCTTGGCCAGGGAGGGGAGTCAGGAATCTCCAAACACAGCTTACAGTGGGAGACACCCCAAACCTCACCGTCCTGCCCCTACTCCAGAGTGAGATTAAAAACCTTAAAACTGAGAATAAAAACCACTTTCACGGAAGAAACTGAGAACCAGTTCTACCATCTGGGAATCGTCTGCCAGTATTAAAGGTAAAGTGCGGGGAAGTCTGTACTTAGTTAGCAGAGCTAAAAGAAGGAGGCATTCATCCAAAATGTAGGCTACTGGCTGGAAGGCTCCACAACCACAAAGTGGGGGTGGCTCATTACGCAAAAGAAAACCATGGGTCAACCTGGTATGGCCGATGCAGAGACGACACAGGTTGGTCCAGTCCTTTCGGGAGGGACGGAAGCAAGAACACCACGGGACAGGTGTCACCTTAATCGCACGAAGTTTATTAGACAGGGAGGTAGCCTCCCAAGAGTTGACCCATGATTGTGCGGAGTGGGATTTGATGTGAAGCCGTAAATCCGCCGCAGTAAGGGTTACAGAGTGGGGGGGGGGGGGGGGTGACTGCTCCCCCAGCCAAACGATCAGCAAGCTCAAATGGTTCAAATGGCTCTGAGCACTATGGGACTCAACTGCTGTGGTCATCAGTCCCCTAGAACTTAGAACTACTTAAACCTAACTAACCTAAGGACATCACACACATCCATGCCCGAGGCAGGATTCGAACCTGCGACCGTAGCAGTCGCACGGTTCCGGACTGCGCGCCTAGAACCGCGAGACCACCGCGGCCGGCAGCAAGCTCATTACCTAGGACATGACCAGGGACCCAAAGGAAGTCAACGGAACAAACAGCATGGTAAAGTTCAGCAAGACTGTCATGGATGGCCCAGACCAAGGAATGGCTAGAGCCCATATGTGTCACTATACCGCGCCGTCATCACATTCGCACAGCAGCGGCCCGCTATTTAGGCGAATTACATGACCTGCGCGTAGACAGCTAATGCCACATACCTCCACAAAACTACCAACAGATTGTCGGATCTCTGATACGCAGAATCAGTTATGTATTTAGTTTCAAAGACGCACAAACAAGCTATTAATCAGCTGGTCATAATGTTTCGGCTCATCAGTGTATACGCTCATAAATACCGAAAAAAATTGGCAAGTGCGAATAGGACTGAGAGCTCCGTACAAAATTATATATATATATAATACAGTTTATCCATTCCAGGAATCGAGGATATTGCCGGATTTTGCTTGTTATCGACGCTGATTCTGGCAAAATATCGGTTCCCAGCATTCCAACACTTCCGAGAATTTTTCAATTTCAAATTTGAAGGCGGATATCAAATGACAAAAGAAATGTTCTTTCCTGTTATATAATTACAAATTAACAATTTTCGGATTTTTTTTACTTTACTTGTACTGCGAAACCTTGCTTCTTGCCAAATTTCGTGATTTCATGTCAACGGGAAGCAACCTACAGGTTTTGATGAATGAGTTTCCTAGTTTTTGAGCACCAATAAACCATTAACCTAGGAGTATGACATAAATTCCGATCTGATGGACCAAATTGTTCCAGAAAAACGGAGCCTAAATAGAAGGAGGGACACACACACATACAGACAGGGCTGGAAAGAAATCCAACGTGCACTCGGTTTGTCTGCCGGGGGGCCTCATCCAAGATGTGGAGGCGGCCTTGCCTGCAGCTATCGAGCGTACGACGTGCAGACGTCTGCAAGTAGTTGCTCACGTCAGCACCAATGATGCCTGTCGTTTGGGTTCTGAGGCGATCCTCAGTTCGTACAGGCGGCTGGCGGATTTGGTGAAGACCGCTGGCCTCGCACGCGGAGTGCAAGCAGAGCTCTCTAATTGCAGCATCGTTCCCAGAGTGCATCGGGGTCCTTTGGTTTGGAGCCGAGTGGAGGGTCTCAAGCAGAGGTTTCGTCGACTCTGCGAAGATTTCTAAACTTACGCTATTGGGTTGGGAATTGTAGGACGCCCCTAGATAGGTCAGGCGTGCTCTACACAAAGGAAGCGGCTACCCGGGTAGCAGAGTACTTGTGGCGTGCACATGTTTTTTTTTTTTTTTTTTTTTTTTTTTTTTTTTTTTTTTTTTTTTTTTTTTTTTTTTTTTTTTTAGGCTAGGCAGTAGTACGAGGTGTCCTGATGGACACTCACCTGTCGACGTGCAGGCAGGGAAATCAGGACGCGTTCAGTGTAAAGACACTTCAGATATCAAGATATTAGCAGTAAATTTTCAGAGTGTTCGGAACAGAGTTCCTGAATTTACTGCCTTCCAGGACGCATGTGGCGCGCAAATTATTCTCAGGACTGAGACCTGACTGAACCCTGAGATAGGAAGTTCTGAAATATTTAGTGAGAGTTGGAACGTGTATCGGAAACACAGATTAGACACCATAGGAGTTGGTGTTTTCATTGCAGTTGACAAAAATATTATGTCTACTGAGGTCGAAGCAGAGTGTGATTGTGAAGTTATCTGGACACTTTTAACAGGGCTAGGGGAAATAAAGTTAACTGTGGGGTGTTATTACCGGCCACCAGGTTCCACCGTGACAGTTCTAGAATCCTTCAAAGGAAGTCTACATTCTGTATCGCAGAAGTACCCGGATCATGCTATATTAGTCGGAGGAGTCTTCAACCTACCTGGTATAGACTGGGATGTATATGGATTCATTACAGGTGGTACAGACAAGCCGTAGAGTGCATTGCTTTTGAACACATTATCCGAGAACTGTCTTGAGCAGCTAAATCGGCAGCCAACGCGTAATGGAAATATTTTAGATCTGGTAGCCACGAACAGGCCAGACCTCATCGACGGTGTCAGTGTTGAGACAGGGATTAGTGATCATTATGTTGTCATTACGATTGTGGTTACGAAAGTTAAAAAGTCGGTCAAGAAGGCTAGGAGAGTATTCTTACTAGAAAGAGGGGACAAGCAATTGTTAGCATCCCACTTATAAATGAATCGACTTCATTTACTTCCAGTACGATGGACGTGGAAGAATTATGGGCAAATTTTAAACACATTGTAAATCACGCATTGGACAAGTATGTGCCGAAAAAGTAGGTTACGGACTGAAAAGACCCACCGTGGTTTAACAGCGCAATTCGGAGAATGCTCAGGAAGCAAAGACAGTTGCAATCGCGCTACAAGAAAGATCGGGAGAATGAGGACACGCAAAAGTTAGTAGAGATTCGTGCTGCTGTAAAAACAGCGATGCGCGAAGCGTTCAACCACTACCACCGTCATACCTTAGCAAAAGATCTTGCTGAAAACCCATGGAAATTCTGGTCTTACGCAAAATCGGTAAGCGGGTCGAAGGCTTCCATCCAGTCACTCACTGATCAGTCTGGCCTGGCAACGGAGGACAGCAAAACGAAAGCTGAAATTTTAAATTTAGCATTTGAGAAATCTTTCACGCAGGAGGATGGTACAAACGTACCGCCGTTTGAGTCTCGTACAGATTTCCGTATGGAGGACATAGTGATAGACATCCCTGGGGTTGTGAAGCAGCTGAATGGGTTGAAAATAAATAAATCGCCAGGTCCTGATGGGATTCCAATTCGGTTTTACAGAGAGTACTCTACTGCATTGGTTCCTTACTTAGCTTGCATTTATCGCGAATCTCTTGCCCAACGTAAAGTCCCGAGCGACTGGAAAAAAGCGCAGGTGACGCCTATATATAAGAAGGGTAGAAGGACGGATCCTCAAAATTACAGACAAATATCCTTAACATCGGCTTGTTGCACGATTCTTGAACATATTCTCAGTTCTAATATAATGAATTTCCTTGAGACAGAGCAGTTGCTGTCCATGCATCAGCACGGCTTTAGAAAGCATCGCTCCTGCGAAACGCAACTCGCCCTTTTTTCACATGATATCTTGAGAACCATCGATGATGGGTATCAGACGGATGCCATATTCCTTGACTTGCGAAAAGCGTTTGACTCGATGCCCCACTGCAGACTCTTAACTAAGATACGAGGATATGGTATTGGTTCCCAAGTATCTGAGTGGCTCGAAGAGTTCTTGTGTAATAGAACCCAATACGTTGTCCTCGTTGGTGAGTCTTCATCGGCGGTGAGGGTATCATCTGGAGTGCCCCAGGGAAGTGTGGTAGGTCCGCTGTTGTTTTCTATCTACATAAATGATCTTTTGGGTAGGGTGGATAGCAATGTGCGGCTGTTTCCTGATGATGCTGTGGTGTTTGGGAAGGTGTCGTTGAGTGACTGTAGGAGGATACAAGATACCTTGGACAGGATTTGTGATTGGTGTACAGAATGGCAGCTAACTCTAAATATAGATAAATGTAAATTAATACAGATGAATAGGAAAAAGAATTTTGTAATGTTTGAATACTCAATTAGTAGTGTAGCGCTTGACACAGTCACGTCGAGTAAATATTGGGGTCGTAACATTGCAGAGCGATATGAAGTGGGACAAGCATGTAATGGCAGTTGTGGGGGAGGCGGATAGTCGTCTTCGGTTCATTGGTAGAATTTTCGAAAGATGTGCTTCATCTGTAAAGGTGACCGCTTATAAAACTCTAATACGACCTATTCTTGAGTACTGCTCGAGCGTTTGGGATCCCTATCTGGTCGGATTGAGGGAGGACATAGAAGCAATTCAGAGGCGGGCTGCTAGATTTGTTACAGGTAGGTTTGATCATCACACGAGTGTTACGGAAATGCTTCAGGAACTCGGGTGGGAGTCTCTAGAGGAAAGGAGGCGTTCTTTTCATGAATCGCTACTGAGGAAATTTAGAGAACCAGTACAATTTTACTGCCGCCAACTTACATTTCGCAGAAAGACCACAAAGATAAGATAAGAGAGATTGGGGCTCGTATAGAGGCATTTAGGCAGTCATTTTTCCCTCGTTCTTTTTCGGAGTGGAACAGGGAGAGAAGAAGCTAGTTGTGGTACGCGGTACCCTCCGCCACGCACCTTATGGTGGATTGCGGTGTATGTATGTAGATATAGATATAGATATAGATATAGATATAGATATAGATATAGATGTAGATGAACGCCAAAAAATATTTTTTCGTGTTATGTAATTACAAAATAACAATTTTCGGATTTTTTCCTTTTTTTCTAATGTCAAAAATTGCTTCGTGTCAGATTTCATGGTTATTGGCCAACGGGAACTACCCTATAAGCTTTAATAAGTGAGATTCCGAGTGTTAAAATATGTGCCTTAAATGGCCTTATCTTTTGACTAAACTGACTTAGAAGCTTTGACGTTTTACACCGCCAGGAGACCATAGACCTTAATTTGTGATATGCATTTTACCGCGATATGTGTACACGTTCCTCAGAAAAGCCGCGCGGTATAACACGCCTTGCCACGGTTCGCGGGGGTCCTCACCCGTCGCAGGTTCGAGTCCTCCCTGGGGCATGGGTGTGTTGTCCTTAGCGTAAGTTAGTTTGAGTTAGATTAAGTAGTGTGTAAGCCTAGGGACCGATGTCCTCATCAGTTTGTTCCCATAGGAACTTCCCAACATCCTCAGAAAAATGGTTCTTAACAGTCGGATGGACGGACAGACAGATAGAGAACAAAGCGATTCTATTAAGGTTCCATTTTTAGACTGAAGTACGAAACCTTAAAAAAATATTGTTTATACACTGATGAGCCAAAACATTAAGACCTTCTGCTGAAAGCGTGTTACGACACGTAAGACTAGACACAATATCCTGTATTAAGTTTTTCTGATGTCCTGAAGATACACTTAATACGAATCGCGTTAATAAAAGAATATCATTCAACAAGTGGATTCTTGCTGTTAGCGACCTAAAACGGTGATACGGACGGGCCTAATTATTCATATAATGGTTGCAGGCCTCCTGCTCGACTTTATGCCGCAAATTAAACGGAGAGAATGCGCACTTTCGCCAAGGACCGGAAAAAAAATCAGTTGTGGCACTGTGTAATAAATAATTCCAATATTTATCTCAAGAGACTTAAGGGCTAAACTTTACTATTGGTTGTCCACACACTGATCTTGTTTACGGAACAGCGTAAATGTTAGCAAAGCTTGTGCTTGTATCATTGGTGGCAACCAATTGGAGACAAGCGTTTGTAGAGCTAATGACGAGTTAGCCAGAAAACGAGGAAGTACGAATGACGCACATTATTTTCACACACACGTGTTTCGCCTTATATCTACGTTTATTACGCAAATTAAGATCAGAATACAATATTACATTTTTGGTGACGGACATAAAAGAAATATTCACGTTGTATAGACAGAAATTTTTCAATTTTTGCTACTGCAGCATGTTGACGTTTCTGTTATTGATACATATAGAAATTTATATGGAGAAATATTAGGTCTACTGATGAATTTGTTCTTAAATGTGGAATGTTGTGTTGGTAACAGACAGAAATTCATTATTCACGTTTTCTGGACGGCCCTCTATTAATTTTCTAATTATGCTTCATTCTGACAGTTTCTGTTATAGATGTATATAGGCAGTCTGCCGTTTCTTTTATTTTGAACCAGTTATTAAGGGATCTGTCTAAATTACGAAAATTTGTTTTGTGACAGTGATCGCAAGTAATTTGTTCCGATGAGAGACGAATTACATACGTTGTGTAGACGGTGCGTTCTTCAGTTTTGTTATTACAATAAAAAAATTGTTCAAATGGCTCTAAGCACTATGGGACTTAACATCTGGGGTCATCAGTCCCATCGAATTTAGAACTACTTAAACCTAACTAACCTAAGGACATCACACACATCCATGCTCGATACAGGATTCGAACCTGCGACAGTAGCAGCAGCGCGGTTCCGGACTGAAGCTCGGTCACAAAGGCCGGCTATTACACTATGTAGACGCTACAGTCTGGAACCGCGCGACCGCTACGGTCGCAGGTTCCAATCCTGCCTCGGGCAAGGATGTGTGTGCTGTCCTTAGGTTAGTTAGGTTTAATTAGTTCTAAGTTCTAGGCGACTGATGACCACAGCAGTTGAGTCCCATAGTGCTCAGAGCCATTTGAACCATTTTTTTAAATTTTTTTTTTATTTTTTGTAATCTAGCGATATCTAGATTACGTGGGAATGCGACAGTTTGATTATGAGATTGTGAAGCCAACTACTGAGGAAGCAGAAAAAGTGGTTATTTTGACAGACTGACCTGTAGCGTAGCCCGAGGCCTAGGTCAGGTTGGGAGGCAACAGTTTGCTTGTGAGTTGGCGAGGCTAAAGAATGTGAAAGCTTCCTTGGTCCATAGCTTTGAGGATGCCATGCGAGAAGAGAGAGTTGAATTTCATATAATCATTGTTTCCAGAATCTGTGCCGGATGCCACGGAAGAGGTCATGCTGTTCGAGATAACTCATTTTTTGAGACCAGAAAATGTTGTACATTTCTGCAACAAATGGACGTCAAGGATACTAAATGGTTGTTTTGTGAATCAAAGTACGAAAACACTAGATCAGTTTCCGTATACAATCGGAATAGTTACTTTTTCTTTTTTTCCTTGGCGCCTTGAATTCTACAAAAATATTTTCTTGCTGTTCAGTGCCTGGTCACCGGAATGTCGCCATCAGTCGGTTTGTAACTAATCTAGATTCCCTTATTTTCTTGGAGGAATCGTACCACCATTCACGGGACGAATCTGAAAGCTAGATGTGTACTTAACCCTCCCTACATCTCAATAAACTGTAATGCCTTTGGCATGTACCATTCTCCAACAAGGAAAGACTTTTTTTTTTAAAAAAGTTATAAAGCTAATTCTATTTCATGATCAGCTGACTGGTAGAACAACCGGTTTCCATAATTACATATAGAAGCCAACTCGATTGCACAGGTATTAGGGCGCCTAGTCAAAACTATGGTAACAAAGTATCTAAGGAAGAAGGGTCGAACAAAATACACTTGACAAAACCAAACGAATATATTTAAAAGGATAAAAATTGGAAATACACTACTGGCCATTAAAATTGCTACACCAAGAAGAAATGCAAATGACAAACGGATATTCATTGGACACATACATTGTACTAGAACTGACATGTGATTACATTTTCACGCAGTTTGGGTGCATAGATCCTGAGAAATCAGTACCGGGAACAACCACCTCTGGCCTTGTTACGCCAGGGCATTGAGTCAAACAGAGCTTGGATGGCGTGTACAGGTACAGCTGCCCATGCAGCTCCAACACTATACCACAGTTCATCAAGAGTAGTGACTGGCGTATTGTGACGAGCCAGTTGCTCGGCCACCATTGACCAGACGTTTTCAGCTGGTGAGAGATCTGGAGAATGTGCTGACCAGGGCAGCAGTCGAACATTTTCTGTATCCAGAAAGGCCCGTACAGGACCTGCAACATAGGGGTCGCGCAGTATCCTGCAGAAGTGTAGGGTTTCGCAGGGATCGAATGAAGGGTAGAGCCATGGGTCGTAAATATCTGAAATGTAGCGTCCATTGTTCAAAGTGCCGTCAATGTGAACAAGAGGTGACCGAGACGTGCAACCAATGGCACTCCATACCATCACGCCGGGTGATACGCCAGTATGGCGATGACGAATACACGCTTCCAACGTGCGTTCACCGCGATGTCGCCAAACACGGATGGGACCATCTTGATGCTGTAAACAGAACCTGGATTCACCGAACAAAATGACGTTTTGCAATTCGTGCATCCAGGATCGTCGTTGAGTACACCATCACAGGCGCTCCTGTCTGTGATGCAGCGTCAAGGGTAACCGCAACCATGGTCTCCGAGTTGATAGTCCATGCTGCTGCAAACGTCGTCGAACGGTTCGTGCAGATGGTTGTTGTCTTACAGATGTCCCTATCTGTTGACTCTTGATCGAGACGTGGCTGCACGATCCGTTACAGCCATGCAGATAAGATGCCTGTCATCCCGACTGCTAGTGATACGAGGCCGTTGGGATCCAGCACGGCGTTCCGTATTACCCTCCTGAACCCACGGATTCCACAGTCATCGTATCTCGACCAACGCGAGCAGCAATGTCGCGATACGATAAACCGCAACCGAGATAGGCTACAATCCGACCTTTGTCAAAGTCGGAAACGTGATAGTACGCATTTCTCCTCCTTAAACGAGGCATCACAATAACGTTTCACCAGGCAACGCCGGTCAACTGCTGTTTGTGTATGAGAAATCGGTTGGTTCAAAAAATGGTTCAAATGGCTCTAAGCACTATGGGACTCAACTGCTGTGGTCACCAGTCCCCTAGAACTTAGAACTACTTAAACCTAATTAACCTAAGGACATCACATACATCTATGCCCGAGGCAGGATTCGAACCTGCGACCGTAGCAGTCGCACGGTTCCGGACTGCGCGGTTA
Source organism: Schistocerca gregaria (assembly GCF_023897955.1). NCBI lineage: Eukaryota > Metazoa > Arthropoda > Insecta > Orthoptera > Acrididae > Schistocerca > Schistocerca gregaria. Next base: position 399,717,197 of record NC_064924.1, on the reverse strand, counting down.
GAACCGCGAGACCACCGCGGCCGGCAGAAATCGGTTGGAAACGTTCCTCATGTCAGCACGTTGTAGGTGTCGCCACCGGCGCCAACATTGTGTGAATGCTCTGAAAAGCTAATCGTTTCCATATCACAGCGTCTTCTCCCTGTCGGTTAAATTTCGCGTTTGTAGCATGTCATCTGGTGTAGCAGTTTTAATGTCCAGTAGTGTAAATGCACGATGGTAAGCATAAAGAGGACGAAGGAGCACAAACAAAGAAACGACAATACTTTAAAATTCAGCTTTCAGCTGAAGAGTGACTTAGAACCACACGTACACCGAATGACCTGGATAACAGGTGACTAAACCGGCGCCAACGTAATATAGGAGCCCTCCAACGAACTTGTGTCGTCACAGTAGTCGGCTTGTCCGCCACACTTTGCGAACACTTGGCTCCGTGCAACGCTTTTAATTGGAAATGGTACCCACGAAAGATCTTACCTTTTTCGTGTGCCTTCGAGTTCTTGCATGCATTTAACGTGCAGTCAAGAAACATTAACTCGTCGGAAATAGTTAATCTCTCACGGCAGTAGACGGCTGCTGGCACTCGTAAGACCTGCAGGGTCACGTGATGTCACGTACGCGCCACATCCTGTGTTTCTCGTGGGTTTTGAACTAAGCGGTCTAACAGATGGCCACATTGAAGTTAGAGCGCAGAGGAAAACCATGCTGACCGGGCTAATAGTGCAGTACACCAACAGAAGGCGCCGATAGTGTCGGTAAAGCTTAAACTAGTCTAGGATTAAGACTATAAGAAGAAACGGCTACAGACCGTAAGTAAAAGTGATTAGATAGCACCTTAAATAAAATGCATGATGGCATGTAGAATAAAAATTCAAAATTCTTGATAGCCAAAAGAAATTAAGATTAAGAAATATCATAAAACAAATGAGTGCACATGTAATACGAAATATAAAATATAACCAGGATAACTAAAAGGATGAAATTAATCAGAGTACTAAGGTCGTAACAGTACATTGTACAACATAAGGAAAAACGGGATAAAATTGGAATTGATAGCAGGTATCATAAGTTCGTAAATTTTAGTTCTTACTAACTAACTGTTCATTCAGAAGCCCACCGCTACGACGAGTAAATGTAGAGTAACTTCCATTTTTCGAATAAGTTCAATTTTTCCCCATAAATTATTTAAGGTCGGCGGAAGGTGACAACTAGCTTTCAAGTGGACGGCAAATGCCTAGCTGTGTATGACCTGAACTTTTTCGTTCGAAAAAATGTTCGCGGAATCTCGGCTTGAATATCCTGCCGATTTGATGCCTCACACTCACTGAAATTAATCATGTATATCCAACAATCGTTAAATTTTCTCTCTGTGGTTGTTCATTATGAATGCAACAATCTTGCAATTTGATAACCTATAAATATACAATATTAATATCATATGTTTCAAAGAGTTTGGCTAAGTCGTATGAAAGATTTCCTGCGAAGGGGATACTGTCACGAATTTGGAGATAGCGTCTGGGGGTGTGAGTGGGGTCTTCTCATTTGGCGTTTTCTTCTTTTTGTACGTATTTTATGTACACCCATTTGTAACCTCTTAGCATCTTTTTATGTGGCAAAATTTGTTTTATTATATTTCTTAATCGTAGTTGCTTTTAATTTTCCAGATTTTTTTATTTTTGTCCTACATTTTATCTAATCACTTTTACTTATTGCCTGTAGCCGCTTCTTCTTATTGTCCAATGCCTAGATGAGTTTTATCGACACTAGCGTCTTCTGTCGGTGTAACGCCCTACGAGTGCCGGAAACAGGTCTTTCTTTATTTGCAACAAAATAACTTTGCAACCGAGACTGTCTCTTTATATATAAAAAAAAACATTATTCAGTGATAGTAGTTCAAAGATTAAGTTAGTTTTATCTTTAAATCGAATCGACGTCATTAAATAGATTGTCCGTTGGTTCTTACGTGTTAAGGGAACATCAGTTTAGAACAAAACTGAATAATCAAGTCTCGTTTCGATTGCGTACTCAAATTCACGCGCTTGAAACATAAAATGGACATTAATAGAAGCAAATATTACTATTTCACGATACTACAGAGTGTTACTATGAATGTACGTCGAAGGACCAAGTAGTTGTGGTAGCTATGTAACATAGGTGGTGTGTATTCATGAATATTCACAGCTGCAACTATGTAGTAAACAGAAGCGAGCTGACGCCGTTGTGGACATAATTACGGGAACCATGTTGCGGCCTAATTGGAAGGTGTATAGCCTCATGTAACACGCAAGACAGGTTCATCATAAACATAATTTCCAGCTTAAACTTCATTATCGAAGCGAGCCCATTGTGATGCTAGCGTACCGGCCCAGACGCCAGCCTCTGGCGTAGCCAACAGAATTTTCGAGGTACGATATCCGTTCACGTTACCTCGATGCACAGAAATATTACCCAAAAGTAATTTCATGTGCAGTGACCCCGCAGTCCCATCGGTGCCGGATAGCTTTTGACTTGTGCCGACCACAGCAGCTGCATCTGGCTTTGCTGTATAATTGGAAATCTTCTTTATAGTATCGTTATTCGGTTTCATTTGTGGGAACAACCACGAGGAAACTGTCACAAATGACTACAGTGTAATCCACAAATGATCTACAGTGAGGCTGAGTTCCATAATCAATATTTGGTAATGCTGCAACGCCTTGACTTAACACTTTTAAATTACATGTCGCGAAGATTTGAATCTTTAACGAGCGCAATGGCTCTTTTATAATGATGAATTGCTGACGATTCCTGCGATATGTAGTTCTCCATTATCCCGTAGGAATTAAGGTACAAAATGCGCACAGGGCACCGTACTACATAAAGCTCAACAGCTTCGCCGGAGCAGCACCACTCTTCAGGATTCCCACTGATTATGTTGTGCAGAGCAAAACAAGAGCAAAGGAAGGAAGATTAGAGTTTAATGACCTGTCGACGACGCGGCCATTAGAGAGTGGAGCACAAGCGAGGACTGTATAAGGGTAAGGAACTGAGTATGCCGTGCCCTTAAAAGAATGAGCTACAGTGGTACCCGGGGCAGAACAGGTTAACCTGACACAACGGTATTGTGCTTTTTTCTAGATTGAAGAGTGCTGCAATCTATTGTGACATGGAACTATGTCTCTGAATGGAAGGGAAGTGCGACACTCATTTTGACTTGGCGTGGAGAGCAACTTGTCAGTGAACAGTTGTCCTTCACGTTCCAGTTGCGCTTTATAACTTTTGGTTGACTCCAAAACGAGATAAGCAGTTAGATGTTAATAATATGACCTTAAACGACACGTAATCTTGAAGCGCATTCAATTCACTATACGTTAGGTACATAACACGTTTAAGTCCGTCAGTTACACCATGTGATCAAAAGTATCAGGACACCTGCTTGACAATGATTTAAAAGTTCGTGGCGCCCTCCATTGGTAATGCTGGAATTCTGTATGGTCTTGGCCCACCCTTAACCTTGATGACAGCGTCCACTCTCGCAGGTATATGTTCAATCAGGAGCTGTAAGATTTCTTGGTGAATGGCAGGCCATTCTTCACAGAGTGCTGCACTGGAGAGAGGTATCGATGTCGGTCGGTGAGGCCTGGAACGAAGTCGGCGTTCCAAAACATACCAAAGGAGTTCTATAGGATGCAGGTCAGAACACTGTGCAGGTCAGCCCATTACAGGGATGTTATTGTGGTGTCACCACTCCGCCACAGACCGTGCATTATGAACAGGTGCTCGAACGTGTTGAAAGATGCAATGGCCATCTCCGAATTGCTCTTCAAGAGTGGAAATCAAGAAGGTGCTTAAAACATCAATCTAGGCCTGTTCTGTGATAGTGCCACGCAAAACAACAAGAGCTGCAAGCCCCCTCCATGAAAAACACGACCACACGGTAACACCACCGCCTCCGAATTTTACTGTTGGCACTATACACGCTGGCAGATGACCTTCTCCGGGCATTCGCCATACCAACACGCTGCCATCGTATGGCCACATTGTGTACCGTGATTCATCACTCCACCCAACGTTTTTCCACTATTCACTCCTCAACGGTTGCGCTCCTTACACCAAGCGAGGCGTCGTTTGGCATTTACCGGCGTGATGAGTGACTTATGAGCAGCCGCTCGACCATGAAATCCAAGTTTTCTCTCCTCCCACCTAACAGTCATAGTACTTACCGTGGATCCTGATGCACTTTGGTATTCCTGTGTGATGGCCTGGATACATGTCTGCCTGTTATACATTACGACTATTTTCAATTGTCGGCGGTCTCTGTCAGTCAACACACAAAGTCGCCCTGTACGCTTTTGTGCTGTACGTGTCCCTTCACGTTTCCACTTCACTATCACATCGGAAACAGCGGTCCTAGAGATGTCTAGGAGTGTGGAAATCTCAAGTACAGACGTATGACTCAAGTGACGCCCAATCACCTGACCACGTTCGAAGCCCGTGAGTTCCGTGTAGCGACCCATTCTGCTCTCTCACGATGTCTAATGACTACTGAGATCGTTAATATGGATTAGCTGGCAGTAGATGGCAGCACAATGCACCTAATATGAAAAACTATGTGTTTGGTATGTCCGGATACTTTTGATCACATAGTGTATTACGCACAGTGATAATTGCTAACATGACATGTGCTCTTCGGACGGGCCAGGAAGAGGTAGAATGTTATAATGCCCCTTTCTGCAAGTAGATTTCAAACTATGTGGGTTTCTTCCTCGCATTTCCAAATGGTGTCAACTTACATTATAAAAAGTAAACGGGATATTAAGTCAATGTAAAGGGCGTTTGGTGACACGGGAGGGGGAGGGGGGGCAGGGGGCGGGAGGGGGGGAGGCGTTTCCACTAGGGGCCGCACCGCACAATAACCATATAACCATGGGTTCGGTGTGGGACGGCGTTGGGGTGAGTGGACTGCTGTGGCCTGTTGTGGGGCTGTGTACTACTGAGGCTACGGCGGGGACGAAGCCTCTCCGTCGTTTATAGGTCCCCGGTTCAATACAATACAAAAAAGTACGTTATGTTATTCGAAAAGGTGAAATTTCACCCATTTAAGAAGTGTGTTCTTGTGTTCCTTTACTTTACAGAAATCCTTAAATATTTCCGCTTTCCGTCTCGAGTTCCCCTTACGTGTTATTTATTGAGGAAGCGAGACACCATCAGCAGATTCTCAGATGCGCTACTCCTGTAAATAAACTTATCTTGTGGTCGTCCGTTGTCTCAGATTGGAGATCCATGGTTCAGTTATGTATCTGACGTGATCTTCACTTCACTTCATAAATATGAAAAAGCTTTGAGTAATTGTAGGTAATGATAGAAGCAGCAGAATGAATTAAAATTTGTGCTCTGGCCCAGGCTTGCTTACTAGGCAGGTATGGTAGCCATTACACCACTGCAGCAGCATAGGTAACAAAATGGTTCAAATGGCTCTGAGCACTATGGGACTCAACTGCTGTGGTCATTAGTCCCCTAGAACTTAGAACTACTTAAACCTAACTAACCTAAGGACATCACACACATCCACGCCCGAGGCAAGATTTGAACCTGCGACCGTAGCAGTCGCACGGTTCCGGACTGCGCGCCTAAAACCGCGAGACCACCGCGGCCGGCCATAGGTAACACAACTGCAGGGACTACCCTAGTCCAGTGACCTCCATAACACGAACTTCAATTCATTTATTCAGCTTATTTTCCCCTTATTAAATCGTCACTATTAACTAGGTTGTCCGGTATCAGAACAGCACTCCAGCTTTGGACATAATGGGCAAATCCTGCCTGTACCTGAGGCGTATGTGATCTATAGATGTAATATAATTATATTTTCCTTGAGACATAAATCAAATCTGTAGATCAAGTTCGAGTAATGTCTCTATGTTATCGTCCAGTGCACAAACAATAACTTAATAGAAGAGAAACGGAAATATTTCGCTGAGCAGTATAACAACCTTCACGCCAGGCAAAAACAGTAGAGCGCCGTCTTGTAAACATGCACATCGATAGCTGTCAAAGCGTCTGCTTGCTGCACATGTCGATACCGTACCGAGATTCTCTCCATAATTGCTACTACTGACCAAGCGGCACATTTCAGCTTGAGCTGCTACTAGATACTGACGTCAGACAAGCCCTACGTATGGATTACTACGTGTCTTATGATTCACAATAAGTTTAACGACATTTTAAGCAATACTGATGGCCGATTTTACATCTAATTAAGTGCGTCCAAATGGCATTGCGAGTTTCTCACAAATTTCCGGTTCTGTTCACATGTAACTCATTTGCTATAATAAATTGATTGAACCGGAGGAGCTACAAGCACACAGAAACAAATTCAGTAGAGAAATGCCGAAGAGGAAAATCTAGAAAAATGTTATAGTGATGTACAAAGTGCGCCTGAAAAGATTGGTGCACAGTCTCATATGTTAATAACCGTGCTGGCTAGGATGGGCGCTAGCGATGACGTGTTGAGTCACATGTCAAAAGCGCTCACTGCCTTGCGTATCACCGAATTGATGCAATGGTGCACGATGTGATCAAGCTCACTGAGTCATTTTAAAACTCTTGTCATCACTGCAAGATGAATCACAAAATGGAACAACGCGATAATATGAATTTTTGCTCCAAATGAGGGAAAAAGTCGACGGAGACTCGTAGAATGTTAGTGCAAGAGTACAGTCTAGAAGCAGTGAGTAAAAAAGTGTGTTTGTGAGTAGTTTAAAGATTTTAGAGACTCAAAGGAAAAAGACGAGCTGCTTTCGGATCGACCGTTCATAAGCACAGTCCCAGACAACATCTAGTGTACACGCTGGCAGGCGAGCATAAGCAAGCACTAGCGGAAACGTCTGGAGATTTCATCGACATGTCTGACAGGAATCTGTAGTTTTTGGAAACCATCGTTACAGGAGATCAGACGTAGTGCTACCAATACGGTTCAGAGATGAAATGGCAGTTCATGGCATGGTGTCCATCGTCTTCCCCACATTCCAGAAAAAGTCGGCTGACAACATGCAAGATTAAGACGATACTGATCGTCGTTATCGACAGCAACGGCTTGATCCATCATGAATTTCTACTAGAGGGTCAAACTTGCTGCAACGCACCGGATGGAATTGACCAGAATAATACCGGAGTAGGCAGCGGAATTTCCTCCACAACAGTGCCCGTCCGTACACTTCTGTCTGTGTACTCAACTTTCTCGTTCTTCACCATTCTCCATATTCTCCAGATTTGGCTCCTGAAGACTTTTTACAGTTGAACAGTACAATTTGAGTTTTTTTTTCATTTGTGGCTGCCATTTCGTTTAATCTTATACAATACTGGCCATTAAAATTGCTACACCAAGAAGAAATGCAGATGATAAACGGGTATTCATTGGAAAAATATATTATACTAAAACGGATATGTGATGACATTTTCACGCAATTTGGGTGCATAGATCCTGAGAAATCAGAACCCAGAACAACCACCTCTGGCCGTAATAACGGCCTTGATACGCCTGGGCATTGAGTCACACAGAACTTGGATGGCGTGTACAGGTACAGCTGCCCATGCACCTTCAACACGATACCACAGTTCATCAAGAGTAGTGACTGGCATATTGTGACGAGCCAGTTGCTCGGTCACCATTGACCAGACGTTTTCAATTGGAGAGAGGTCTGGAGAATGTGCTGGGCAGGACAGCAGTCTAACATTTTCTGTATCCAGAAATGCCAGTACAGGACCTGCAACATGCGGTCGTGCATTATCCTGCTGAAATGCAGGGTTTCGCAAGGATCGAATGAAGGGTAGAGTCATGGGTCTTAACACATCTGAAATGTAACGTCCACTGTTCAAAAAGCCGTCAATGCGAACAAGAGGTGACTGAGACGTGTAACCAATGCCATCCCATACCATCACGCCAGGTGATACACCAGTCAGGCGATGACGAATACAATGTGCGTTGACCGCGATGTCGCCAAACACGGATGGGACCATCTTGATGCTGTAAACAGAACCTGGATTCACCCGAAAAAATGACGATTTGCCATTCGTGCACCCAGGTTCGTCGTTGAGTACACAATTGCAGGCGCTCGTGCCTGTGATGCAGCGTCAAGGGTAACCGCAGCCATGGTCTCCGAGCTGATAGCCCATGGTGCTGCAAACGTCGTCGAACTGTTCGTGCAAATGGTTGTTGTCTTGTAAACGTCCCCATCTGTTGACTCAGGGATCGAGACGTGGCTGCACGATCCGTTACAGCCATGTGGATAAGATACCTGTCATATCGACTGCTAGTGATACGAGGCCGTTGGTATCCAGTAGTGCGTTCCGTATTACCCTCCTGAACCTACCGATTCCATATTCTGCTAACAGTCATTGGATTTCGACCAACGCGAGCAACAATGTCGCGATACGATAAACCGCAATTGCGATAGTCTACAATCCGACGTTTATCAAAGTCGGAAACGTGATGGTACGCATTTCTCGTCACAACAACGTCTCACCAGCAACGCCTGTCAACTATTGTTTGTGTATGAGAAATAGGTTGGAAACTTTCCTCATGTCAGCACGTTGTAGGTGTCACCACCGGCGCAACCTTGTGTTAATTCTCTGAAAAGCTAATCATTAGCATATCACAACATCTTCTTCCTGTCCGTTAAATTTCGTGTTTGTAGCACCTCATCTATGTGGTGTAGCAATTTTAATGGTCAGTAGTGTAGTAATACTTCGGAGGTTGCTACAGCTGCCATTATCGGTAATGGATGGAGAGTCACCTAAACTAAAACGAACCGTGTGTACACTCCACACAGAGTCAGCCACATGGGTAGTGGTCTCTGACTTGTGGTGCACCGCTAACACATTTAGGGGGAAACCTACAGTTCCTAGCACTATGGCGCAAGTCCAGTAAGTCAGAGTCTACCTCGTCACAGGACACTCGAAGTTTCTGGTTCAAGCCTCCTGTTCGGCCCAGAACCAGAGGGCTCAGATCCATTTCCGTGTACAAAATACACAACGTATCACGATGTACAAGAATCAAGCCTTAAAAAGGGAGTCACTTAAATATGTAAGTAACCTTGTGAAATACGTGAATTATTTAATGATTTACTGAGCTGCATTTGAGACACCTTCTTTATTAGCCCGCCAAGTATGAGCACTGCAGCGCTAGTTTATCACTGTCGAAATTGCAAAAATCGTACAGCACCAAAAAATCACGCCTTCTACTTGCGCCGCCTAACAGAATAGTATTCTGAAAACCTTCCATACTATATTTACTAGAGAAATGCGCAGAAACGTCGTGGTCCTAAAAATGGTAGAACCAAAAAAGAGCACATTTCCACCTAAAAAATATATTCTACCAAAGCGAGGAATAGTTACTGCGCTGTTGTAACTCACTCCGAATTGCTGCCAGTAATGGGCCATACGATAACTCTACAGTGTTCTGTATGGTATCTGTAATACAGCTTCTCAATACAAATATGATGGAACAGAATCAAATTCTCGATTCTGTGAATTTCAGAAAAATATTAAAGACCGTTCGTATATCCACCATAGAAGTTAGTTTTGTTCATCGTTGATAACGCACATGGTGAACCAAATTCTTAAAAGGTAACAGAAAGAAGGACAAAACTCTGTGAATCCGTCATATGCTCTACATTGACTTACTACTTCATCCTCATCAGTGTGAATGCGTCAGTGGCATTCCACGCATGTTCTGACTTGAGTAGCTAGCTAACATATTTTTAATGTGTTACGTATGCTGGTACAGTCAAAAAATCTCTTAGGGGTTGCACTTTTTGCGTCTTAGAGTCGGTATAGAATAACGTGACCGATATATGCACGATCGGCAGGGCTCATGTGGGGCGAGCAATAGCGGTAGAGGTTACAAGCAGGCGTTGTAGGGGAAATGCGAGCGCTGAAGGGGGAGCGCCGTTCTAAACTGAAGCCTACGCACACATTTTTTATAAATATTAAGTGGAGCGCACGCTTGCATGGTGCTGATTCAGAAATATCTATCACCTCTGCTTTGGTTAGTACCTAAAGAAAATTCTGCTGAAACATAACAATAGCAGCTATTTATTTTTGCGTAGCTTGTTAACCATTTGTAACTTTCAGAGAAGCGTCATGAATTTTGAGTAGAAACTTCAAATTTCTGTTGTTGCCTGTTAAAATTTGTTTCGTTTGCCAAAACACAGCGGAGTTTACAGTGTCAACTCGTTAACATGTTGCACAAACGCAACAGCGAGAAAGTTCTGAAACAGTGGTTTATTAAGTTTATTAAGTGAGCAACTGAGGCAAAGGACGGTCAGTAAATTATGAAAATGCGCATCCTCATTACAAAAATAAATGTGTAACGTCTTCACTTCCGTTATTCCAAAACTCGTAGCATTTTTCGTTTCATCAGCTATCGATGACCCTTAGAAATTACGTTCTGTCATCGAAAAATTCTGCAATTAATGGAATAACATGATAGATAATGAAGTTCTGCGTAATAATGATATGACAAAAAGCTCTCCTCTTTGTGTGCCATCATTTACCAAAATCTCAAAATGGCTCTGAGCACTATGGGACTTAACATCTATGGTCATCAGTCCCCTAGAACTACTTAAACCTAACTAACCTAAGGATATCACAAAACACCCAGTCATCACGAGGCAGAGAAAATCCCTGACCCCGCCGGGAATCGAACCCGGGAACCCGGGCGCGGGAAGCGAGAACGCTACCGTACGACCACGAGCCGCAGACCCAAAATCTCATTTCGATATCTAAAACCTTTTATGAAATTTGAGGAATATTGTGGATATTTCACTCTTCTTTATCAATGGCGCGCGCGGTCACAAATAAGTGTGATACATCGAATCAATTTTCTGGAGAAAGCTGATAGATAGAAACCACCTCCGTCCAAGTCTAAAGAAAAATTCAGTCTGTTAGTTAATTTCCATATGCAGCAACATATTATGTTGTGCGCACTAAAAGGAAAATCCTAGCGACCTCTATTTTTCATTGTAAAGTTTTTCAAGTTTCGAGCACTGTCTTACTTCCATGCAAATATCACAATAACTATGATCATTATCGAAATTACGGGCACATCATCTTGATACTAACATATAAAGCTACAAGTAACGCAAAAATTAAATTTCTTACCGATTACTTGCTGTAAAATCCTAGGAGAAAGACTGCAGGGCGTGCGCTTCGATTTTGTCTTCGCCGACCGGCCGAAAGAGGGAAAACCGTTGGTCTCCCCTTCCGAACAAACGAATAAACTTGCCCAGTGCTTGGAGGAAAACTGGTCACTGCATCGGCCACCGTATCCTCTACGGCGTCTACTTATGGACTACACATGAGTTATGGTTGTGCAGAGCTGTCCCGTGATGATCCTACACCCCTGGCAGATCTGTCAAAACTGCTCGCTTCCCCAATAACTACGTTTTTTCAATTAACTGTGCAGACTTGGTAAATTTCACATTTTTCTAAAGAGGCTTAAAAAAAGAAACATTACTGAAAAATTATAAATAAGCTATATTGTTTTTTTATTCGTGTCAGAAGCACCATGGATACAGGAATATAAAAAAATGAATAGCACACAGAAAAAAATTAATAACAGGCATATGAAAATATATATAAATATATATATATACAAATATGTGTGCACAGAAACAAAATGTTATAGGCATTTGGCCCATAAGCGGGCTACGTCGACAGCATCCTCTAAAGTGCAGTGTGAAGGACATTCATGGCAGTTATACATGTGCTGGCTCGTCTGCACCTCTCCACAGTCGCAGAGATTAGATGTAGTAGAATATTCCCACTTCAGAAGGTTATCTCTTGACCGTGCAGTGTTGGTGCGTAGCCTGTTTAGTGATCTGCAGACCACCCAGTACTCATCGTAACCTGGTGCCAATTCTTCCTTTGGTTCCATTCAGTGCCCTTCTCCCGACCGCTTCCATCTCTCCACCCTAGATCCAGGTTGGTCGCTAAAATCTTCGGTTGCTCTGAGAAAACTGCGTCTAGATTTTAAGCGTTTGGTGGCTGGCTGAGTTTTGTGGAGGAGGTGGCTCTCTGCCATCTCAGCCCTCGCTCTTTCACTATAGGCTGCAGCTTCTCTTCGCACTGCAGGAGGTGCAATCCCAGCAAGATGGTAGAGCTTGTCTGTTGGCGTCGGTTTCAGACATCCAGTGACGAGCCTGCAGGTCTCGTTCAGAGCAATGTCGACCTGTTTAGCGTGGGTAGAGTTGTACCAGACACTGCTTGCATATTCGCCTGCTGGGAAGCAAACTGCTAGTGCTGTGGTTCTCACTACCTCTGGCTTTGCGCCCCAGGAGGAGTTCGGTATTTTCCGAAGAATATTATTTCTGCCACTCACCTTCATTTTGGTGTAAATACAGTGCTGTTTATACGTCAGAGCCCTGTCTAGGGTTACTCCTAGGTATTTGGGGTTAACGCAGTGTTCGAGGAGTGTGTCCTTCCAGACGACACGCAGCTTACAGGATGCCTGCTTGTTACGGAGATGGAAGGCGCAAACTTGTGTTTTGCTAGGGTTCGGCTTGAGTTGATTGTCGGCGTAGTACTGACAGAGCATGTCTAGCGCATCCGTGAGCTATGTCTCAACATCCTCAAAGGAGTCACCCTGTACGGCCATAGCACGGTCATCGGCGTAGATATAGTTTTCCGTACCAGCTGGCTGTGGTTGATCATTGGTGTATATGTTAAAAAGTAAGGGTGCCAGTACGCTGACCTGAGGGAGACCATTTTTCTGGGCCCGCCACCCGCTATGCATCCCTTGGAATTCCACAGAGAACCTACGGTTCTCTAACAAACTTCTAACTGTGGATGTGAATTTAAAGTCCGTGATAATGGCATACAGCTTCTTCATTAGCAGACGTAAGTTAACGGTGCCATATGCGGCTGTCAAGTCTATAAAGGCGACACCGGTTATTTTCCGGTTCTCATAGCCGTCTTCAATCAGCTGCGTGAGGTTAATTACCTGAGATGTAGTGCTTTCCCCTGGGCGGAAACCTGCTTGTTGGGGGATTAGGTAGGGTTCTATGGCGCTGGAGAGGCGATCCTGGAGTATTCTTTCAAAGATTTTAAAGATATGGCAGAGAAGTGATACGGGTCGAAAATTTCTGGGGTCATCAGCATTTTTGCCTGGTTTTAAAATGGCAATAACTTTAGCTTGCCTCCAGATTGTGGGAATCTGACATGTTTCCATGCAATTGTTAAACAGTTGAAAACATTACACACACTAAATTAAAAATATCACTGTAGTAAATTACAAATTATCTGAACGTTCTAAAAAGTTGAAAGTAAAATAAAACCTAGTATACAGATTTATTACACCAGTTGCAGGTTATCAGTCTAACTGCCTCCAGGGGCAACAAAAATTCTGTATCCATTATTTCATGTAATTATTTACAAAATCTCATGTTAAGAGCTTAACACAATAACAAAAGTAATACATTTAGAAACAGTGTGTTTGTCTTGAGGAAGCGTAACTGACTGTGCGCAAATACATCTTTAGTCATCCAGTATTTGAGAAGAAAACACTTAGCAAATCCTCCCCCTCCCCTCCCCTCCTCCCCCCCCCCCCCAACCCATCCGACTAAATGATGCAAGGAAAGGTTTATCGCTTACATTAAATGCTTGAAAAAATAGCTTTTGCGCAAAACGGCGGGCAGTAAAACCGCAACATCAGCTACTAACTCTATTTGCAACGCACTTGGCACACAGCACCGCACTGAATGTACCTGCACAATTATATCATTTCACAGCTCATAGTTTAGGACATACGACGCCATAAACATTGAGATGAGTGAAAAACTAACATTTGATTTGAGTCGAACTCACGTTACCTATACTATATTTATCCAGTGTTAGGTAATGAAGGCACTTACCAACTTGCAACTAAGTCTAAGCTTAATTTTCAACCTTTCGTAACTTTCGCTCGCGTATATGCTTAAAGTCAAATACGTTACACATTAACTCATTTGTACAATAACCAGACTTTTGACGTTGTTTCATACGTAGGAGTTCCATTCCTTAAAGCATCGTGGGTTTTCTGGCAATAAAGAATAGATTTTATTTACTTCACACAAATTATTAATAATTCATAAACTGTTAATCAGAAATAAAATGAAAAACGCTAAAATTAAGAGTTGCGAAAAATCTCTTTCGAGGAATAGCGCTTTTATTATAAATCTGCTTGGCATTCGCTTGTTTAAGGCGCAGAAAATTATTTTATGATGTCACTGAAGACAAATTAGCAGCTTTGTCCTAATCTATCGACGAAATAGCTGAATTCGACAACCTGCTTTCACCCCTGCGCAACCTAAAGCACTTTTTTAACCTTAACTAGCTTAGCGCTCGCTGCTTCGCTCGCATAGATAGTATGCTATGCACGTATTTTTTTTCTTTGTTTTTCCTTAACCTAGTTTTTACGTTGTCTACAAATTGCAACACCTAAACTTTTAACTCTAATTAAGGCCATACAAACATGGTCTTTTCTGAATGTACTTCCGATCAAAAAGCGATTCTCGTAACGTGAGGCCAAGGCTTTTGTTAATCAAGTGTTTTGGGTTCTCGTACACTAATGACACCAAAAATTATGACCATCTGCTTAATAGCTTGTTTGTAGGTCTTTGGAGCGAAAAAGGTCAGTGATTCTTCGCGCCAAGGATACGACAGTTTGTTGTTAGGTTTGTGGAGGTACGCAGCATTAGACGTCTACGCACACGTCAAATCGAGTAAATAACAGACCGCTGATTTGCGTACTCATTGATGGCGCCCGATAGCGACCCAGATGGGTTCCATAGGATTTACACCAGGAGAATCTAGCCGCCGAGACATCAACGTGAGTTTACTATAATACTTCTCAAACCACTGTTGCATGGTTCGGGCTCCGAGGCACGGACAGTTAATACTGCTCAAAGATGACATCGCCTTCGGGTAACACATCAAAGCATGAACGGATGCGAGTGGGTAGCTGCTGTCATCGTGTCTTCGATTACTACTACAGGTGCAATGCAAGCTCAGGAGAATGTCTCCCATAGCAAAATACTGCTCACGACAGCAGTACAATATGCGTTAGATGAGTATGTGACAAGCAAGATCGTAAGAGTTGGGAAAGAGCCACCGTGGTACAACAACCGAGTTAGAAAACTGCTGCGGAAGCAAAGGGTACTTCACAGCCAACATAAACATAGCCAAAGCCTTGCAGACAAACAAAAATTACGCGAAGCGAAATGTAGTGTGAGGAGGACTATGCGAGAGGCTTTCAATGAATTCGAAAGTAAAGTTCTATGTACTGACTTGGCAGAAAATCCTAAGAAATTTTGGTCCTATGTCAAAGCAGTAGGTGGATCAAAACAAAATGTCCAGACACTCTGTGACCAAAATGGTACTGAAACAGAGGATGACAGACTAAAGGCCGAAATACTAAATGTCTTCTTCCAAAGCTGTTTCACAGAGGAAGAATGCACTGTGCTTCCTTCTCTAGATTGTCGCACAGTTGACAAAATGGTAGATATCGAAATAGACGACAGAGGGATAGAGAAACAATTAAAATCGCTCAAAAGAGGAAAGGCCGCTGGTCCTGATGGGATACCAGTTCGATTTTACACAGAGTACGCGAAGGAACTTGCCCCCCTTCTTGCAGCGGTGTACCGTAGGTCTCTAGAAGAGCGAAGCGTTCCAAAGGATTGGAAAAGGGCACAGGTCATCCCCGTTTTCAAGAATGGACGTCGAACAGATGTGCAGAACTATAGACCTATATCTCTAACGTCGATCAGTTGTAGAATTTTGGAACACGTATTATGTTCGAGTATAATGTCTTTTCTGGAGACTAGAATTCTACTCTGTAGGAATCAGCATGGGTTTCGAAAAAGACGGTCGTGTGAAACCCAGCTCGCGCTATTCGTCCACGAGACTCAGAGGGCCTTAGACACGGGTTCACAGGTAGATGCCGTGTTTCTTGACTTCCGCAAGGCGTTTGACACAGTTCCCCACAGTCGTTTAATGAACAAAGTAAGAGCATACGGACTATCAGATCAATTGTGTGATTGGATTGAGGAGTTCCTAGATAACAGAATGCAGCATGTCATTCTCAATGGAGAGAAGTCTTCCGAAGTAAGAGTGATTTCAGGTGTGCCGCAGGGGAGTGTCATAGGACCGTTGCTATTCACAATATACATAAATGACCTGGTGGATGACATCGGAAGTTCACTGAGGCTTTTTGCAGATGATGCTGTGGTGTATTGAGAGGTTGCAACAATGGAAAATTGTACTGAAATGCAGGAGGATCTGC
Organism: Schistocerca gregaria; assembly: GCF_023897955.1. Lineage (NCBI taxonomy): Eukaryota > Metazoa > Arthropoda > Insecta > Orthoptera > Acrididae > Schistocerca > Schistocerca gregaria. Next base: position 399,700,900 of record NC_064924.1, on the reverse strand, counting down.
AGCGAATTGACGCATGGTGCACGGAATGGCAATTGAATCTCAATGTAGACGAGTGTAATGTGATGCAAATACATAGAAAGATAGGTCCCTTATCATTTAGCTACAAAATAGCAGGTCAGCAACTGGAAGCAGTTAATTCCATAAATTATCTGGAAGTACGCATTAGGAGTGATTTAAAATGGAATGATCATATAAAGTTGATCGTCGGTAAAGCAGATGCCAGACTGAGATTCATTGGAAGAATCCAAAGGAAATGCAATCCGACAACAAAGGAAGTAGGTTACAGTACGCTTGTTCGCCCACTGCTTGAATACTGCTCAGCAGTGTGGGATCCGCACCAGATAGGGTTGATAGAAGAGATAGAGAAGATCCACCGGAGAGCAGCGCGCTTCGTTACAGGATCATTTAGTAATCGCGAAAGCGTTACGGAGATGATAGATAAACTCCAGTGGAAGACTCTGCAGGAGAGACGCTCAGTTGCTCGGTACGGGCTTTTGATAAAGTTTCGAGAACATACCTTCACCGAAGAGTCAAGCAGTATATTGCTCCCTCCTACGTATATCTCGCGAAGAGACCATGAGGATAAAATCAGAGAGATTAGAGCCCACACAGAAGCATACCGACAATCCTTCTTTCCACGTACAATACGAGACTGGAATAGAAGGGAGAACCGATAGAGGTACTCAGGGTACCCTCCCCCACAAACCGTCAGGTGGCTTGCGGAGTATGGATGTAGATGTAGATGTAGATGTAGACAGCCTGCGTCTGTGGCGCGCTGCACGCTTCGGGCCGCCATTCACCTCGATGGTGTTTGAGAAGAACGACCACTGACGTAGTGTAGCAAAAATGTGATTGACTCGAACAGCCTCTGATAGCCGGTCGAATTCCGATGGCTCCGTGCCCACTGTGAACGTCATTGACGATGTCGGTGGGTCAACATGTGAACATGTAGGGGTGCTCTGCTGCAGAGCTCCATGTTCAACAATGTAAGATGAACGATGTGCCCCAGAACACTTGTGCATGCCCCAGAATTGTGCTCTTTCCGGAGATATGCCACAGATCACGGTCTACCCTACGTTACAAAGCTGACAACCCTGCGAAACCCACGTTCTGTGAAGAGGCGTGGATATCCAAACATTTAGCGTCTGGTGGTACTTTTTCTGTCGTTCTACCTCTTTCCGTAGATACTCATGACATTAGCACGTGAGCATTCGACCAACTTTTCCGTTTTCGAGGTACTCGTACACAGGCTCTGCGTAATAATAATCTGCCCTTTGTCAAAGTCACTTATCTCAATGGATTCCTCCATTTGCAGCCCATATCTTTGCTACGGTGATCCCGCGTCTGTGTCTCCTCCACGAGCCCGCAACACCACCATGCGGCTTCCACGTCGCGGTACACAGTGGTCACAATGTTTTGGCTCATCACTGTATTTCTTTATTAACCGTGAAATGAAATAACTATTTTGGCAGATTTGCCTTTAATATTTTGTAGTATAACGAAATACTTTTTTAATTTTATGCTCGATTTCACCCCCTTATGGCTTTAATTTCCAAAAACACTGAAACGCGTTTTTTTTTTGTTTTTTTTTTTTTTTGTAACCTAGAAGTCAAATACCAAGTTCTATAGATATAGCTTTAAAAATACTTTAGTAGTTCCTTAATAACGATTTATTTTTTTTAAATTCTGTTACCCTCTATTTTACCCTCGTAGTGGTTGAATTTCGAAAAGTGCTGAAACACTTTTTCTGATTTCTGACTGAGAAACCAAATACCACTTTTGGTAGTTCTAGCTTCAAAATTATCTTATTAGGGATCACATTTTCAATAAGCCGTTCATCCCCTATTTCACCCCCTTAGGAGTGGAATTTCGAAAAACCCCTTTTTACCATGCCTGTGGTATACATCCACAGGCTCTCTAGTTTTCAAGTTTATATCCATACCGGTTCAGGATGGACGATGATGAGTAAGAGAATTGGTCTGGTCCTATTTCACCCCCTAAGGGGATGAACTTCAAGAAACAGTGGTACACTCATTTTTTTTCATTTTCAACCTGTTTTCAGAGACTTAGCTTTAAAAATTCTGTCATGTTGAAACATTTCCATGAAACATTTCATCTCCTATTTCATCCCCTTCCTTAGGGGTTGAATTTCCAATAACAATGTAATATTTATATTTTTAAATTCTAACAGAGAAGCCAAATACAAATTTTCATAGATTTAGCTTTAGAAATGCTTCCATAATGAAATATTTTCACAAAAACTTCTATCCCCTATTTCACCACCTTAGAGACTGAATTTCCAAAAACAGTGAAACATGTATTTTTTTATTTCCAACAGAGAAGCGAAATGCAAATTTTCATAGTTTTAGCTTTACAAACGCTTTCACGATGAAATATTTTCATTAAACATTTCATCTCCTATTTTCACCCACTTAGATGCTCAGTTACCAAAAACACTGAAAGACGAATTTTCAATTTGTAACAGAGAAGTTAAATAACAAACTTCATAGAGTTTTGTTCAAAAATATTTTATTAGTTCGCTAATACTGATTTATTTTCAAGAAAACTTTCACCAACAATTTCACCCCCGTAGGGGTTAAATTTCCAAAAATTCTGAAATACGTGTTTTGTTTATTCCAGACCGAGAAGCCAAATTCCAGCTTTTGTAGGTCTCGCTTCAAAATTTCCCCAATAGTAACACTTTTAAAAAGTTTTTCACCCTCTATTTCACTCCCTTAGGGGTGGAGCTTCGAAAAATAACTTATTGAACGACGCCTGCGGTATAAGATCGACACCTCCAACAAATTTCAGGTTTGTCTCCTTGGCTGTTTGAGCTGAACGATGATGAGTCATTCAGATAGGACATCATATAAAAGTAACTTATCATATTTACTGAAAGAGTGTAGGTGTCTATAGACACAATGACTAACAACTCACATAATAATATTAATCATTCACAGAACGCTTATTCCTGTATTCTGTTTTATGTAGACACCACATCGTACCAACCGAAACATGGGAATGGGAAAAGTACTGGCTTTAGGGGCAAGTAAGTTACTTATCTCCTCCACCTTTCACGGCCCAGCTGACCAACCATACTGTATAGCCCAGAAGGAGTCACTCGTGAGTTCCAAAGTGTTCCAGCTGTCCATCTAGTACAATGACTGTGCGAAGGGCATCAAAAAGAATAGTATATAATGGTAGAGCAGCTACTCCTAAGCCCCATTTTTCTATTGTCAATGCTAAGCGATGTTTGAGGTGCAAAATAGCGACCCCACTGGACAGTGGATGAGCAGAAACGAGTGATTTGGACTGAGGAATCGCGCTGTACCCTATGAGAATCCGATAGAAGGGTCAAAATGTGTAGTGTCAACAGTAAAGTACGGAGGAGATGTTGCTACGGGGTGTTTTTCGTGGTTAGGATGCGGCAGCCTTGCTGCGCTTAAGAAAACGCTGCATGCGGAAGGATATGAACACATTTTACAGCACTGTGTGATGCGTCCATTTGAGGAACATTTCAGAGACTTGTATCAATACGACAATGCGTTCTGTTATAAAGCAGTATCTTTGAGGCAACGGCTGGTGGACATAACTTTGTAAGTAGGCTGTTTAGGTTTTTTTATTGGTAACGCCGCCGCCGCCAGTTCGTGACACCAATTCTTACAAATTTCAAAACTCCGCCATCTCTCTCCCCACATCCACCACTGCTGGCGGCTCACCTCCAACTGCACAACGCTACGCGCTGTTAGCATCCAGCTGCCGCTGCCCAACACTACAATGGCAGACAACAATGCAAACCAGCCACAGACTGCACGCGGCACAGCCAGTGATTTTTATACAGAGCGCTACGTGGCGGCGGCGTTACCAATAAAAAAACCTAAACAGCCTACTTACAACTTTCCCAAAATGGATTAGCTTGCACAGAGCCCCAACTTCAAGCAATGGAACAGCTTTGGGACGTGTTAGAACGTCGAGTTCGCTCCAAGACCCAGCGTCTAACTGCTCTACCTTCTCTGGTTTCGGCTCTAAGAATGGGCTGTGAATCCTTCACAGAAATACAGATACCTCACTGAAAGTGTCCCCAGCAAACTTCAAGCCCTCATAAATGCGAAGGGTGGTCACTAATGGGTGTTCCGATACTTTTGATCGGTGAGTGTATGTTAGTTTTGCTGTAAGTGTAACCAATTTATTGAGATGTAGCTTGATAACGGCCAAGGAGGCGAAATTAGCTAATTCTTAAATAATTCAATAAACTGTTTATTTCAAAATAGAATAACAGTCTAAGCAGTGAAATAACTTTCGCTAGGAACTCTAATACGTCTGTTGGTAGGAACTTACATCACATTTTTGTAGGAAGACCTTAAGTCTGGTGCAAGCACATTGCTGTAGCTGAAACTCTGTTTCATAACGCAGCGGGGCACACTGACATCGTAAGTCTCAGCGGGTATGTTTAGCAGCGCCCATATCTGGCTCGTGTCAAGGCAAGAACAGCAAACAGACCAGCCGCTGTGCACCGCCGACGAGTGCCTGAGATCATGGATTAGTCTACACGTCGAGAGCCTTCGCGCTATTTCTGGCTAACGGCGATGACGGCATGCTTTACTACCAACAGTATCACATTCTCATTTGTGTAGGGCAGTGATTCCCAAACTTAAATTTGAGTGCAATCTCATATTAGCTAGTACTCCTCCCCCCCCCCACCCACCCACCCACCCTCTCCCCACCCCCTGAACCATCATCAACGTTAGTGCCTAATTGAGCTTAAGAATAAAAAATAGTTTATTGGAATACTTCCATTTTTACAATGAGAAAAGCTGAATCATATTTAGTTTTTGCAGGTGTTTCATTAAATCACGACATATGGAATCATTGCGACAGTTAGTACTGTTTATTTCTAACAATTTTCTGTTTATGGAATGATGAATCAATTCTCATCGCATCGCGAGTGCTACCTACTACTCCTCCTGAGAAAGGAAGACCAACGATCCTATATTGGGGAAAGACACTCGTTACAAAATATGCTTTCTCGTCGTTACTTCTTTCCATAACGACATTTAATTTACCCATAACCTACAGCCCTATTTAAAATCAACCAAATGAAAAAAAAACCTTAGGCCTAGATTTCCTAAATCAATCAATTGCTGGACAGTTTGCTTCTGAATTCAGTGTAAGCGCTACAGCAGTGTAGTGGTCGCAGTAGTTATTACGTAGCTACTGTTGTGTGGTGCCGTCCATTAGTCCGTTTATGGTTATGAAGTGGATAATGCAGGAATTTCTGGTCTATTTCGGAAACTTCCACCAAATCGAAGAGGGCATCTAGGTGAGATATTTAAACATGTGATGTATGTCTCTTAGGTTTACTGTCATAGGTTCATGGTACAAACTACGTACGTAGTGGGCAAAAGGACGCCCGTATGATAAATTGTTAAAAAGGGGAGGATTTAGGCAGGGAGCTAGGCCTGGGGGTATGGAGTATTTTTATTTTTTTGGATGACTTTTTAAGTAGCCATAAATTAAACAGTTCCAGTTCCGCCACGCCGGCCGCGGTGGTCTCGCGGTTCTAGGCGCACCGTCCGGAACCGTGCGACTGCTACGGTCGCAGGTTCGAATCCTGCCTTGGGCATGGATGTGTGTGATGTCCTTAGGTTAGTTAGGTTTAAGTAGTTCTAAGTTCTAGGGGACTAATGACCACAGCAGTTGAGTTCCATAGTGCTCAGAGCCATTTGAACCATTTGAGCTTGCTGATCGTTTGGCTGGGGGAGCAGTTCCGCCCCCGTTAAAAACCTGCGTAATACCCACTTTTCAATGGCTGTCTTGAAACAAAAGCGTCTGACTGCAATGTATTTTTTTTCCTTTCCCTGAGAGCTAGGTGGGGGGGGGGGGGGGGGGGGAGGGGAGCTCCGCGCGAAACCCCTCCTGCACCCGCGTATTGGCGACCTTGAGTGGATGGACTGTCAAAGTAAGACGTTGTTCATAAAGTCGTTTACGAAACTGTGATCTTTGGCAAAATGTGTCACGCCTTAACCTTACTAATATAAGGCATTTTTCATAAAACGCAATACCAACGGGAGTGATATCCAAATTTGTTAATTGTTCTTTAACATATTTTCTAAAGAGGTACTGATGCGTAAGTAGGGCCCGGAAACCGGAAGTAACTTTTACCCCGCTCTTAGCAATGTAAATGCACTTGTGAAGTGTACTAACAAATTTATGAGTACAACAAAAAAGTTTTAAAAATGCAGATTTAGTTCGTTGTTGTTGACTTTTGCACTCATCGGTAAAAGTGACATCTGCTATTTACACTTAAATTTTTGGGTTAAGTTATATGAAAAAGTTAAAACATAGCAGGAAACTGGTAGAAAATGATCATTGAAAACAAATATTTTTTTAAATTTGAAAATATTAAAAAACTGACTAGATTACAATATTTGAAGAGATTGGTGTAATGTGTACCCCCCCCCTTTGTACTGAGGTGGATAATGATAGTATTTAGAAGAAATGTATTTGTTGGTAACTTGTGTAATCAGTATTACAGTCTTACGAAATAGTGACAGCAGTAATGATCTAATAAAAATAATTTATTTTCGTGACGGAAATACAATTGAATTCTTTTGTTTTTACCCCTCAGACAATCACATATAATCCTGAGAGTGTAATTCCCACAGAAGATAACAGAAAGAAGGTCGAAATACCGAATTCAGTCTTCTGAACTTGTTTCACGGTCTCTCCTTTCATTCGTCGTACGGATGTCGAAATGGCAGATATTGAGGTAACCGATGGCGGAAGGGAAAAACGACTACAATGAAAAGGCTTAAGGACCGGATGAGATACCTATAAGATTCTATAAAGATTATGCGATAAAACTTGGTCCCCATCTAGCAAAAATTTATCGTAGATCGCTTTAGCAATGAAGGGTATCAAGCGACTGGAAGAAAGCGCAAGTCATTCCCGTTCTTAAGAAGGGCCGTAGGACAGATGCACAGTTATTGTCTTCAATCTGTTGTAGAATTATGGAACATGGTTTGTGCTTAAGAATTATGGGATTCTTGGAGAAGGACGTCTCCTCTATAAAAAATCAACATGGATTCCGCAAATATATCCTGCGAAACTCAGCTCGCTCTGTTCCTCCATGACATCCACAGTGCCGCAGACACTGATGCCGTGTTCCTTGACTTCAGGAGGCATTTGATACCATCCCGCACTGCTGTTTACTGAAACGAAACACAAGCTTATCGAGTATCGGAGCAGATTTGCGACTGGATTCAAGACTTCCTTACAGACAGAACTCAACATGTCGCTCTTAACGGAACAAAATCGACAAGGAAGTGTGATAGGACCGTTATTGTTTGCAGTATGGTGTCGGATACTCTTTACGGCTGTTCACAGATGATGTGGTTGTCTATAACAAAGTAGCAACGCCGGACGATAGTAACGATTTGCAGAACGACCACCAGAGAATTTATGAATGGTGCAGGCTTTGGTAGTTGACCCTGTAACATATTGCGCGTACATAGAAAAAGAAATCCACTGCTGTACATCTACGCTATTGACGACGTCACATGGAAACAGATCTATCGTAAAATACCCAGGAATAACTATCCAGAGCGTCTTCAGTGGAATGAGCATATAAATCAAATAGTGGGAAAATCAGATGCCAGACTCAGATTCATAGGAAGAATCTTGAGGGAACGTAACTCTCCCACGATGGAAGTGGGTTATGAGGCGCTTGTTCAACCGATTCTTGAATGTTGTTCATCTATCTGGTATCCCTACCAGGTAGGACTGATAGAGGAGATAAAGAAGATCCAAAAAAGAGCAGCACGTTTAGTCACGGGAACGTTACCTGGCGCGAGACTGTTACGGAGACGCTCAAAAATCTCCATTGGCAGACGTTACAAGAGATATACTATTGACATTTCCGGAGACCACTTTCCGGAAAGAGTGGGACAACATATGTGTCGCTTAATGACCTCGAGGAGAAAATGCGAGAAATTAGAGCCAATACAGAGGCTCACATACTATCATTCTTTCCATGCGCTATTCGCGAGTGGAACAAGTTTGGAGGGCTTAGTGGTACAAAAAGCACACTCCGCCACACACCATTAGGTGGCTTGCGGAGAGTGAAGTAGATATAGAAGGGTTGGTATGTTACTTTTATCGAAAGAGACGGCGGCTACGCTTTATTACATTCTCACAATACTCATATAACGGAGAACTAATAACTGTCAGACACGAATCAAATTACACGTTAGTAAAATGAGCTGTCACCGTGTAACGAGCATGTTTTGCCATGGAGTCAATACTGTAACGTAACTACTGTTTATTATTAATCTTTATTTTAACTGTTACTTCTCGAGTATCAAATTGACTCCGCTAACTTCTGTGACCTAGCTGTGACCTTTAGCTGCTACCTACACGAAAACCATGCACTCAAAAAGCCACTAAAGTTAGACTTTGTTACTATTTACGATTTGTTACTGAAATTTTAACTAATTTGAAATTTACTTCACTAATATTAATCTTCAAAAATGTGGTGTTCTATTATCTGTCCAAACTATTGCAAAGGCTGTCGGAATTATCCGAAGTGTCTAGTGGATATTTTTGGGGTCGTTATATCAAAAAATCACTAACACTTCACTTCTCACCTTAACTACCTTTTAGATAACTTTATCTTATCCACTAAACGACAATGCCACTATTCAAAGATAAATTATACTACACATTAAATATGTTAATTTACATTAGATTTTCAAAATACTAGAAGTCAGATTAACAGTGGACAATCGCGTAGCGGCCGTTCCGATAACAGAATAACATAAGAGCATTTAGGTTTTGCTTAATAATCTTTCCTTGTAAAATGGCTTACGGAAAAGGAAATGAGATGCTTGTAGGTTTGGTTAACACGAATTACGAAATATCATACAACTATGTTGTTCCAGAATGAAGCGCAACGCTTTCCCTTACACAAGAGTCCCCCGTCTTACAGTTCTAAAGACAGAAGAAGAAATCTTCGTTGTTGTTGCCTTTAAGCAGAATCACAGTCGCGTGAACAGTGCGTAGTTAAGATTTTACATTATCTTCATGTCTCATTTAAAATACATAGATACCGCTTGCTATACTATCTTCCTTAGCGACAATGCTTGCTGGACTTTTGGCGTGAGCATTTACAACACAGGTTGCGTCTCGATATGTCTTGTATCCGAGGCATTTACTAATTATGACTTTCTACTGTAATGATATCAAAATAACTCTTCCATTTCACATTCTGTAACACGTTACTGTATAAAAATTAACTTTTGGTTGTGTGCTTTAACACTGCCCCGAAGCGACTGACTGCTACTCAAAAACTGCGCTCCAAGACAAGAAAAAGTCTACCGAAGTAAACGGCATTGTGCGTCCCCGATTTTTGTAGCTGACGACCACGCTTATAACTTTACAAAAAATCTATTTCCTCATAAGAAGTAATTTACAGAGAATGAAAATAATCAGATGTGAAACAAAGCTAAAGTGCAGTTAATTATTATATAAAAATTATACAGTAACAGTTCGTTGTGGCTTCCACAGAAAAGGTACATCGACTGAATCGGCTTTGACTCATCATGACAAAATCGTAACATACCAATTAAATTTTGTGCTGTTACTTCACAATCGCCAAGCAGTTCTGCAGATATCAATGACATTGTGACTATAACGGCAGAAGATCAGCTCCTTATTTTGTCCTGTTTCTGGAAATATTACTTTTCTACTGGTTTCTAAGCGGAGTCAAGTGCAAGAACTGTCTGATACCCGTTCAATACTTGTATACTAATCAGTGTTAATAAAATCGCATTTTCCAATTGAACAGAGCAACAGAACATTAACCAGAATAGCTTTTTGCCCTTTTTACGCCCGACTCATTAATGTAAAGTCATGCCGCCCAAAATTAGTATAGGCCTCATTACGTATGTAGCACCCATTGAATACCGTACCTCGCTTTAAAAATCAGGAAATTCTCTCCAGAATGGTGAAATCATTTGCAGGGATATTCGGCCTTATCCAAGACACCGTTCATTAAGTTTTTCTGTACCAAAACATGGTTCAGATATTTCTGCGCTATCTTCATTGGGATTTTTTTTTATTTTTCAATCTGAAAATTATTATTATATGATAACATTTGAATTTCAGCTTGAAAGAAGCGACAGTAGGTGTCATTTTTCATTTAATGATACTTGTTACGTAACTGAGTGAAGGAATATTGTATGTTTATGCCGTGGCGGACATTAGTTCTAGATTACTAGATTGAAAAACAAATATTTACATATTTGTGCTCATACTTTACATGACTCTAATAAATTATGTTGTGCAGGTAGCTTTATAAATACGATACACTTTTCCTGACTCATCTGCAAACAACAAAAAGATTTGGTTCAAATGGCTCTGAGCACTATGGGACTTAACATCAAAGGTCATCAGTGCCGTAGAACTTAGAACTTCTTGAACCTAACTAACCTAAGGACATCACACACATCCATGCCCGAGGCAGGATTCGAACCTGCGACCGTAGCGGTCGCTCGGCTCCAGACTGTAGCGCCTGGAACCGCACCGGCACAAAACGATTTGTATTCTTCTGTTTTTCTCCCATTTCAGATCGAAAATAGGGCTATTTAGCGTGTAAATTACAATTTTTGATTCTGTAGTTTTGTTTCCCCCCATTTTTCACATAGTTGCAAGACTGAACAGTTTACGCCACCAGAATAATCTTTCCTTAACAGCAAATTAACAATACTAGTTAAATTAAACACATCACAGGAAATACAATTCATTCGCACAGCTTTCTGTCAAACATAGGAAATCTTTTAGTTGTAGGTCATTTAGCTAGAATTCAAGAAACTTTATACAGATCACATCTATGACGAGATAAAAGAGTCAGCTTTAGAGAAGACAATATGATGCCAGGTGTTATCTTTTCTCTAAGGGGTTTCTAACAAATTCAAAGTAAACAAAACCTAAACAGATAAGTGCATGCTTCGAAGCCATTTTAATCTTAAACAGTTTCCAAAATTACCTGTAAAACCGAAATTAGCTGTAAAATTTGTCTACTTATATAATAGAAAGGCTACACTTACAATTTTTTGAGTCATTAGTCTTCTGACTGGTTTGATGGAGCCCATCGCGAACTCCTCTCCCGTGCCAAACTTTCCGTCTCAGACTAGCACTAACACCCAACGTTTTCAACCTTTTTCTTTTTTCTTTTCTTTAAATGCTCCAATCTCTGTCTTCCCCTACAGTTTTATCCTATATGACTCCTTCAGGTGCCAAGTACGTTATTCCTTGTTGGCTTAACACATGTCCTGAGACCCTCCTCATTCCTTATCTTACAAGTATGCCTAATATTCATCTTTGTATAACACCACATCCCATGTTGTTTAAATGTTCAGTCGCAAAAAATTTCTTCTTTAAATTAAGACCGATATGTGATATTAGTACACATCTTTGCGTATTCATTTCGTATTCTAGTCTGTTTTTTAAGTCTTCCTTGCTTCGTCTGTCATGTGTTATTTGGCTTCCGAGGCAGCAGATTTCCTTCACTTCGTCTACTTCGTGGTCTCCAGTTTCGAGGTCTAAGTTTTTCGCTGGTCTCATTTCTGTTCTCTTCGTTGCTTTGGTCTTTCTTCGGTTTACTTTCGATCCATAGTGCCTGCTCATAAGATTGTTGATTCCTTTACACTTATCCTGCAATTCTTCCTCACTTCCTCTCAGGATAGCAATGTCTTCACCAAATGTCACCATTGATATTTTTCACCCGTAATTTTAATCACATTTATATACCTATCTTTCATTTCTGCCACAGCTACTTCGATCCTCTGACTGAACAGGAGGAGTGAAAGCTACTTCCCTTTTCCGTGCTCTTTCTAATCAGTACTCCATTCTTTTATTTTGTTTACGACTGTTGAACGCGTTCTTCGTGGGTTATGTGGCCGCCGTTCTCTAATAGAGCTAATGGTACAAACGAAGTTACCAGGGCAGTTTCACAACACACAGGCACTTTTGAAAGCTGTGCTGAACGAAACGAGGACTGGTGGTGCTTTGGAAGCCAGCCGGCGTATCACTCTAGTACAGGGGAATTACGACCGCTGCGTAACTCACGCCTCTAGTGGCAGATAACGCTAACGCCTGGTCACTGCTATTTTACCGCAGCTCTTTTTTTTTCGTCTCTTCAGTAAGGCGACTGTCGATAACAGTTTCCCATACCGTATAGTGTAGCCGGCATATGAAGGCAGCCCTCCCCGACAGAGTAACAAACGGATGCGAGCTGCTTAGGGTAGGTAGACAGGCCGGATAAAATAAAACTAGTTTGGAAATTATTTCGTGCACCTTAAGACAGGCAACCCAACTTACATTATCGACTAGGATGCGGTTCCAATGATTACTGAAGTTCATTCACAAAAGCAACATCTTTAACCAACTCGCTGCTGGATCGTTCTATAACAGTCAATATTATGACAGTTTGTAAATGCATTAAAGACGTACTTGCACTGCACTTGTCGAACGAGTCACTGACTGTACTCTGTATCTATACAAACTGTGCTCTTTTAAGCAGACTAAGGTTTCATACTTTTTGTCTCGGGACATTAAGGTAAAAATAGATCCTTGTGGAATTCCAACATTATGTTGGCAGGAGGATCAGCAATTTTATTTAATCTTACTATGACTTTAATTCGTCTTTGTGGCTTTCACATTTGACTTCTGGTGACTAGCTTCGGACACATCTGTTCGTTTTCAAACCGTTACTTGAATCGTCCTCCAGTGATTAATGAAAATTTCATAACGTAAAATTTACAGCTCGAAGTTTATAAATCTGTTATGCAGTTTTCAATAATGACATGAGAATGGTTCTAGTAGCAGTTTAAAAATGAACAATACACTACTGGGCGCTACAGTCTGGAGCCGAGCGAACGCTATGGTCGCAGGTTCGAATCCTGCCTCGGACATGGATGTGTGTGAGGTCCTTAGGTTGGTTAGGTTTAATTAGTTCTAAGTTCTAGACGACTGATGACCCCAGAAGTTAAATCGCATAATGCTCAGAGCCATTTGAACCATTTGAACCAAATACACTACTGGCCATTAAAATTGCTACACCAAGAAGTAATGCAGATGATAAACGGGTATTCATTGGACAAATATATTATGCTAGAACTGACATTTGATTACATTTTCACGCAGTTTGGGTGCATAGATCCTGAGAATTCAGTGCCGGGAACAACCATCTCTGGCCGTAATAACGGCCTAGATACGCCTGGGCATTGGGTCAAACAGAGCTTGGATCGCGTGTACAGGTACAGCTGCCCATGCAGCTTCAACACGATACCACAGTTCATCAAGAGTAGTGACTGGCGTATTGTGACGAGCCAGTTGCTCGGCCACCGTTGACCAGACGTTTTCAATTTGTGAGAGATAAGGAGAATGTGATAGCCAGGGCAGCAGTCGAACATATTCTGTATCCAGAAAGGCCTGTGCAGGACCTACAACATGTCGTCGTGCATTATCCTGCTCAAATGTAGGGTTTTGCAGGGATCGAATGAAGGGTAGAGCCACGGGTCGTAACACATCTGAAATGTAACGTCCACTGTTCGAAGTGCCGTCAATGCAAACAAGAGGTGACCGAGACGTGTAACCAATGGCACCCCATACCATCACACCAGGTGATACGCCAGTATGGCGATGACGAATACACACTTCCAATGTGCGTTCACCGCGGTGTCGCCAAAAGCGGATGCGACCGTCATGATGCTGTAAACAGAACCTGGATTCATCCGAGAAAATAACGTTTTGCCATTCGTGCACCCAAGATCGTCGTTGAGTACACCATCGCAGGCGCTCCTGTCTGTGATGCAGCTTCAAGGGTAACCGCAGCCATGGTCTCCGAGCTGATAGTCCTAGGTGCTGCATACGTCGTCGAACTGTTCGTGCAGATGGTTGTTGTCTTGCAAACCTCCCCATCTGTTGACTCAGGGATCGAGACGTGGCTGCACGATCCGTTACAGCCATGCGGATAAGATGCCTGTCATCTCGACTGCTAGTGATACGAGGCCGTTGGGACCCAGCACGGCGTTCCGTATTACGTTCCTGAACCCACCGATTCCATATTCTGCTAACAGTCATTGGATCTCGACCAAAGCGAGCAGCAATTGTCGCGATACGATAAACCGCAATCGCGATAGGCTACAGTCCGACCTTTATCAAAGTCGGAAATGTGATGGTACGCATTTCTCCTCCTTACACGAGGTATCACAACAACGTTTCACCAGGAAACGTCGGTCAACTGCCGTTTGGGCGTGAGAAATCGGTTGGAAACTTTCCTCATGTCAGCACGTTGTAGGTGTCACCACCAGTGCCAACCTTGTGTGAATGCTCTGAAAAGCTAATCACTTGCATATCACACCATCTTCTTCCTGTCGGTTAAATTTCGCATCTGTACCACGTTATCTTCGTTGTGTAGCAATTTTAATGGCCAATAGTGTAGTTCAAAACTAGTCACCATGAATTCAAATGTGAACACTTCTAAGAGATAAGGTTAAACAAACAGTAAGAAGAAAGGTTCCCATCCACCAGTTCTGACCAACGTTTTCAGGATGTATCCTATGGTTATAATACAATTAACGGGTACTGGAAAAACCCCTTCCAAATATTACCAAATTCGTCTCCCTCTGCAGTTCTATAAGCTCGCCTGATATTTAGCTGAAGAATAATTAATACTACAATGGGTCATTACTCAAACAGTCCGCTCTACGTAATGAATGCAAAGTATTTAAGAAATAACATTTTGACACTTCTAACCTCCAGTTCGTAATGTGTGAAGCGAGGAACATGAGATGGGAGATCTGATACTGCGAGAAGAATTTGGTCCCTACTGAAAAATGTAAAACGAAGTAAGGCCCCTGCAGTAGACGACACTCCGTCAGAACTGCTGATATCCTTGGGAGAGCCATCCACGCAAAAACTATTTCATCTCGTGTGCAAGATATACGAAACAGGGGGAATACCATCAAACTTCAAGTAGAATGTAATAATTCAATTTCCAAAGAAGCTGGTGCTGACAGGTGTGGTTCTTACCGAACTATCATTCAACAAGTCATGGTTGCAAAATTCTGGAACGGATTATTTACAAAAGAATGGAAAAACTGGTAGAATCGGACCACAGGGAACATCAGTTTGGGTTCCGGACAAAAGTTGGAACACGAGAGACAATACCGATCCTATTACAACTTATCTTAGAAGAGAGATTAAAGGAAGACAAACCTACAGTTTATAGCTTTTGTAAAGTTAGAGAAAGATTTTAACAGTGTTGACTGGAACTCTACCTCTGAAATTTCGAAAGTAGCAAGAGTAAAATACTAGGAGCGAACGGCTATTTACGATTTGTACAAAACCAGGAGCCGAAGGTCTTGAAAGGGAAGCGAATGTGAAAGATTCGTGGCTTATGCCCTACGATACTCAGCCTGTACATTAAACAAGCAGAAAAGTCAAAGAAAATTTTGGAGAAGAAATAAAAACTTTGAGGTTAACCGATAACTTTTCATTCTGTCACAGTCTGCAAGGATTTCGGAAGTGCAGTGTCGTGAGAGGAGAATATAAGATGAACGTTAACAAAAGCGAAACAAGGGTAATGAAATGTAATCTAATGAAATCAGTCGAAGCTGATGTAATTAGATCCACTTTAGGAAATGAGTCACTAAAAGTCATAAATGGGTTTGCTATCTGGACATAAAAATAATTGAGGATGACCGATTTAGAGAAGATATAAAATATAGACTGATAGTGGCAACAAAAGCGCTTCCGAAGAACAGATTTGTAAGCTTCGAACATAAATTTAAGTATTATAATATCATTTTTTTCTGCAGGCATTTGTCTGGAGAGTAGCCTTGTACAGAAGTAAAACGTGCTCGTAGATTAGTAGATAACGTAACTAATGGGAAGATACTAAATATAATTGGGGAAAAAAGAAATTTGTGGTGTAACTTTACTAGAAGAAGAGATTGGTTGGTAGGGCGCGTTCTGGGGCGTCAATGAATCGACAATTTAATAATGAAGAGAGGTGTGGGGGCGGGGTGTAAAAATCCCACAGGAAGACCGACAGATAGCACTGAAAGCAGGTTCAAATACATGCTGGTTGAAGTGGTTAGTCGAAGATGAAGAGGCGTTTGCCTGCACACGATAGAATATCGTGGAGAGTAAATGACTTACAAGTTCGTGGCGCCTTTCATCGGTAATGCTGGAATTCAGTATGGTGTTGACCAACCCTTAGCCTTGATGACAGCTTCCACTCCACGTTCAATCAGGTTCTAGAAGGTTTCTTGGGGAATGGCAGCCCTTTCTTCACGGAGTGTTGCACTGAGGAGAGGCCCGGCATGAAGTCGGCGTCCCAAAACATCCCAAAGGTGTTCTGTAGGATTCAGGTCAGGACTCTGTGCAGAGCAGTCCATTACAAGGGTGTTAATGTTGTGTAACCACTCAGGCCGTACATTATGAACAGTTGCTCGATCGTGTTGACATTTGAAATCGCCGTCCCCGAATTTCTCTTCAACATTGGAAAGCAAGAAGGTGCTTAAAACATCAATGTAGGCCTGTGCTGTGATAGTAACAGGCAAAACAACCAGGGGTTCAAGCCCCCTCCATGAAAAACAAGACCACACCGTAATACCACGACCTCCGAATTTTACTGTTGGCACAACACACGCGGGCACATGACGTTCATCGGGCATTTCGCCATACAGTCATCCTGCCTCGGTATCGCCACATTGCCTACCGTGATTCGTCACTCCACACAACGTTTTTCCACTGCTCAATCGTCCAATGTTTACGCTCCTCACACAAAGCGAGGCGTCGTTTGGCATTTACCGGCGTGATGTGTGGCTTATGAGCAGCCGCTCGACCATGAAATCCAAGTTTTCTCTGAGGCTCTAAGCACTATGCCAAGTTTTCTCACCTCCCGCCTAATTGTCATAGTACTTGCAGTGGATCCTGATGCAGTTTGGAATTCCTCTGTGATGGTTTGCCTATTACACATTACGACCCTCTTAAACTGTCGGTGGTCTCTGTCAGTCAACAGACGAGGTCGGACTGTACGCTTTTGTTCTGCACGTGTCCCTTCACGCTTTCACTTCACTATCACATCAGAAACAGTGGACATAGGAATGTTTAATAGTGTGGAAATCTCACGTACAGACGTATGACACAAGCGACACCCAATCACCTGACCACGTTCGAAGTCCGTGAGATCCGCGGATGTCTAATGACTACTGACGGCTCTGATATGGAGTACCTGGAAGTAGGTGTCAGCACAATGCACCTAATATCAAAAAGGTATGTTTTTGGTGGTGTCCGGATACTTTTGATCATATAGTGCATATCAAACCAGTCTTCGGACTGAAGACCACAATGCAACAATTATAGCAAGTCGTAATGTTTCACTTACGTCAGAATTCCGTTACTTTATTGTGCATAAGACGTATTTATTCATAGTTGTCTGTCTTTCCTTTGGTTTGATGTGCCTTCAGTCTGTTCCTATTTTGAATTTATTTTTCATCTCTGAGTTACTCTTCATCCTCCGTAAAATGTTTTACCTGATGCAATCCTTAACTGTACCTAATCATTCTTTTTTTCTTTTTACTATCCAGATAATTAGCCTTTTTACTACCCAAATAATTAACCTCAATCATAATGTGTTTCGTATACATTATCAGAATACCTCTTCATTTCATGTCCTACCTGCTGAATTAATTTTAATAGCTTCGTATAACACCCCATTAAAATAGATCCAGTTTTCCCTCATTCTCATTTCTTTTTCATATAATACTACACTCCAGATGCAGTTTCATAAAATCATGTGGTAGCTGAAAGAATGTTCACGCACTGTACTTTAGTGAACTGGAATTTTTACACCCTCACTCGCAGCTTAGAGCTGTGGTGAGTAATCACCAAAATGCCTAAAACGTCACATTTCTCGAATGTACTGGGGTATTGGGCAGCAAGAAGTGTGTATTTAAGAAAATACAGATGGTCTATTTTGACGTTTTCCTTCTGTGGTCTGTAGGGAGGTCACACTGAAAGATTTCAGGTAATGACTATTCGTGGTACTCTTCCAGAAACACACATTCATTTACTTATCTATATATACCCACTGTACTATCTTCCACGTTGTATGAACCGTGGATTTCCATTGACTTTTGAAAACGGCTTACCCACACTCTCTTCTCGGTATGCTTTCTATGAAAAAGCTTGCTCAGTTCACATTACTGTAATATATTCTTGCGTAGCGTAGTGGAACGTTGTTGCTTACACCGGTGTTAATGATCAAGTGTGGAGAAACATGTTGGCAAAACACGGTATGAACAAAAGTCAACTCATCTAGTTTTCCATTGAGGAGCGAGAGATAATTGGGTGCGCTGTAGCAAAAATCTGCCGTTCAGATCCTAGAAATTGCCGTCTTTCCCGAATCTACACGCTGAACAGTGATGAATTTCTGCTTCACGTGTGCGATCAAATCGGCCACGCTTAGAGTACCACTACGGATTCTGCACAGTTTTAAATTACGAAATCGAACGAAAGACCGAGCGAGGTGGCACAGTGGTTTGAACACTAGACTCGCATTTGGGAGGACGACGGTTCAAACCCGCGTCCGGACATCTTTATTTAGGTTTTCCGTGATTTCCCTAAATCGCCCCAGGCAAATGCCGGCATGGTTCCTTTGAGAAGCAATGCTGATTTCCTTCCCCATCCTTCCCTAATCCGAGCTTGTGCTCCGTCTCCAATCACCCCGTTGTCGACGGGACGTTAAACAGTGATCTCTTCCTCCTCCCTCACCTCGAACGGACGTGTAAAACGTTTTGGACTCACTGATATCTGTTAATTCGTCTCATTTGCCTCTCTCTCTCTCTTCTATGCCGCTGTACATTCATTCCTTCGTTCCCTGACCTCTTTCGCCTACTCGCTCACTCACTACATCATATCTTCATAGCCGGCCTCGGTGGTCTAGCGGTTCTAGGCGCTCAGTCCGGAACCGCGAGACTGCTACGGTCGCAGGTTCGAATCCTGCCTCGGGCATGGATGAGTGTGATGTCCTTAGGTTAGTTAGGTTTAAGTAGTTATAAGTTCTAGGGGACTGATGACCACAGATGTTAAGTCCCATAGTGCTCAGAGCCATTTGCACCATCACATTTTCATAGAACATTCGATTGCTCACATAATTTTATATTGAAAAGGACATTTATGTAACGAAATGTTGTTGTGGTCTTCAGCCCGAAGCACTCTATGCTGGTCTATCCTTTGCCAGCCTCATCAGGTCTGAATAACTACTGCAACATATATCCATTTGAAACTGCTAATTGTATCCACGCTTTGGTCTCCTTTTCCCCACTACATTTCCCTCCATTATCAAATTCACGCTTCTTTAACAGCTCAGAACGTGCGGTATCAACCGATTCCTTTCTCTAAATCTACAAATGCTATAATTGTTTGTTTATCCTTTCTTTAACCTACCTTCTAAGATAAATCGTAGGCTCAGTATTAGATCACGTGTTCCGGTATTTCTCCGAAACCGAAATTGAAACTGTAACAACATAGTAACATATACAGGATGGTTAAAAAACCTGAAGAGCTTGAAAGGGTGTTGCAGGGTAGGTTGTGCTGCGAAATACTTGTTCAGAAAAAACATTCGATGCGTTGCGCCGTTTCCGAATTATTTTGCATTGGAGTTACCCAGTCAGGTCATTACTCGCGCAAATTCAAGCAGCTTGCCAGAGACAGTGTCTCCAAACGTGTTCTTCGTTTGGTTTCCTCAAACCGAACAAACGTAGCTTTTGCTTACCAAGCCTAAATTTATCACTTCCGGAAACGCACTTTTTAACTGGTAATGAGCATTTCATCAATTGGTAACTCACAGACCCACAGATGTCTGTGCATTAGCACATTTTCTCGCCTGCAAGTACTTGAATTTGCGAGCACAATGACCTGATTGGCACAACGTAACGAATTTACTCTTAACAATTATTTCTCAGCATAACCTCCCCGGCAACACCCTCGCAGGCTTTTCAGACTGTTCCTGACAACTGTATACAACGAACATCACGCTGTGAAGCTGATATTCAGTGCCTACTGAAACTGTCCCTAGAGTGGAGTAAAATTCAATTAAAATATTTATGCCACTATTAAGCTCACCTATCCATCGATATAAAACTCCTCGCAGCTAGTAATATAGTTTTAAAAATGTTTTCCTTGTGGCGCTTAAACGTTTTTATTGTTCACCCTAAACTCATAATATGGAGCGTTTCGTAGCTTTAACTGAAGTTACCTGTCGGTAAAAGTCACTATTTTATTTATGCACGACCATAATGCGATAGCAAAGCCCTGATGGGAGAAAAGCAGCCTGTATAATTAATGTTTGAAATTCATAGTTACAACAGAAATATGTCGTAAAAAAATCAAAAGAGGAACATCAAAGGGCACTAGTCACGTAAATATACGGAATTACACTAAGAGAAAGAATTTTTAATCAAAGGATATACACATAAATAGCTGCCAATATCGTGCTGTAGTTTGATGTTTCAGGACATGCTCTTTTATTTTGGTTACAAGTCGTGATTGGTAATAAATGTCACAAGGAACGTAACTACTTTTCCGTCTTTGAAATGAACTACTGCTGCTGTCATTAAATCCAACACTCTTAATGCCTTCGTTATCAAGGATAAGTGCAGATTGCTTTACGTATTTCCAGTGTAAGAAAAAATTAATTCAGTGTTCTGCGGTATCCAGCTACATAACCGAAATTATTATTAGTGGCAGAGGAAAGAGACCATTTGCCTGAAGTTCTTCCATAGAAGAAACGTGTCATGAGCCAAAATAATTGGAGAAATAATGCAATACTACTATAAGCCTGTAACTAAGGGGTGACACATGATATAAATCTTCAAATCTTTTCCTGTAGCTATTTTCACAATAGGGCATCTTTGAATTAATATGTTTCATTCGACAGCCTACTTTAACGCACGTGAGAACGGTGTTATGACATTTCACTCCAGTTATGCTCTTTATAAGGGTGCATATAAAAGGATAGCTTGTGAATAAAGTCGGTTATTCGCTATCGCCATCAATGGCATCGTAAATGCAGTGGGCCGCAAAGTCTCTGCTTACGGATGATCATTCCTTGTACTGTGCCTTTGCATCAATGTGCACCGCTGATCGCCAACTGAAGAGGCTGTCTGGAGAGCACATCATTGAGCCCTGAATCACGCCTGTCAATTTTCTCCTGCAGAATCACATGCTGTGCATTTTTTACCGACTTCAGACCGTCCACCCGCATCCAGAAATTTATCTTGGTGACCAGTTATTTGAGGTTGTTGAAACGTTTCAATTCTTAGGTATTTTATATGGCAACAAGCTAACATAGCTACCACATGTCCGCCGGGTCAAGGCATCTTGTATGGGGAAGATAAATGCTCTCCATTTTCTTAGTAAATCCTCGTGAGGCGCGGAGCGCATAGTTCTTCTGAGATTTTCGAAAGCGCTGATATCGTCCCCGTTGGACTACAGATGTGTTGCCTGTAGGTTGGCAGCACCGTCCGTACTGAGTTTGTTGAATGCTGTTCAAAATGGTTCAAATGGCTCTGAGCACTATGGGACTAAACATATGAGGTCGCCAGTCCCCTAGACTTAGAACTATTTAAACCTAACTAATCTAAGGACATCACACACATCCATGCCCAAGGCAGGATTCGAACCTGCGGCCGTAGCAGCATCGTGGTTCCTGACTGAAGAGCCTAGATCCCGCTCGGCCACAGTGAGGGTATCATCTGGAGTGCCCCAGGGAAGTGTGGTAGGTCCGCTGTTGTTTTATATCTACATAAATGATCTTTTGGATAGGGTGGATAGCAATGTGCGGCTGTTTCCTGATGATGCTGTGGTGTACGGGAAAGTGTCGGCGTTGAGTGACTGTAGGAGGATACAAGATGACTTGGACAGGATTTGAGATTGGTGTAAAGAATGGCAGCTAACTCTAAACATAGATAAATGTAAATTAATGCAGGTGAATAGGAAAAAGAATCACGTAATGTTTGAATACTCCATTAGTAGTGTAGTGCTTGACACAGTCACGTCGATTAAATATTTGGGCGTAACATTGCAGAGTCATATGAAATGGGTCAAGCATGTAATGGCAGTTGTGGGGAAGGTGGATGGTCGTCTTCGGTTAATTGGTAGAATTTTGGGAAGATGTGGTTAATCTGTAAAGGAGACCGCTTATAGAACGCCGGTGCGACCTATTCTTGACTACTGCTCGAGCGTTTGGGATCCCTATCTGGTCGGAATGAGGGAGGACATAGAACCAATTCAGAGGCGGGCTGCTAGATTTGTTGCAGGTAGGTTTGATCATCACGGAAATGCTTCAGGAACTCGGGTGGGAGTCTCTAGAGGAAAGGAGGCGTTCTTTTCGTGAATCGCTACTGAGGAAATTTAGAGAACCAGCATTTGAGGCTGACTGCAGTACAATTTTACTGCCGCCAGCTTACATTTCGCGGAAAGGCCACAAAGATAAGATAAGAGAGATTAGGGCTCGTAGAGAGGCGTATAGGCAGTCATTTTTCCCTCGTTCTGTTTGGGAGTGCAGCAGGGAGAGAAGATGCTAGTTGTGGTACGAGGTACCCTCCGCCACCCACCGTATGGTGGATTGCGGAGTATGTATGTAGATGTAGAAGTTGCCCACTAAATAACGTTAGAATAATATACTATTCTCATCAACTGATTCCATCACAAAAAAGCATTCGGAAATTGCTTCATGACTCTAAGCCAATTATAACACAACATTGTTGTATTAAATTTTCATCTTTCCTTTATTCACATTTGTGATATCTAGTTGCTTAATTATTACCTTTTAACAACGGCCTAACTGTCACCCTCATTATCCATTCGGATTACCACTTACCCTTACTTCTCAGTTGCTTCTCAGCATTTATCAGTTAATGAATTGTTGAAAATCTTCCGTTCTAGACTGGCTGAAGTCCCTCGCTGTGGAATTCTGTGCAAATGATTTTAAATGACTAGTCAAGAGGGCACTACATAGAAAAATGGTAGAATATATATAAGGACGGGGCTCTGGGGAGGTATTGGACGTGCAACTTACTTTTTATCTTTTGTAGCCAGTCGGCCCTTACGCTGTGCTTCTTGAGCGACCGTGGTTTTACCTCGCTTCCGTGATGCACGT
This sequence comes from Schistocerca gregaria, assembly GCF_023897955.1. Taxonomy (NCBI): domain Eukaryota; kingdom Metazoa; phylum Arthropoda; class Insecta; order Orthoptera; family Acrididae; genus Schistocerca; species Schistocerca gregaria. The sequence goes on along the minus strand of NC_064924.1, from coordinate 399,677,667 downwards.
CCTACGCTATGCGTACTTCCGGTGATGAGTTTCTGCCCACAGCTGCATACTAAGTTCGATCTGACGAGAATAGTCTCATTGAGTCGCAAGCTGTATAGGATATTCCTGTTTCATGATAGTATCAGCGGCCATCCGAGTAATACAACTTCATGGTTTGAATAAGCTATGTGTATCTTTCTGAGAAGATGGGGCAAACTTAACGAATATTACGTCGAACTTCATCCCCCTTTGTGGGGCGTTCTTTTCCAGGACGATCTAGTGCTCCGCGGAGTGGGTCCTGTATTTTCATAGGCGACGTCTAACTTTATGCGACGGACGTACGTGAAGCCGCTAGGTATTTTCGTGGCCGGCAGCTTATTTTACTTGACTCACTTGCTGTATCGATACTGAAGCTTCGTCTCCAAGGTCGTGGCAATAAACGTGCACTATTTATTCCTCACCCACTCAAACTAATCGTTACTTCTGCTGTAATGAATTCATTCCAGTTTATACGAATTTATTCTTCTACATCTGATTCGAAGACTCGCATAAGACTCATATCTCTTTAGTTAAAGATTTCCTGAATTTATTTTTGTTTAATTTGTGAGTATTATTTCTTACTAATCTTGGTATTTTTGTGGTAAGATCTTATGGGACCAAACTGCTTAGGTCATCGGTCCCTAAGCTTACACACAACTAAATCTAACTTAAACTAACTTACGCTATGGACAACACACACACCCATGCCCGAGGGAATACTCGATCCCCCGACGGGGGGACCGTGACAAGAAGCCTAAAACCGCGCGGCAAACCCGCGCTTCTATTAATCATCTTTAGGGCTTCCGGTAGCGTCAAATAATTAAAACAAAAGAGCTGTCGACCAAGTACCCCTCGGCCATTGTCAAATGGTGACTGTCGTGCGTAACAGCGGCACCATACAAGGCAATCTTTTAGTTGCAAGACCGTAGCGCCCGATTCAGCTTTCCAATGACCGGGTTGCAACCTAAGCTGTGCTTTATTGCAGACCGTCGTCTTTATCGAGAATCTTGTCACAAATTTTCATCTCTATCACATCTTTTATAACGCTTTACAAGAAACCATTTGTTCAGATGGTTCAAATGGCTCTGAGCAGTATGGGACTTAACATCTGAGGTCATCAGTGCCCTAGAACTTAGAACTACTTAAACCTAACCTAAGGATATCACACACATCCACGCCCGAGGCAGGATTCGAACCTGCGACCGTAGCAGTCGCGCGGTTCCAGACTGAAGCGCCTTGAACCGCTCGACCAAAGCGGGCAGCACCATTTGTTCGTTTAATATCATAAGGGAAAGTCAAATGAAAACGAGACAGGTGAAAAAAGTTATTGTTTCAAAAGTAATCGCCGCAAGTCTTAACACATTTATATCAGTGTGAGAAAAGACAGTTAATGTCTTCAAGGGAAAATGCGATTGGCTACGGTACCATGGTTGTACCCAGGCGTGTAGCTCTTCGTTCGAAGCCAATCGTCGGCCATGAATGTCTTTCTTCGTGGTACCAAAAATATGAAAATCGCACTGGGAGCGATCACAACTGCACGGAGAATGTGAAAGGGCTTCCCACCGAAACTTCTGCAGTGTAGTCGAAACCACCTTCGCAACATATGGATGGGCCCACATGTTGTCAATATCGTTTCGACCGTCTGTATTGTCTCGAGTACACTGCAGACGTTTCTCTGGAAAGCCCTTACGCGTCATCCTTGCAGTCCCTATCTCTCCCATGTGATTTCCACATTTTTTGGAGCCCTGAAGAAAGATATTCGTGGCTATCTATTTTCTTAGGACGAAGAAGTGCATGCCTGGGTACAATCATAGGTCCGTAGACAACAGCAAGCACTTTTACGTGAAGGCACTGATAGATTTGTGTCGCAGTGCCGTGTTACTTATGATGATTAATTTCGAAATAATAAACAGTTTACTAACTTTTTTCCATCTGTCTCGTTTTCGTTTGATTGCCCCCTGATGATGTTTCTTCGAATGAAATTCGGTGTTGATTTTCCAGAGCATGTTCTGCAGCTGCTGATTTCTCAGAATAGTGTAGGCAGTAATAGCTGATGTTCTTTACGGCACTGTTCAGCAGTATGCACAGCGTCTCCAACATAAAACTGTCCACACTCGCACAGTATTTCGTATAATCCTAGCTTTCTGAAGCCTTCAGCATCTTTCACCGGTCTTTTGATTTGTTGAATTCTTGCCGGAGGCCCGAACAATGAATCTGTTTTATGCCTCTTTGTGGAGAAAGAATAATGGGCTCCTAAAGAAGCACACATTCGATTCAGTCTTCAGACCTGAGGCAAAAATTGGACAGCTCACGAGAGTCGTAAACGGTGATGTAGGCCGCAGAACGCCAGCAAAATACAAAAGACCGTGCGGATGTGTGCACTGCTGAACTAGGCAGTACAGAACATGAGAGGTGCTTCCGCGAGAGCAGAGAATTCGATGAAAAAAGGACGCCGAATTGCAATCGATGATGCACTATTATTAAACGCTTTCTGGGACAGCGATCAAGACAAAAATTTCTGACAACGCGCTCAATAGAGATGGCAATCTGCAGATAAGCACAGCTTGGGTTGGGACCCTGCCATCGGAATGTTGAACAGGGCGCGGTGATCTTCCAAGCAAAACATAGCATTACAAAAGCTGATTCAGCTGCCCCTATTGATGGATTTTGTACAACCTGCAACGCCTTCAAAAATTATG